>NC_057812.1:391349443-391949443 GCF_018294505.1 Triticum aestivum | reverse complement strand
TTACATTGATAGCCATCATAGCCCAATTTTGCGTATCTTACCCATCAAGACTAGCCTTTGAGTATTGCCGGCAACATCACTTGTGCACATTAGTGATCATACTTCCTATAGCATACATACCAAATCATTGGTGCATATCTTGGTTTCATCTCTTGTGTCACAAAGTTGTCATCGCATACACAATTGATATCTTGGTTCGTGAAGCATTGCATGAGAAAAGAGCTCAAAAGAGAAAGATCCAACCAAGATTTTAAGCAAAAAGGAAAGATAAGCAAAGAGCTTTTAAGCAAGAACCATAACATCATACTACATTAAGATTGTCATACTAGATCATCTTCGATCATATCATCGGAATACCATACATAAAGCATACTTGGGACAAAAGTCGTTGCATTTTTTCTTACTAGGTTGTGCACAAGTCGTCGTATCCGCCTATTGTGCAATCGTGCTAGCGTCTCTCTAGTGTTGTGCAACAAGAGCATTTTCGTGGATTCCACATTTGGCTCATCCTTGGTTGCACGACTCCATTTATCTCTTTGCTTGTGTGTTTCCATGTACCACATTTTGCTATTGTTCTACTTGTTGCATTGAAAATTTGCGAATCTTTTCCTACATTATTAAAGCTCACTAACAATTGCATCAAATTTTGTGCCACCATCCTAACCGAGCTCCACCATAAGCTTTTGCTTGTGTAGGTGTGAGAAACCGACAAGAATTGGTATCAATTGTGCTATTTCCTTGTTCCACATTGAGTGATCATTGATCCATCTTCAACATCGGTCAAGGTACATTTGGTATAAGTTCTTCTCTATCTCACACCCACATATTTGTTTGGAATGATGGATAGGCCAAGTACTTCTACCAACCCACTCTTCATCGAGCAAGACGACGACATGACCTCCTACGTCACAAAGAGCCACCTCTTTGGTTCACAACGTGCTTTGCATCAAGAGCAACAAGCAATGAGCGAATGCATCAACAACTTCGCCACCTACTTGCAACTCTCCGAGCAACGTACAAGAGACTATTTTGACAACAAGCTCGACGACTGATACGTCTCCAATGTATCTATAATTTTTATTGTTCCATGCTATTATATTATCTGTTTTGGATGTTAATGAGCTTTATTTTACACTTTTATATTATTTTTGGGACTAACCTATTAACCGGAGGCCCAGCCCAAATTGCTGTTTTTTTGCCTATTTCAGTGTTTCGCGGAAAAGGAATATCAAACGGAGTCCAAACGGAACGAAACCAACGGGAGTGTTGTTTTTGTAACAAACATGATCCAGGGGACTTGGAGTGGACGTCAAGAAACAATCATGGAGGCCACGAGGCAGGGGGCGCGCCTACCCCCTGGGCGCGCCCTCCACCCTCGTGGGCCCCTTGTTGCTCCACCGACCTACTTCTTCCTCCTATATATATCCATATACCCTGAAAACATCCAAGAGCACCACGAAACCCTATTTCCACTGCCGCAACCTTCTGTACCCAAGAGATCCCATCTTGGGGCCTTTTCTGGAGCTCCGCCGGAGGGGGCATTGATCACGGAGTGCCTCTACATCAACTCCATGGCCCCTCCGATGATGTGTGAGTAGTTTACCTCAGACCTTCGAGTACATAGTTATTAGCTAGATGGCTTCTTCTCTCTCTTTGGATCTCAATACAAAGTTCTCCTCGATTCTCTTAGAGATCTATTCGATGTAACTCTTTTTGCGGTGTGTTTGTCGAGATCCGATGAATTGTGTGTTTATGATCCAGATTATCTATGAACAATATTTGAATCTTCTTTGAATTCTTTTATGTATGATTGGTTATCTTTGCAAGTCTCTTCAAATTATCAGTTTGCTTTGGCCTACTAGATTGATCTTTCTTGCAATGGGAGAAGTGCTTAGCTTTGGGTTCAATCTTGTGTTGCTCGATCCCAGTGACAGAAAGGGAAACGACACATATTGTATTGTTGCCATCGGGGATAAAAAGATGGGGTTTATATCATATTGCATGAGTTTATCCCTCTACATCATGTCATCTTGCTTAAAGCGTTACTCCGTTCTTATGAACTTAATACTCTAGATGCATGCTGGATAGCGGTCGATGTGTGGAGTAATAGTAGTAGATGCAGGCAGGAGTCGGTCTACTTGTCACGGACGTGATGCCTATATACATGATCATACCTAGATATTCTCATAATTATTCGCTTTTCAATCAATTGCTCGATAGTAATTTGTTCACCCACCGTAATACTTATGCTATCTTGAGAGAAGTCACTAGTGAAACCGATGGCCCCGGGTCTATTCTCCATCATACAAGTTTCCAATCTATTTTCTTTTGCAATATTTACTTTCAATCGATATCATAAAAATACCAAAAATATTTATCTTATTATTATTATCTCTATCAGATCTCATTCTTGCAAGTGGTCGTGAAGGGATTGACAACCACTTTATCGCGTTGGTTGCGAGGTTCTTATTTGTTTGTGTAGGTACGAGGTGACTCGTGTGTGGTCTCCTACTGGATTGATACCTTGGTTCTCAAAAACTGAAGGAAATACTTACACTACTTTGCTGCATCACCCTTTCCTCTTCAAGGGAAAACCAACGCAGTGCTCAAGAGGTAGCAAGAAGGATTTTTGGCGCCGTTGCACGGGAGATCTACGCCAAGTCAAGACATACCAAGTACCCATCACAACTCTTATCCTTCGCATTACATTATTTGCCATTTGCCTCTCGTTTTCCTCTGCCCCACTTCACCCATGCCGTTTTATTTTCCCTCTTTTCCTTTCGCCCTCCCTTTCCGTTCGCTTTTTCTTTGCTTGTTTGATTGTGTGTTGGATTGCTTGCTTGTCACGGTGGCTCAATATAATACTAAATTGTGTGACTTTGCCAATACCAACAATAATGATTTTATTAGCACTCCGATTGCTCCTCCTACCGATGCTGAATCTTGTGAAATTAATACTGCTTTGCTGAATCTTGTCATGAAAGATCCGTTTACTGGCCTTTCTAGTGAAGATGACGCTACCCATCTAAACAACTTTGTTGATTTGTGTGATATGCAAAAGAAGAAATATGTGGATAATGATATTGTTAAACTTAAGCTATTTTCGTTTTCGCTTAGAGATCGTGATAAAGCTTGGTTTTCATCTTTGCCTAAAAATAGTATTGATTCATGGAATAAGTGCAAAGATGCTTTTATCTCTAAGTATTTTCCTCCCGCTAAGATCATCTCTCTTAGAAACGATATTATGAGTTTTAAGCAACTTGATCATGAGCATGTTGCACAATCTTGGGAGAGGATGAAATTAATGATACGTAATTGCCCTACACATGGTTTGAATTTATGGATGATTATTAAAAAAAATATGCCAGATTGAATTTTGCCTCTAGAAATCTTTTAGATTCGGCCGAGGGAGGCACTTCCATGGAAATCACTATAGGAGAAGCTACCACACTCCTAGATAATATTATGGTTAATTATTCTCAATGGCGCACTAAAAGATCTACTAGTAAAAAGGTGCATGCAATTGAAGAGATTAATGTTTTGAGTAGAAAGATGGATGAACTTTTGAAATTGTTTGCTAATAAGAGTGCTCCTACTGATCCCAATGATATGCCTTTGTCTACTTTGATTGAGAATAGTAATGAATCTATGGATGTGAATTTTGTTGGTAGGAACAATTTTGGTAACAACCGTATAGAGGTAATTTTAATTCTAGGCCGTTTCCTAGTAATTCCTCTAATAATTATGGTAATTCCTACAACAATTATTATGGAAATTATAATAAGATGCCCTCTGATTTTGAATCTAGTATTAAAGAATTTATTAGTTCGCAAAAGAGTTTCAATGTTTTGATTGAAGAAAAATTGCTTAAGATTGATGAGTTGGCTAGGAACGTGGATAGAATTTCTCTTGATGTTGCTTCTTTCAAACTTAGATCTATTTCACCTAAGCATGATATCAATGAGTCTCTCAAAGCCATGAGAATTTCCATTGATGAGTGCAAAGAAAGAACCGCTAGGATGCGTGCTAAGAAAGATTGCTTTGTGAACGCGGGTTCTTCTAGTTTTCATGATAATAAATATGAAGATCTAAAAGTGATTGATTTATCCCCTATTATATCCTTGTTTTGCAATATGAATCTTGATAATTATGGGACTGGAGATGAGTCAAATTTGGCTAGAAGGCGTCCCAAAAATTCAGAGTTTTTAGATCTTGACGCAAAAATTGATAAAAGTGGGATTGAAGAGGTTAAAACTTTAGATAGCAATGAACCCACTATCTTGGATTTCAAGGAATTAAATTATGACAATTTCTCTTTGATAGATTGTATTTCCTTGTTGCAATCCGTGCTAAATTCTCCTCATGCTTATAGTCAAAATAAAGATTTTACTAAACATATCGTTGATGCTTTGATGTAATTTTATGAAGAAAAACTTGAGTTGGAAGTTTCTATACCTAGAAAACTTTATTATGAGTGGGAACCTACAATTAAAATTAAAATTAAAAATCATGAATGCTATGCTTTGTATGATTTGGGTGCTAGTGTTTCCACGATCCCAAAAACTTTGTGTGATCTGCTAGGTTTCCGTGAATTTGATGATTGTTCTTTAAACTTGCACCTTGCGGATTCCACTATTAAGAAACCTATGGGAAATATTAATGATGTTCTTATTGTTGAAAATAGGAATTATGTTCCCGTAGATTTCATTGTTCTTGATATATATTGCAATCCTTCATGTCCAATTATTCTTGGTAGACCTTTCCTTAGAACGATTGGTGCAATTATTGATATGAATCTATTAGATTCCAATTTCCGTTAAGGAAAGGCATGGAACACTTCCCTAGAACGAAAATTAAATTACCATATGAATCTATTATGAGAGCCACCTATGGATTGCCTACCAAAGATGACAATACCTAGATCTATCTTCGCTTTTATGCCTAGCTAGGGGCGTTAAAAGATAGCGCTTGTTGGGAGGCAAACCAATTTTATTTTTATTCCTTGATTTTTTGCTCCTGTTTAGTAATAAATAATTTATCTAGCCTCTGTTTTGGTTGTGTTTTTTGTGTTTATATTAGTGTTTGTGCCAAGTAGAACCGTTGGGAAGACTTGGGGAAAGTCTTTTTGATCTTGCTGTAAAAAACAGAAACTTTAGCACTTGCAAGAATTGCTGCCATTTTTATTGGAGAGTGATATTTAGTTAATTCATTTTGCAGATGATTAATAGATAAATTCCTCACGTACATCAATTTATTTTAGAATTTGTAGGGTTCCATAAGTTTGCGTTAGTTACAGATTACTACAGACTGTTCTGTTTTTGACACATTCTATTTTTCGTGTGTTGTTTGCTTATTTTGATGAATCTATGGCTAGTAATAGAGTTTATAAACCATAGATAAGTTGGAATACAGTAGATTTAACACCAATATAAATAAATAATTAGTTCATTACAGTACCTTGAAGTGGTGTTTTCTTTTCTTTCGCTAAAGGAGCTCACGAGATTTTCTGTTAAGTTTTGTGTTGTGAAGTTTTCAAGTTTTGGGTAGAGATTTGATGGATTATGAAACAAGGAGTGGAAAGAGCCTAAGCTTGGGGATGCCCAAGGCACCCCAAGTTAAAATCCAAGGACACCAAAAAGCCTAAGCTTGGGGATGCCCCGGAAGGCATCCCCTCTTTTGTCTTTGTTCATCGGTAACTTTACTTGGAGCTATATTTTTATTCACCACATGATATGTGTTTTGCTTCGAGCGTCTTGTATGATTTGAGTCTTTGATTTTTACTTTACCACAATAATCCTTGCGGTACACGCCTTTTGATAGAAGACACACATGAATGGGAATTTATTAGAATACTCTATGTGCTTCACTTATATCTTTTGAGCTATATAGTTTTTGCTCTAGTGCTTCGCTTATGTCTTTTAGAGCACGATGGTGGTTTTATTTTATAGAAATAATTGATCTCTCATGCTTCACTTATATTATTTTGAGAGTCCTTTAGAACAACACGGAAATTTGCTCTTAGGCATAATAAAAACTTTCATATAAGTGCATTGAATACTAAGAGAAGCTTGATACTTGATGATTGTTTTGAGATATGGAGGTAGTGATATTAGAGTCATGCTAGTTGAGTAGTTGTGAATTTGAGAAATACTTGTGTTGAAGTTTGTGATTCTCGTAGCATGCACGTATGGTGAACCGTTATGTGATGAAGTCGGAGCATGATTTATTTATTGATTGCCTTCCTTATGAGTGGCGGTCGGGGACGAGCGATGGTCTTTTCCTACCAATCTATCCCTCTAGGAGCATGTGCGTAATACTTTGTTTCGATAACTAATAGATTTTTGCAATAAGTATGTGAGTTCTTTATGACTAATGTTGAGTCCATGGATTATATGAACCCCCACCCTTCCACCACTGCTAGCCTCTCTAGTACCGCGCACCTTTCGCCGGTACCATAAACCCACCATATACCTTCCTCAAAACAGCCACCATACCAACCTATTTTGGCATTTCCATAGCCATTCCGAGATATATTGCCATGCAACTTTCCACCGTTCCATTTGTTATGACACGCTTCATCATTCTCATATTGCCATGCATTATCATGTAGTTGACATCGTATTTGTGGCAAAGCCACCGTTCATAATTTTTTCATACATGTCACTCTTGATTCATAGCATATCCCGGTACACCGCCGGAGGCATTCACATAGAGTCATATTTTGTTCTAAGTATTGAGTTGTAGGTAAAAATAAGTGTGATGATCATAATTATTAGAGCATTGTCCCAGTGAGGAAAGGATGATGGAGACTATGATTCCCCCACAAGTCGGGATGAGACTCCGAATGAAAAAAAATAAAAAAAGAAATAAAAGAGGCCAAAAAAGAGAGAAAAGGCTCAAATAAAAAAATAAAAAAATGAGAGAAAACGAGAGAAGGGACAATGTTACTATCCTTTTTCCACACTTGTGCTTCAAAGTAGCACCATGATCTTCATGATAGAGAGTCTCCTATGTTGTCACTTTCATAAACTAGTGGGAATTTTACATTGTAGAACTTGGCTTGTATATTCCAATGATGGGCTTCCTCAAATTGCCCTAGGTCTTCGTGAGCAAGCAAGTTGGATGCACATCCACTTAATTTCTTTTGTTTAGCTTTCATACACTTATAGCTCTAGTGCATCCGTTGCATGGCAATCCCTACTCACTCACATTGATATCTATTGATGGTCATCTCCATAGCCCGTTGATACGCCTAGTTTATGTGAGACTATCTTCTCCTTTTTGTCTTCTCCACAACCACCATTCAATTCCACCTATAGTGCTAGGTCCATGGCTCATGCTCATGTATTCCGTGAAAGTTGAAAAAGTTTGAGAACATCAAAAGTATGAAACAATTGCTTGGCTTGTCATCGGGGTTGTGCATGATTGAAATATTTTGTGTGGTGAAGATAAAGCATAGCCAGACAATATGATTTTGTAATGATAACTTTCTTTGGCCATGTTATTTTGAGAAGACATGATTGCTTACTTAGTATGCTTGAAGTATTATTATTTTGATGTCAATATTAAAATTTTATCTTGAATCTTTCGGATCTGAACATTCATGCCACAATAAAGAAAAATTACATTGAGAAATATGTTAGGAAGCATTCCACATCAAAAATTCTGTTTTTGTCATTTACCTACTCGAGGACGAGTAGGAATTAAGCTTGGGGATACTTGATACGTATCTATAATTTTTTATTGTTCCATGCTATTATATTATCTGTTTTGGATGTTAATGGGCTTTATTTTACACTTTTATATTATTTTTGGGACTAACCTATTAACCGGAGGCCCAGCCCAAATTGTTGTTTTTTTCCTATTTCAGTGTTTCGTAGAAAAGGAATAACAAACGGAGTCCAAACGGAATGAAACCTTCAGGAGCGTTTTTTTTGGAACAAACATGATCCAGGGGACTTGGAGTGGACGTCAAGAAACAATCGAGGAGGCCACGAGGCAGGGGGCGCGCCTACTGGAACACCCCCAGTGTCATGCTACAGTAATCTCATGCCTAATGATGCTAGGTCATCATAATTATTTTGATAATCCTCACCTTGCTTCAACACCGAACTCAAATCCAAATTCTATGGCCAAGTCAAATCATAATTATATAAAACGGTAAAGCTAAAATGTTCACAATATTCTATTATTTCACCTGATCATTTTCATGGTTGAACCAACCTCTTTTGGATACCTGCAGTGCCCCTGAAAATTTTATTCAGTGGACCAACAGCCAATTATTTGAGCTTTTCAATTTCAAAAAAATAGTTGAACACTCCCAAAATGTTTTCGAACCTTTTGTACCAACCCAGTTTATTGCCTTGTATTTTTGTGCCAAGTTTTGTATTAAACAAAACTATTTTAGTGGCTCAAAGAAAATAAACAAAAGGTAAATAAGGAGTAAAACAAACCCCACTCCCCATTGGACCAGTCGGCCCAGTTGCTAGCTAGGCCAACCCTAGGCCAGCCCACCCCCGGCCTACTTGGCCTCCCACACCCCCCCGCACTAGAAACCCTAACCCCCCACGCACTCGCATCCCCCCACGTTCGCTCCCTCCTCCCCCGATCTGGATCGGGGGAACTGCCCCCGTCTCCCGCTCGATCTGGGCCTCGTCCCGCCCCCCCCCCCCCTCGACGTCGGTGCCACGGGCCCCCCTCACCGGACGCCTAGCCCTCCTCCCCGGACCCCCTGGTTCTGGATCAAGGAGGGCTCGATCCCATGCCGCCCAACGCCCCCCCCCCCCCGCCTGGATCTAGATCGCGCCAGGCGCGCCCCGACCCCGCCGCCCTTGTCGCCGACGGCCACCATCACCGGTCTGCCCCGTCCTCGACCTCCTCCCCACCGCCTCCTCGTCCCCTCCCCGCCGGCCTCACCAGGCCTCGTCGCCCCTCGTCCCTTCCACGCATGTGAGCCCTGCTCCCCTCGACCTCCCTTGCTCCCGCGCCGCGCCGTCCTCGCATGCATCCCGCACCCACTCGCCGCGCTAGACGCCCACCTTGCCTGCCTCACGCTCGCCCTAGCTACGTTCCGCCGCGCTCCCTTGCCACACCCCGCGACCTACCGTGCGCCGGTTGCCGCCCACGCGAGCTCGCACTGCCCGCCTCTGGATGCGTAGCGCGCGCCTGGCCGCGTGCGCCCATGGGTACTATTGCCCGGCCGTGTCTCCCCGTTTCCCCGCATCGCCCACGTCCTCCGGCCACCACTGTTGTCGAACGCCGATGTTTCCATCGCTGCGGCCACCCCCCACGACCTCCCGCGACCCTCCTGGATGCGCGCGAGCCCGGAGATCCTCCTGCTGCCCTCGGTTTGTTGTGCCGTCGTCTGTGACCGATCTCCGGCGAGTCTCACATCACGCCGCTACTTGCCAATGGGACCCACACTCCAAGGACATTAGTGACTAATCTCAACACTAATAGCCACTGACGGTGGGCCATGTAGTTGTAGTGATTAGGTTTAACTCTAACAAAAAATGTTAAATATTGGACCCACTGACCACTAGCCCCACCCTGACTAATTGAGATAATTAGTTAAAATAAACTCTGTTAATTTTGCCACTACCTATGACATGTGGGGCCCCAAACCCCTGGAACGTTTAATAAATAAATAAACAAAATTAATTAATTAATTAATTAAAATTAATTAATTAATTAGTTAAAGAATTAATTAACTTAATTAATTTTGATTAATTAAACTAAACAACTAATTAAACTAATTAATCAAGATTAGTTAGTCTAGTCAATGACGAACGGGACCCACACGTCAGTTGACCAGTCAACACTTCTGTTGACTGCTAACGTCATGCTGATGTCATGATGACGTCAGCAATCACTATTCTGGATAATGTTGATTTTAAATAATTAAATAAATCCTAAAAATGATTTAAATCTTTTAAAATTAATATAAAATAAACCGTAGCTCGAATGGAAAAACTTTGTACATGAAAGTTGCTCAGAACGACGAGACGAACCCGGATACGCAGCCCGTTCGTCCTCCACGCATCCCTAGCATAGCGAACACGCAACTTTCCCCCTCTGATTCATCTGTTCGAAAACGTGAAACACCGGGGATACTTTCCCGGATGTTTCCCCCCTTCGCCGGTATCACCTCCTACCGCGTTAGGTCACACCCGGCACATCTTATTGCCATGTTATGCTTTGTGGTGCTATGTTTGCTTTATATTTACTGTTTCTTCCCCCTCTTCTCTCCGGTAGACCCCCTCCTGGCCAGAGCAACCAGGCAAGCAAAACCCCCTTGAGCATTCCGATATCGCCCATTTCTTTCCCTCTCATGCTTGCATTAGAACTGCTACTGCTTTCTGTATGATCCTACTCTGATGCATAGCCTCTTGTTGTTACCTGCTTTCATACCTTACCTGCTTATCCTAAACTGCTTAGTATAGGATGGTTAGTGATCCATCAGTGACCCCCACCTTGTCCCAGTTGCCCCACGTTATGTTCGATGACTCGATCAACGTGATCGACGTCCAGGCCCCGACACCGCACATCACCCCCCTAGTTGTACGACTCTACAGAGTTACCATCGAGTGCCGAGGGTGGAACCTCTTACATTACTCCTGATGATATCTCCATAGTGTAGCTTTACGACCGAGGTCATCGAGAGTGATTTCCTCCTTAACCACTTCCGTTACGGCTCTGTCGTGCAACCCATCAAGTGTGAACCTCGAGGGTGGATATGAGACTTGGTTATGAGATGATAATTGGATAGTATGGCTCTGGGATTGCTTTCTCGCAGGGAGTCGAGAAAGGATCTCTGGCCGAGGTTGATAATACCACTGCTACTTTACTTTATGCTACTCTACTCCCTCCTGTTGCTGCAAGATGGTGGTTTCCAGAAGATGCTAATCTTCGATAGGCTTGGCTTTCCCCTTCCCTTCTGGCATTCTGCAGTTTAGTCCACAGATACAACCCATTCCTTTGATATAGATGCATACTTAGTTTAGATCTGATGTAAGACTTGCGAGTACTTTGGATGAGTACTCACGGTTTCTTTGCTACTTCTTTTCCCCCATGCCCGATTGTTGCGACCAGATGACACAGCCTAGGAGCTAGACGACGCCACTGATGACTACTACTACCCGGAGGATGCCTACTACTACGTGAAGACCGCCGATGACTAGGAGTAGTTAGGAGGCTCCCAGGCAGGAGGCCTTGCCTTTTCGATCATTGTTGCTTTTTGTGCTAGCCTTCTTAAGGCAATCTTGTTTAACTCGTGTCTGTACTCAGATATTGATGCTTCGGCTGACTCTTGTGTATTCGAGCTTATGTATTCGAGCCCTCGAGGCCCCTGGCTTGTAATATAAAGCTTGTATTATTTTATTTTGTGTCTAGAGTTGTGTTGTGATATCTTCCCGTGAGTCCTTGATCTTGATCGTACACATTTGCGTGTGTGATTAGTGTACAATTGAATCGAGGGCGTCACAAGTTGGTATCAGAGCCAACTGCCTGTAGGTAGCCCCCTTTCCAACTCCTTGGACAAAGTTGAGTCTAGTCACTACAAAACTTTTACTAACATGGTTGTGTGGCTTACGGGCCCACGTCGCCATATGGGTGGTATTAGGATCTTTTATTCCTCATCTATACTCTGGGACTCTGATCTGTCTTCTATTCGGGTTGAATGGTTTTAGTAACTCAAACATTAGGATCTCGTGATCACATCCGCCCGGAGAGCCCCTTATTTCAGATGATCGCCTGCTGCATCAGAAGATTCCGAAGATACTCTACGATATTCTCTCGTGGCTTTCTGCCTGATGCCTTTGCAATTCCCTACCACCGAGATATCCTTATGGATAACTACATACACTTGCCAATCTTACATTCTATCCCGTTGATCTTGTTATTACAAGATGCCCTGAACTGCTCTTATTTTTCTGAAAATCCCTGAGCTTACTGCCTTGCAGTTCCTTGTCATCTGAATACCCCTACGGATAACCTTGTGCACCTATCGAGTATCCGCTCATCCTCAGTTGACTCATGTACTTGACAAAAGTCTTCGTAATACCATTCGTTCTTGTGAAAATCCTCAACAGCCTATTGTTCTTGAATTTCTTACTTGCTTGCATTGTGGTTAATACCATAAGTCTAGTAATCTTATTGTCAGCCATTGTCATTATCATTTTGAGTCCGTTGATACAATATGTTGCGAATTCTCGCAATCCTCAATCGGGTCCTAGAATTCATCCTTCCGACTCAGACGTCATTTTAACATGTGCTGAATCTTGATCAATCAAATCGCCATCGATTGTACACCTAAGGCTATTCTACCTATCCATCCCTAATCAGAGCAGTGCTTCTGATCCCTTCTCTTGGAAGTCATAATTCCTTTGCAATTGGGCTTTGAGTTAGTCAGTTGTTTCTATAATCTGATCTCCTTGCATTCTTTCTTCCTCTGGTTGAGTACTGATGCTCACATCAGATCCCTTGTGGACCACCAGACCCCTTTTTTTAGATTTTATATGACAACGTCCTTCATATTCAGTAACCTTGTATCCTTTTCCTCGGATACATAATGTTTTTGGTAAATTGTATCCTCCGCTTTCTCAAGCATGCTCTACTACCGAGCTTGTGTTATTATTCTTGAAATTTATGATATATGTTCCTAAGATGCCCCGATGGGTTGAACCTATGCCTTCCCGAATTTGTGTGAACTCAAAAGTTATGCGGATTATACTGTACTGGCTTTTTGTTAGATAAAATTTCAATACTACAGATGCACAGCGAGAAGTAAAATGAAAGGTTATGCATTGTAGAAGTGGGAGTTGACCCTGAACCTTGTGTTCATGCCCACGGACACGGTGTGGGACTTATCATGAAAGCTTCTCGCAAGGATATTTAATCATTTGAATAATTCTTCCAGTATCGTGAATTGGATCCCTTGTAGTTATGGTCCCGACCATATTTCCTCCTTGATCCCATTTACTAGGTAAGTTACAATTACTTATCCTCTGCAAATCATTCCCCCGTCCAACCTCTACTCCGATTTACCTTCTGGCATTACACCTAGTACTTGATACTGGGAAGCTTTATACCCCATCGCATCATTCCTAGCCTGAACGGCTATATTTTTATCATGTCAACTTTTTAACTTTGCTACCTGGTCCTTATGCCCGGAGCAACTTCCAACGATGAGCTAAGCTTACGTCGATCTTCCTCATCTTATCATTTCACCTTGAACAACAAGCTTAATTTCGAGTTTGTGTCGTACTCATGGTTCCAATAACCTTTCGCTTCATCATTCCTTTGACTGGATGTCATCACCGATCAATTACATCTTCATGAAATCTCTCGACAAATGTGTCGTGATCATCATCAACATTCTGAGATTTTCCAGGATATCAAACAAATTAATGAGGAGAAATACAATCCTTCCCCTCGATGATTTATGTTATCATCGACAACATTCTTGCCTTCCCCAACACAATCTTGTTCATATAATTTTGGAAATACATCCTTTTTGGCATGCCGATGGATTGTGGTTGAGCCCGTCGGACACACTCTTATCTTTTCCCTACTAAAATTGTATGACTTATTTTCTAAGTTGTTTCCTATGGATCCTTGGTGTATCCAAAGTCTGACCTTTGCTTGAAACCATGTCAATGCTATCTCGAAGCATGTCTGTGGTGATCCGATCTCCAAGGAGAACATTTGAAGGACGATACTAAATTTTCTTTATCAATTATCCAAACACCGTTGTATGTGTAATGTCAGGAATTTTCTTCCCCCTTACCTAAATGGTTCTATACTTCTATCCTGTCATGGATATCATGCTCTGCTTGTCCTTGGGAAGGATATACCCCTGAAATATGTGTTTAAAGACATTTTTCCTTTCCATTGTTCTGCTTAACCTGATGATCACATTTTCCTTTCCATTGGTTTGTTTGACCTTTCTGGTGATCTATATGATATAAGCGGAAATATTTCCCTGCTTATGTAAACACCTCGGTGTACAAACTGTCAGTAAGACCCTGTTACTATTGTGGACGACTTTCCGGTAGCCACCGATGGACGAGAACTTTGCCTATTGGTCCGCCTTGTTCAATGAGCAGGAGAATGGTTCTCTTCGTCCCTCGCCCTTGGTACCGACGATTATTGCCGACATAACTGGCAGGCTACCCTCTGATATGCCTTGCTATCATTACTGTTCAAAATGAATAGCGCATTTCCTTCTTTTAACCCACATGGTGGGCCCATAACCCACAGTTCCACAGGATCGAAACCTGACTCTCCTGTACATCCTTGATGCCGAAATATTCTTTACACTTGGCTTCATATAATGTCACGAGCCACCTTCCGAGAGATGATCTATTCCCGATGCTCTGAACCCATTTCTCACACTCTGTTCAGGTATCAATCGTTTGTCCATTCGGTTGTAACTTCTTATTGTACCTTCATACTTTTCTCTCGATGTTATTAAGTTTCAGCTCGAGAGATACTTCTGCCTCATTTCCTGAATTGTTCACTAGAAAATCAACCCTTTAAGGGTCAGTTCTCCGAAGTTACTCTTTACTTCCCCACTTAAATCTCGGGACGAGATTTCTTGTAGTGGAGGAGACTTGTAACACCCCAGTGTCATGCTATAGTAATCTCATGCCTATTGATGCTAGGTCATCATAATTATTTTGATAATCCTCACCTTGCTTCAACACCGAACTCAAATCCAAATTCTATGGCCAAGTCAAATCATAATTCTATAAAACAGTAAAGCTAAAATGTTCACAATATTCTATTATTTCACCTGATCATTTTCATGGTTGAACCAACCTCTTTAGGATACCTGCAGTGCCCCTGAAAATTTTATTCAGTGGACCAACAACCAATCATTTGAGCTTTTCAATTTCAAAAAAATAGTTGAACACTCCCCAAATGCTTTGGAACCTTTTGTACCAACACAGGTTATTGTCTTGTATTTTTGTGCCAAGTTTTGTATTAAACAAAACTCTTTTAGTGGCTCAAAGAAAATAAACAAAAGGTAAAAAAGGAGTAAAACAAACCCCACTCCCCATCCAGACAGCCCATTTGCTAGCTAGGCCAACCCTAGGCTAGCCCACCCCCGGCCTACTTGGCCTCCCACACACACACACACACACACACACACACACACACACACACACACACACACCCCGCACCAGAAACCCTAACCCCTCCACGCACTCGCATCCCCTCACATTCGCTCCCTTCCCCCCCCCCCCGATCTGGATCGGGGGAACTGCCCCTCCCCCCCCCCTGCCGGACGCCTCACCCTCCCCCCCGGACCCCCTGGTTCTGGATCGAGGAGGGATCGATCCCATGCCGCCCAGCGCCCCCCGCCTGGATCTGGATCGCGCCATGCGCACCCCGACCCCGCCGCCCTTGTCGCCGACGGCCACCATCGCCGGTCTGCCCCGTCCTCGACCTCCTCCCCGCCGCCTCCTCGTCCCCTCCCTGCCGGCCACACCAGGCCTCACCGCCCCTCGTCCCTTCCACGCATGTGAGCCCCACTCCCCTCGACCTCCCCTGCTCCCACGCCGCGCCGTCGTCGCACGCATCCCGCACCCACTCGCCGCGCTAGACGCCCACCTTCCCTGCCTCATGCTCACCCTAGCTATGTTCCGCCGCGCTCCCCTGCCACACCCCACGACCTATCGCGCGCCGGTTGCCGCCCACGCGAGCTCGCACTGCCTGCCTCTGGATGCGCAGCGCGCGCCTGGCCGCACGCGCCCACGGGTACTATTGCCCGACCGTGTCTCCCTGTTTCCCCGCATCGCCCACGTCCTCCGGCCACCACTGCTGTCGAACGCCGATGTTGCCATCGCTCCGGCCACCCCCCACGACCTCCTGCGGCCCCTCCTGGATGCGCGCGAGCCCGGAGATCCTCCTGCTGCCCTCGGTTTGTTGTGCCGCCGTCTGCGGCCGATCTCCAGCGAGTCTCACATCGCGCCGTTTCTTGCCAATGGGACCCACACTCCAAGGACATTAGTGACTAATCGCAACACTAATAGCCACTGACGGTGGGCCATGCAGTTGTAGTGATTAGGTTTAACTCTAACAAAATATGTTAATAATTGGACCCACTGACCACTAGGCCCACCCTGACTAATTGAGTTAATTAGTTAAAATAAACTCTATTAATTTTGCCACTATCTATGACATGTGGGGCCCCAAACCCCCAGAACGTTTAATAAATAAATAAACAAAACTAAATAAATAAATAAAATTAATTAATTAATTAGTTAAAGAGTTAATCAACTTAATTAATTTTGATTAATTAAACTAAACAACTAATTAAACTAATTATTCAAGATTAGTTAGTCTAGTTAATGACGAACGGGACCCACACATCAGTTGACCAGTCAGCACTTCTGTTGACTGCTGACGTCATGCTGATGTCATGATGACGTCAACAATCACTATCCTGGATAGTGTTGATTTTGAATAATTAAATAAATCCTAAAATGATTTAAATCTTTTAAAATTAATATAAAATAAACCGTAGCTCGGATGGAAAAACTTTGTACATGAAAGTTGCTCAGAACGACGAGATGAACCCGGATACGCAGCCCGTTTGTCTGCCACGCATCCCTAGCATAGCGAACACGTAACTTTTCCCTCTGGTTTATCTGTCCGAAAACGCGAAACACCGGGGATACTTTCCCGGATGTTTCCCCCCTTCGCCGGTATCACCTCCTACCGCGTTAGGTCACACCCAGCACATCTTATTGCCATGTTATGCTTTGTGGTGCTATGTTTGCTTTATATTTACTATTTCTTCCCCCTCTTCTCTCCGGTAGACCCCGAGACCGATGTCGCCCTTGTGATCGACTACGTCCACGACGACCCCCCCTCCTGGCCAGAGCAACCAGGCAAGCAAAACCCCCTCGAGCATTCTGATATCGCCCATTTCTTTCCCTCCCATTCTTGCATTAGAACTGCTACTACTTTCTGTATGATCCTACTCTGATGCATAGCCTGTTGTTGTTACCTGCTTTCATACCTTACCTGCTTATCCTAAACTACTTAGTATAGGATGGTTAGTGATCCATCAGTGACCCCCACCTTGTCCCAGTTGCCCCGCTTTATGTTCAATGACTCGATCAACATGATCGACGTCCAGGCCCCGACACCGCACATCACCCCCCCTAGTTGTACGACTCTGCAGAGTTACCATCGAGTGCCGTGGGTGGCACCTCTTACATCACTCCTGATGAGATCTCCGTAGTGTAGCTTTACGGTCGAGGTCATCGAGGGTGATTTCCTCCTTAACCACTTCCGTTACGGATCTGTCGTGCAACCCATCAAACGTGAACCTCGAGGGTGGATCCTCTTACGTTCACCTTGATGACAACATCGAGTGGAATTTACCGGGGGTAATTCCTCAGGTTTTCCCTTGGTGTTAGACACACAGTTACTATGACTTTACACTGAACCATGTTACTAAAGACGGGTCGACCCTGAGGGGTACCCGCGCGAGCTTAATAGCGAGTGATGTGGAGTCGGGTTGACCTAGAAGGTGCCCGCGAGATACTTACGAGGCTTGGCCGGGCATTCTCGAAGGTGCTCATAGGGGTAGGGTCTGCGTGTGTGCGCTTATAGCGATGAGTGCTTGTGCGTATATATGAGCGCTTGCGTATGTACCATGTTAAAAGTACATGTTATGATTATACGGTCACTGGCTCACCAGTACAACTCCGTATTTTGTTGATGACACAATCAATTGACCAGTCAAATATTCCACATGGCGCAACTAGTGTTGCACCATCGGGGCGCGTAACCGTGGGGCCCACCTTTCAATGTGTATATGAAAGAAAGAAATGGTAGTTTGAGTCTGTATTGTGTTAATAAAATACATTTTAGGGTGATCATACGGTCACTGGCTCACCATACAGCTCCGTAATTTGTTGATGACACGATCAATTAACCAGTCAAACAGTCCACATTCAGCAGCGCACATTACCATAGGGCCCACCCATCAGCGTGTATATGAAGGACAAAAATGGTAATAAATTAGTGGTCGGTGGGGATTCGAAGTCGTAAGACCTCTGGTTCGCAGTCACCGGTGGTGGGGGCGCGGTGATTGGGCGGTGGCGTGGGGATCGCCGGAGAAAAAGCTCGGTGCAGGGGGTAGAGGGATGGCCGGGGCGGTGGCGGAACGGCGATGGGGAGTGGTTTTGGGGCGGGCGGGGCGGCGCAGGCCTGCCGCGGGCGGCGGCTGCCGGCGGTTAGACCGGTGGTGGCTAGCGGCTCAGGGGGTGGAGGTTGAAGATAAACTACGTGCCCTTGATTTTGTATCCAACGGCTGGAAAATCTACTGACCAGAGATGAAAAAGTCAGTCGACTGACGTGTAGCCTCACCCCGCACGTACACATGCGCGCACGCAACACTCGCACGAACACACGCATGCATGCAGGCATGCAACATAGACACGTACACATAACGAACACACGCATGCATGCAGGCGTTTAACACTGACACGTACACATGCACTCACGAACACACGCACGTACACACACATGCATGCAACACTGAAATGTACACATGCACACACGCAACACTCTTATTCCTGCATGCACATAGCACACGACACAAGACACATGCTCAACCTATACGTGCATGCACCCTTTGTTAAGGACATGGATTGTTATGGGTATTAATCAATCTTATCTGTGATAAGCAGAACATTGATGTTTGCAGCGGTCTTTATGAATCACAACATATCGAACAGGCTATCAACGTATATATGAAAATTTGAAAATTCTCTTACATTATATAGTAGGCTTATCTACATGAAATAGATGATGTCACACTCAATGAATAATCATCGGTTTATGAAATGCCCGCTTCTGGCCGCCCTAGCCCACCAAAAGTTCCTCTGTCGTGCGCTGCCTGCATTGGGTCACTGACATGCATGCCATGTACCCAAAGAGCCCACACATCGGTGGAAGAACGGCGCGGTGTCATACGTCAGAGTCGAGGGCGCCACTCCCTGCACGCCCGGCTGAACATGCCTCCTTGCCGCATTCAAACGCCTCCATGAAACCCGTGTGGAAGCCGAGAAACCCACTCTGGACACACATCCGCTCATGACCGGGCCGGCATTAAACGCAACACCGGCCAAGCTCCTCCCGTCCGTCGCCTATTTAATCTCCTATTTAAACGAGGCCAAACACCAGCCAAGAATCGCACACCTCCGCCGCTCCCCTATATCCTCCTTCACCATTTTGTGCACTCTTACAATAGCTTACGAAGAGTAGTTATCCCGCATCCAAGCCGGCTGGATGGCCCGCCGAGCCCGCCGGATACGAGCTATGCATCTCGCTGATCCACCTCCCTCCCCTCACCCGACGGAGTTAGTTGGCGCCCCAAGCCAGCGCGCGGTTCAGCAACTCACCGCTCCAGGCCAGCTCGACGAGGAGTGATGCACGAGTGTCGTTGCTGCCATCCATGCCGCCGCCTTGTACCGTGCCTCCCGTGTATGCGACCGCGTCTCCCGTTTCTGTGGCCAATACTCCCATGCGGGCGGCCGCGCCATGCAAGCAGAGACAGAAGCCAGGTGCGCGGAGAGCGACGAGTCGGTGGCCAGCGCCCCCGCGTCTGCCGCCATCATCTAGGAGAAGTAGAACATGGGAGGCTACCGCCGCTTGGGTCCCATGAAGGCCACCACGGAGGCGATGCCGGCGTACACAACAGGTGTCTTGCTAGATCCTTTTGTTGCGAGGACCTTCATCGACCCCGCATGGGCTCCATGGAAGCGGTGAAGCCCCCTTCCACCGTCATCTTGGGCATCAGCCAACCATATTAGTTGGGCAGTGGGGAAGCGAGCCATCCTTTGCACTAAAGCATATACCTCCGGGGTTCCCGGCATTCCAGTGATCGTGCTACCAGATATGAGGAACACAAATGGATCGGCGGGCGACCATTTAGGCCTGGTATTATATACCTGTGCTGTCCATAACTAGCACCGCTTAGTTGATTTGAATGTAATGAAATCCGTCATGTTTGTATGAAAATCCAGTATTTTATATGAATTCCGTCATTGTTTATATGAAATATTGCCGTGTTTGCATGAATAGCGTCCAGTTGGTTAAGTTGCTGTCAGAATGTGTGCGGCTACGTTGGATGGCGTAATTTGTGGGTCGCCAGTCGGTCTGCGGCCGGCTCGGGTGGCGTGGCGGGACAAAAGAAGCACAGCTCGTGCGAGCTCGTCTCCAACGTGCGCACTGGAGGATGCATGAGCACCCTAGGCATTCCTCGTTCTTCGATGGAAAAGGCACTGGTGGACAAAAGGGTCGCCAATATTTTGGCTACCCTGGGCAAGATCCAAACAGCCCCTCCCAGCAGATTCAAATCCCTCGTTCGCCGTGAAATTTCATCGAAAAAATGATATCTCGAGAAAGATGAGAGATAAGGTGAGGAGGAGTGGGGCATGATGGTGACTGGTGGTCGGACTGGGCGGAGGCATGGGGATGGATGGTGCATTATGTCTAGGTTTATATCTCTCTCACACACAACCACGTAGGTGGGGGCATGCATGAAGAGAAGAGGTGCACGTACTCCCGTCTCTTTCCCAACCACACCCGCGCGGGTACACGGTGGAGCTCATTTCTATACGAAAAGGCAGCCCACGTGGTAATTTGACACGTGTACTGGTTGTCCACTTGATGGAGGATCATCTACCACGGGTGAACAAACAAATTGCGACTTGACGTGTTATGTTAAAAAAGAGGCAAACCATGTGGGGCCTACCTTAGAGGCAAGGCTCTATACACTCGAGATGCTCTGTGCGTATTACTTTTGATGTGTCCCGTCAACTCACAGAACGAGGAGAAGCTTGCTTAGTATGCCGTCTCCCCCGCCCACGGGCGCGGTGGCTCGCAGGACGAGGTGAAGCTTTCTTACTAGTATGCCTTACGCCCTCTCCCTCGCCCACGCGCGCGGTGTTTTACTACTCCCTCCGTTTACTCCTCGTCCCTACCTTGGTTAGAGAGATTATCATATTGTTTGGGATATACTTCCTCTATTCCTAAATATCAGTCTTTTTAAAGATTCCACTACAAACTACATACGGATGTATATAGACATATTTTAGTGTAGAGTCACTCATTTTGCTTCGAATGTACTCCCTCCTTTCCAATTTATAAGGCTTATTTCAACTTTTTTGTTTTTCCAATTTAGAGGGCTCATCTCCATCTCATATTTAGTTTCCAATGCGCATTAAATATTTGCATGAAAGAATTAAAGAGGAACACACCAATGCATGTAATGTTCCTACTCATCTAGTGGCCAAGCATGCATGCACTGCAATTAATCCAAATTAATGCATGAGTTTAATTGGGGTAGTTTTGTAAAGTACAAGATACATTCCTCCACTCACAAAATGCCTTGGTTGATGAGATTTGAGATTTGAGCCTTATAAAGTGGAAAGGAGGGAGTAGTCCATAGTGGAATCTCTAAAAAGACTTATATTTAGGAACAGAGGGAGTATGTCTTTTAGTAGTCCAGTGGTATACAGGAGTAGTACTACTACAACAATTTCCTTGGAGTTCGTGGTGCAGCAAGCTACCCTAGGCTATGTTACTACTCCTTACTTTTCAGTTTATGGCTCAATTTCAAAATCTCTCCAACCAAGGTAGACGGTGAGTGGTGGAATTAATTTCGTAGTTTGCATAAGTAACTAGTACGCTCGTTTTTCTCAAGAAGTTATGTTTACCGAGGCATTAATTAGAACGAATGCATGCATGACCACTAAATTTCCATGAACTTCTACATGCATTGGTGAGTTTTCTCTTGACACTGCTTGCATCGGGTGATTTAACGCTCCTCAAAATCCAACATGTGATGTACTACTACTAGTAGTAGAATTGAGACTTATCAAACGGAAAAATGAATTTTTTTAGATGAGCCCTATAAACCGGAAAGGAGGGAGTGGTAAGTAGTACTACCTCCATAGTGGGTACGTACTTCGTAAAATCAGATTTTCTCAAAACTAAGTCGCTCAACCTTTATTTGCTTGTTTCCCTTCCTACCTCCTTGCCTCGAACAGACTATGCCAAACTCCCCTACCTGTCGCGCGGGAAAATACCCGCCCTCACCTTTTTTAGTCCGGGTTTGTATAGATGGATCTCACGAAGCAGAAAAAACCAAGCCGTGTCTTGTACTCCTCCGTCGACGCTCGCTTTCATTAATTATGTACTTCCTCTTGCCGACATGTGGGACATATAGCAACCGGGTCGATGTGTCATGCGCCAAATAACAGTGCAGAACAGTAGAGGGGACGCACCCCAGTTGTACCGCCCCAGTAGTAGTAATGAGCAATGGGACGTCAAATCACAATGCCGCACCTTCCCAAACGGACGAAGCAACCATTATTTCACACTTCGCTTCACCATCATCTCCATCAAGAAAACCATGCAGTATTGCTTCTACCATTGTTCTGCCTCAAAAGGGACACGCACATCGCCTTGGTACATCATGACACGTGGGACCGCAAGACAGGCCATGCTCCCCCGCCCATCGCTCGGTAAAATCGCCTCATTTTCACTACTTCCTCCGTATCAGTTTACAGGGCATGCACGTCATTCTAGGTTGAGAATTCAACTGGATATATATGTGATGAATAGTATATGTTTAGAAACTACCTCCGCTTAAGAATCCAATGATATACTTTTTGTGACATAGTAACTCATATTTAGTTAGTCAAATGGATGACCTAGAACTACATGCACGCCCTATAAACCAAGACGGAGAGGGTAGTACAATACGTTATCTTTTTAGATCAATATAGTCGGGATTCACCAAGGAGCAAAACCAAGTGGTAGGCTGCTCATGTCGTGTTGGCGTAGCAACTCAAGCAGGGTCAGTCCTCACATGAAATGGCGACACACTTAATGGGACCCCTTTGGACGACATGTGGCTCATCAACCATCTTGTTCCATGTGCGATGCACCAAATTACAGTTCAGAGCAGCGGTTGGACTTGGAGGCACCCCGGTCGCAGTGTCACAGTAGTAGTAAATGAGCAATGATGGGTCAAATCACAAAGCCCCACCTTTCCCACATTAAGCTAGACGGACGAAGCAGCCATCATTTCACTCTAGAGTGCAAGAGCATATAGAAAAGAGAAAACCAATGATGCGTGCGGCAGCTACCTAGGGCACCCTAGGGTAGGGGCCTCCACTACAAATCTTTTTTTTGGAAAGCGCCTCCACTACAAATCCGCTTCTCCGTCGTCCTCTTGAAGAAAACCGATGATGCATGCAGCGGTAGGGTTTGTAGGAGTACTACGGCGTGCGGGGCCACATCGTAGTAGTAAACGGGAGAGGGATTGAGTTTGAGTCGACGCCTTAATATGTGGGGGCCGCTTGGTTTTATGGGAACGAGGCAGCATTTTGGGTTCGGGGACCAGTGGAGATATACGTACAAAAAATTATGGACGTAGGTTCGACCAAAAGGCAATGATGCATGGGCCCTGCATTTTGATATACCCGTGGTCGTGTGAAATTTGCTACTCTACTCAAAACTAGTAAGGTACACATGCATTGAATGCATGAGATTTGGAAACCAAATTATGAATAAGTACACACTACAGCATGTAAAGCTTTGAGTCATATATGCATGATGTAGATGTTCGTTTAGTTCTTATAGTTCATCTCATTCAAAATCAATTAGTTTTATAAATAGGTTAAGATTCATGGGATTGTGCATTGTAAAGCATAAAGTAAAAAACAAATAATGGCAATTCATTTAGAAAAAAAGTTCGGGCAATTATGATACGGAAGATTCTAGAACAAAGGAGAAGTGCTTGTGTTTTGAGGTTTGTGCATTATGCTTAATTTCAACCATGGAGTCTTCTAGATTGTACATGTGGTAGAATCTGGTGGAATGTTGATGATATCCAACTGCCAGTAGTGCTCGGATTTTCCATCTCTGCACTGTCGGATTAGCTTCATCCAACGACCAACTTTCAAAGTTATTCGCACACTATATAGGGGTATAGATAATGCATAAAAGTTCCTCCAAAAACATCTATAACTAATGGGAAGTGAATGTATGCTTAAAATGAAAAGAATGTAATACTCCCTCCGTCTAGGTGTATAAGTCATCTTAGGTTTTTTTTTGCTAGTTAATAGCATTACATGCAATGAATTAATGACTACATGTCATGTTTGAAAGTCTCAAGCCATTGAAAGCATGCACGACCCACATCTCTTATTGGTTGATATGTCACGAAACAAGAAACGAGGAGGGAGTTAATGTACCGTGTCTAAGTGTTTTGGGACTATTTGGTTTTCGGAAGATGACTTACACACCTAGACGGAGGGAGTACAAAGAGAAAAAATGAATTGCAGTTAAAAGAATGTCATTTCTAACAAAAATGTGAAGGTGAACTACATATGTGTGCACGTGACCAGCACATACGTTGTCAATACAAAATTTAATGCAAGAAATAACTTATGAGTAACATGCACGAATTGATGATGTGGTGCTTGCATGCATGGAGTAAAAAACAATGTGATTTATGACTTGCATGCATGACGTGTTCTTGTGCCATAGTTGCATGTCTAGGAAAAAAGCTACTAGTGGGTTGTACTAGCTATTTAGGAATAGAAGATGTATACATGGAAGTTGTAGGGAAAGAGATGACATGTATCTCAATTCCTATGAGTAGGGATTGGAAAAGAGATGTCATTTGGTTCACATCATAGGAACTTTTCTATTGAATCTAGAGATGGCATGTATCTCAATTCCTATGAGGAGGGATTAGAAAAGAGATGTCATTTGGTTCACATCACACGAACTTTTCTATGAATATACACTAATGTTTATTTTCCTTTGAAATTATGGGAGTATAGGAATCCATTCATATAAACCAAGTGGATCTGAAGCTATAAAAATGATATCATGTTTATTTCCTTTGAAATGTGGATTGTATGAATCTATTCCTATGAACCAATTGGCTATAAAGGAAAAAATCCTATAAAAATCATATCATATAGAGTTCCTATGATATTCCTCCACACCAAAGGATGGTTAAAATTGCTGCAGGTGATACGATGGTCTTTCTTTGTAGACTCATCCCCCATCTTTATAGTTACCTCTCAAAGATGAATGAAATGATATATACTGGGTATTCTATATGTGCACTTTGGTACACAAAAACTCGGTAAAAGTTTGCGAGGTTCGAATTTTCAGTAAAGCTATATGCACTGCATTTTGGAATGGAGGGAGGAGCATACGTCAGTTGCTAACACTCACATGGAAGATTTGTGTGTGGGAGGAGTGGCTGTTCTATTAAATGACATGACAAAACTGACACTGTCGAATGCCGATCTAACGGTTCTTACGGCATTCGTCAGGAAAAGACTTGTGGAGAACATTTGTCAGATAATGATTTATGGACACATGCATTGCATTGATACGTGACCCCCCCTCTCTCACGCACACACGCACCCTCACGAGTCACGACTCTCCCGAGTCCTCTCGCACCCACCGTCTATCTGCAGGTAGACGTCACACACATATATGCTCTTCACACCCTACCCTCAAAACTTCTAAAAAACAAAAGACGTCGCGCACCTTTTATTTTAGCTCACTCGTCACACACTTATACTATTACTCTTGTGGAGAACGTTCTTTGAGCATAGTATATTGTACTCTCACGAAGAGAAGCGGTGCATGCACACACTATTTCTCTCACACCCACTCGTGGGTACACATAGGGGCACATTTTTTGAAGCTGGTACAACAAAATCACTCCACTATATATATAAACAGGACCCTTAGCGCTTGCTTTACTAGGGTTCCTCTATTTCACTCTCTCATGCTCTCCAGATCTAGCAAGACATAGGTGGACACACTCTTTCTCCGCTCACGGCTGGTCACAAATCCGGTCGGACCACCTTGACCGGGGCCGGGGTGTAGGTGCATCATTCACGCTGTCGTCGGGGGCGAGGCAGGAGACCAACGGCTGCCCACACGTCCCGATCGGCGACCGTGTTGTTCTCTCTGAGAGAGCGTCGGCTCAGGAGGGCCTCCGACCCCTTCTTCCTCCCTGTGGTATTGTGGCCAAGATGCGGCCTCCCAACATCGTCTTTGCCACATGCCGATGACCCTCAGGTATATATTCCTTCGAAACCTTCCTTGCTCTACTGCCCTAGCTCCCCACGTGGCTGCGTGTGGATCTTTTTCTTCTTCCGTTGGTTGTTCCAAAGCCACCTAGACTTTTACTATTATTAGAGGTAAAGCTAGTTCATACAGTCGAATCTAAGAGTTGGTTCAAACAAGGAAGAAAGTGGGAAAGCTATAGCATGAATCTAGGACTTGGTTCTAAGAGGAAACGGGGGAAAGTAGTAGATACTGGCTACCCAACCGGTCTCTTGGTTGAAAAGGCGATGAAATCATGGTGGATGGCGAAGGGTGGGGGAAGTGGACCTGTCTCTTGGTCGAAGAAGGAAAGAAAGCGAGGGGTGTTGGGGGACAATGCAAATGAGAATGACCAGGTCTAGATTTCCTGTGCTCACATAGGAAAATGTCGCCGAGGAGATAAAAAATGGGACAAATGCAGACATGCTGCCTGAGTGTTTGCCGCTCTCGGCAACCACATCTGCCTCACCACTTTATGCCCCTGCTGTTCCTACGCCCATATCGCTACCGTTAATGTAAAATCACATGAAGCATTAAGCAATGCCACCTAATGTCACTATAAGTAATGGTCTAGTGTCGTTGATAAATTGAAGCAATGCCACCACCATTTTATGAAGTGCTTCCGTCTAGCTTTATTTCCCATGAATTGTGTTTTTGCAGTTACACTTAAATCTCACACCGCTAACATTGCTTCATCCCAGTGGAACTGCACAAATTTGATTGCACATTTACTGACCATGTGCTACTCTCATGACAGTAATACTAATGCTATTGTTCTGCATGTTAATCTAGTGGCAGTGTTGATGTGATGTGATGCTACTTACTTAAGGGCACTTTCATACTGTCAATCTAGTGCCAATTATAACACCATAGATGTTGTTGTTAATCATACGCCACTGCAAATATCTGTCACTATTTAAATAACCGTAATTCATATTTGCGCAAACAGGGATGTCTGTCTCCATATCGTTTCTATCCGCTCAATCAAAAGTACACACATCGGTTTTAGTACAATTGCACGAAATGATATGGCTATTCCTAGCTGTTGTCCTCTAACCACCAGTGTTCTAGGTATTCCTACAATGGTAGTAACTAGATAGAATGACCAACGCAATCTAAAACAAGCTGATTCGTACGTTTTACTTCCTGATTGCAGGGCAGGGACAAGCGAAAACAATTGCATCCTAGTCTGGAATGCACTTTCTACAAGTTGATCCATGAACTGAGGACTAGCTGGCATGGCTGCATGGAGGTTTTTGGGACAGGTGCGCGGACAAGAGGCATTGTGGTCTGCTTATTTTTGCAAATAGCAGTGCTTAAATTTAGTGGAATGCACAAGAATTTCAGCTGGTCAGTACACTACCTGGTTCAGTTCAGCATTCCAGCCGAGAACACAATTATAATTGGTTATTCTGGAATGAGAGAATCTAACCCTGGATGGTGGCAACAAGAAAACACCAGGTTGAACTCCAGGAAATTTAAGCCTTCTAGGAGGCCCTTTGCTCAGAGAAGCCTTGCTTGTTTTTTCCTGATTTGTAAACCTTCTCACAACTTTGTCTTTTGCTGTGAACTAATATATGTTTGTTATGTTCTATGAATCTTTGAGATGTATAAAATTGCTTAATTTATGCTTTTCAAGTTTTTTATGAAGCGGAGTTTAATGTGAGTGTTCCACATGAACGCTGGACTAGCGTGTGAACGTCTGGAATTTACATTGTGGCCTCAGTTAACTACATGAACCACTATAACAAGATACATAGTTGATTATATGTCAGACAGCAGATTATTGATTGTTAGCTGGTCGATAGCCTAGTGTTGAAGCAAGCTGAGCCAATGTGTCGTGTTTTGCACAACTGCTTACAAGTGGGGTAGCACCAATAGTGTTTACAAGTACTTATGTATACGTCGGCGCACAGTTCTTGAACGAGTACTCTATTTCATCAAACACACGCTGCTCGTATGATAAACCGTGACAACTTATGTCTTACCCTGCCATATTCATGAAAAAACTAGTGAGGACGCATCTGTTTCGGCAACAATTATGATGGTTCTCACATGATTCACGGGCACCCAAAAGTAGCAGCAGTTCCCATACACGGGTTCAAACAGAGTACTAGCCCCAAAGGGCTCGATAATAGGCAAGGTTCGGATAATTAGACACAATCCAAAATACTATTGAACACTAGCTGGGGCAACTATTTCATGCCTCAATCTAATTTGGGCTGGACACAAGACGGACCTTGCCATGAACATCATCGAGGACGTTTGGCAGCAGCTCAATCCTGTGAACCTTCATGAAGATAATCTTGTGGCCTTGCCACTCATAAACTTGCTTGTGGAGGCATACCACGTCATCTTCCTGCGTAAGCTCGACAAGAACAATATGCCTCACAAACAAAGGAGTAGCTTTGAACTTCTTGTCCTTTAGTACACCCTAGACAACATGCCTGACAACAGCGAGGCTGGAATATAACTCGACATCTGTATAAGCGCAGATGGCTTCTAGGATCCAACAACCTAAGAACTCTGTTTTCCTAGTGTGTATATTCAGGTCATCTGCCTCATAGCGAGTGACATGTAAAACCACACAATCCTTGTCTGCATCAGGGCTCTAATTGAAACAGAAATAAATTCTGAATTACTTTCCATTATAAGAAACACAAGTTATTTAAACCACTATGTATAGCATGGCATCGAAGCTAATAAAATTTTGTATTATTCATCACCACATACTTAGATGAAAACCACAATCGAGATCGGCAAAGAAGAAAATAGAAAATCACCTTGGGCAGCTCAGCGGGGGGGAGGGGGACACATCCTCAAAGGGGGGAAACTGCTCCATTAGTGCCATGGGGGTTGTAACCTCAAACGGGGCGTTGACCATCTCAGTAGTGGCCGTGAGCGTATCTGGGGTCGGCTCGGTGGCTACCTCCATCTTCTTCGAGTTCTCTATGTCGTGGGGATCAACCTCCCACGTCTTCTCCAATATCGGCGGATCTTTGCCTGGTTCTCCTTGGTCCATCATGAAACTGATGAATACTAGGAGACCATTGAAAGGAAAACACAATCGCAATGTCAATGAAACAAAAAAGAGAGTGAGGATCGTTACTGCTTTGCAAAAGTTCTTTTTTTCTATGAATGAAAATATACCACCAACATCATGGATCCCCTTACCTTCCCTACGTTGGGAGAGAAGAACAGTAGCAGATGCGAGTGTTGGATTTCTTGAAGACAGTGAGGGAGAAGGGGATTCAGCGAAGAGTGAAATGATGGTTGCTTCGTCCATCAAACTTAGACCGCGGGGAGGTGGGGTTTTGTGATATGCCGACTCGTTACTGCCGCGCTATGACCGGGGTGACTCTCCGCCTGCATACTGCCTTCTAATTTGGTGGATGGCATTTGGGCCTGCGTGCGGCATGGCCCGCATGTCGGTGAACAAAAGTAAAACGACATTCAGTAGAGGGAGACGTTTCGATGACCTAGGAGGATCCAGAAGCGGTAGTGTATCCACTGTACTACTAGTAATTGTTTTTCTGGGTAGCTGTAGAGTGTCTCCACTGTACTAGTAGTAATTGTTTCTCTAGGCCCAAGACAAAACAGCCCATCCACCCTAATAAATAATAGAATCAATTCAAAAGCACATATACTTACTTAATGAGAGGCGCTACCCACACCCAGCACACCACCCCCCAAAAAAACCTGGGTGCTCTTCTTCCTCCTCACTCCCATCCACCTCATGTCAGCTCGCTCCACTCGTACCCCCAAATTCCACACCTCACTCCTACAGAAAACCCCAGCTCCCCTTCTTCCTCACTAATACAAAAAACCCAACTCTCATTCTTCTTCACTCGCACTACAACTAGGCTCGTCATTCGTTACTTTGCTCAAATCCATGAGCGCGACGTGACGCCCTCGAGGAAAATTGAGTCGGCTGACCCCAGCGCCAAGAAGATGAGGCTCCCGCTAGCGGCGACGCCTGTTGTAGATCCCGCACCCGGCTGCGCAGGGAGAAGCGGCGACCCCGCCCCCACCGGATCCCAGGAACCCGTAGAATCTCGGGCGAACCGCATCAACGATCTCCCAGACGCCGTCCTTGGGGAGATCATCTCGCATCTCCCCACCAAGGATTGCTGCTGCACCCAAGTCCTATCAATTCATGGCGCTCTGTACGGCGTGTCGTGCCCCTTAATCTCGACTGTCGTCAGCTATCTCTCTTCAATGATTTTGAAATCCCCAGAGCCATCATCTACTCCCACCAGGGCTCCGTTCAAAGCCTCTGCATCCCGTCATGCTACCTGAGTGTCGGTGTACAAAAGTAGGGGCCCTTTTGTACCCCTTTACCTGTGCACGGGCAGTCGTAGCCACGCCTGCGGCCAGGCTCGGCAGGGCAGAGGAAGCAAAGATACAAGGCTGCCGAGGTAGCACCCAAACCAGAAGCATAAAGAGCAAAGAGACAAGATGGGCTTCCACCAGCAAGAGCCTTGCCGGGGCGGCCGACATGGCCCCGACAAGAGTCTTGCCGGGGCAACTTGCCCAACACCAGCAAGACCGCCACCCTTGATCTTGAGAGTCATGACGCTGTCGACAACATCAAGACCGAGGCTCGAGAGCGCCTGCATGGTGGCATGCAGATCTTTGTGGAAACCAAAGGCCTGCAAGCCTAGGTGAGCACCAGAAGACGAAAGCCCCCGGAAAGATCTTGCCGGGGACGATTGAAGACCCCCGGCAAGACCCTTGCCGGGGACGCCCATGAGATCCCAACAAGGGCCTTGCCGGGGGCGTCTACGGAGCCAAAGCCAGGCCCACACTTACCAAAGCTTCGCTGCCCCGTGCCCGTTCTGATGTGGCAACTAGCCTACCAACTAGACACGCACCCGCGTGGCAGCATGCAGCCTCTAGGCCAACCAGCCAAGCACCTACGTGTGGCATGTAGATCTTCGTGAAGACCCTGCCACCGCACCAACTCAGCAGCCAGCCAGCCAGCGTGGCACTGCATGCCTTGTCACCTGGAACGCGTGTCGAAGCAAGGCGAGGCGACGATGGATGGGACGAGCCTCTTTACCGTCCCCGATAAAGCAAGAGGCCACATAGGCGGTGCATTAAATGCGTTTGTCCTAGGATGTCAGGAGATAAACTTGTACACTGTACAGACTTTCTACCTCTTGTGTGCCACTGTGGCGACCCCTTTGGCATATAAAAGGAGGCCTGAGGCGTACTGAGGGAGGATTCAGACTTTTTGGACCGGGCATGCACCACAGCTAGTTCAAGAACTCAGGAACACTAAATACACACAAAGCAGGACTAGGGTTTTACGCATCACTTGCGGCCCGAACCTGGGTAAAAATCCCACCGAGTTGATCTTCTAGACCCGCTCTTTGCACAACCTCAAGCCCCGCAACCGTAGAAGGGATTCTGTCGAGGGATCGCATAGGTGTCGTTCCAGAACCCCGACACTGAGCAAGCATACCATGCCCTGCACGGTGGACGCCTGGCTGAAATCCCCTGAATTCACAGAACTACAGCTGCTTGAGTTCTACTATTACCCTGGAAATCACCTACCAGATACCGAACACCATGTACTTGTGCCCTCAGCACTGATGTCCATCTCGCAGTTTTCCTCCTCTCTCCACACCGCCACCTTTGCGCTTTTCTACCTACCAGACAATCTGGTACTAAACCTTTAACTCCCATTTCTCAAGAAACTTTCACTTGTGTGGGTTCGTATATCGGAGGCCTCATTGCACAACATCATCCACTCCAGTTGCGCTGCCCTGGAGTGCTTGGTGCTTGTTTTCACAATTAGAATTGGTTGTCTCCAAATAAAGTCGCCTAACCTTGTAAGAATTGGAATTTCTTTTGACGGAAGGCAGCTCATCATCCAAGATGCCCCTTCACTTCAAAGGTTGATCCTTGATTCTAGTTATTCACCGTCGCAAATAACCGTCCTCTCTGCGCCTAAACTGGAGACCTTGGGTGTAATACATGATCTCTGTGCTCATTTCAATATGGTGTTTGGCTCCATAATTCTTCAGGTACTTTATATTATCATCTACACTTGTAACCATAAGCTGCATTTTAAATTTCTGTGCATAAGTTATATATCATCTCGGAGTACACATTTTATACTAATATTATGTTATATGCTCAATGAATAGTTTCTCCATGGATAGCCTATCAATGGTGTTGGATTCTGTCAAGATCTTATATATCCAAATGAATAGTTTTGATCTGAACAAGATCATTGGCTTGCAGCATTGCTTTCCATGTCTGGAGAGGTTGTATATAAAGGTGATAATTTCAACCACATTAGAAGCCCGCATATAGTGTACTAGAATTAACCGTTCAGCTGTTGCTCTTTTGACACTCTTTTTTTAGACCTCAACTGTTTTCAATCTTCATGTCTATTTAGGCAACAGGACGGGGTAAGAAGATTATAACCAATCGGTGGGTCCGCAAGCACCGGGATTTTCTCATTTCTCATGTCATTCGATTGCAGACAATAACGCTAGAACGATATGTAGCCAACCATGCAAACACTAGAGTTGTCACATTCTTCCTGCTGAATGTGATGTTACTATTGTCCATCAGGCTTATGTTTATCAGCAGCATGATTTTGACGGATGGGTATGTCGAAGAGCAAAAAAAAGGAGTTTTAGGTGGGCAAAAGAGCTTCTGAACATGCTGGGCTTCTATTTACAACATATTGTGGTCATAATCTAGTAAATTTTATGACCCAGGATGTTCATTCTATGGACTCGACCGATCCATTTGATTGTGACTGCTGAAAACAGTGCTGGAGTTAGATGTTGTTACCCTTTTCAACCTGGGTTTTGTCTAAACCTGATGAACAATTAACCCTCGTGCTTTTGTACAGTTTGTAAGCTGGAGTTAGATGTTCTTGCCCTTTTCAACTCGGATGTGACTATCATATTTTCTTTGAAACAAGGAAAATGGCTTGCCATTCGTTTAATTTAGAGTGAAATATTGTAACAAATCCCAACCAAGGAAAATAACATCACTCTCGCCGGCTACTTGAGCTCACTGTGCATTTCAAAAGCCAAGTGATTAGCCCCCACCAGCACCCAGAAACTTATTTCGAACTAGCACACCGAATGGGTTGTAAATTTTCATAGGAAAGGTTGCATGACCTTGATAGATTTGGATTATGACATTTGGGACCCATGAGGAAATAGCCTATCCAAGGTGGTGTCGACTTGCTAGCTAGTCAACAAGCAATTCTGCCTACCAGCCGCTAGATTGACATCCAACATCTATCGTGTATCTTCTATCTCTTGTCTTCTTCCTCCAGCCGCCCAAACCAAACCACCCCGTCGGCTCCGCCTGCTCCTGCCTCCCATGGTTGACTGCGCCTCCACCGCCCTTCCGTACCCTCCAACATTGTCCAGTCCCTCCCTCTATTCCCCACATGTCCTGTTATTCTCTAGCGACGTCAGCCCCAACACACACCCGGACCCAAACCGGTCAACCCTCGTACTCCCCTCCGCCTGCGACTGGACCAGCGCATCTTCCACGGCTCCTGTTCGTTCCGTCCGAGGCCTCGCCGTTGTTCTCCACCTTGGTTCACTCGCCGTGCGTGGTGTGCCTCCCTCTTGCATTGTCAATGTCGCCAACAACCGAGAGGAACAAGGAGATGGCTGTACGTGGAGAGGATGATAGTAGGGACCCACCAGCGTCATGGCAGTACGCAAGCAAGTGTCTCGTTATTACAAGACCAAAAAATGGTTCCTCCTAACGGTTGGACATCTGGGGCTCACGCCATTATCAATGTAGTCAATAAACGAGAGAATTACACAACCAGCAGCTTACACCAGGGACCCAGGAGGTCGCACAGTTGTTATTTACTCTTTTTTTGAGGAACAAGCAGTTGTTATTGATACTAGTTTTAGCGATCAGGGTAACAACGGGGATGTGCGGGGGTTGTGGCCCGTCTAGCCAGGGTTTTATTTATGTTCACCACATCACGAGCCCAGTTTTGTTTTTTTTCTTGCTGAAAATGGCTAGCCCAGTTCTATTTTTTAAAATAAATACCCAAACGAGGCCTACTTGTTTTATCAGCCCTACTGGGCTGCAAATCTTTCAAGACAAGGAGAGTTTCATTCGGTTTGCCCAGAAATGGGCTGTACATTTTTAAAACACATCAAACCGGGAATTAGTTTCAGTTTTTTCATTACAAGATTTTAAATTCCATTAATTTTTATTCGTGGACTATTATTTGGATTTTATATTTATATAAATTATTTTTCAAAATAGTTTGAATGTGACTCGATATTTCGGGATTAAAAACAGTTGATCACACTGAAATATGCAAATTTCATATAATTTTTAACCGTGGCCACAATATGGGGTGTAATGCTGACAAAAGGAAGATGGGATCCAAAAAACTTCTTAATAGTTAGCAAATGGGTTGTATATTATTATAAATAATGGCAGATGGGTTGTATGCTGTTTTCCACAGATTTGAGGCTGACTTGTGCGCCTACTACCGGTTGACGCGCATGCTTTCCTAAAAAAAGGTTGATGCACACGCAACGTCATGTTAACTTAGTCAACAGACGAGAGCAGTGACTGTTGGATGTCCATCCAATGGTCGTCGTGCTTCTTCAATCTATGCTCTTCCTGCTCTAGCCGCTCAAACAAGCGCTGGCGGGACTGCCTGCTCCCTCCTCCCGCGGCCGGCTATGCTGTCGCGCAGGCCTCACCACCCCACCGTACTCGCATCGCTGGCCTAGCCATCCCTCTACTCACCAACACCTGCTGTTATTGTCTGGCGACGGTAGACGAACCAGTAAAACCTCGTACTCCCCTTCGTGTGGGAAACAACTGCTGAGTCTTCCCTGGCTCCGTGTCGTTCCCTTCCTAGGCTTCGCTGTCGTCCACTGCCCTGGTGCTCTCACCACGGCGTGGTGAACATGGTTAACAAACGACATCCATCGAAAGTGGATTGTACGTGGAGATGTTGACAACTAGGTCCATGGCCGCACACAAGGAAATGCCTCCTTATTACGCACAAAATAATGATTCCTCCACCTGACAGCTGGGACCCACCGGAAGAGCCTCTGTATTTCGCAAAAAAAAATGTTCCCCCCGCTGACAGTTCGGACCCACCAGCTATATCTTCGGACGCAAGGAAGTGCCTCCTTATTACGCACAAAAAATGAATACTCCCCTGCTAGCTGGGACCCACCATAGTGGGAGGCTGACTTGTGGGCCTACTAAGTTGACAGGGACAGAGGGCTTTGGCAACTTAGTCAATATGAACAATTCTAGCTCCAATGATCGTACAATGTCTATCCAACAGCCGTAGTGCTTCTTCAACCTCTGGTCTTCTTGCTCCAGCCGCCCAAACCAGCGCCGGTCGTGCCGCGTGCTCCTGCCTCTCGTGGCCGGCTATGATGCTTCGGAGGACTCACCATCCCCTACTACTCCCACCGCTGGCTGGGCCATCCACTCGCCCACACCCCCTGTTATTCTGTGGTGACGCCAGCCTCACACCATAGCCGAACCAGTGAACCCCCATACTCCTCTCCACGTGGGCTTCTGCTGACGTGTCTTCCCCGGCTCTGCGTCGCCCCCTTCATAGGCCTCGATGTCGTCCACCGCCCTGGTGCTCTCAGTGCGGCGTGGTCAACGTGGTCAAGGAACGACTTCCATCGGAAGAGTACTGTATGTGGAGAGGCTGACAGCTAGGTCCATGGCCGCAGTAAGGAAAGTGCCTCCTTATTATGCGGAAAATAATTATTCCTCCACCTGACAGCAGGGTCCCACCGGACGGGCCACCGTATTTCGCGAAAAAAACATTTCCCCCCTGACTGCTGGGACCCACCAGCCACATCTTCGCACACAAGGAAGTGTCTGACAGTCGGGACCCACCTGGTCGAAGCGTACGTACCGTTGTCATTCTGGTCGCGAACGTGTACATACATACTGGTCGATCGTTCTATCTACAGGCTGCAACGATGAACCGCGGCCGTGTAAGGAAGGGGACGTGTCATAGTAGAGGTGCGCATGTGTCGTAGTAGAGGCGCGCACATGTCGTAGTAGAGGGCACGCACGTAGCATGTCACGCAGTCCCGTTAATATCGTGTACACGTATGTACAGCGGCCAGGATGCAAGAAAGTAAATACGGCCACATACGTACATACATGCGGGGTCTCGTACGGGCAGTTCATGTGTACATGGCTTGGTCGGAACGGAGAAACTGCATCGTCGTGTTCATCGGGAGGCAACGGAATGCGTCATGTTCATCAGGAGGCAACGGAATACGTCATGTTCATCGGGAGCCAACCGGCTTGGACGGAACAGCCGATCGAAATGAGGCCTGGCATATCGCAGAACGGAGCAAACGACCTTGTGTTCGACCGGCCACGGTCGAAACGAGATCCTGTTCATCGGGAGGGGTCTGGCGTACCGCAAAACGGAGGAAACAGACTTGTCTTGGACCTCCTACGGTCAAAACGGGGTCCTGTTAATCGGGAGGGGTGTGGCGTACCGCAAAATGGAGGAAACGAACTTGTGTTGCAGCGCTACGGTCGAAACGGGGGTCCTGTTCATCGGGAGGGGTGTGTCGTACCGCAAAACGGGACTCCACGGGATACTGTTCATCTCCACCGTCGACTGTTCATCCACGGGCTCCTGTTCATCCAGCCTCCACCTATGACTGTTCATCCACGTGCTCCTGTTCATCCAGCCTCCACCGCTCCTCCACCGGCTACTATTCATCCAGCCATCTCCACGGGGTCCTGTTCATCCAGCCCTCCATCGGGTCCTATTCATCCAGCCCTCCACGGGGTCCTGTTCATCCACCCCCAATCGGCTCGATCGGGGTCATGTTCATCCAGCGGCAAGGGCCTCTACTACCACGGGGTCCTATTCATCCAAGCCCCCACCGGGAATTGTTCATTCAACCCCCCCAACAACACTCACTGTTCATCCAGAGGCAGCATCGATCGACTTCAGTTAGCAGCAGTAGCGAAGGAATCACTCGGGTTCAGTTAACAACAAGGGATCGATTGGGGTTCAGTAACGTAGCTAGTGCAATCGCTCGGGTTCAGTTAGAGCCCAATGCCTTGCTCGGGTTTAGTTAGAGCGCAACGCCTCGCACACATGCGCATATGTGTACAAGAGAAACGCGCATCGCTCGGCCCCCGACCACCCACCGTAACTGGGAACTCCCTGATATTTTCCTCGCCCTCGCTTCTACCATGGTTTTTTCTGTCATGCACAACCCAAAGAATGTCATGCAGCTGCGTGTCCAGCCCGCCTAGGACGAAAAGCCCATTTTCTATCATTATGTTTTATCATAGAAGTAGGAGCCCACCACATCTATGATGATACCGGGTTTTGTCACAATTATCATCATAGAAGTGTCATAAGCATGACAGGAAAAAAAATTGTTTGGCCCAAAATGTCACAGATGTGTCTTTTTTTGTAGTGGAGGGAATGACAAGCCCAAGGGGCCTGCCCCAAGGGGCACCCCCAGGCTGGTGGGCCCCTTGTGGCACGTCAAACCGTAATTCCACCTCTATAAACACTCAAATATTCCCCTGACATCAGGGACACGCCCGAAATAATTTTTTCGCTGCCGCAAATTCCAGAACCACGATATCCCATCTAGAGGCTTTCTCCGGTACTTTGCCGGAGGGGGATTCGATCACGGAGGAGGCTCTACATCACCCTTGTGTTGGGGAACGTAGCAGAAATTCAAAATTTTCCTACGTGTCACCAAGATCTATCTATGGAGAGACTAGCAACGAGTAGAAAGAGAGTGCATCTACATACCCTTGTAGATCGCTAAGCGGAAGCGTTCAAGTGAACGGGGTTGATGAAGTTGTACTCGTCGTGATTCAAATCACCGATGATCAAGTGCCGAACGCACGGCACCTCCGCGTTCAACACACGTACAGCCCGGTGACGTATCCCACGCCTTGATCCAGCAAGGAGAGAGGGAGAGGTTGAGGAAGACTCCATCCAGCAGCAGCACAACGGCGTGGTGGTGGTGGAGGAGCGTGGCAATCCTGCAGGGCTTCGCCAAGCACCACGGGAGAAGAGGAGTACTTGGGAGAGGGGGAGGGCTGCGCCAGAACTTCGTGTATAGCTCCCATGCGCCTCCCCACTATATATAGGGGTGGAGGGGCTGGTTTCTTGCCCTCCAAGTCCATTGGGGCGTTGGCCAAGGTGGGAGGAAAGAAATCTCATTATTTCCTTCCCCACCGATTGTTATCCCCCCTTTTTAGGGATCTTGATCTTATCCCTTCGGGATATGATCTTATTCCTTCTAAGGGGGGATCTTGGTGCGCCTTGACCAGGGGTGTGGGGCCTTGCCCCCACTACCCACGTCCATGTGGGTCCCCCCATGCAGGTGGGCCCCACTCCGGAACCTTCTAGAACCTTCCCGGTACAATACCGAAAAATCCCGAACATTTTCCGGTGGCCAAAATAGGACTTCCCATATATAAATCTTTACCTCCGGACCATTCCGGAACTCCTCGTGACGTCCGGGATCTCATCCGGGACTCCGAACAACATTCGGTAACCACATACAAACTTCCTTTATAACCCTAGCGTCATCGAACCTTAAGTGTGTAGACCCTACGGGTTCGGGAGACATGTAGACATGACCGAGACGTTCTCCGGTCAATAACCAACAGCGGGATCTGGATACCCATGATGGCTCCCACATGTTCCACGATGATCTCATCGGATGAACCACGATGTCAAGGACTTAATCAATCCCGTATTCAATTCCCTTTGTCTATCGGTATGTTACTTGCCCGAGATTCGATCGTCGGTATCCAATACCTTGTTCAATCTCGTTACCGGCAAGTCACTTTACTCGTTCCGTAACACATCATCCCGTGATCAACTCCTTGGTCACATTGCGCATATGATGATGTCCTACCGAGTGGGCCCAGAGATACCTCTCCGTTTACACGGAGTGACAAATCCCAGTCTCGATCCGCATAAAACAATAGATACTTTCGGAGATACCTGTAGTGCACCTTTATAGTCACCCAGTTACGTTGTGACGTTTGATACACCCAAAGCACTCCTACGGTATCCAGGAGTTACACGCTCTCATGGTCGAAGGAAGAGATACTTGACATTGGCAAAGCTCTAGCAAATGAACTACACGATCTTTTGTGCTAGTCTTAGGATTGGGTCTTGTCCATCACATCATTCTCCTAATGATGTGATCCCGTTATCAACGACATCCAATGTCCATAGCCAGGAAACCATGACTATCTGTTGATCACAACGAGCTAGTCAACTAGAGGCTCACTAGGGACATATTGTGGTCTATGTATTCACACGTGTATTACGATTTCCGGATAATACAGTTATAGCATGAATAAAAGACAATTATCATGAACAAGGAAATATAATAATAATACTTTTATTATTGCCTCTAGGGCATATTTCCAACAGTCTCCCACTTGCACTAGAGTCAATAATCCAGTTCACATCGCCATGTGATTAACACTCACAGGTCACATCGCCATGTGACTAATACCCAAGAGTTTACTAGAGTCAGTAGTCTAGTTCACATCACTATGTGATTAACACTCAATGAGTTTTATGTTTGATCATGTTGCTTGTGAGAGAGGTTTTAGTCAACGGGTCTGAACCTTTCAGATCCGTGTGTGCTTTACAAATCTCTATGTCATCTCCTAGATGCAGCTACCACGCTCTATTTGGAGCTATTCCAAATAACTGTTCTACTTTGAGCTATTCTAAATTATTGCTCCATTATATGTATCCGGTCTCTCTACTCAGAGCTATCCGGATAGGTGTTAAGCTTGCATCGACGTAACCTTTACGACGAACTCTTTTACCACCTCCATAATCGAGAAAATTCCTTAGTCCACTAGTTACTAAGGATAACTTTGACCGCTGTCCTGTGAGCCATTCTTGGATCACTCTTGTACCCCTTGACTGACTCATGGCAAGGCACACTTCAGGTGCGGTACACAGCATAGCATACTGAAGAGCCTACGTCTTAAGCATAGGGGACGACCTTCGTCCTTTCTCTCTATTCTGCCGTGGTCGAGCTTTAAGTCTTAACTTCGTACCTTACAACTCAGGCAAGAACTCCTTCTTTGACTGGTCCATCTTGAACACCTTCAAGATCATGTCAAGGTATGTGCTCATTTGAAAGTATTATTAAGCATTTTGATCTATCCTTATAGATCTTGATGCTCAATGTTCAAGTAGCTTAATCCAGGCTTTCTATTGAAAAACACTTTCAAAATAACCCTATATGCTTTCCAGAAATTCTACATCATTTCTGATCAACATGTATTCATCAGAAATTCTATAGTGCTCCCACTCACTTCTTTGGAAATACAAGTTTCTCATAAACTTTGTACAAACCCAAAATCTTTGATCATCATCAAAGCATACATTCCAACTCCGAGATGCTCACTCCAGTCCTTAGAAGGATCGCTGGAGCTAGCATACCTTTTAGCATCCTTAGGATCGACAAAAACTTTCTGATTGTATTACATACAACCTTTCCTCACGAAAACTGGTAAGGAAACTCGTTTTGATATCCATCTGCCAGATTTCATAAATACAGCTAATGCTAACATGAATCCGACGGACTTTAAGCATCGCTACGGATGAGAAAATCTCATCGTAGTCAACTCCTTGAACTTGTGAAAAACTTTTCGCCACAAGTCGAGCTTCATGGACGGTGACATTACCATCCACGTCCGTCTTCTTCTTAAAGATCCATTTATCTTAATGGCTTGCCGATCATCGGGCAAGTCCACCAAAGTCCATGGATCCGTTCTCGGATTTTATGGCCTCGAGCCATTTATCGGAATCCGGGCCCACCATCGCTTCTCCATAGCTCGTAGGTTCATTGTTGTCCAGCAACATGACTTCCAAGACAGGATTACGTACCACTCTGAAGTAGTACGCATCCTTGTCATCCCACGAGGTTTGGTAGTGACTTGATCCGAAGTTTCATGATCAATATCATAAGCTTCCACTTCAATTGGTGTAGGTGCCACAGGAACAACTTCCTGTGCCCTGCCACACACTAGTTGAAGAGACGGTTCAATAACCTCATCAAGTCTCCACCATCCTCCCACTCAACTCTTTCGAGAGAAACCTTTCCTCGAGAAAGGACCCGATTCTAGAAACAATTCATATTGCTTTCGGATCTGAATTAGGAGGTATACCCAACTGTTTTGGGTGTCCTATGAAGATGTATTTTATCCGCTTTGGGTTCGAGCTTAATCCTGAAACTTTTTCACATAAGCGTCGCAGCCCCAAACCTTTAAGAAACGACAACTTAGGTTTCTCTAAACCATAATTCATACGGTGTCATCTCATCGGAATTACGTGGTGCCCTATTTAAAGTGAATGTGGTTGTCTCTAATGCCTAACCCATGAACGATAGTGGTAATTCGATAAGAGACATCATGGTATGCATCATATCCAATAGGGTGCAGTTATGATGTTCGGACACACCATCACACTATGGTGTTCCAGGCGGTATTAATTGCGAAACAATTTCCACAATGTCTTAATTGTGTGCCAAAACTCGTAACTCAGATACTCATCTCTATGATCTTATCATAGACATTTTATCCTCTTGTCACGATGATCTTCAACTTTACTCTGAAATTACTTGAACCATTCAATAATTCAGACTTGTGTTTCATCAAGTAAATATATTCAACATCTACTCGAATCATCTGTGAAGTAAGAACATAATGATATTCACTGCATGCCTCAGCACTCATTGGACTACACACATCAAAATGTGTTACTTCCAACAAGTTGCTATCTTGTTCCATCTTACTGAAACCGAGGCTTTTCAGTCATCTTGCCCATGTGGTATGATTTGCATATCTCAAGTGATTCAAAATCAAGTGAGTTCAAACGGTCCATTTGCATGGAGTTTCTTCATGCATATATACCAATAGACATGGTTCGCATGTCTCAAACTTTTCAAAAATGAGTGAGTCCAAAGATCCATCAACATGGAGCTTCTTCATGCATTTTATACCGATATGACTTACGTGGCAGTGCCACAAATAGGTGGTACTATCATTACTATCTTTTGGCATGAACATGTGTATCACTACGATCGAGATTTCAATGAACCATTCATTTTAGGTGCAAGACCATTGAAGGTATTATTCAAATAAATAGAGTAACCATTATTCTCTTTAAATGAATAACCGTATTGCGATAGACATAATCCAATCATGTCTATGCTCAACGCAAACACCAAATCTCGATGGTAGAGGGAGCGTGCGATGCTTGATCATATCAACATTGGAAACACTTCCAACACATATCGTCAGCTCACCTTTAGCTAGTCTCCGTTTATGCCGTAGCTTTTATTTCGAGTTACTAACACTTAGCAACCGAACCGGTATCTTATACCCTGGTGCTACTAGGAGTACTAGTAAAGTACACATTAACATAATGTATATCCAATATACTTCTATCGACCTTGCCAGCCTTCTCATCTACCAAGTATCTAGGGTAATTCTGCTCTAGTGACTGTTCCCCTTATTACAGAAGCACTTAGTCTCGGGTTTGGGTTCAACCTTGGGTTTCTTCACTAGAGCAGCAGCTGATTTGCCGTTTCATGAAGTATCCCTTCTTGCCCTTGCCCTTCTTGAAACTAGTGGTTTCACCAACCATCAACAATTGATGCTCCTTCTTGATTTCTACTTTCGCGGTGTCAAACATCGTGAATACCTCAAGGATCATCTTATTTATCCCTGATATGTTATAGTTCATCACGAAGCTCTAGCAGCTCGGTGGCAATGACTTTGGAGAAACATCACTATCTCATTTGGAAGATCAACTCCCACTCAATTCAAGTGATTGTTGCACTCAGACAATCTGAGCACAAGCTCAACGATTGAGATTTTCTCCCTTAGTTTGCAGGCTAAGAGAATCGTCGGAGGTCTTATACCTCTTGACGTGAGCACGAGCCTGAAATCCCAATTTCAGCCCTCGAAACATCTCATATGTTCCGCGATGTTTCGAAAACGTCTTTGGTGCCTCTACTTAAACCATTTAACTGAACTATCACGTAGTTATCAAAACGTGTATGTTCGATGTTCGAAACATCCACAAACGACGTTTGGGGTTCAGCACACTGAGCAGTGCATTAAGGACATAAGCTTTCTACTGTTCGCATAATCGCTACTATCAACTTTCAACTATATTTTCTCTAGGAACATATCTAAAACAGTAGAACTAAAGCGCGAGCTACGACATAATTTGCAAAAGGTCTTTTGACTATGTTCAGGATAATTAAGTTCATCTTATGAACTCCCACTCAGATAGACATCCCTCTGGTCATCTAAGTGATTACATGATCCGAGTCAACTAGGCCGTGTCCGATCATCACGTGAGACGGACTAGTCATCATCGGTGAACATCTTCATGTTGATCGTATCTACTATACGACTCATGCTCGACCTTTCGGTCTCCGTGTTCCGAGGCCATGTCTGTACATGCTAGGCTCGTCAAGTTAACCCTAAGTGTTTTCGCTGTGTAAAACTGTCTTACACCCGTTGTATGTGAACGTAAGAATCCATCACACCCGATCATCACGTGGTGCTTAGAAGCGACGAACTGTAGCAACGGTGCACAGTTAGGGGAGAACACTTCTTGAAATTTTGTAAGGGATCATCTTATTTACTACCGTCGTCCTAAGTAAACAAGATGCATAATCATAATAAACATCACATGCAATTATAGAGTTGTGACATGATATGGCCAATATCATATAGCTCCATTTGATCTCCATCTTCGGGGCTCCATGATCATCTTGTCACCGGCTTGACACCATGATCTCCATCATCATGATCTCCATCATCGTGTCTTCATGAAGTTGTCACGCCAACGACTACTTCTACTTCTATGACTAACGCGTTTAGCAATAAAGTAAAGTAGTTTACATGGCGTTCTTCAATGACACGCAGGTCATACAATAAATAAAGACAACTCCTATGGCTCCTGCCGGTTGTCATACTCATCGACATGCAAGTCGTGAATCCTATTACAAGAACATGATCAATCTCATACATCACATATCATTCATCACATTCTTCTTGGCCATATCACATCACATAGCATACCCTGCAAAAACAAGTTAGACGTCCTCTAATTGTTGTTTGCATGTTTTACGTGGCTGCTATGGGTTTCTAGCAAGAACGTTTCTTACCTACGCAAAACCACAACGTGATATGCCAATTGCTATTTACCCTTCATAAGGACCCTTTTCATCGAATCCGTTCCGACTAAAGTGGGAGAGACTGGCACCCGCTAGCCACCTTATGCACCAAGTGCATGTCAATCGGTGGAACCTATCTCACGTAAGAGTACGTGTAAGGTCGGTCCGGGCCGCTTCATCCCACAATACCGTCGAAACAAGATTGGACTAGTAACGGTAAGCATATTGAACAAAATCAACGCCCACAACTACTTTGTGTTCTACTCGTGCAAAGAATCTACGCAATAGACCTAGCTCTGATACCACTGTTGGGGAACGTAGCAGAAATTCAAAATTTTCCTACGTGTCACCAAGATCTATCTATGGAGACACTAGCAACGAGTAGAAAGAGAGTGCATCTACATACCCTTGTAGATCGCTAAGCGGAAGCGTTCAAGTGAACGGGGTTGATGAAGTCGTACTCGTCGTGATTCAAATCACCGATGATCAAGTGCCGAACGCACGGCACCTCCGCGTTCAACACACGTACAGCCCGGTGACGTATCCCACGCCTTGATCCAGCAAGGAGAGAGGGAGAGGTTGAGGAAGACTCCATCCAGCAGCAGCACAACGGCGTGGTGGTGGTGGAGGAGCGTGGCAATCCTGCAGGGCTTCGCCAAGCACCACAGGAGAAGAGGAGTACTTGGGAGAGGGGGAGGGCTGCGCCAGAACTTCGTGTATAGCTCCCATGCGCCTCCCCACTATATATAGGGGTGGAGGGGCTGGTTTCTTGCCCTCCAAGTCCATTGGGGCGTTGGCCAAGGTGGGAGGAAAGAAATCTCATTATTTCCTTCCCCACCGATTGTTATCCCCCTTTTTTAGGGATCTTGATCTTATCCCTTTGGGATATGATCTTATTCCTTCTAAGGGGGGATCTTGGTGCGCCTTGACCAGGGGTGTGGGGCCTTTCCCCCACTACCCACGTTCATGTGGGTCCCCCCATGCAGGTGGGCCCCACTCCGGAACCTTCTAGAACCTTCCCGGTACAATACCGAAAAATCCCGAACATTTTCCGGTGGCCAAAATAGGACTTCCCATATATAAATCTTTACCTCCGGACCATTCCGGAACTCCTCGTGACGTCCGGGATCTCATACGGGACTCCGAACAACATTCGGTAACCACATACAAACTTCCTTTATAACCCTAGCGTCATCGAACCTTAAGTGTGTAGACCCTACGGGTTCGGGAGACATGTAGACATGACCGAGACGTTCTCCGGTCAATAACCAACAGCGGGATCTGGATACCCATGATGGCTCCCACATGTTCCACGATGATCTCATCGGATGAACCACGATGTCAAGGACTTAATCAATCCCGTATTCAATTCCCTTTGTCTATCGGTATGTTACTTGCCCGAGATTCGATCGTCGGTATCCAATACCTTGTTCAATCTCGTTACCGGCAAGTCACTTTACTCGTTCCGTAACACATCATCCCGTGATCAACTCCTTGGTCACATTGCGCATATGATGATGTCCTACCGAGTGGGCCCAGAGATACCTCTCCCTTTACACGGAGTGACAAATCCCAGTCTCGATCCGCATAAAACAATAGATACTTTCGGAGATACCTGTAGTGCACCTTTATAGTCACCCAGTTACGTTGTGACGTTTGATACACCCAAAGCACTCCTACGGTATCCAGGAGTTACACGCTCTCATGGTCGAAGGAAGAGATACTTGACATTGGCAAAGCTCTAGCAAATGAACTACACGATCTTTTGTGCTAGTCTTAGGATTGGGTCTTGTCCATCACATCATTCTCCTAATGATGTGATCCCATTATCAACGACATCCAATGTCCATAGCCAGGAAACCATGACTATCTGTTGGTCACAACGAGCTAGTCAACTAGAGGCTCACTAGGGACATATTGTGGTCTATGTATTCACACGTGTATTACGATTTCCGGATAATACAGTTATAGCATGAATAAAAGACAATTATCATGAACAAGGAAATATAATAATAATACTTCTATTATTGCCTCTAGGGCATATTTCCAACACCTTGCGGCCTTTCGATGATGCGTGAGTAGCTTGTCACAGATCTACGGGTCCATAGTTAGTAGCTAGATGGCTTCTACTCGCTTTTGATTTCAATACATTGTTCTCCTTAGTGTTCTTACAGAGCTATTCGATGTAATGACTTTTTATGGTGTGTTTGTTGGGATCCGATGAATTGTGAGTTTATGATCAGGTCTATCCATGAAAAATACTTGAGTTTTCTCTGAACCCTTTTATGCGCGATTACTATAGCCTCGTATTTCGCCTCCTATTTATTCGTTTGGTTTGGCCAACTAGATTGATTTATCTTGCCATGGGAAGAGGTGTTTTGTAATGGGTTTGATCTTGCGGTGCTCAATCCTAGTGACAGAAAGGGACATGACACATATGTATCATTGCAATTAAGGGTAAAAAGATGGGGTTTATTAATATGTGAGTTTATCTTGTCTACATAATGTCATCTTGCTTAAGGCGTTACTCCGTTTTTCCATGAACTTAATACACTAGATGCATTATTGATAGCGGTTGATGTGTGGAGTAATACTTGTCTCAGCATGATGCTTAGATATGATCATTGCCTTGGATAACATCATAATTATTTGCTTTTCTATCACCTGCCCAACAGTAATTTGTTTACCCACCGTATGCTATTTCAGGAAATAAGCCTCTAGTGAAAACTATGGCCCCGGGTCTATCATTTATCATATATTTAAACCAAGATTACCTTGCTGCAATTTTCTTTTATTTATTTTATTTTGTATTTTTGTTCAATCTATCAATAAAAAATATACCGTTTAATCTTGCTTGTAACCGTCAAGGGATTGACAACCCTTCTACGCGTTGGGTTGCAAGTATTTGTTGTTTGTGTGCAAGTGTTGTTTACAAGAGCCTAAGCTTGGGGATGCCCCAGCATCCCAAGCTATTATCGAAGAATGAGCAACCAACTAAGCTTGGGGATGCCCTCGAGTGGCATTCCCGCTATCTTCGAACAACTATCAGTATTTTACTCGAGACTATATTTTTATTCGTCACATGATATGTGTTTTGCTTGGAGCATCTTGTATGATATGTGTCTTTGCTTGTTTTATTTTGTGTTTTAAGTTATCAATCCTTTCTGGACACACCTATTTGAGAGAGCCAAAATTATGTCATGGCTTGTTAGAATTTCTCTCTATGCTTCACTTAAATCTTTTATGAGCTAGGACTTGCTCTAGTGCTTCACTTATATCTTTTTTAGCACGGTGTGCTTTGTTATTTTTGACGAAATGCTCTCTTGCTTCACTTAGATTTATTTGGGAGTTAATAAAATTTTGAAGAAATTCTCTCTTGCTTCACTTAAATTATTTTGAGAGAAAGAAAATTTGTTATGCTCATGATCTTCACTTATATTTGGTTGATCTTATGAAAAGCAACACATGAAAATTAGTCCAAAAGTGAAAGATATCCAAGAAGGATAAAGTAAAAGAAAATGTCATGAAGATCATTGGACAAAATAAAGTTGATTCTTAGTAATAGTTTTGAGATATGATGATGTGATATGTGAGTTATGTTGATGAGTAATTGTGCTCTAGTAAGAATATGGGTGTTAAGGTTTGTGATTCCCTATGCAAGTACGGGAGTAAATAGTCATGCAATGAAAAATATATCCTACTTGTGGTGCATTATTCGGTGTTAATTATGCTTAATGCTTTGTAACGCCCCGAGACCGATGCGCCAGCTGTCTTCCAGTTATTCGCTGTTGTTGCCTTGTCATTTTCTTGCGTGTTGCATTTTGCCATGTCATCATGTGCATTGCATCATCATGTTTTCAAAACTTGCATCCGTCCAGGTCTCCCCGTTCCTTCCGTTGTCCGTTCTGAGCCCAGACACACTTGCACGTGCCCGCGGCACCTCCGAGATATTATTTTATAAGTGGCCGGAAAATGTTCTCGGAATGGGATGAAAGTTGGCGAGCGGTGTTGTTTTGTTGTCAGTAGGCCGCCTGTCAAATTTCATCGCATTCGGAGTTCATTTGATGTCCCAACGGATAAATATATAGCGGCATTATAGTCGGTCATACGTCGGACGTTTTCGGTCTCCGGAAACCTTGCCGAGCTGCATTTCCATCTCTCTCTTCTTAGCCCGAGATCTCTCCTACACAGCCCACAAACCCAACCTAGTCCACCCTCGTGTCCGGAACCGTCCGATCGAGATCGGAGGGCTCCGAAACCACACCTAGATCCAAACCCTAGCCTCCCCGGCTATAAATTGAACCCCCTCCTTCCAAATCTGGACATTCCTTTCCCTCCTCCTTGTTTTCCGCACCCCCAATCATGAGATCCGCACCGCTCCAGCCTCTGGCCGCCACTTATCGCCGCCGCCGCTGCGTCCCCAGCCAATCCCTTCGCGCCACCTCACTCACCAGCACCCCCTCAGCCGACCAGAAGCATCCACGTCGCCCGCTCCACCTCACTGGCGCGCGCCCCGCCGCCGCGGGCCCGCCGAAGCCCATTGCCAGCCCGTGCCGGGCTGATCCGGGCCCGAGCCGCGCGCCCGCTCACCCGCTCACAGCGCCGCCCGGTTGCCTAGCCTGAGCCGTCGTCGCCCGCTACACCAGCTCCTTCGCCCCGAGCTCCTCCGCGCCTCTGCCTACCTTGCTGTTGTCCTGCACCGGCGAGCGCCATGGGAGCTCCACTGGACCCGCAACCAGGTGCCGCCACCGCTTTCCCTGGCCGTTCACCCTGCTCCTGTCTCTCTCCTGTCACCTCTCTCTCTTTCTCCATGGCCAGGAAGCCGAGCTGCCGTCGTCGCTTCTCACCGGCCCCGTTGGCACCGTCATCCAGCCAGATCCGGCTTCCCTAGTCCCGGATCTGCTCGTTACCGTCCTCCCCGCTTCATCCCGTTGCCGGAGTACGCAAGCCGCCGCCGCTCGTCCTCGTCAGGAGGAGGAGGACACCATCCACGTCGCTGGCCGCGTCCCCGTGAGGCCCGACCCAGCTCCACTCCAGCCCGCAACCGAGCAGCGCGCGTTGACCGGCCCAGTGCTCGGCCTCCCGGCCCAGCAACGCAACCGCCAGCCTGCCAGCAGCCATCTCCATAGACCGGGCCAAGGCCCATGGGTGGGGCAGCACTCGAGCCCCCCCTGCACTGTTGGGCTGCCAGATTCGGCCCAATTAGTGTTTTTTCCCTTTGGATGCATTTAATCTTTTATCCCAGGTTTTACAGATTTGCAAAAAAAAACGCTAAGCTCCATGCATACCATAACTCACCAACCGTGTATCATTTGTAAAAAACATTATATATGAAAAATGCTTAGAATCTTGTCTAGTTTCATAATATCCAACATTCATGCATGTTTGAAATGTTTTGTTTGTTTAAATTTGCTAAATGCCATGCTAAAATGATTTAGTTCATAACTAAATAACCGTAGCTCCAAACCTAGCAAACTTTATATGTAAATGGGGTAGAAAATGCCTAGTTTAACATGGTATGCTTACTTTGCATGTTTTAACAACTATAAAATATGGTTTAGGGCAGAACAGTACCAAATCCATAATTTGCATATGAGGATTTTCCGGACTTGTTGTTTGTTGTTCCGGCCTCATTTAAACTTTCCTGGTTAAGTATTTTTATTATGCTTCACCCCTTGCCATGCTAACCAACATTTAATACTGTTGAGTACTTAAACAGGAGAGAACTAAATAATTGTTGTGGTGTTTCGTCAATATGCAATGCCATGCCATGAATCTTTAAACCGGACATGCATCATACTTAGTTGTGCATCATGCCATGTTTATGTGATGGTTTTTTTACTATGTTGGTTGCTTCTTTCCGAGTTGCTTCTCTCGTTAGCTTCGGTTCCGTTTCGGAGTTGTGAGGATTCGTTCGACTACGTCCGTTTGCCTTCTTCATGGACTCATTCTTCTTCCTTGCGGGATCTCAGGCAAGATGACCATACCCTCGAAATCATTTATATCTTTGCTTGGTAGTTGTTCATTCTATTGCTATGTCACTCTACCTACCACTTGTTATATCATGCCTCCCATATTGCCATGTCAAGCCTCTAACCCACCTTCCTAGCAAACCGTTGTTTGGCTATGTTACCGCTTTTGCTCAGCCCCTCTTATAGCGTTGTTAGTTGCAGGTGAAGCTGAAGTTTGTTCCATGTTGGAACATGGATATGTTGGGATATCACAATATCTCTTATTTTAATTAATGCATCTATATACTTAGTAAAGGGTGGAAGGCTCGGCCTTATGCCTGGTGTTTTGTTCCACTCTTGCCGCCTTAGTTTTCGTCATACTAGTGTTATGTTACTTGATTTTGCATTCCTAACATGGTTGGGTGTTATGGGAACCCCTTGACAGTTCGCTTTGAATAAAACTCCTCCAGCAAGGCCCAACCTTGGTTTTACCATTTGCCTCACCACCACCTACTTTTCCCTTGGGAGTCGCGCTCCCGAGGGTCATCTTTATTTTAACCCCCCCGAGGGGCCAGTGCTTCTCTAAGTGTTGATCCAACCTGAGCAATGTCCGGGGCCCCCTGGGCAACCAGGGTCAATGCCAACCCGACGTCTGGCTCATCCGGTGTGCCCTGAGAACGAGATATGTGCAGCTCCTATCGGGATTTTTCAGCACGTCCGGGCGGCTTTGTTGGTCTTTTTTTACCATTGTCGAAATGACTTGTAACCAAGATTCCGAGTCTGATCGGGTCTTCCTGGGAGAAGGAATATCCTTCATTGATCGTGAGAGCTTGTGATGGGCTAAGTTGGGACACCCCTGTAGGGTTTTGAACTTTCGAAAGCCATGCCCATGGTTATGTGGCAGATGGGAATTTGTTAATGTCTGGTTGTAGAGAACTTGAAACTTAACTTAATTAAAATGAATCAACCGCATGTGTAGCCGTGATGGTCTCTTCTCAGCAGCGTCCGGGAAGTGAACACGGTCTTGTGTTATGCTTGAACGTAAGTAGTTTCAGGATCACTTCTTGATCATTTATAGCTTCTCGACCATGCTTTGCTTCTCTTCTCGCTCTCTTTTGCGTATGTTAGCCACTATATATGCTAGTGCTTGTTGCAGCTCCACCTCACTACCCCTTTCCTACCCTTAAGCTTAAATAGTCTTGATCTCGCGCGTGTGAGATTGCTGAGTCCTTGTGACTCACAGATACTTCCAAACAGATGCAGGTGACGATGATGCCAGTGCAGGCGACGCTACCGAACTCAAGTGGGAGTTTGATGAGGATTCAGGCCATTGCTATGTTTCTTTTACAGATGATCAGTAGAGGAGCCCAGTTGGGGCGATCGGGGATCTAACATTTGGGGTTGTCTTCCTTTATTTTGGTTCCATAGTCGGACCTTGATTGTATTCTGGATGATGTATGTTTAACTTGTATTCGTGTGAAGTGGCGATTGTAAGCCAACTCTTTATCCCTTTCTTATTCAGTACATGGGATGTGTGAAGATTACCCCTCCTGCGACAAGCCTACCATGCGGCTATGCCTCTAAGTTGTGCCTTGACACGTTGGAGATATAGCCGCATTGTGGGTGTTACATGCTTGCTTATGAGATTATCCGTTTCTTGGTTGGTCGCTTCCCAATCTTTTGCTAACCTTCATTTTGCACTAAGTATGGCCTTGACTTGTGCATCCAAAATCCTTTAAACCAGTTTTGCCACATGAGTCCACTATATCTACCTATATGCGGTATTATTTTGCCGTTCTAAGCAAATTTGCATGTGCCATCTCTAATTTTCAAAATAAACTTCTCTTTTGTGTGTTTGTTTTGCTCGTGGAGCGTTGAGGGGTGGCTAATATTTTCCATGCTAGATGTCTTATTCTCAAGATGAGTGTTCGTTCACTTGTCATTGCACGAGAGTAAGGTAAAGGTATTAGGGATGCCCAGGCCTGAAATGCAAAAACAAAAATGAATTTACTTTATGTTGTCAAATAATAAATTCCTTGGAAAGTGTTGGTATGGAGGGCAACCATGGATACGGCTAGCCATGGAAAGTGAAAGTTATGGTGGAAAAAGGAATAAACTTTATTTTCTGTTTGGGGACCACCTATGGCATATCTAGCATATGAAGTGTTCGGAACTCTAAGTCATTTTCGTTGGTGGGATGGATACACCTCCCAAAATGTATTTATCTCAAAAAAATTCTTTGAGCTCTGGCACCTCTACAAATCCCTACTTCCCTCTACGAAGGGACTTTTGTTTACTTTATGCAATTTTTATTTTTGAAATTTAAGTCTCCATCTTCTCTTATAAAAAGCACCAACTAGGACGCAATATGATCGTGCTCAAGTATTGGGTGTAGTTAATATTCGAGTGTGTTTCATGAATGGATCAATGTTTGAGCATGATGGGCTAGGGATAACTTATTTTAGCATTTATATTTTGAAAGACATGGTTTCTTGTTGATATGCTTGAGTATCTAAATTATTATGTCAAAACTAGACTATTGCTTTGAATCACATAAAAGTCCAAATGTCCATGCTATAAAGAAAAGAATATGATATGACTTGATGAACAACACTCCACATCAAAAATTCTGTTTTTATCACTTGCCTACTCGAGGAGGAGTAGGAGTTAAGCTTGGGGATGTAGATACGTCTCCAACGTATCTATAATTTTTTATTGTTCCATGTTGTTTTATTATCAATCTTGGATGTTTTGTAATCATTTTGTAGTCATTTTATATCATTTTTTGGTACTAATCTATTGGCATAGTGCCCAGTGCCAGTTCCTGTTTTTTCCATGTTTTTACATCACAAGAAATCGATATCAAACAGAGTCCAAATGGCACGAAACTTTACGATGATTTTTATGGGCCAAAATGAAGCAGATGGGCCCTGGTTGCACCTAGGGGTGCCCCGAGGGGGGCACAACCCACTAGGGCGCGTCAGGAGGCCCTGGCGCACCCAGGTGGGTTGTGCCCACCTCGGGTGCCCTTGGACCGCCTCTTTGCTCTATAAATACCCAAATATTCCCAAAACTCTAGGGGGTCGAAGAAATATTCATCCAGCCGCCGCAGAGTCCAGAAACACCAGATCCAATCTAAAAACCATCACGGAGGGGTTCACCACTTCCATTGGTGCCTCTCCGATGATGCGTGAGTAGTTCTTTGTAGACCTTCGGGTCCGTAGTTAGTAGCTAGATGGCTTCATCTCTCTCTCTCTCTCTCTCTCTTGATCCTCAATACAATGGTCTCTTGGAGATCCATATGATGTAACTCTTTTGCAGTGTGTTTGTTGGGATCGATGAACTTCGAGTTTATGATCAGATCTATATTTTTATATCCATGAAAGTACTTGAGTTTCTTTGATCTCTTTTATGCATGATCTCTTATAGCCTCATATTTCTTCTCTGATATTTGGGTTTTGTCTAGCCAACTTGATCTATTTATCTTGCAATGGGAAGAGGTGTCTGGTAGTGGGTTTGATCTTACGATGCTTGATCCTAGTGACAGAAAGGGAACTGGCACGTATGTATCGTTGCTACTAAGGATAAAAAGACGAGATCTACATCTACCGCCATCTAGATAAACGGATATTGTTTACATCATGTCATCGTTCTTATTGCATTACTCCATTTTTCCATGAACTTAATACACTAGATGCATGCTGGATAGCGGTCGATGTGTGGAGTAATAGTAGTAGATGCAGGCAGGAGTCGGTCTACTAATATTGGACGTGATGCCTATGTAATGATCATTGCCTAGATATTGTCATAATTATTTGATGGTCTATCAATTTCCCAACAGTAATTTGATTACCCACCGTTTGTTATTTTTCTCGAGAGAAGCCACTAGTGAAACCTACGGCCCTCGGGTCTTATTTCTCATATATTTGCCTTTGCGATCAACTTTTTCCTTGCTTATATTTTCAGATCAATTAAACCAAAAATACAGAAATACTTTGATGCACTTTATTTTATTTGCGATCTATTATTTCAATCTATCACAACTTTCTCCCGTCACACGCCAATTTCTAGCGTAGTTACCCGAAAGGGATTGACAACCCCTTTAACTCATCGGGTTGCGAGGTGTTGTTATTTGTGTGCAGGGGTTGTTTATGTTGTGTTGCTTGCTTCTCCTACTGGTTTGATACCTTGGTTTCATAACTGAGGGAAATACTATACCATCGCTGTGCTACATCATCCCTCCCTCTCCGGGGAAATACTGACGTAGTTCCAGCTACCATCACCAAGTGATCGCCAACAAGCAAGCAACCACCCATCGTGGAGAGAATAGTTATAGAAAGAACCACCAAAAAGAGAGTGAGCGGCAAAAGCCAAAATTGAGTGCCTCCATGATGGGTGACAAGAAAAATTTACTGCTTTCGCTACCAAAAGTGAGATGAGAGAAGTGTGTGAGAACCCATCAAAGTGTTATGCACTATGTCCTATTGTGCAAGGACGAGGAAACAACAACTGACATCTCTCACTCTCTACCTTTAGTGTTGTCTAATGTCTTGCAGGAATTCAAGGATGTCTTCCCCGATGAGCTACCTCCGGGACTACCTCCACTACAAGGCATCGAACACCGCATTGACCTCGTACCCGGAGCCCCTCTTCCTAATACCGCGTCAACCCCAAAGAAACCAAGGAAATACAAAGGCAGGTACAACAATTCATCGACAATGAACATGTACATGAAAGCTTGAGCCCTTGTGTCGTACCGGTCATACTAGTCCCTAAGAAAGACGATTGTTTTCATATGTGCTCCAATTGTCGTCCCATCAATGATATCACTGTTAGATATCGTCACCGTAACATCGCAAATTTTCAATTTGGAATGTTATACAATAGATCATCACTGCATATCATATTTATTTGCATTTTGGGTTGATCCTAGAAATTCTACACGACTCAAGGACCCTCGGAGAGAGTTGGGGATTTCGATATTTTCATGTTTGAGTTTTCTCAAATTTTGAAAAATAGGATCATTTGATTTTATTTATTTTATCTTCAGTTATTTCTATTATCAAAATATGAGAGAGGGAATAAAATGACATTCCCGAAATAAAGAAATATTCAGGATTTAATAAAAAAATCAAATAAGGTTTTATTCTGGAGTTTTTCGTGGTTTTTTTTGAATTTAGGAAAAATTGCATGTTTTCAAAAATTGCATTTAGGGCCAAGAAAATGTTCATCCTGTTCTAAATATTTTATTTAGACGGTGAAAATTTGTTTTGGCAATTTTAGATTTTATTTATGTTTCTAGAATTTTTCTTAGTTTCGGCGAAATTGTTTAAAAAACCCCCGCACCCGACTGGGCCAAAGGCCCAGCCGAGTCAGGCCGGCCCGCCAGGCCACCGCCTCCCTCGCCGAGATGCTGCCAGACTCGGGGAGACCGAGACGGGCACGCACGCGCCGCCGACACCCTCCCCAAGCAAGGCCGCCCCCGTCTCTTAAATAGCCACCCCGGGGCCCCCCTGGGAGCCCCGAATCACCACCCGCCGCCGCCCACGTAGCCCCGCCACCCCACCGCATGCCGCCTGCGCTGCGCCACACGCCGTCGCCACTGCCGCTGTTGCCCACCGGAAGCCCCGCCGGAGCCCCGCAAGACCGAGCCGAGGTAGCCGCCCCGCCGCCCGGTTTTCTGAGAAAAACCGATTTGTTTTTTAGAAAACCCTAGTTTTTGTTTTTTTAAATAGATCAGGTTTTTTCCCGGTTTATTTATTTAGCGAGCGTTCGCTCGTCCGTTCGTTTTAACAAACGCGTTCATCGTTTAGTTCCAGAAAACGAACGTTCGTTCGTTATTCTGTTCGTCGTTTTTCTTTTTCTTGGATTAATCCGTGATTTTTTCTGATCGTGATTTCTGATCCGATTTTTGTTGTAGTTTAACTTTTCGCTCGTTTATCGGAATCAGGCGATTCAAGCGCCTGGAGTTTCATCTGGAAACCCTCTTTCCATTTAACCAACTCAAACAAGTTTTTGCCTCAGTAAAATTTGACCTAGATTCAGATTAGTAAATGGAGCTTGTTTCGTTTGCCGTTTGTCTTTCGTTGCTTCATTTGATTTGATTCTTTTTGCCAACCGGAGTTCTTAAGTTGAACTATATGGTGTTGGGGAACGTAGTAATTTCAAAATTTTCCTACGCACATGCAAGATCATGGTGATGCATAGCAATGAGGGGAGAGTGTGATCTACGTACCCTTGTAGATTGACAACGGAAGCGTTTGGTTGATGTAGTCGTACGTCTTCACGGCCCGACCGATCAAGCACCGAAACTACGGCACCTCCGAGTTTTAGCACACGTTCAGCTCGATGACGATCCCCGGACTCCGATCCAGCAAAGTGTCGGGGAAGAGTTCCGTCAGCACGACGGCGTGGTGACAATCTTGATGTACTACCGTCGCAGGGCTTCGCCTAAGCACCGCTACAATATTATCGAGGACTATGGTGGCAGGGGGCGCCGCACACGGCTAAGAATAAGATCACGTGGATCAACTGGTGTGTCTCTGGGGTTCCCCTGCCTCCGTATATAAAGGATCAAGGGGGGTGCGGCCGACCTAGGAGAGGTGCGCCAGGAGGAGTCCTACTCCCTCTGGGAGTAGGATTCCCCCGCCCCCCCCCCAATCCTAGTTGGAATAGATTCGCGGAGGGGGGAAAAGAGAGAGGGGGGCCGGTCCCCTCTCCTTGTCCTATTCGGACCAAGGGAGGGGAGGGGCGCGTGGCCCATCTTGGGCTGCCCCTTCTCTTTTCCACTAAGGCCTACTAAGGCCCATATAGCTCCCAGGGGGTTCCGGTAACCTCCCGGTACTCCGGTAAAATCCCGATTTCACCCGGAACACTTCCGATATCCAAACATAGGCTTCCAATATATCAATCTTTATGTCTCGACCATTTCGAGACTCCTCGTCATGTCTGTGATCACATCCGGGACTCCGAACAACCTTCGGTACATCAAAACGTATAAACTCATAATATAACTGTCATCGAAACCTTAAGCGTGCGGACCCTACGGGTTCGAGAACAATGTAGACATGACCGAGACACGTCTCTGGTCAATAACCAATAGCGGGACCTGGATGCCCATATTGGCTCCTACATATTCTATGAAGATCTTTATCGGTCAGACCGCATAACAACATATGTTGTTCCCTTTGTCATCGGTATGTTACTTGTCCGAGATTCGATCGTTGGTATCCAATACCTAGTTCAATCTCGTTACCGGCAAGTCTCTTTACTCGTTTCGTAATACATCATCTCGCAACTAACTCATTAGTTGCATTGCTTGCAAGGCTTAAGTGATGTGCATTGCCGAGAGGGCCCAGAGAAACCTCTCCGACGATCGGAGTGACAAATCCTAATCTCGAAATACGTCAACCCAACATGTACCTTTGGAGACACCTGTAGAGCACCCTTATAATCACCCAGTTACGTTGTGACGTTTGGTAGCACACAAAGTGTCCCTCCGGTACACAGGAGTTACATAATCTCATAGTCATAAGAACATGTATAAGTCATGAAGAAAGCAATAGAAACATACTAAACGATCGGGTGCTAAGCTAATGGAATGGGTCATGTCAATCAGATCATTCAACTAATGATGTGATCCCGTTAATCAAATGACAACTCTTTGTCCATGGTTAGGAAACATAACCATCTTTGATTAACGAGCTAGTCAAGTAGAGGCATACTAGTCACACTCTATTTGTCTATGTATTCACACATGTATTATGTTTCCGGTTAATACAATTCTAGCATGAATAATAAACCTTTATCATGATATAAGGAAATAAATAATAACTTTATCATTGCCTCTAGGGCATATTTCCTTCAGTCTCCCACTTGCACTAGAGTCAATAATCTAGATTACACAGTAATGATTCTAACACCCATGGAGCTTTGGTGCTGATCATGTTTTGCTCGTGGAAGAGGCTTAGTCAACGGGTCTTCTACATTCAGCTCCGTATGTATCTTGCAAATCTCTATGTCTCCCACCTGGACTAGATCCCGGATGGAATTGAAGCGTCTCTTGATGTGTTTGGTCCTCTTATGAAATCTAGATTCCTTTGCCAAGGCAATTGCACCAGTATTGTCACAAAAGATTTTCATTGGACCCGATGCACTAGGTATGACACCTAGATCAGATATGAACTCCTTCATCCAGACTCCTGCATTTGCTGCTTCTGAAGCAGCTATGTACTCCGCTTCACATGTAGATCCCGCCACGATGCTTTGTTTAGAACTGCACCAACTGACAGCTCTACCGTTTAATGTAAACACGTATCCGATTTGCGATTTAGAATCGTCCGGATTAGTGTCGAAGCTTGCATCAACGTAACCGTTTACGATGAGCTCTTTGTCACCTCCATATACGAGAAACATATCCTTAGTCCTTTTCAGGTATTTCAGGATGTTCTTGACCGCTGTCCAGTGATCCACTCCTGGATTACTTTGGTACCTCCCGGCTAAACTTATAGCAAGGCACACATCAGGTCTGGTACACAGCATTGCATACATGATAGAGCCTATGGCTGAAGCATAGGGAACATCTTTCATTTTCTCTCTATCTTCTGCAGTGGTCGGGCATTGAGTCTGACTCAACTTTACACCTTGTAACACAGGCAAGAACCCTTTCTTTGCTTGATCCATTTTGAACTTCTTCAAAATCTTGTCAAGGTATGTGCTTTGTGAAAGTCCAATTAAGCGTCTTGATCTATCTCTATAGATCTTTATGCCTAATATGTAAGCAGCTTCACTGAGGTCTTTCATTGAAAAACTCTTATTCAAGTATCCCTTTATGCTGTCCAGAAATTCTATATTATTTCCAATCAGTAATATGTCATCCACATATAATATCAGAAATGCTACAGAGCTCCCACTCACTTTCTTGTAAATACAGGCTTCTCCGAAAGTCTGTATAAAACCAAATGCTTTGATCATACTATCAAAGCATTTATTCCAACTCCGAGAGGCTTGCACCAGTCCATAAATGGATCACTGGAGCTTGCACACTTTATTAGCTCCCTTTGGATTGACAAAACCTTCCGGTTGCATCATATACAACTCTTCTTCCCGAAATCCATTCAGGAATGCAGTTTTGACATACATCTGCCAAATTTCATAATCATAAAATGCGGCAATTGCTAACATGATTTGGACAGACTTAAGCATCGCTACGGGTGAGAAGGTCTCATTGTAGTCAACTCCTTGAACTTGTCGAAAACCTTTTGCGACAAGTCGAGCTTTGTAGACAGTAATATTACCGTCAGCGTCAGTCTTCTTCTTGAAGATCCATTTATTCTCAATTGCTTGCCGATCATCGGGCAAGTCAACCAAAGTCCATACTTTGTTCTCATACATGGATCCCATCTCAGATTTCATGGCTTCAAGCCATTTTGCGGAATCTGGGCTCACCATCGCTTCTTCATAGTTCGTAGGTTCATCATGATCTAGTAGCATAATTTCCAGAACAGGATTACCGTACCACTCTGGCGCGGATCTCACTCTGGTTGATCTACGAGGTTCAGTAGTATCTTGTCCTGAAGTTTCATGATCAGTATCATTAGCTTCCTCACTAATTGGGGTAGGTGTCGCAGAAATAGTTTTCTGTGATGTACTACTTTCCAATAAGGGAGTAGGTACAGTTACCTCATTAAGTTCTACTTTCCTCCCACTCACATCTTTCGAGAGAAACTCCTTCTCCATAAAGTTTCCGAATTTAGCAACAAAAGTCTTGCCTTCGGATCTGTGATAGAAGGTGTATCCAATAGTTTCCTTTGGATATCCTATGAAGACACATTTCTCCGATTTGGGTTCGAGCTTATCAGGTTGAAGCTTTTTCACATAAGCACCGCAGCCCCAAACTTTCAGAAACGACAACTTTGGTTTCTTGCCAAACCATAGTTCATAAGGCGTCGTCTCAACGGATTTTGATGGTGCCCTATTTAACGTGAATGCGGCCGTCTCTAAAGCATAACCCCAAAATGATAGCGGTAAATCAGTAAGAGACATCATAGATTGCACCATATCTAGTAAAGTACGATTATGACGTTCAGACACACCATTACGCTGTGGTGTTCCGGGTGGCGTGAGTTGCGAAACTATTCCGCATTGTTTCAAATGTACACCAAACTCGTAACTCAAATATTCTCCTCCACGATCAGATCGTAGAAACTTTATTTTCTTGTTACGATGATTTTCAACTTCACTCTGAAATTCTTTGAACTTTTCAAATGTTTCCGACTTATGTTTCATTAAGTAGATATACCCATATCTGCTTAAGTCATCTGTGAAGGTGAGAAAATAACGATATCCGCCACGAGCCTCAATATTCATTGGACCACATACATCTGTATGTATGATTTCTAACAAATCTGTTGCTCTCTCCATAGTACCGGAGAACGGTGTTTTAGTCATCTTTCCCATGAGGCACGGTTCGCAAGTACCAAGTGATTCATAATCAAGTGGTTTCAAAAGTCCATCAGTATGGAGTTTCTTCATGCGCTTTACACTGATATGACCTAAACGACAGTGACATAAATAAGTTGCACCATCATTTTCAACTCTGCATCTTTTGGCTTCAACATTATGAATATGTGTGTCACTACTATCGAGATTCAATAAAAATAGACCACTCTTCAAGGGTGCATGACCATAGATATTACTCATATAAATAGAACAACCATTATTCTCTGATTTAAATGAATAACCGTCTCGCATCAAACAAGATCCAGATATAATGTTCATGCTCAACGCTGGCACCAAATAACAATTATTTAGGTCTAATACTAATCCCGAAGGTAGATGTAGAGGTAGCCTGCCGACCACGATCACATCGACTTTGGAACCGTTTCCCACGCGCATCGTCACCTCGTCCTTAGCCAATCTTCGCTTAATCTGTAGTCCCTGTTTCGAGTTGCAAATATTAGCAACAGAACCAGTATCAAATACCCAGGTGCTACTGCGAGCATTAGTAAGGTACACATCAATAACATGTATATCACATATACCTTTGTTCACCTTGCCATCCTTCTTATCCGCCAAATACTTGGGGCAGTTCCGCTTCCAGTGACCAGTCTGCTTGCAGTAGAAGCACTCAGTTTCAGGCTTAGGTCCAGACTTGGGTTTCTTCTCTTGAGCAGCAACTTGCTTTCTGTTCTTCTTGAAGTTCCCCTTCTTCTTCCCTTTGCCCTTTTTCTTGAAACTAGTGGTCTTGTTGACCATCAACACTTGATGCTCCTTTTAGATTTCTACCTCCGCAGCTTTCAGCATTGCGAAGAGCTCGGGAATAGTCTTATTCATCCCTTGCATATTATAGTTCATCACGAAGCTCTTGTAGCTTGGTGGCAGTGATTGGAGAATTCTGTCAATGACGCAATCATCTGGAAGATTAACTCCCATCTGAATCAAGTGATTATTATACCCATACATTTTGAGTACATGCTCACTGACAGAACTGTTCTCCTCCATTTTGCAGCTATAGAACTTATTGGAGACTTCATATCTCTCAATCCGGGCATTTGCTTGAAATATTAACTTCAACTCCTGGAACATCTCATATGCTCCATGACGTTCAAAACGTCGTTGAAGTCCCGATTCTAAGCCGTAAAGCATGGCACACTGAACTATCGAGTAGTCATCAGCTTTGCTCTGCCAGACGTTCATAACATCTGGTGTTGCTCCTGCAGCAGGCCTGGCACCCAGCGGTGCTTCCAGGACGTAATTCTTCTGTGTAGCAATGAGGATAATCCTCAAGTTACGGACCCAGTCCATGTAATTGCTACCATCATCTTTCAACTTTGCTTTCTCAAGGAACGCATTAAAATTCAACAGAACAACAGCACGGGCCATCTATCTACAATCAAACATACATGAGCAAGATACTATCAGGTACTAAGTTCATGATAAATTTAAGTTCAATTAGTCAAATTACTTAAAGAACTCCCACTTAGATAGACATCCCTCTAATCTTCTAAGTGATCACGTGATCCAAATCAACTAAACCATGTCCAATCATCACGTGAGATGGAGTAGTTTCATTGGTGAACATCACTATGTTGATCATATCTATTATATGATTCACGCTCGACCTTTCGGTCTCAGTTTTCCGAGGCCATATCTGCATATGCTAGGCTCGTCAAGTTTAACCTGAGTATTCTGCGTGTGCAAAACTGGCTTGCACCCGTTGTAGATGGACGTAGAGCTTATCACACCCGATCATCACGTGGTGTCTGGGCACAACGAACTTTGGCAACGATGCATACTCATGGAGAACACTTTTATCTTGAAATTTAGTGAGAGATCATCTTATAATGCTACCGTCAATCAAAGCAAGATAAGATGCATAAAAGATAAACATCACATGCAATCAATATAAGTGATATGATATGGCCATCATCATCTTGTGACTGTGATCTCCATCTCCGAAGCACCGTCATGATCACCATTGTCACCGGCGCGACCCCTTGATCTCCATTGCAGCATCGTTGTCGTCTCGCCAATTTTATGCTTCCACGACTATCGCTACCGCTTAGTGATAAAGTAAAGCATTACAGCGCGATTGCATTGCATGCAATAAAGCGACAACTATATGGCTCCTGCCAGTTGCCGATAACTCGGTTACAAAACATGATCATCTCATACAATAAAATTTAGCATCATGTCTTCACCATATCACATCACAACATGCCCTGCAAAAACAAGTTAGATGTCCTCTACTTTATTTGTTGCAAGTTTTACGTGGCTGCTACGGGCTTAAGCAAGAACCAATCTTACCTACGCATCAAAACCACAACGATAGTTTGTCAAGTTGATGACGTTCTAACCTTTGCAAGGACCGGGCGTAGCCACACTCGGTTCAACTAAAGTTGGAGAAACAGTCACCCGCAAGCCACCTATGTGCAAAGCACGTCGGGAGAACCGGTCTCGCGTAAGCGTACGCGTAATGTCAGTCCGGGCCGCTTCATCCAACAACACCGCCGAACCAAAGTATGACATGCTGGTAGGCAGTATGACTTAAATCACCCACAACTCACTTGTGTTCTACTCGTGCACATTACATCAAACCATAAAACCTAGGCTCTGATACCACTGTTGGGGAACGTAGTAATTTCAAAATTTTCCTACGCACACGCAAGATCATGGTGATGCATAGCAATGAGGGGAGAGTGTGATCTACGTACCCTTGTAGATCGACAACGGAAGTGTTTGGTTGATGTAGTCGTACGTCTTCACGGCCCGACCGATCAAGCACCGAAACTACGGCACCTCCGAGTTTTAGCACATGTTCAGCTCGATGACGATCCCCGGACTCCGATCCAGCAAAGTGTCGGGGAAGAGTTTCGTCAGCACGACAGCGTGGTGACGATCTTGATGTACTACTGTCGCAGGGCTTCGCCTAAGCACCGCTACAATATTATCGAGGACTATGGTGGCAGGGGGCGCCGCAAACGGCTAAGAATAAGATCACGTGGATCAACTTGTGTGTCTCTGGGGTTCCCCTGCCTCCGTATATAAAGGATCAAGGGGGGGTGCGGCCGGCCTAGGAGAGGTGCGCCAGGAGGAGTCCTACTCCCTCTGGGAGTAGGATTCCCCCCCCCCAATCCTAGTTGGAATAGGATTTGCGGAGGGGGGAAAAGAGAGAGGGGGGCCGGCCCCCTCTCCTTGTCCTATTCGGACCAAGGGAGGGGAGGGGCGCGCGGCCCATCTTGGGCTGCCCCTTCTCTTTTCCACTAAGGCCTACTAAGGCCCATATAGCTCCCGGGGGGTTCCAGTAACCTCCCGGTACTCCGGTAAAATCCCGATTTCACCCGGAACACTTCCGATATCCAAACATAGGCTTCCAATATATCAATCTTTATGTCTCAACCATTTCGAGACTCCTCGTCATGTCTGTGATCACATCCGGGACTCCGAACAACCTTCGGTACATCAAAACGTATAAACTCATAATATAACTGTCATCGAAACCTTAAGCGTGCGGACCCTACGGGTTCGAGAACAATGTAGACATGACCGAGACACGTCTCCGGTCAATAACCAATAGCGGGACCTGGATGCCCATATTGGCTCCTACATATTCTACGAAGATCTTTATCGGTCAGACCGCATAACAACATACGTTGTTCCCTTTGTCATCGGTATGTTACTTGCCTGAGATTCGATCGTTGGTATCCAATACCTAGTTCAATCTCGTTACCGGCAAGTCTCTTTACTCGTTCCGTAATACATCATCTCGCAACTAATTCATTAGTTGCATTGCTTGCAAGGCTTAAGTGATGTGCATTACCGAGAGGGCCCAGAGAAACCTCTCCGACGATCGGAGTGACAAATCCTAATCTCGACATACGTCAACCCAACATGTACCTTTGGAGACACCTATAGAGCACCTTTATAATCACCCAGTTACGTTGTGACGTTTGGTAGCACACAAAGTGTTCCTCCGGTACACGGGAGTTACATAATCTCATAGTCATAGGAACATGTATAAGTCATGAAGAAAGCAATAGCAACATACTAAACGATGGGGTGCTAAGCTAATGGAATGGGTCATGTCAATCAGATCATTCAACTAATGATGTGATCCCGTTAATCAAATGACAACTCCTTGTCCATGGTTAGGAAACATAACCATCTTTGATTAACGAGCTAGTCAAGTAGAGGCATACTAGTGACACTCTGTTTGTCTATGTATTCACACATGTATTATGTTTCCGGTTAATACAATTCTAGCATGAATAATAAACCTTTATCATGATATAAGGAAATAAATAATAACTTTATCATTGCCTCTAGGACATATTTCCTTCAATCTCCCACTTGCACTAGAGTCAATAATCTAGATTACACAGTAATGATTCTAACACCCATGGAGCTTTGGTGCTGATCATGTTTTGCTCGTGGAAGAGGCTTAGTCAACGGGTCTGCTACATTCAGCTCCGTATGTATCTTGCAAATCTCTATGTCTCCCACCTGGACTAGATCCCGGATGGAATTGAAGTGTCTCTTGATGTGTTTGGTCCTCTTGTGAAATCTGGATTCCTTTGCCAAGGCAATTGCACCAGTATTGTCACAAAAGATTTTCATTGGACCCGATGCACTAGGTATGACACCTAGATCGGATATGAACTCCTTCATCCAGACTCCTTCGTTTGCTGCTTCCGAAGCAGCTATGTACTCCGCTTCACATGTAGATCCCGCCACGACGCTTTGTTTAGAACTGCACCAACTGACAGCTCTACCGTTTAATGTAAACACGTATTCGGTTTGCAATTTAGAATCGCCCGGATCAGTGTCGAAGCTTGCATCAACGTAACCGTTTATGATGAGCTCTTTGTCACCTCCATATACGAGAAACATATCCTTAGTCCTTTTCAGGTATTTCAGGATGTTCTTGACCGCTGTCCAGTGATCCACTCCTGGATTACTTTGGTACGGTCTACCCGTTCGTAAGGTGCAAGCACTTCTGAAAGACTATGTCTCGGTCATCCGTTTCTCAAACATCATGTAGTGCGAGAATCCCAATGGAGGAGATCGAGTCTTGTGGGGAAAAGTGCGCAAACCTCTGCAAAGTGTATAAACTAATCATGGTTAGTCGTGTCCCCGCTTATGGACGTTTTGAGTATCTAGTACTTGGATTATCATGTGAATCTCATCATGTTACTCTAAATTAATTTTGTTGGGTTTTAATGGTGATGCTTATTTGGGATTGAGAGGGTGTCTACACTCTCAATGTTTAACAACTACCATGATAGTTGAATAAAATTTATTCCTTTGCAGTAGGGAAAAATTGGCTTTATGCAAAACTTAACCATAGAACTTCCACCAGCCAAATATGCATGTAGTATAGCCTTATTCTTTCATTGCTCTCTATGTGTTACTGTGCCAGCATATTCCATGTGCTGACCCGTTTCGGGCTGCAACGTTCATGTTACAGACTTTTCAAACAACGAGTAAGGTGCTTTTAGGTCGTGGTTCTATACTCAGTGATGTTGTTGGAGTTGATGGACTCACTTATCTTCCAAGCCTTCCGTTGTTATCGTTATTAGATGGCCTTAAGCCATATTTATTGTAATAAGTTCTCTTTCGAGGCACTCAATGTAATAAGTGTGTGATTTCTACTCTGTTACAAATCCTTCAAGTACTGTGTGGTGTCTGCATTACTGATCCAGGGATGACACCGGAGCACAGAGATTGGACTGTTTGAGGTCTGGTCGCTACAAGATGGTATCAGAGCACACGCTGACTGTAGGACATGACCACTAAGCTAAAGCCCTAGATCACTACTCACTCTTCTCATTCTGGCTCCTCATCTTTTCTACTCTTTTAGGATGGCGGATGCAAGGAACAAGTTCACCCAGCCGAATGAAGATACACACTTTGGACGTCACTTGAAGGAAGTCACTAAGTACCTGAACATCGGAGTACCAAGCTTCACCGGAACCTACAACGCCACTTTACCTGAAGAGGAGCGCTGGATGATTCAAGTTCAAGTTCCAGGAAGGACATTCATGCTAGTCACTGAGCCCATAGAGTTTTCCTTTGATGCACCAACCAGGAGTCTAGGAAAGAGCATGGTAGCTCACATCGCCATGGGACATATTGGAGAAGTTTACTGCAATGATCTCAAGGATACTATCTACCAGATTTGTGGGCGCCGAGATGAGCACTAGGAGATGATCAACACCAAGAAGGATAGATCAATTGTAGCTTTTATCCAGGAGTTAAACCAGCACATTCGATGTCAGGAGAACCAGATGTGCGCCGACATGATAGATCTAAAGAAGGCGAGGACAAGAATCAACAAACTGGAGGAAGAACTCAAGGCCACACGTGAAGATTATGAAGAGGAAATCGAAATACTAGTGGAGAAGAATGACGACTTGATCAAGAAGATCGTAATATTTATGGGAGGCCCTACACCAGTAGAAGAAGATGAAGAACCCAAGGAGATTCGCCCTGAAGACTACATCATCATCGACGACACCGACTCGGATCCAGATGATAGTGATGATGACTATGTTGATGAAGCTGGAGCAGATATCATGGAGTCTGCAACCGAAGAATATTTTTAGTAAACCACCCCATCAGTAGTAGTAGTCCACCATGTAAATATAGTAGTCCGAGCACTTTTGCAATAGTAGATCGATTGTATGCCCTTGTTTGATTGAATGAAGTGAATTGTTTGCTTTTGCCTCATGTGCATATGGGTAGTGTTTTCTCTCTAGACCCCCTATATTCTTAGTCTCATCTTTTCTAAACCCTCAGATGCCTCTGAGACGTGACCCCGGATTTACCTTCCCACCGGAGCTCGCTCAGTTGATCCAGCAGCAAAACACATTGATGCAGTTGCTAGTCCAAAATCAGAATCAGGGGAACAACAACAACAACCCACCACCACCACCACCTGTTGACCACTTAGCCCGTTTTCTTAGGCTGAATCCGCCGGTGTTCTCTAGTAGCACCGAGCCGATAGTAGAAGATGATTGCTCCACAAGACAGTTAGGGAGTTGACCACGGCAGGATGCACAGATGCGGAAAAGGTGAAGTTTGCCGCACATCAGCTTGAAGGACCCGCAACATCATGGTGGGAGAATTTCATAGCCACTTTCCCTATCGACACTATCACATGGGACCAGTTTCAGCAAGCTTTCCGTACTGCCCATGTTTCAGCAGGAGCTATGGCCATGAAGAAGCGTGAGTTTTGCAACTTGCGCCAAGGAGGACAGACAGTTGGCCAGTATGTGGAGGACTTTAGTAAGTTAGCACGTTATGCCCCAGATGACGTTGCTACAGATGCAGCTAAACAGGAGAAGTTTCTGGAAGGACTAAATGATGAGTTGAGCATGCAGTTGATGGTAGCAACCTTTAACAACTACCAGGAGTTGATAGATCGTGCTCTTATGATTGAAGGGAAGCAACAGCAGATTGAGAACCGCAGAAGGAAGTATGGACAAGGGAAGTACAATTCTGGAGCTCAGCGGAAGCCACATTTTACCCCTAAACCAGGAGGACACTTTCAGCATACCCATGGAGGAGGTAGCTCGCATAACCATAATGGCCCCAAGAATGGTAAAGGGAATGGAGGAAGCCATGACCAGAACCGTACCAACCATCAACCCCAGCCAAGAGAGACCTGAGCCAAGTCACTTGCTTTAAGTGCCAGAAGACCGGACATTATGCCAATGAATGTCCTGAATCCCAGAATGGAAATTGCAATGGAAGCTTCGGGAAGAAGCCGAACCCTTTCAATAGGGGAGAGGTGAACCACGTAAACGTGGAGGAGGTTGAAGAGCAGCCGGATGCAGTAATCGGTAAGTTTTTGGTTAAGTCATTTACTGCACTCGTTCTTTTTTATACTGGTGCATCGCATTCATACATCTCAAGGGGATTTGTGGATAAGTATAAACTGCCAACCCAAGCCCTTAGGTCACCGATGTTAGTAACCTCCCCTAGAGCAGAGTATATGGCTAGTCTATGGTGTGATCGGTTACCATTAAGGATTGGTAACTACGTATTTCCCTCAGACCTAATAGTATTGGTATCTCAAGGATTGGATGTGATACTAGGCATGGATTGGTTATCGAAGTATGAACGGAATATTGAATGCACCAGTAAGTCAATTCTTATTACAACGCCATAAGGAAGAAGGATCAAATATTTATCCCGGCATGTGCCAAAGAGGACTCAAGTAAATTCCCTAACAAGAGTTGTGCAGGAGGAAGTACCGGTAGTGAAGGATTTCCTTGACGTATTTCCAGAGGAGTTGCTAGGCATGCCACCGGATAGAGATATTGAGTTTTTGATTGAGCTTTTGCCAGGCACAGGACCAATATCTAAGAGACGATACAGGATGCCCGCAAAGGATTTGGAGGAAATTAAGAAGCAGATTAAGGAGTTACTAGATAAAGGTTATATTCGCCCAAGTTCTTCACCTTGGGGATCGCCAGTACTTTTAGTGGAGAAGAAGGATGGATCATTAAGGATGGTTGTTGATTATCGAGGATTGAATGAAGTAACCATCAAGAATAAGTACCCACTACCGATGATTAATGATCTGTTTGATCGATTGCAAGGAGCTAAGGCATTTTCCAAGATCGATCTGCGATCAGGATACCATCAGTTGAAGATTCAAGAATAGGATATACCTAAGACGGCTTTTACCACCAGGTATGGGCTGTATGAGTATACCGTTATGTCATTTGGTCTAACTAACGCACCTGCATATTTTATGAACATGATGAACAAAGTGTTTATGGAGTTTTTGGATAAGTTCGTCGTAGTGTTCATTGATGATATCCTAGTTTACTCGAAGAATGAAGAGGAGCATAAGGAGCATTTGCATTTGGTACTTGGAAAGCTCAGAGAACATTAGTTATATGCCAAGTTTAACAATTGTGAGTTTTGGTTGAAGGAAGTTGGATTCCTCGGACACGTTATATCTGGAGAAGGTATAGCAGTAGATCCCACCAAGGTTGACACTGTGACAAATTGGGAAGCCCCAACAACAGTTGGAGAGATCCGGAGTTTTCTTGGACTCGCAGGATACTACCGGAGATTCATTGAAAACTTCTCGAAGATTGCGAAGCCTATGACGGAATTGTTGAAGAAAGATACCAAGTTCAAATGGACTGAAGAATGTGAGGCTAATTTCCAGGAGTTGAAGAAATGTTTGGTTACATCACCTGTGTTGATTTTGCCAGATCAGACCAAGGATTATGAGGTGTATAGCGACACTTCACGTCGAGGACTTGGAGTAGTGCTTATGCAGGAAGGAAAAGTTGTTTCATATGCCTCACGACAACTTAAGCCTCATGAGTTGAATTATGCCATGCATGATTTGGAGTTAGCAGCCATAGTGCATGAATTGAAGACTTGGAGACATTTTCTCATTAGAAACCATTGTGAGGTATACACGGATCACAAGAGTTTGAAGTATATCTTCACGCAGAAGGTGTTAAATCTCAGGCAGAGGAGATGGTTGGAGCTCATTAAGGATTATGATATGAGATTGCATTATCATCCCGGAAAGGCTAACGTAGTAGCTGACGCATTGAGCCGTAAAAGCCATGTCAACACCCTAATGACGGGAGATTTACCAAGAGAGTTAGCCAAGAATCTTCGTGAGCTATGTTTGGAGATAGTTCCGAGAGGCTATGTAGCAGCATTGGAGATTCAGTCTACTTTGATGGATAAGATCAGAGAAGCCCAGAAGACTGACAAGGAGATTTCTTCTATTAAGGAGAAAATGAGCAAAGGAAAAGCTAAAGGATTTCGTGAGGATGAGCACAATACCCTATGGTTTGAAGACCGTGTTTATGTGCCCAATGACCCAGAGATCGAGAAGTTGATTCTGCAAGAGGCCCATGATTCACCATATTCGATTCACCCAGGAAATACCAAGATGTATCTGGATTTGAAGGATATTTTCTAGTGGACAGGAATGAAGAAGGATATTGCGGAGTATGTAGCAGTTTGTGATGTATGTCAGAGAGTAAAGGCAGAGCATCAGAAGCCAGCCGGATTGCTACAGCCTACAGCCATTGCCAATACCCGAATGGAAGTGGCATAAGCTAGGCATGGATTTTATTACAGGTTTTCCCAGAACTCGTTCAGGCTATGACTCGATTTGGGTAGTAGTCGATCGTTTGACAAAGGTAGCTCATTTCATCCCAGTGAAGACTACCTATACTAGTGCCAAATTGGCAAAGATATATATGACCAGGATCGTATGTCTGCATGGAGTTCCAAGGAGCATTGTATCAGATAGAGGAACCCAGTTTATCTCAAAGTTCTGGAATCAGTTGCACGAAACTTTGGGTACCAGGCTAGAATTCATTACAGCTTTCCATCCGCAGACAGATGGACAGACCGAGAGAGTCAATCAGATTTTGGAGGATATGTTGAGAGCTTGTGCGCCAGATTATGGATCTAGTTGGGACGACAATTTGCCATATGTAGAGTTCTCTTACAACAACAGTTATCAATCCAGTTTGAAGATGGCCCCTTTTGAAGCCTTGTACAGAAGGAGGTGTAGGACCCCACTGTCATGGGATGAAGTTGGAGACTGCCAGTTGTTTGGACCGGATCAGATTAAGGAGTCTGAACAGAAGGTGAAATTGATTCGCGATAGGCTCAAGGTAGCCCAGTCCTGGCAGAAGAGCTACGCAGATTCTAAATGCAAGGAGACAGTTTACGAAGTCGGAGACCGAGTTTATCTTCGAGTATCTCCACTTCGAGGAGTTAAGCGCTTTGGAGTTAAGGGAAAGTTAGCGCCACGTTTTGTAGGACCATACAAGGTTTTGGAGCGTATGGGAGAAGTAGCTTATAAGTTGGAATTGTCTGAAGGATTGTCAGGAGTTCACGACGTGTTCCACGTTTCCCAGTTAAAGAAGTGCCACGCAGAGATGGCTGATATACCGGTAAGAGATACAGTGTCGTTGGAAGCGATTTAGTTGGACAGTGATTTGACCTATGAGGAGAAACCAGTTAAGATACTTGAGTATGCCAGCCGAGTAACCCGCAGCAAGGTTATCAAGTTTTGCAAAGTTCAGTGGAGCCACCACACGGAGGATGAAGCCACCTGGGAGCGAGAGGAAGATTTGCTGAAGGACCACCCTCACCTATTTTCTAGACAACCCGAATCTCGAGGGCGAGATTCATCATAAGGGGGGTAGGTTTGTAACATCCCAAATTTTCAATTTGGAATGTTATACAATAGATCATCACTTCATATCATATTTATTTGCATTTTGGGTTGATCCTAGAAATTCTACGCAACTCAAGGACCCTCGGAGAGAGTTGGGGATTTCGTTATTTTCATGTTTGAGTTTTCTCAAATTTTCAAAAATAGGATCATTTGATTTTATTTATTTTATCTTCAATTATTTCTATTATCAAAATATGAGAGAGGGAATAAAATGACTTTCCCAAAATAAATAAATATTGAGGATTTAATAAAAAAAATCAAATAAGGTTTTATTCTGGAGTTTTTCGTGGTCTTTTTTTGAATTTAGGAAAAATTGCATGTTTTCAAAAATTGCATTTAGGGCCAAGAAAATGTTCATCATGTTCTAAATATTTTATTTAGACGGTGAAAATTTGTTTTACCAATTTTAGATTTTATTTATTTTTCTAGATTTTTTCTTAGTTTTCGACGAAATTGTTTTTAAAAAAAAACCCCGCCCGACTGGGCCAAAGGCCCAGCCGAGTCAGGCCGGCGCGCCAGGCCACCGCCTCCCTCGTCGAGCTGCCGTCGGACTCGGGGAGACCAAGCCGGGCACGCACGCGCCGCCGACCCCCTCCCCAAGCAAGCCCCCCGTCTCTCTTAAATAGCCACCCCGGGGCCCCCCTGGGAGCCTCGAGTCGCCACCCGTCGCCGCCCATGCAGCCTCGCCACCCCGCTGCTGCTGCCGCCGCACGCCACCGCCGCTGTTGCCCACCGGAAGCCCCACCGGAGCGCCGCCGGACCGAGCCGAGGTAGCCGCCCCGCCGCCCTGTTTTCTGAGAAAAACCGATTTGGTTTTTTTAGAAAACCCTAGTTTTTGTTTTTTAAATAGATCGGGTTTTTTCCCGGTTTATTTATTTAGCGAGCGTTCGCTCGTCCGTTCGTTTTAACGAACGCGTTCATCGTTTAGTTCCAGAAAACGAATGTTCGTTCGTTATTCTGTTCGTCGTTTTTCTTTTTCTCGGATTAATACGCGATTTTTTGTGATCGTGATTTCTAATGCGATTTTCGTTCTAGTTTAACTTTTCGCTCGTTTATCAGAATTAGGCGATTCAAGCGCCTGGAGTTTCGTCTCGAAACCCTCTTTCTGTTTAACCAACTCAAACAAGTTTTTGCCTCAGTAAAATTTGATCTAGATTCAGATTAGTAAATGGAGCTTGTTTCGTTTGCCGTTTGTCTTTCGTTGCTTTGTTTGATTTGATTCTTTTTGCCAACCGGAGTTCTTAAGTTGAACTATCTAGTTAGATCTCTTATTCGAGTTTTACCTGTGCATTAGATGAGTACTTATTGTATGCTTGTTTGTTTGCGATAGAGTACCCGGAGTGCGCCGCTTGCTACTTCGAATCGCTAGGTTTCACGGATCATCAACAAGGCAAGTAACACTTTGATCATACTTCCTATTACCCAGTTTTATTGCATTAGATCAATCCTCACACCATTGCATGATTAGGATCTAATTAAATTGTGGGTTTGGGAAGTAGATGAGGTAGTACCTATTACCTATTTATTATCAAACCTCTGTGAGTTACTTCTACGTTTGCTTATGTTGTTATGCTATGCTAGTAGACGTGGATTGGGTGAGTGTATCCATGACAGATGTGAGATTGTTAAAAATGGTTTATCTAAGGTGGCAACTTAAACACACATCTGGGTGGACTCAGGCACCTGGGTATTCCAGCGATTGCCTGCTTTTCTTTTGGACCGCCACCCAGGCTCAAAGGGATCATGAGATTATTCATACTAGAAACTTCCGTGTGCAGCCACAAGCTACTATGGGCTCTAGCATAGTTGACTAAGTCGTGCGAACTCTTACAGTGGTAGACTAGAAGATGTAGGGGATGTAGGTTGGTACGGTCTACCCGTTCGTAAGGTGCAAGCACTTCTGAAAGACTATGTCTTGGTCATCTGTTTCTCAAACATCATGTAGTGCGAGAATCCCAACGGAGGAGATCGAGTCTTGTGGGGAAAAGTGCGCAAACCTCTGCAAAGTGTATAAACTAATCATGGTTAGCCGTGTCCCCGGTTATGGACGTTTTGAGTATCTAGTACTTGGATTATCATGTGAATCTCATCATGTTACTCTAAATTAATTTTGTTGGGTTTTAATGATGATGCTTAATTGGGATTGAGAGGGTGTCTACACTCTCAATGTTTAACAACTACCATGATAGTTAAATAAAATTTATTCCTTTGCAGTAGGGAAAAATTGGCTTTACGCAAAACTGTAACCATAGAGCTTTCCACCAGCCAAATATGCATGTAGTATAGCCTTATTCTTTCATTGCTCTCTATGTGTTACTTTGCCAGCATATTCCATGTGCTGACCCGTTTCGGGCTGCAATGTTCATGTTGCAGACTTTTCAGACGACGAGGAAGGTGCTTTTTGGTCGGGGTTCTATACTTAGTGATGCCGTTGGAGTTGATGGACTCACTTATCTTCCAAGCCTTCCGCTATTATCGTTATTAGATGGCCTTAAGCCATATTTATTGTAATAAGTTCTCTTTTGAGGCACTCGATGTAATAAGTGTGTGATTGCTACTCTGTTATAAATCCCTCAAGTACTGTGTGGTGTCAGCATTACTGATCCAGGGATGACACCAGAGCACAGAGATTGGACCGTTTGAGGTCTGGTCGCTACAGTCACCCTATACCACGCTTAGATGATATGCTAGATGAGCTTAGCAGAGCAACAATCGTCTTTAAAATTGCTCTTAAAAGTGGCTATTATCAAATCCGCATACAAGAAGGTGACGAATGGAAAACCGCATTTAAGACCAAATTTGGCTTATATGAATGGCTTGTTATGCCAATGGGCTTATGAGAAGCACCCGGTATGTTCATGCGCATCATGCATTATGTTCTAAGCATTGGTGTATTTGTTGTCCTCTATTTTGATGACATACTTGTTTTTAGCAAATCTCTCAAAAAGATCATGTCACCCATCTTAGAACTGTTTTGCAAACTCTTCACAAAGAGAGACTCTATGCTAATATGGGCAAATGCCTTTTTGGTGTTGAAAAGCTTGTTTTCTTGGGTTTTGTTGTGTCATCTAAGGGTGTTCATGTTGATGAAGCTAAAATAGATGCTATTAAAACTTGGCCACAAACAACCAACTTGCAACAAGTGCGCAGTTTCCTTGGCCTAGCCGGTTTCTATCATAGATTCATTTAGGTCTTTAGCACTATTGCATCCCCTTTGCATGCCTTGAGCAAGAATAATGCACCATTTGTTTGGGGAACATCCCAAGATACCGCATTTCATGATCTTAAGAATTTGCTTACACATGCTCCTTTGCTTTCCTTGCCCAATTTTGACAAAACTTTTGAAGTTCATTGCGATTCTAGTGGCAATGATATAGGAGGTGTGTTAATGCAAGAGAAGCGCCCCATAACTTACTTTAGTGGAAAAAAATCCAGCGCACAACTCAATTATCCGATCTATGACAAATACCTATATGTTTTAGTACGAGTTTTGCATGTGTGGGAACATTATCCCCGTCCTCATGAATTTGTCATCCATATGGATCATGGAACGCTTAAATACCTTAAGGGTCAAACTAAATTGAATAAGCGACATGCCAAATGGAGTGAATTTATTGAGTCTTTTCCTTATGTCATCAAGTACATTAAGGGTAAAGAAAATGTTGTGGTGGATGCTCTTTCTCGCAAATGCAAGCTTGTCAACCAACTTGAATTGAATGTCATTGGCTTTGAGCACATAAAAGACTTGTATGCGCACGATCCTATTTTTGCTATTCCTTAGGCCAAATGTTTGATGCATACATCTTGGGAACAATATTACGTCAAAGATGATTATCTTATGATAGCTAACAAACTATGTATTCCCGAGTCTATTCTTCGTTTGTTACTTTTGCAAGAGGCGCACGGAGGAGGACTTATGGGACATTTTGGACGCGACAAGACACTATCTATGCTCTCCAAGAACTACTTTTGGCCCAAGATGTTCCATGACGTCTCTCGCTTCACAAACCGATGCTCTACATGTCACAAAGCTAAGTCTAAAGCTCAATACCATGGTCTCTATATGCTACTTCCTATTCCATATCACCCATGAGAAGATATTAGTATGGACTTTGTGCTTGGTTGAAGGAAATATGCCCTAGGGGCAATAATAAATTTATTATTTATTTCCTCATATCATGATAAATGTTTATTATTCATGCTAGAATTGTATTAACCGGAAACTTAGTACATGTGTGAATACATAGACAAACAGAGTGTCACTAGTATGCATCTACTTGATTAGCTCGTTAATCAAATATGGTTATGTTTCCTAACCATAGATGATACGTCTCCAACGTATCTATAATTTTTGATTGCTCCATGCTATATTATCTACTGTTTTGGACTATATTGGGCTTTATTTTCCACTTTTATATTATTTTTGGGACTAACCTATTAACCGGAGGTCCAGCCCAGAATTGCTGTTTTTTTCCTATTTCAGTGTTTCGAAGAAACAGAATATCAAACGGAGTCCAAACGGAATAAAACCTTTGGGAACGTGATTTTCTCACCGAACGTGATCCAGGAGACTTGGACCCTGCTCCAAGGAACAAAAGAGGTGGTCACTAGGGTGGGGGGCGCGCCCCCCTAGGGCGCACCCCCCTGCCTCGTGGGCCCCTCGGTGCTCCTTCGACATACTTCTTCCTCCTATATATACATGTACCCCCAAATGATCAGAACAGGAGCCAAAAACCTAATTCCACCGCCGCAACTTTCTGTATCCACGAGATCCCATCTTGGGGCCTATTCCGGAGCTTCGCCGGAAGAGGGCCGTCATCACGGAGGGCTTCTACAACATCATAGCCTCTCCGATGAAGTGTGAGTAGTTTACCTCAGACCTTCGGGTCCATAGTTAGTAGCTAGATGGCTTCTTCTCTCTCTTTGAATCTCAATACAAAGTTCTCCACCTCTCTTGTGGAGATCTATTCGATGTAATCTTCTTTTTGCGGTGTTTTTGTTGAGATCGATGAATTGTGGGTTTATGATCAAGTCTATCTATGAATAATATTTGAATCTTCTCTGAATTCTTTTATGTATGATTGGTTATCTTTGCAAGTCTCTTCGAATTATCCGTTTGGTTTGGCCAACTAGATTGGTAGTTCTTGCCATGGGAGAAGTGCTTAGCTTTGGGTTCAATCTTGCGGTGTCCTTTCCTAGTGACAGAAGGGGCAGCCAGGCACGTATTGTATCGTTGCCATCGAGGATAACAAGATGGGTTTATTTCATATTGCATGAATTTATCTCTCTACATCATGTCATCTTGCTTAAGGCGTTACTCTGTTTTTAACTTAATACTCTAGATGCATGCTGGATAGCGGTCGATGAGTGGAGTAATAGTAGTAGATGCAGAATCGTTTCGGTCTACTTGTCACGGACGTGATTCCTATATACATGATCATGCCTAGATATTCTCATAACTATGCTCAATTCTGTCAATTGCTCAACTGTAATTTGTTCACCCACCGTAGAATACTTATGCTCTTGAGAGAAGCCACTAGTGAAACCTATGGCCCCGGGTCTATTCTATCATATCAATCTCCATCACTTTAATCTTGCTTTGCTTTTTACTTTGCCTTTACCTTTTACTTTGCATCTTTATACCAAAAATACCAAAAATATTATATCTATCAGATCTCACTCTCGTAAGTGACCGTGAAGGGATTGACAACCCCTAATCGCGTTGGTTGCGAGTAGCTATCGTTTTGTGCAGGTACGAGGGACTTGAGCGTGGCCTCCTACTGGATTGATACCTTGGTTCTCAAAAACTGAGGGAAATACTTACGCTACTTTGCTGCATCATCCCTTCCTCTTTGGGGAAAACCAACGCAAGCTCAAGAGGTAGCAAGAAGGATTGCTGGTGCTGTTGCCGGGGAGTCTACGCAAAAAGTCAACATACCAAGTACCCATCACAATCCCTATCTCTCGCATTACATTATTTGCCATTTGCCTCTCGTTTTCCTCTCCCCCACTTCACCCTTGCCGTTTTTATTCGCCCTTTCTCTCTCTCACTATCCTCCCTCTCTTGCCCGCTTGCCTTTTGTTAGCTCATGTGTTGGATTGCTTGTTTGTCGCGATGGCTCAAGATACTACCAAATTGTGTGACTTCACCAATACCAATAATAATGATTTCCTTAGCACTCCGATTGCTCCTCTTGCCAATACTGAATCTTGTGAAATCAATACTGCTTTGTTGAATCTTGTTATGAAAGATCAATTCGCCGGCCTTCCTAGTGAAGATGCCGCTACTCATCTGAATAGCTTCGTTGATTTATGTGATATGCAAAAGAAAAAAGATGTCGATAATGATGTCATTAAATTGAAGCTATTTCCTTTTTCGCTTAGAGATCGTGCTAAAGCTTGGTTTTCGTCTTTGCCTAAAAATAGTATTGATTCTTGGAACAAGTGCAAAGATGCTTTTATCTCTAAGTATTTCCCTCCCGCTAAGATCATCTCTCTTAGAAACGATATTATGAACTTTAAGCAACTTGATCATGAACATGTTGCACAAGCTTGGGAGAGAATGAAATTAATGATACGTAATTGCCCTACTCATGGTTTGAATTTGTGGATGATTATACAAAAAATTTATGCCGGATTGAATTTTGCTTCTAGAAATCTTTTAGATTCGGCCGCGGGAGGCACTTTTATGGAAATCACTTTAGGAGATGCTACTAAACTCCTAGATAATATTATGGTTAATTATTCTCAATGGCATACTGAAAGATCTTCTAATAAAAAAGTGCATGCGATAGAAGAAATCAATGTTTTGAGTGGAAAGATGGATGAACTTATGAAATTATTTGCTACTAAGAGTGTTTCTTCTGATCCTAATGATATGCCTTTGTCTACTTTGATTGAGAATAACAATGAATCTATGGATGTGAATTTTGTTGGTAGGAATAATTTTGGTAACAACGCTTATAGAGGGAATTTTAATCCTAGGCCATATCCTAGTAATCCTTCTAATAATTATGGGAATTCCTACAACAACTCTTATGGAAATTATAATAAGATGCCCTCTGAATTTGAGAATAGTGTTAAAGAGTTTATGAATTCACAAAAGAATTTTAATGCTTTGCTTGAAGAGAAATTGCTTAAAGTTGATGATTTGGCTAGGAACGTTGATAGAATTTCTCTTGAGGTTGATTCTTTAAAGCTTAGATCTATTCCTCCTAAGCATGATATCAATGAGTCTCTCAAAGCCATGAGAATTTCCATTGATGAGTGCAAGGAAAGAACCGCTAGGATGCGTGCTTCCAAAGATGCCTTTATTAAAGCGTGTTCTTCCAATTCCTATGAAAATCAAGATGAAGATCTAAAAGTTATTGATGTGTCACCTATTAAATCTTTGTTTTGCAATATGAATCTTGATGAAACTGAATATGATCTTCCTTTACCTAGAAGGCGTTCTAAAAATTCGGAGTATTTAGATCTTTATGATGAAATTGATGAAAGTGGGATTGAAAGAAATAAAAATCTAGATGTTGCTAAACCCACTATATTGGATTTCAAGGAATTTAATTATGAAAGTTGCTCTTTAATTGATTGTATTTCCTTGTTGCAATCCGTGCTAAATTCTCCACATGCTTATAGTCAACAAAAGCCTTCACCGAACATATTGTTGATGCCTTGATGCAATCTTATGAAGAAAAACTTGAGTTGAAAGTTTCTATCCCTAGAAAACTCTATGATGAGTGGGAACCAACTATTAAAATTAAAATTAAAGATCATGAGTTTAATGCTTTGTGTGATTTGGGTGCTAGTGTCTCTACTATTCCCAAGACTTTGTGTGATTTGCTAGATTTCCATAATTTTGATGATTGCTTTCTAAACTTGCATCTTGCGGATTCTACTATTAAGAAACCTATGGGAAGGATTAATGATGTTCCTATTGTTGCAAATAGGAATTATGTGCCCGTATATTTCATTGTTCTTGATATAGATTGCAATCCTTCTTGCCCTATTATTCTTGGTAGACCTTTCCTTAGAACGGTTGGTGCGATTATTGATATGAAGGAAGGGAATATTAGATTTCAATTTCCATTAAAAAGGGCATGGAACACTTTCCTAGAAAGAAAATAAAATTGCCATATGAAACTATCATGAGAGCCACTTATGGATTGCCTACCAAAGATGGCAATACCTAGATCTATCCTCGCTTTTATGCCTAGCTAGGGGCGTTAAACGATAGCGCTTGTTGGGAGGCAACCCAATTTTATTTTTATTCCTTGCTTTTTTGCTCCTGTTTAGTAATAAATAAATTATCTAGCCTCTGTTTTGGTTGTGTTTTTTGTGTTTAATTAGTGTCTGTGCCAAGTAGAACCATTGGGAAGACTTGGGGAAAGTCTTGTTGAACTTGCTGTAAAAAACAGAAACTTTAGCGCTCACGAGAACTGCTGTCATTTTTATTTGAAGAGTGATATTTAGTTAATTATTTTTTCAGATGATTAATAGATAAATTACTCACGTCCAGAAATTTATTATAGAATTTTTGGGGTTCTAGATCTTGCGCTAGCTACAGATTACTACAGACTATTCTGTTTTTCACAGATTCTGTTTTTCATGTGTTGTTTGCTTATTTTGATGAATCTATGGTTAGTAAAATAGTTTATAATCCATAGAGAAGTTGGTATAAAGTAGGTTTAACACCAATATAAATAAAGACTGAGTTCATTACAGTACCTTGAAGTGGTCTTTTGTTTTCTTTCACTAACTGAGCTCACGAGTTTTCTACTTTAAGTTTTGTGTTGTGAAGTTTTCAAGTTTTGGGTGAATTCTTTTTGATGGATTATGGAACAAGGAGTGGAAAGAGCCTAAGCTTGGGGATGCCCATGGAACCCCCAAGATAATCCAAGGACACCAAAAAGTTAAATCTTGGGGATGCCCCGGAAGGCATCCCCTCTTTCGTCCACTTCCATCGGTAATTTACTTGGAGCTATATTTTTATTCACCAACATGATATGTGTTTTGCTTGGAGTGTCTTGTATTACTTTTGTCTTTGTGTTTTAGTATGCCACAATCATCCTTGCTGTACACACCTTTTGAGAGAGCCATACATGAATTAAAATTTGATAGAATACTCTATGTGCTTCACTTATATCTTTTGAGCTATGTAGTTTTGCTCTATGTGCTTCGCTTATATCTTTTGAGTTATGTAGTTTTGCTCTATGTGCTTCACTTATATCTTCTGAGCTATATAATTTTGCTCTATGTGCTTCACTTAGATCTTTTAGAGCGTGGTGGTGGATTTGTTTTAAAGAAACTATTGATCTCTCATGCTTCACTTAAATTATTTTGAGAGTCTTAATAGCATGGTAATTTGCTTAATAATAACATGCTTGGTATTCAAGATTTGTGAAACTTTCTTTTGAGTGTGTTGAATACTAAGAAAAGTTGGATGCTTGATAATTGTTATGAGATATGGAGGTAGTAATATCAAAGTCATGCTAGTAGAGTAATTGTGAATTTGAGAAGTGCTTGAGTTAAAGTTTGCAAGTCCCGTAGCATGCACGTATGGTAAACGTTATGCAACAAATTTGAAACATGAGGTGTTATTTGATTGTCCTCCTTATGAGTGGCGGTCGGGGACGAGCGATGGTCTTTTCCTACCAATCTATCCCCCTAGGAGCATGCGTGTAATACTTTGGTTTTTGATGGCTTGTAGATTTTTGCAATAAGTATATGAGTTCTTTATGACTAATGTTGAGTCCATGGATTATACGCACTCTCACCCTTCCATCATTGCTAGCCTCTACGGTACCGTGCATTGCCCTTTCTCACATCGAGAGTTGGTGCAAACTTCGCCGGTGCATCCAAACCCCGTGATATGATACGCTCTTTCACACATAAACCTCCTTATATCTTCCTCAAAACAGCCACCATACCTACCTATTATGGCATTTCCATAGCCATTCCGAGATATATTGCCATGCAACTTTCCACCATCCAGTTTATCATGACACATCCATCATTGTCATATTGCTTAGCATGATCATGTAGTTGACATAGTATTTGTGGCAAAGCCACCGTTCATAATTTTTTCATACTTGTCACTCTTGATTCATTGCATATCCCGGTACACCGCCGGAGGCATCCATATAGAGTCATACTTTGTTTTAGAATCGAGTTGTAATCATTGAGTTGTAAATAAATAAAAGTGTGATGATCATCATTTAATAGAGCATTGTCCCACAAAAAAAGGCCAAAGAAAAAAGGCCCAAAAAAGAGAAAATAAATAAAAAGGGGCAATGCTACTATTCCTTTTTCCACACTTGTGCTTCAAAGTAGCACCATGTTCTTCATATAGAGAGTCTCTTGAGTTATCACTTTCATATACTAGTGGGAATTTTCATTATAGAACTTGGCTTGTATATTCCAACCATGGGCCTCTTCAAGTGCCCTAGGTCTTCGTGAGCAAGCAAGTTGGATGCACACCCACTTAGTTTCTTTTGTTGAGCTTTCATACATTTATAGCTCTAGTGCATCCATTGCATGGCAATCCCTACTCCTTGCATTAACATCAATTGATGGGCATCCCCATAGCCCATTGATTAGCCTCGTTGATGTGAGACTTTCTCCTTTTTTTGTCTTCTCCACATAACCCCCACCATCATTCTATTCCACCCATAGTGCTATATCCATGGCTCACGCTCATGTATTGCGTGAAAGTTTATGAGTTTGAAACTATTAAGGTACGAAACAATTGCTTGGCTTGTCATCTGGGTTGTGCATGATGAGAGCATTCTTGTGTGATGAAAATGGAGCATGACTAAACTATATGATTTTATAGGGATGAACTTTCTTTGGCCATGTTACTTGAGAAAACATAATTGCTTTGTTGGTTTGCTTGAAGTATTATTATTCTTTATGTCAATATGAACTTTTGTCTTGAATCTTCCTAATCTGAATATTCATACCACAATTAAGAAGATTTGCATTGAAATTATGCCAAGTAGCACTCCGCATCAAAAATTCTCTTTTTATCATTTACCTACTCGAGGACGAGCAGGAATTAAGCTTGGGGATGCCTGATACGTCTCCAATGTATCTATAATTTTTGATTGCTCCATGCTATATTATCTACTGTTTTGGACTATATTGGGCTTTATTTTCCACTTTTATATTATTTTTGGGACTAACCTATTAACCGGAGGCCCAGCCCAGAATTGCTTTTTTTTGCCTATTTCAGTGTTTCGAAGAAACGGAATATCAAACGGAGTCCAAACGGAATGAAACCTTCGGAAACGTGATTTTCTCACCGAACGTGATCCAGGAGACTTGGACCCTACGCCAAGGCATTAGAGAGGCGGTCACGAGTGTGGGGGGTGCCCCCCTAGGGCGCGCCCCCTGCCTCGTGGGCCCCTCGATGCTCCACCGACGTACTCCTTCCTCCTATATATACCTACGTACCCCCAAACGAACATATATGGAGCCAAAAACCTAATCCACCGCCTCAACTTTCTGTATCCACGAGATCCCATCTTGGGGCCTGTTCCGGAGCTCCGTCGGAGAGGGCCGTCATCACGGAGGGCTTCTACATCATCATAGCCCCTCCGATGAAGTGTGAGTAGTTTATCTCAGACCTTCGGGTCCATAGTTAGTAGCTAGATGTCTTCTTCTCTCTTTTTGGATCTCAATACAAAGTCCCCCCCTCTCTCGTGGAGATCTATTCGATGTAATCTTCTTTTTGCGGTGTGTTTGTTGAGATCGATGAATTGTGGGTTTATGATCAAGTCTATCTATGAATAATATTTGAATCTTCTCTGAATTCTTTTATGTATGATTGGTTATCTTTGCAAGTCTCTTCGAATTATCCGTTTGGTTTGGCCAACTAGATTGGTAGTTCTTGCCATGGGAGAAGTTCTTAGCTTTGGGTTCGATCTTGCGGTGTCCTTTCCTAGTGACAGAAGGGAAAGCAAGCCACGTATTGTATCATTGCCATCGAGGATTACAAGATGGGGTTTATTTCATATTGCATGAATTTTCTCTCTACATCATGTCATCTTGCGTAAGGCATTACTTTGTTTTTAACTTAATACTCTAGATACATGCTGGATAGCAGTCGATGAGTGGAGTAATAATAGTAGATGCAGGATCATTTCGGTCTACTTGTCACGGATGTGATGCCTATATACATGATCATGCCTAGATATTCTCATAACTATGCTCAATTATGTCAATTGCTCAACAGTAATTTGTCCACCCACCGTAGAATACTTATGCTCTTGAGAGAAGCCACTAGTGAAACCTATGGCCGCGGGTCTATTCTCATCATATCAATCCCCATCACTTTAATCTTGCTTTGCTTTTTACTTTGCCTTTACTTTTTACTTTGCATCTTTATACCAAAAATATTATATCTATCAGATCTCACTCTCGTAAGTGATCGTGAAGGGATTGAAAACCCCTAATCACGTTGGTTGCGAGTAGCTATAGTTTTGTGCAGGTACGAGGGACTTGAGTGTGGCCTCCTACTGGATTGATACCTTGGTTCTCAAAAACTGAGGGAAATACTTACGCTACTCTGCTGCATCATCCCTTCCTCTTCAGGGAAAACCAACGCAAGCTCAAGAGGTAGCAATAGACATGAGTTGTCATTTGATTAATGGGATCACATCATTAGGAGAATGATGTGATTGACTTGACCCATTCCGTTAGCTTAGCCTTGATCATTTAGTTTACTGCTATTGCTTTCTTCATGACTCATACATGTTCCTATGACTATGAGGTTATGCAACTCCCGATTACTGGAGGAACACTTTATGTGCTACCAAACGTCACAACGTAACTGGGTGATTATAAAGGTGCTCTACATGTGTCTCCGATGGTACTTGTTGAGTTGGCATAGATCAAGATTAGGATTTGTCACTCCGATTGTCGGAGAGGTATCTCTGGGCCCACTCGGTAATGCACATCACTATAAGCCTTGCAAGCATTGTAACTAATGAGTTAGTTGTGAGATGATGTATTACGGAACGAGTAAAGAGACTTTCCAGTAACGAGATTGAACTAGGTATTGAGATACCGACGATCGAATCTCGGGCAAGTAACATACTGATGACAAAGGGAACAACATATGTTGTTATGCGGTTTGACCGATAAAGATCTTCATAGAATATGTGGGAGCCAATATGAGCATCTAGGTCCCGCTATTGGTTATTGACCGAAGACGTGTCTCGGTCATGTGTACATAGTTCTCGAACTCGTAGGGTCCGCACGCTTAAAGTTCACTGACGATCGGTATTATAAGTTTTGTGTTTTGATGTACCGAAGGTAGTTAGGAGTCCCGGATATGATCACGGACATGACGAGGAGTCTCGAAATGGTCGAGATGTAAAGATCGATATATTGGACGACTATATTCGGACACCAGAAGTGTTCTGGGTGGTTTTGGAGAAAACCGGAGTGCCAGAGGGTTACTGGAACACCCCCCCCCCCCCGGAGAAATAATGGGCCTTATGGGCCTTAGTGGAGAGAGAGAGAGAGGGCTGGCCTAGGGCAGGCCGCGTGCCCCTCCCCCTCTGGTCCGAATTGGACTAGGAGAGGGGGGCGGCGCCCCCCTTTCCTTCTCCCTCTCCCCCTTCCTTTCCCCCTCCTAGTAGGACTAGGAAAGAGGGGAGTCCTACTCCTACTAGGAGGAGGACTCCTACTCCTGGCGCGCCTACAGGGTCCGACCGGCCTCCCCCCTAACTCCTTTATATACGGGGGCAGGGGCACCTCTAGACAGACAAGTTGATTTGTTGATCTCTCCCAGCCGTGTGCGGTGCCCCCCTCCACCATAATCCACCTCGATCATATCGTAGCGGTGCTGGCGAAGCCCTGCGTTGGTAGCATCATCATCACCGTCATCACGCCGTCGAGCTGACAAAACTCTCCCGTGAAGCTCTGCTGGATCGGAGTTCATGGGATGTCATCGAGCTGAATGTCTGCTGAACTTGGAGGTGTCGTGCATTCGGTACATGGATCGGTCGAATCGTGAAGACGTACGACTACATCAGCCGCGTTATGCTAACGCTTCCGCTTTTGGTCTACGAGGGTGCGTGGACACACTCGCCCCACTCGTTGCTATGCATCACCATGATCTTGTGTGTGCGTAGGAATTTTTTTGAAATTACTACGTTCCCCAACATTGGTTTGCCTAGAACTCGAAATGGAAAGGATTCCGTGTTTGTTGTTGTGAATCGTTTCTCTAAAATGGAACATTTTATCCCATGCAACAAGATAGACGATGCTTCACATGTTGCAAATCTCTTTTGTAGGGAAATCTTGCGTCTACATGGAGTGCCCAAGACTATTGTTTCGGATCGCGACGTCAAGTTCTTAAACTATTTTTGGAAGGCACTTTGCGCCAAGCTCGAAATCAAGCTCTTGTTCTCTTAGGCATACCACCCTCAAACCGACGGCCAAACAGAGGTCACAAACCGGACGCTATCTACTCTCCTATGCATGTTGGTCAAGAAGAACATCAAGGAGTGGGAAGAGTACTTACCCATTGCCAAGAAAGCCTACAACGACGCCAGACATTCGACTACTGGGAAGTCCCCCTCCGAGGTCATCTATGGCTTCAACCGTTTCCCCCATTGGACATTCTACCACTACCACTACAAGAGCGCATCAACATGGACGCGAGCACTAGAGTAAGCTATCTCAAGAAGGTGCACGAAGATACAAGGCACACCATCAAGCGCCAAGTACAACGCCTCGCGACCAAGATCAACACTAACAAGAACCTCATGATATCCAACACCTAAGATCTTGTGTGGCTACACCTTCGCAAGGACCGCTTCCCCAACGAACGCAAATCCAAGCTTCTACCTAGAGCCGACGGACCCTTCAAGGTGCTAGCATGCTACAACAACAATGCTTACAAGATCGACATCCCACGTGACAAGTACTTCGTGAGCGACATATTCAACGTCAAGGATCTCTCTCCCCACCATGGTGATGAGGCTTTCGATCCGAGGTCAGATCTTTCCCAGGGGGGAGATTATGTGAAGCATCATACGGTCATCCCCATGGACCTACCTTCGTCTCCTACGACACCACATGGACCTATGACAAGAGCTCGAGCAAGGTCTATTGAAACTAAGGTGAACTCGCTCCTCACTGGTACAGCGGCGTCCTAAACAAACGGTTTAAAACCCCTTTCTGCGACGGCATTTGGAACGGTTGCCAAGTGAGTGTGGGCGATAGGGGGGGTCCTTCCCACACGACCTAGAAATCGTTGGGGATAGGCCCTCATGGGACCAAGGCTGGGGCCGTGTGCGATCGGGCGAGGCATGGAAACCCAATCATTTCCGTAGGTATGTACATCCCACACGGTGAATCCCAGAAATCATTTCCATAGGTATGTACATCCCACATGGTGAGTCCCAAAAATCATTTCCGTAGGTATGTACATCCCACACGGTGAATCTCAGAAAATTATTTTCGTAGGTATGTACATCCCACACAGTTCTTTGTGTGGAAACGTTTGTGCAATGTGGCCTAACGCAAACAGTTCGCTACCGGAAGCCATGTGTGATTGTTAGTTGATCGAACACGCCAACTTTCTAGAAACTGTGCGGGTTGTTTGAGTTCATCGCCCACGGTGCTGTCTAAGTAACCGTTTGCAATAGAAAACCCCAATAAGTAGGGTAATTAGCCTATTATTGATAATCCATGTACTAATCAAACAGAAATTTCTTATAAAACACACCAGATATTTCATATTCATATAAAAGCAACCAGGATTTCATAATCGAATTACATCAGATAGCTTCGGCACTCAGTTACGCCATTACACAACAGCACCAAGTTTCACATGCAGCATCAAAAACCTTTGGAAAGTAGCATCATACACGGTAAATAGACAAATGAATCTCATATGGGAAACTACAGAAGCGGAAGGCAAATATTAAGCCTTCAGTGATGTTGAATGTCCTTGCAACTTTAGGCCAGTGGCTATGGATAATTGCTCGCCCAACCTTCATCCTCTTCAGCAAGACTTCAATATTGTACCATGGGTGTTGAATGAATACCTTCCTCGCCTCTTGAGCATGCAGGTGGTTTGAGAGGTAATCATCGGTGAACTGCTTTGAAAAGTACTGAAAACAAAGCTATGCATAAATTGCTATTGTAAATTTTGAAATGGCACAAGGGGTAAAAACAAGGTAAAAGAGTTGGTACCATCCTATAGTTGATTGATGTCTTCTTCATTGTGCAAACAAAGATCTTGCTATTATTCGTCGCAAGCTTCTTCATCCTAACAATCTTTTTGAGTTTCTTGACTTGACTGATATTCATGGACATCTCATTTCCCCATATGCGAAATGGGTCGAACAGTGGGTCTAAGCCTCTGATAGCAGGACCTACATGTGCAAGACCAAATTGTAAGAAACCTAAATATTAGAATGATTCCTGCAACTGCACAATAATGTGCTATTAGCCAAAGGACCCTGCTTGAACAAACCTCAATGGTAAACCACAGTGTCTCCCATTGTTTCCTGCAACACACATAAGGAAGATTTTGATCGGGTTAACTGAGAGTTGCCATACTATCAGTAGAATATGTATTGAGTACATCCAAATTCGATTGGTGTCACATGCATAACAATACAAAATTGTACAAACAGCAAATGAAAATCAAATTGCAGAACTGAACCAAATAGTTAAATCGACAGCTGACCAAATGAACCAAAATAGTTAACTGAGCATGATATTGCAGAGTAGGAACATGTATGAGAAGATAAGACAGTTAACAAAACAAAGAATGCTTGAGAATAGTACTACGAAATGTAGCAATTGTTGGACCGAAGTGTTAACTGAACATTACATTTCAGAGGACCAAACTGTTAACTGAACATCAGAATGCATATTAACATTATAGAGAATAAATCACTAGAAGGCACTGGCAGTGGCCTCGAGAAAACATCGTGAACTGTATTTTAAAGTAGACAACTGAGCAGCGGTGTCGACGATGGCCTCGAAGACGAGGTGCTCCTCCAAGATCTGGCGGTCAACACGCGTGTCAGCCATAGTGACCTCGTTCACGCGTGCAGCCACATGCTACTCGGCTCCATGTTATACTGTATGTAAAATGGATGTGGGTGGCGCTTAATTGGAGGAGGGGCAGTGGTTTCGGTGGAAGGTGTCACTCCGTCAATCGGGGCATGTGGGACGGGAAAGGAGGAGGATGGTGTGGGTGGGGTGTGGATTACCTGACCATATCGACGAGGCCGCACAACAAGAAGAAGGGTCGGCAGCGAGGAGGCCGCGCAGCAAGAAGACGGGTCACCGGCGAGGAGGCGGCGCTGCGAGAAGAAGGGTCGTCGGTGAGGAGGCGGCGCTGCAAGAAGGGTAGCCGGCGAAGAGGCGGCACTGCAAGAAGAAGGGTCGCCGGCGAGGAGGCTGAGCTACCCGTAAGCAGCAGTGAAGGTTTGAACTTGGAAAGCAAGGAGGAACAGTCGAAATGTGGCTTTTGGTAGAAGGAAGGGGGCGGGGAGATAGATATTTCCGCGGTGGCAAATAAATTCGCTCGGTGCCGCGAGAAACTGGCGCGCAAGTGTGGTTCAAGAGGGGCGATGGACTGTAGACGACGAAGCTTCCTGCGTAAGCCAGGCAAGACGGTGCGCCAAGATATTTTATATTGCCTCCCACACGATTCTTTCTAGTAAATTGTTTGTGGTATACCTGATTTTTTCATTATGTTTTGAAAGACAAAATGGTGTTACGGAGGGAAAGGATGGTGTTTGAATTGCTAGAACATTTGCGTACATTGAACATGCAACTAGTACATGAGTGCCGTGTTTAAATTTGGAATTATTCCGGGTTTGTTTGGCATTTTTATGCATTAATTGAGTTTCTGGGCATTTAATGTGCATAATTCAAATTTGAACTACAAGCACATGCTCCAATGCACCAAAGTTTGCTGAAAAATCACATGTGTGTCTTTGGGTGAATTTATAGGTCCCACGCACTGCCGGAATAATTGAGAAACTTGGTTTTTTAATTCCTGTAAATCCAAAACATGGCTAAAAATCATGAAACTTGGCATGGTGTCATGACATGGCACCAACATGTTGCAGTAAATTTTTTGACCGAATTGGGACAAGCTTTGGTGTAAGCTTCTTGCAAACCAGAGCTTCCCTCAAGAAGGCTCCTGGTTCTGAGAGGGAACGTGGCACCTCCGTGTTTGAAATGACATACGTACACTGCCTTCTCCCACCTTAATTTTTTACACAGGCAGATTAGACCAAATAGAAGTATCGTGCTAAATTTTGTAATTATTCCGTGTTCGTTTGGCCTTTTTATACATTAATTGAGTTTCTGGTCATTTAATGTGCATAATTCAAATTTGAACTACAAGCATAGGCTCCAGTGCACCAATGTTGTTTGAAAAATCACATGTGTGTTCTTAGGTGAATTTCTAGGTCCCATGCAAGAGATGGGAGTGAAATTCAAACATCTGGGCGTCGTGGCTCGGCCGGAAAGATTGAGAAACTTGGTTTTTTAATTCCTGTAATTCCAAAACACGCCTGAAGATCATGAAACTTGGCATGGTGTCATGACATGGCACCAACATGTTGCGGTAATTTTTTTAGCCGAATTGGGACAAGCTTTGGTGTAGGCTTCTTCCAAACTGGAGCTTCCCTCAAGAAGGCTCGTGGTTCCGAGAGGGAACGTGTCACCTCCGTGTGTGAAACGACATATGTACACTGCCTTCTCCCGCCTTAATTTTTTTACACAGCCAGATTAGACCAAAAAGAAGTATTGTGCTAAATTTTGCAATTATTCCGGGCTCTTTTCGCCTTTTTTATACATTAATTGAGTTTCTGGGCATTTAATGTGCATAATTCAAATTTGAACTGCAAGCACAGGCTCCAGTGCACCAAAGTTGTTTGAAAAATCACATGTGTGTCCTTGCGTGAATTTCTAGGTCCCATGCAAGAGATGGGAGTGAAATTCAAACATCTGGGCGTCGTGGCTCGGCCGGAAAGATTGAGAAACTTGGTGTTTTAATTCCTGTAATTCCAAAACACGCCTGAAAATCATGAAACTTGGCATGGTGTCATGACATGGCACCAACATGTTGCGGTAGTTTTTTGGCCAAATTGGGACAAGCTTTGGTGTAGGCTTCTTGCAAACTGGAGCTTCCCTCAAGAAGGCTCGTGGTTCCGAGAGGGAACGTGTCACCTCCGTGTGCAAAACGACATACGTACACTGCCTTCTCCCGCCTTAATTTTTTTACACAGCCAGATTAGACCAAATAGAAGTATCGTGCTAAATTTTGGAATTATTCCGGGCTCGTTTTTCCTTTTTTATACATTAATTGAGTTTATGGGCATTTAATGTGCAAAATTCAAATTTGAACTGCAAGCACAGGCTCCAGTGCACCAAAGTTGTTTGAAAAATCACATGTGTGTCCTTGGGTGAATTTCTAGGTACCATGCAAGAGATGGGAGTGAAATTCAAACATTTGGGTGTCCTGGCTCGGCCGGAAAGATTGAGAAACTTGGTTTTTTAATTCCTGTAATTCCAAAACACGCCTGAAAATCATGAAACTTGGCATGGTCTCATGACATGGCACCAACATGCTGCGGTAATTTTTTTGGCCGAATTGGGACAAGCTTTGGTGTAGGCTTCTTGCAAACCGGAGCTTCCCTCAAGAAGGCTCGTGGTTCCGAGAGGGAACGTGTCACCTCCCTGTGTGAAACGACATACGTACACTGCCTTCTCCCGCTTTAATATTTTTACACAGCCAGATGATACGTCTCCAATGTATCTACAATTTTTTATTGTTCCATGCTATTATATTATCTATTTTGGATGTTTAATGGGCTTTAATATACCTTTTTATATTATTTTTGGGACTAACCTACTAACCAAAGGCCCGCTGCAAATTGTTGTTTTTCCTATTTCAGTGTTTCGTAGAAAAGGAATATCAAACAGAATCCAAATGGAATGAAACCTTTGGGGGAGTTATTTTTGGAACAAACGTGATCCAGGAGACTTGGAGTGGACGTCAAGAAAGAAGCGAGGGTTGGTAGGCGCGCCCCCACCCTCCTGGGCCCCTACCAGCTCCACCGACGTACTTCTTCCTCCTATATATACCCATATACCCCGAAAACATCCAGGAGCACCACGAAACCCTGTTTCCACCGCCGCAACCTTCTGTACCCGTGAGATCCCATCTTGGGGCCTTTTTCAGCGCTCCGCTGGAAGGGGAATCGATCACGGAGGGCTTCTACATCAACACCATAGCCTCTCCAATGATGTGTGAGTAGTTTACCACAGACCTTCGGGTCCATAGTTATTATCAAGGTGGCTTCTTCTCTCTCTTTGGATCTCAATACAAAGTTCTCCTCGATTCTCTTAGAGATCTATTCGATGTAATTCTTTTTGTGGTGTGTTTGTCGAGATCCGATGAATTGTGGTTTTATGATCAAGATTATCTATGAACAACATTTGATTCTTCTCTGAAATCTTTATGCATGATTTAATATCTTTGCAAGTCTCTTCGAATTATCAGTTTGGTTTGGCCTACTAGATTGATATTTCTTGCAATGGGAGAAGTGCTTAGCTTTGGGTTCAATCTTGTGGTGTCCTTTCCCAGTGACAGCAGGGGCAGCAAGGCACGTATTGTATTGTTGCCATCGAGGATAAAAAGATGGGGTTTATATCATATTGCTTGAGTTTATCCCTCTACATCATGTCATCTTGCCTAATGCGTTACTCTGTTCTTATGAACTTAATACTCTAGATGCATGATGGATAGCGGTCGATGTGTGGAGTAATAGTAGTAGATGCAGAATCATTTTGGTCTACTTGTCACGGACGTGATGCCTATATACATGATCATGCCTAGATATTCTCGTAACTATGCGCTTTTCTATCAATTGCTCGACAGTAATTTGTTCACCCACCGTAGAATTTGCTATCTTGAGAGAAGCCACTAGTGAAACCTATGGCCCCCGGGTCTATCTTCCATCATATTATTTTCCTATCTATTTGCTATTTCCATAGTTTTTATTTTGCAATCTTTATTTTCCAATCTATATAATAAAAATACCAAAAATATTTATCTTATTATCTCTATCAAATCTCACTTTCGTAAGTGACCGTGAAGGGATTGATGTCGGTGTCCAAAACTGGCGGATCTCGGGTAGGGGTCCCGAACTGTGCGTCTAAGGTCGATGGTAACAAGAGATAGGGGACACAGTGTTTTACCCAGGTTCGGGCCCTCTCTGTGGAGGTAATACCCTTCGTCCTGCTTGATTGATCTTGATGAATATGAGTATTACAAGAGTTGATCTACCATGAGATCATAATGACTAAACCCTAGAGGTCTATCTTGTATGGTTATGATAATGTATCTCCTCCGGACTAAGTCCTACGGTTTATATAGACACCGGGAGGATCTAGGGTTACACAAGGTTGGTTACAAAGAAAGGAATCTACATATCTAGTCGTCAAGCTTGCCTTCCACGCCAAGGAGAGTCCTATCCGGACACGGGTGTAGTCTTCGATCGTCGTATGTTCACAGCCCACCAGTCGGGCCCATGGCTAACAGGCCGGACGCCCGAGGACCCCTTAGTCTAGGACTCCCACAGTAGCCCCTGAACCAGGCTTCAATGATGAGGTGTTCGGTACGCAGATCGTCTTCGACATTGCAAGGCGGGTTCCTCCTCCAACGACTTCCAAGTAATGTATTCGGTTTTTAATTCAAGGCCGCACCCCTTGGCTTCTGTGCATTGATGACTTCAGCTTCCATGTGTCGGGCGAATGCGGACGGTCAGGGTATTTTTTGCAAATAACACCCCAGCCATGAGAGAAAGAGCGTATATTTAAAGAGATTGGGTCTCGAATCCATTCGGCACCACGCGGAGAAAATCCTCAGAGATTGCCAGGAAAGACCATTCCAACATGGCTAGCATTCCCATCTCCTCCTCCCATTCCGACCCAGAGAAAGGCGAGTGGAAGAGGTGCTCTGTGTCCCATAGTCAATTAGCAAAGTTGCAAACGCAGGGATTTCTCCCCCCTGCGGATCTGATCCCTGTTCGAGCAGGGTTGGCTTCCATCAACGGCAAAACCCAGGCGAAAGATTTCCCCAATCCACCTGCGGGGGAACGAGTATGCTTCGTCCCCTATCTGCTGAGGGGTGTGGGATTTCCAATTCACCCATTCCTCCGAGGGCTTCTGGAGTATTATGGCCTCTAGCTACACAATTTTACCTCAGCCTCCATCCTGCACATTGCGGGTTATGTCGCTTTATGCGAACTATTCCTGGGTTGTGAGGCCCATTTTGATCTATGGAGAAGGTTGTTTTGTCTTGTCCCACGCAACCACGAGGGATCGATATTTGAAGTGGGCGGGGCCAAAATATGGCGCATTGCTGAGACCAGATACCTATCCGGCACACCGAAGAAAGCTTCCGAAGAGTGGACCTCTGAATGGTTTTATATTGACAACGTCACTCTTCCCGACCCAGTCCGGATGGGCCTCCCTGAATTTTCAAGTGCCCCGTTGAAGAAATGCCATAGCTGGCATCCTTGGAGCCTCGGGGAGGAGGATAGCGCAGAGATCAGTCTGCTGCTAGGTAAGATTAAGATGCTCTCCCAGTCCGGATTGTCAATGGTCGAGGTAATGGCGGTCTCCATAACGCGGGGGGGTCCAACCACTCCAATATAGAGGGCTACCCATGTGGCATTACAATGGGGAAGATGACGCCTCCCGCTGCGGTCGAAAGGGCCCGAAGACTACTGCCGCTCTGGCCAAAATATTGGCCGAACTGTATAAAGGGGAGCAGGAGGAGTTCACCCATCTCCAAAATCGAGATGGGTTTTCCATGTACAATTCTCCTAGCTGGGTAAGCTCTAACTCCACTATTCGACTCCTCTCCCTGAATTATTTTTGAAGGGCGGTATCTTATTCATTCATGATAGGAATGGCGAAAGGCTGTCGAAGGGATCCATGACCCTGCCCCTCAGCCAGAGAATCACAATCGGGATCTTGACCCCGGATATGAGGAAGATCCGGACATATCCGTGGAGCTCAAAGATGGAGTTTTCTATCAGACGAGCTATGACGGCATGTATGTACCCATCATTGCTGATTACCCCGTCTTCTCCCTGCTTCTCATGTAAGTAATCAGGAGACACTTTGTCCGAGAGGGTTTTCTCATTCTTCCTCACTCACCGCACCATCCTGTGCTCAGAAGGGGAGGCGTTCAGCGTGTCGTGCTTCCCCGGGGGCATCTCCAGAGAGAGCGGCTCCCGCGTCGGGCAGGCCTTCAAAGAGGAAGGCAAACAAAGATACAGCCGGGCCTTCCTTGAAGAGGTATGGGTTTGCAACTATGCTCTTTTTAGCAGTCGCGTCCAACTGTGACTCATATGTTCATTTTGTATCAGGGAAAAGGTTCGACGGACTGTGTCCGGGGACCCGACCAGCCGTACTCCTGATAACCAAGATTCGGTCCCAACCGAAGAGACGGGGCCCGATATGGGAGTGGCGTCGGAATGTCCTTCTGCCAAGGGTTCAGAAAATATGTCCGTCACCAATTCGGAAGTGGAGAGCGCCATGAATCACCGGCGTCAGAGGGTCGTTCTACGAAATCCCCGCTTCTCAAAAGAGGCGTTCGGTGCCTTCAGCTCGGCTGATGCATACATCCGAGCTGCTCGAGATGGGCTTAACAGAGCCACCGAGCAACATTTGAAAGATGTGCAGGTAAGTTTACCTTGTCCGAATTTGATAACCATGTGCCCGTAGCCCGTGAGACTTGAAGAAGTTGGGACAAATTTTTTAAGGATCGTTGTATAACCAGGATCTTACGGGGAAGAACGGCCTGCTAGCCCAAGAGCTGGAGCAGTGCCGAACACAGCTAACTACTGCTACCGCCGAACTGGAAAAGTTCAAGAAGGCGTCCTCTGGTAATATTTCCCTCCATCAAGAAACAAAAAATTATACGCCAGCTGTATTGCAACTGCTGCTTGTCTCATAACAGGGTCATCAGACCAACTGGGAGAGGAACTGAAGGCCGCGCAAACGAGCGAAAAAGAGGCGAAGAGACAACATGCGTGTAACACCCTGGATGTAATTTACCTTATCTGTACTCCAACTCTTGCCGTTTCCGGCACTAAGTTATTTTATTTCCTCGATGTCTGGTTTTTGTCTCCATGTGTTTTGTCTTTGTCATGCATCTCATATCATGTCATCATGCACATTGCATTTGCATACGTGTTCGTCTCATGCATCCGAGCTTTTTCCCCGTTGTCCATTTTGCATTCTGGCGCTCCTATGTCCTCCGGTGGTCCTTTCTACCTCTTTTTGTGTGCGGGTGTTAAACGTTTTCGGATTGGACCGATACTTGTCATGCGGCCTTGGTTCACTACCGGTAGACCGCCTGTCAAGTTTCGTGCCATTTGGACTACTCCAATGGTTAACCGAGGGACCGAAAAGGCCTCGTGTGTGTTGCAGCCCAACACCCTTCCAAACTGGCCAAAACCCACCTAAACCCCTTCCATCATATAGAGCGTTCGATCACGATCGCGTGGCTGCAAACCGCACCTCATTTGGGGCTTCCTAGCTCCCTCTGCCTCTATATATACGCCCCTCCACAAAATCCCGGGTGTCTCCTACACCTAACCCTAGAAAATACCCTCGCGCCGCCGCCGGACACGTCCGCCCTGGACGGACACCTCCCCGCCGACGCCCGCAGCAGATTGAGCGCCGCCACATGGCCCCGAGCCCCACATCGCCGTCCCGCACCCGCCGCGTCCCGCGGGGCCCGAGGTCGGCCCTCCCCGCCGCCGATCCGGGCCCGCTTCGCCAGCGCCCGCGCCCGCTTCTTCTCCCTTGCCGCGTCGCCCGCCTCCTCTCACCGGAGCCGCCGCGCCGCCCAGCTCCACCTTGCCGCCGGCGACGTCCCACCCCGTAGCTCGCCTCCACCGCGACCCCCCTCGCCGTCCCTCGTCGCCCGGCGACGGATCCGGCCACCGCCACCTCGCCCTCGCCTCCCCTCACCAGATCTGGACTCCGGCGACCTCCGACCTCGACTCCGGCAACGTTAATCCTCGGGAGGCGCGCCAGCTACATTCCCGGCCCCATCCGATCTGGAAAACCCTAGTTTTTCGTCGGTTGACTTTTCCCTCTCGCTCTTTAATTTTTTTGCAATCTTCATCATGCCATAACTCTGCATCCGTAGCTCCGATTCGTGCGTGTAGCATATCAAAATGTTTGTCTCGACGAGTACATCATTTCATCTCATTGCATCATTTTCACTTGAGCTCATCTTGATTCCCAAAATGCTGTTGGAAGAGGGCTATGTGAGGAAAGTTGCAGATCTGTTTCGGCAAATGGCCTTTTGTCATTTTTGCCTTGATTAATGTGTGCATGCTATGATCCTGAGCTCTACATGTGTTTCGTTAAATGCCATGCCATCTTTATAGGGGTGTATGCCATGTATTTTTGTGACCTTTGTGCTGACTAGCACAAGCATGCAAAGTGGCTTACTCAATGATGCTGATTTCAGGGACTTAGAATTTCACTAAGTCCTTGTCCTGATATTGTTTTTATGTCATATGTTCATGTTGTTTCCTAGTGATCCGTGCCTCTTTTGAGGATGATCAGTAAGGATGTTTTTTTAATATTGTGGTGCTCTATACATCCATGTCTTTGTATGAATTTATGGAGCATCCTAGCTTGAGTCAATCGAGCTCTACTTTTGCTATAAAATGTTCCTGGCACATTGTTGACATGTTTAGCGATTTTGCCGAGGATATCGCTATTGATCCATGCATGCTATGTTGTTGTTCTTGCCATGTCTTATTGATGGGTGTATGCTTAGTTTGTCATGCAATTCCTCGTAGTGAGTGCATCGAGATCGTAAACATGCCTACTCGTTAACTGTTTTGCATGCTCCAGTTTTTCACCAAGTCTGAATATGTTTATGTTTTTGCTATGTTCACATGCTTGCAATTGTATTTTCTGATCCCTTTTGGCTCAAGGTCACTAAGGGACTTTTGTTATATGCTTAGAGTAGCTTCATGCCATGCCTTGATTTTCCATGATATGTTCCTGTAGCATATAGTTATCATGCTCTAAACATTGCTTCCTGATGATAAATTCCTGATATGCTGATATTTCACCAAGTCTGAAACTTGTTACCTTTTTGCACTTTTGCCATGCTTGTTTGAACCTGTTAATGAGTGAATTAGCCATAGCTCAGTGTTCATCTTTTGTCAAGCTTCATGATTGGATCCCTTCCACGCATTTTGTTGTCATGTTTGAGTGTTGTAGTATATTTATCTTGATGCATTTAGAAGGCTACTTGTTGTTTATCGCAGACCGGTGCCATATTTGTTTTGCTTGCCATTTCCAAACCGTGCATCCGATTCCGGTGATCTTTATATCAATTTCGACCGAAATCATCTCACCTTTCCAGTGGCACTCTTGGATTTCCAAGTTGAGGCCAGGTTCAATCATTCCTTTCCAAATCTTGCATATGCATCACATACCGCATCCCGCATATCATACCATGTTTGCATCATGTTGTTTGAGCATTGCACGTGGTTGATTGTGTTCCTTTTTGCTTGTTGTTCTTGCTTGGGTAGAGCCGGGAGACGAGTTTGTGAACAAGGAGCCCGTTGAGTATGCCTACGAGAATCAAGGCAACTCTGAGAATTTTGCAGGCAAGATGACCATACCCTCGAAATCACTTCTATCTTTGCTTGCTAGATGCTCGCTCTTTTACTATGCCTACGCTACGATACCTACCACTTTCTTATCATGCCTCCCACATTGCCATGTCAAACCTCTAACCCACCATGTCCTAGCAAACCATTGTTTGGCTATGTTACCGCTTTGCTCAGCCCCTCTTATAGCGTTGCTAGTTGCAGGTGAAGTTTGGAGATCGTTCCTTGTTGGAACATGTTTATTGTTGGGATATCACCATATTATCTTGTTTATATTAATGCACCTATATACTTGGTAAAGGGTGGAAGGCTCAGCCTTATGCCTGGTGTTTTGTTCCACTCTTGCCGCCCTAGTTTCCGTCATATCGGTGTTATGTTCCCGGATTTTTGCGTTCCTTGCATGGTTGGGTTATCATGGGAACCCCTTGACAGTTCACCTTGAATAAAACTCCTCCAGCAATGCCCAACCTTGGTTTTACCATTTGCTACCTAGCCTCTTTTTCCCTTGGGTTTCCGGAGCCCAAGGGTCATCTTTATTAAACCCCCCTGGGCCAGTGCTCCTCTGAGTGTTGGTCCGATCGAGTAGACTGCGGGGCCACCTTGGGGCAACTTGAGGGTTGGTTTTACTCGTAGGATCTCTCATCTGAGTGTTCCCTGAGAACGAGATATGTGCAGCTCCTATAGGGATTTGTCGGCACATTCAGGCGGTGTTGTTGGACTTGTTTTACCATTGTCGAGGATGTCTTGTAATCGGGATGCCGAGTCTGATCGAATTGTCTTGGGAGAAGGAATATCCTTCGTTGACCGTGAGAGCTTGTGATGGGCTAAGTTGGGACTCCCCTGCAGGGATTTGAACTTTCAAAAATCGTGCCCGCTGTTACGGGCAGGTGGGAATTTGTTAATGTTCGGTTGTAGATAACCTGAAACTTAAGTTAATTAAAATGCACCAACCGCGTGTGTAACCATGATGGTCTCTTCTCGGCGGAGTCCGGGAAGTGAACACGGTGTTGGAGTAATGCTTGACGTAGGTTGTTCTAGGATCACTTCTTGATCATAGTTGTTCGACCGTGCTTTTGCCTTCTCTTCTCGCTCTCTTTTGTGAATATGTTAGCCACCATATATGCTAGTCGCTTGTTGCAGCTCCACATCATACCTTATCTTACCTATAAGCTTAAATAGTCTTGATCGCGAGGGTGCGAGATTGCTAAGTCCCCGTGACTCATAGATTACTTCCAAACCAGATGCAGGGACCGATGATACCGTTCCAGATGACATGACCGAGCTCAAGTGGGAGTTCGATGAAGACTCTCGCCGTTACTACGTGTCTTTCCCAGATGATGCCCAGTTGGGGCGATCGGGGACTGTGTAGCATTTGGGGGTTATTCTTCATTTTGGTACCGTAGTCGGACCCTGAGTGTATTGGATGAATGTAATGCCTTATTTATGTATTTGTGTGACGTGGCGAGTGTAAGCCAACTATGTATCTTTCCCCTTTATTTATTTACATTGGTTGTTGTGAAGATTACCTCACTTGCGACATTGCTTTCAATGCAGCTATGCCTGTAAGTCGTGCTTCGACACGTAGGAGATATAGCCACATCGAGGGCGTTACAATGCGGCAGGCGAGCGTGTTCTGACCCGAGTCAGAGAGGAGAAAAACAAACTCCAGGATTCAAACACTGATAACCCACAAGTATATGGGATTGCAACAGCTTTCGAAGGTAGAGTATTCAACGCAAATTTATTGATTCGACACAAGGGGAGCCAAAGAATATTCTCAAGTATTAGCAGCTGAGTTGTCAATTCAACCACACCCGGAAACTTAATATCTGCAGGAAAGTATTTTGTAGCAAAGTAATATGATAGTAGTGGTAACGGTAGCAAAAGTAATATTTTTGGTTTTATAGTGATTGTAACAGTAGCAGCGGAAAAGTAAATAAGCAAAGAACAATATATGAAAAGCTCATAGGCAATGGATCGGTGATGGAGAATTATGTTGGATGCAATTATTCATGCAACAGTTATAACATAGGGTTACACAGAACTAGCTCCAATTCATCAGTGTAATGTAGGCATGTATTTCGAATATAGTCATACGTGCTTATGGAAAAGAACTTGCATGACATCTTTTGTCCTACCCTCCCGTGGCAGCGGGGTCCTATTGGAAACTAAGGGATATTAAGGCCTCCTTTTAATAGAGTAGCAGACCAAAGCATTAACACATAGTGAATACATGAACTCCTCAAACTACGGTCATCATCGGGAGTGGTCCCGATTATTGTCACTTCAGGGTTGCCGGATCATAACACATAGTAGGTGACTATAGACTTGCAAGATAGGATCAAGAACTCACATATATTCATGAAAACATAATAGGTTCAGATCTGGAATCATGGCACTCGGGCCCTAGTGACAAGCATTAAGCATAGCAAAGTCATAGCAACATCAATCTCAGAACATAGTGGATACTAGGGATCAAACCCTAACAAAACTAACTCGATTACATGATAAATCTCATCCAACCCATCACCGTCCAGCAAGCCTACGATGGAATAACTCACGCACGGCGGTGAGCACCATGGAATTGGTGATGGAGGAAGGTTGATGATGACGATGGCAACAGATTCCACTCTTTGGAGGCCCGAACGGACTCCAGATCAGCCCCCCCAAGAGAGATTGGGGCTTGGCGGCGGCTCCGTATCGTAAAACGCGATGAATCCTTCTCCTTGATTTTTTCTCCCCGACCACGAATATATGGAGTTGGAGTTGAGGTCGGTGGAGCGTCAGGGGGCGCACGAGGCAGGTAGGCGCGCCTAGGGGATTAGGCGCGCGCCCCACCCTCATGGACAGGGTGTGGGCCCCCTGACGTGGATTCTTCTTCCAGTATTTTTTATATATTCCAAAAATAATCTCCGTTGATTTTCAGGTCATTCCGAGAACTTTTATTTCTGCATAAAAATAACACCATGGCAATTCTGCTGAAAATAGTGTTAATCCGGGTTAGTTCCATTCAAATCATGCAAGTTAGAGTCCAAAACAAGGGCAAAAGTGTTTGTAAAAGTAGATACGACGGAGAAGTATCAAACACCAAACTGGGCGAAGAACTGAAAGATGTGCGAGCCCAGCTAGCCGACTCCGTGAAGGAGAAAAAAAAGATGCGAGGCGGCATATTCAGTATGTGGCCAAATTTATCTTATAACAGTTTGGGGGTAAACTTAGCTGATAAATCTATGATTGCAGGTATGTTGACGGGCCGTCCCGAAGAGGAGGTGTCCAGATCATCAAGTGATCCTCTGCAAGGGTTGTCGCAGTTACACGAGCAAGCTCGGCAGGCAATGCAGAGTGTAGCCAAGGCCTTATGGCCATCCGCCTCCCCTCCAGGGAGTATGGAGAAGCTTGTAGACCTGTTCAAGGGAGCACGGCGGTGTATCCGACTATGGAAGATCTCGGCCTGTCGAGAGGGTGCGCGAGAGGCCTAGGCCATGGTAAAAACGCGATATACCAAGCTGGATCAGAATCACATGGCCCGGGTCGGACCGCTAGGGTCAAATGGGGAAGAAATTCCCTTTAGTTTAGTATTTGACCAAGTAGAGGTGGCCGCAAGATATTCCCAACAGGATTGTAAGTTAGACCGCCTGTTGGACGGTATAGAGGAGGAAGTCTTTAAGTCCTAAGTGACTATGTACTTTCCTTCTAGCTGGATTGTAAAAACAATTGTCATGGCCGACCTTTTCGCTTCGACCTCTGGACCCGAAGGTGCAGAGTGTTTCCGAATACCCTAGCGGTAGAATATACTGGGGTATGCATGGGAACCAGGCGTAGGGGTCATAGTTGCTTGAACAAACAATGTGTATCCAGCTAGTTATGTTATATTACATTATCTAAGAAACATCTTCCAGAGAGAATAGTTCCGTTAAGGTTTCCTTTCCCTAGGTGTGCATGCATTTAATGTGCATGTCCGAACTGTGATTGAAAAAATTGTAGAGTAAGTAACTTCTCGGGTTTCACAATGGAGTGAATGCAAAAACGTCTTTAATTCACCAACTGAATATTCCCTTAAGAACGCTAGCTTTCGGCTTCACCCAGTCCGAGGTACACATCCGGATGACCCGGCAGTAACAATCGCAGAGGTGCTCCCTTTATGCCCTAGCCGAACTAACGGGAACGTAGGGCATAAGCACAGGAGCCAGGCAACCCAGCTTGGCCAAAACTTAAGTCACATCAATGCATATAATGGCTAAGAAAAGGTACATATGGGAAGAATGCATATGTGGTGAGCATGGTGCTCGAAGAATAATAGCAAGCTTCTGTACAAGAAGCCCCCAGGTATAATGGACGTACATATTTGGAGATGTACGCATCAGGGGAGCATGGTCTAGCCGTACTAAAGCCGTAGGGCTAACGAGCAAAATGAAAAGAGAGAAAAATGAAAAGAGAGAAAAAAAATAATGTTAATAACAGGAGGAAGGAGACGAACACAGAGTTCGGCGCTAGGCATAGAATCGTCGGAGTCTGGCCGCATTCCAGGGGTTCGGCTCCAAGTGATTGTCTGACATGTCACGCAGGCGGTACGCTCCTCCGGTGAGAACTTTGTCAATAATGAAGGGACCCTCCCACTTGGGCTTGAGTTTGTCCTTTTTCTTCTCCGACACGCGTAGAACAAGTTCACCAACATTGTAAGTCTTGTCCCGCACTTCTTTGCTTTGATATCTGTGAGCCTGCTATTGATAAAATGCGGAACGGGCTTTTGCGACGCCGTGCTCCTCCTCCAGGGCATCTAAGCTGTCCTGCTGATCAAGCTCGGCCTCTCTCCCTTCGTACATGCGCACTCGAGGTGAGTCATGAATAATGTCGCAGGGTAACACTGCTTCTGCACTATACACCATGAAGAAAGGTGTATATCCAGTAGTGCGGTTGGGCGTGGTCCGCAACCCCCAGAGTACGGAGTCAAGTTCCTCCACCCAGTGCTTGTCTTCTTCTTTCAAAGACCGCACTAGTCTAGGTTTGATGCCACTCATAATAAGACCATTAGCCCGTTTGACTTGACCGTTTGTCTGCGGGTGATAGACAGAGGCGTAATCGAGCTTAATGCCCAGATTAGCACACCAAGTTTTCACTTCATTGGCTGTTAAGTTGGAGCCATTATCGGTGATGATGTTGTGTGGAACACCGTAACGGTGTACCACGCCGAATATGAAATCTATTACAGGCCCTGCCTTGGCCGTTTTGACTGGTTTTGCCTCTATCCACTAGTGAATTTAACCACCATGACCAGCAGATACTTTCTCTTATGGCTTCCTCATTTAAGGGGTCCGACCATATCGAGTCCCTAGACCGCAAAAGGCCAAGTGATGGGGATTGTTTGTAAGGTAGTGGGGGCATATGGCTTTGGTTGGCGAAGAGTTGGCATCCGACGCAATGTTGGACAAGGTCTTGTGCATCTGCTCGGGCCATTGGCCAATAAAACCTTGTACGGAAGGCCTTGCTAACAAGGGCCCGAGCTGCAGCATGGTGACCACCGAGTCTGGCGTGAATTTCAGCCAAGAGTTGTCACCCCTCTTCCTCGGAGATACATCTTTGAAGAACTCCGGTAGCGCTTTTTATAGAGCTCTCCGTCATGAACATTGTAGGCCTTCGAATGCCGGACAATGCAGCGGGCCTCATTCTGATCCTCGAGAAGCTCCTTCTTATTAAGGTAGGCCAAGAAGGGTTCGGTCCATTGGGCACTAACTGCCATAATGAGATGGGCCGACGGTTTTATTTTGGTGGTTGAGCCTCCGATGATATCGGTGTGTTTGGAATCTGGGGTTGTGTTCGTATCCGGACTAGTGTTGCCGCCATCCCCCTGCCATACCATGGATGGCTTAAAAAGCCTTTCCAGAAAAATGTTAGGTGGGACGGGGTCGCGCTTAGCGCCTATGCGAGCGAGAACGTCCGCCGCTTGATTGCTTTCTCGAGCCACATGATGGAACTCGAGTCCCTCAAACCGAGCCGACATTTTTAGGATGGCATTATGATAAGCTGCCATCTTCGTGTCTTTGGCATCGAAGTCTCCATTTATTTGATATATTGCAAGGTTTGAGTCCCCGCGCACTTCCAGGCGATGTATGCCCATGGAGACAGCCATCCGGAGACCATGCAATAAGGCCTCGTATTCGGCTGTGTTATTGGAGTCTGTGTATAGTATTTGGAGTACGTACTGAACAACCTCTAGTAGGGGACGTTAAAACGACGCCCGCTCCTAGTCCTGCCAGCATTTTGGAGCCATCGAAATACATGACCCAGTTGGAATATGTGCCGTACTCTTTAGGGAGTTTGGCCTCTGTCCATTCGGCGACGAAGTTAGCCAGTACTTGGTATTTAATAGCTCGACGTGGTTTATATGTAATGTCAAATGGGAGGAGCTCAATGGACCATTTGGCAATCCGGCCTGTGGCATCGCAGTTGTTTATTATGTCGTTGAGTGGTACTTCGGAAGCCACCATGATCAAACACTCCTGGAAGTAGTGTCATAGCTTTCAGGATGCCATGAAGACCGCGTATGCTATCCTTTGATAATGGGGGTACCGGGATTTGCATGGTGTAAGGACAGTGGTAACGTAGTATACTGGCTTCTGAAGCAGGAATTTGTGTCCGTCCTGTTTTCACTCAACGACGAGTACGGCGCTGACCACCTGATGTGTTGCCGATATGTATAGCAACATGGATTCGCCGACGTTTGGTGCGGACAGGATTGGGTTGCTTGCTAGATGGGTTTTTATTTCTTCCAGTCTGACTGTTGCTGCGTCCGTCCAATCGAAGTGATTAGTTCTCCGTAGAAGACGATAAAGTGGCAGTGCCTTTTCTCTCAATCTAGAGATAAAGCGGCTTAGAGATGCCATGCAACCCGCGAGTTTTTGGACTTGTTTAAGGTCTGTTGGTGTAGCCAATTGTGATAGAGCCTAGATTTTGGCTAGATTTGCTTCAATTCCTCTATTGGAAATGATGAAGCCCAGCAGCTTTCCTGCGGGGATGCCAAAAACACACTTTTCCAGATTGAGCTTAATGTCATATGCGTGGAGGTTGTCAAATGTGAGGCATAGGTCGTTTATTAGTGTTTCGACGTGCCTTGTCTTGATTATGACGTCATCCACATAGGCTTCAACTATCTTTTCGATCTGTTTCTCTAGGCATGTTTGCATCATGCGTTGATAAGTGACGCCGGTGTTCTTGAGTCTGAAGGGCATGGTCTTGAAGCAGAATGGCCCATATGGGGTGATGAATGATGTTGCAGCTTGATCGAACTCCTTCATTTTAATTTAATGGTATCCGGAATATGCGTCAAGGAAGCATAATGAGTCATGTCCTGCTGTAGCATCAATGATCTGGTCAATGCGGGGGAGGGGGGAGGGATCCTTAGGGCAAGCCTTGTTGAGGTCTTCGAAATCGAAACATAGGCGCCAGGACTTGTCTTTCTTTGGAACCATCACCAGGTTTGCCAGCCAGTCTGGATGTTTTGTTTCTCTAATGAATCATGCCTCGATTAGCTTGGATAGCTCCTCCCCCATAGCTTGATGTTTGAGTTCAGAAAAGCGTCGCGGTGTTTGCTTGACCGGTTTATATCCCTTCAATATATTGAGGCTGTGTTCGGCCAACTCGTGTGGGATTCCTGGCATATCGGAAGGGTGCTAGGCGAATATATCCCAATTCTCACGCAGGAACTCCCGTAGCGCGGCGTCAATCGTTCGGTCTAGTTGTGCTCCAATGGATGCTGTCTTCTTGGGGTCCGTTGGATGGACTTGGAATTTGACTATTTCTTCTGCTGGTTTGAAGGAGGTGGATTTGGGTCATTCGTCTAGGACCACATCATCCCTGTCCACCATGGAGCGCAGCACGGTTAATTCTTCGGCCTCGAGGGCTTTAGATAATGCCTCAAGGGCCAAGGATGCGGTTTTATTCTCGGCGTGGAGTGCTATGTCCGGATCACTAGCTAGAGTGATTATACTGTTGGGCCCAGGCATCTTAAGCTTCATGTATCCATAATGGGGTACCGCTTGGAAGCACGTAAATGCATCTCGCCCTAAGAGGGCGTGATATCCGCTATTGAAAGGGGCCACTTGGAAGGTCATTTCTTCGGACCGATAGTTCTCTGGTGTGCCGAATACCACGTCGAGTGTGATTTTTCCTGCACACCGTGCCTCCCGACTGGGAATGATTCCTCAGAAGGTCGTGTTGCTTTGCTCGATGCGGCTCCTGTCTATTTCCATTTTTTGTATTGTATCCTCATAGATGAGGTTTAGTCCGCTGCCGCCGTCCATGAGAACCTTGGTGAGCTGAAAGTTGTCCACAATTGGGCTGAGGACCAAGGCGGCTGGTGCTCGGATTGTCTTGTATTTTGGCTCGTCGCCAGCATTAAAGGTTATCGTCGTGTCGTTCCAAGGGTTTATTGTTGCAATCTGGCAGACTTCGGCAAGTTCGCGGAGTGCCCTTTTGCGCCTATTGTTTGAGGCGAATGCCTTGAAGACCGTCAATACTTTGGGGTCATCGTCTTCTGGGGGGTGTTGCTCTAGGGTATTCCTGGTGAGGATATCTTCAGCACTCTTGGCCACCTGCCAGAGTATCCAACATGCTCTAGGGCTGTGGGTTGGTACGCTGTCTGGTGTTGTGTGTATTTTGCACGGCCCGTCGAGCCATCCTTCGAGAACGTTTCCGTGCCCCATAACGGGCTTGTGTTTCTTTACCATTTGTCTCGGCATGCCATGAGGGTGCGCCCTTTTCGTCTGAACGAGGGGTTGGGTGGGGAATGCTGGTCCCCACCGCGCTGCCTGAGTTTTCCAAGCGCTTTCCATTGCGATGTACTTCTGCACGATAGTTGCCAAGTCAGCAAAGTGTAATATGTGACGGCGGTTGATGGCGTTGAGGATTCCCTCATCTGTGCAATTTGTTGCGAAACGCTGAGATCGCGTCTTCGTCGCGGCAATCTTTGATCTTGTTTTTGACAAGGAGGAATCTAGCCCAAAAGTGGTGGACCGTTTCCTGAGATTGATGTTGTGTGCTCAAGAGAGCGCTTATGTCTGGGTGGGTGGGTGGATTTAAATCCGAACCCTGATCCAATTTTGGGTCCGGAGTCCGAAGATCTTCCGGACTTAGTGGTTCGAGCCCCGGGATATCAACTGATATTTGAAGCTTATCGTCCGATTCTATGTTCGGAGGACAAGGTGTGTCTTTCTGTCGGTAGGTGTCCGGATTCTCGAGGTCGGAGATCCAAACATAGTTCGTCCTCAATATAGAGGAAGAGTTATCTTGCTCCTCGACTACCGCTATCTGGTGGGTGATCAGTGGAGATTTAATTTCTCTCTGGTCGGGTTTAAACCCAATCTGATCGTAGTCTGTAGCGACCCCCAAGGCGGCAATGCGATCTAGGAGTTCATTTAAAGACGATAACTCAGTCGGATCCATCCGATTGGCGTATTCAGAATCAACGCAGAGGCGATTTTCGATGACTTGAGAGGTCATCATCGTCGGCTCAAGGGCCGAACGGGCGGTCATGATGAAACCGCCCAGCCGAAGGGTTTGGCCCGAGGCCAGAGCTCCTCCGGAGGTGATAGTTTCCTTGACGATAAGTCGAGCCATCAACCCTTTCGACGACAGCACAGTGGAACTCTCAATGAAAGCACCAATGTCGGTGTCAAAACCGGCGGATCTCGGGTAGGGGGTCCCGAACTATGCGTCTAAGGTCGATGGTAACAGGAGACAGGGGACACAATGTTTTACCCAGGTTCGGGCCCTCTCTATGGAGGTAATACCCTACGTCCTGCTTGATTGATCTTGATGAATATGAGTATTACAAGAGTTGATCTACCACAAGATCGTAATGACTAAACCCTAGAGGTCTAGCTTGTATGGTTATGATAATGTATGTCCTTCGGACTAAGTCCTCCGGTCTATATAGACACCGGGAGGATCTAGGGTTACATAAGGTCGGTTACAAAGAAAGGAATCTACATATCTAGTCGTCAAGCTTGCCTTCCACGCCAAGGAGAGTCCTATCCGAACATGGGTGCAGTCTTCGGTCTTCGTATCTTCACAGCCCACCAGTCCAGCCCATGGCTAACAGGCCGGACGCCCGAGGACCCCTTAGTCCAGGACTCGCTCAATTGACAACCCCTTTATCGCCTTGGTTGTGAGGTTCTTGTTTGTTTGTGCAGGTACTAGGGACTTGCGTGTTACCTCCTACTGTATTGATACCTTGGCTCTCAAAACTGAGGGAAATACTTACGCTACTTTGATGCATCACCCTTTCCTATTCAAGGGAAAACCAACACAAGCTCAAGAGGTAGCAAGAAGGATTTTTGGCGCCGTTGTCGGGGAGATCTATGCACAAGTCAAGACATACCAAGTACCCATAACAAACTCTTATCCCTCGCATTACACTATTTGCCATTTGCCTCTCGTTTTCCTCTCCCCCACTGCACCCTTGTCGTTTTATTCGCCCTCTTTCCTGTTTGCCCTCTTTTCCGTTCGCCTCTTTTCCGTTCGCCTCTTTTTGCTTGCTTCTTGTGTGCTTGTGTGTTGTATTGTTTGTCACGATGGCTCAAGATAATACTAAATTGTGTGACTTTTCCAATACCAACAATAATAATTTTATTAGCACTCTGATTGCTCCTCTTACCAATGCTGAATCTTGTGAAATTAATACTCTTTGCCGAATCTTGTCATGAAAGATCCGTTTTCTGGCCTTCCTAGTGAATATGCCACTACCCATCTAAACAACTTTGTTGATTTGTGTGATATGCAAAATAAGAAAGATGTGGATAATGATATTGCTAAATCGTGCTAAAACTTGGTTTTCATCTTTGCCTAAAAATAGTATTGATTCATGCAGTAAGTGCAAATATGCTTTTATCTCTAAGTATTTTCCTCCCGCTAAGATAATCTCTCTTAGAAACGATATTATGAATTTTAAACAACTTGATCATGAGCATGTTGCCCAAGCTTGGGAGAGTATGAAATTAATGATATGTAATTTCCCTACTCATGGATTAAACTTATGGATGATCATACAAAAAAATTATGATGGATTGAATGTTGCTTCTAGAAATCTTTTAGATTCGGCCGCGGGAGGCACATTTATGGAAATCACTTTAGGAGAAGCTACTAAACTCCTAGATAATATTATGGTTAATTATTATCAATGGCACACCGAAAGATCTACTAGTAAAAAAGTTCATCCTATAGAAGAAATTAATGTTTTGAGTGGAAAGATCGATGAACTTATGAAATTGTTTGCTAATAAGAGTGTTTCTTCTGATCCTAATGATATGCCTTTGTCCACTTTGATTGAGAATAATAATGAATCTATGGATATGAATTTTGTTGGTAGGAACAATTTTGGTAACAATGTGTATAGAGGAAACTTTAATCCTAGGCCGTTTCCTAGTAATTCCTCTAATAATTATGGTAACTCCTACAACAACTCTTATGGAAATTTTAATAATATGCCCTCTTATTTTGAGACTAGTGTTAAAGAATTTATGATTTCGCAAAAGAATTTCAATGCTTTGTTTGAAGAAAAATTGCCTAAGATTGATGAGTTGGCTAGGAACGTGGATAGAATTTATCTTGATGTTGATTCTTTGAAACTTAGATCTATTCAACCTAAGCATGATATCAATGAGTCTCTCAAAGCCATGAGAATTTCCATTGATGAGTGCACAAAAAGAACTGCTAGGATGCATGCTAAAAAGGATTGCTTTATGAAAGCGTGTTCTTCTAGTTTTCATGATAATAAGGATGAAGATCTAAAAGTGATTGATGTGTCTCCTATTAAATCTTTGTTTTGCAATATGAATCTTGAAAATGATGGGACTAGAGATGAGTCAACTTTAGTTAAAAGGCGTCCCAATGATTCGGAGTTTTTTGATCTTGATGCAAAAATTAATAAAAGTGGGATTGAAGAGGTCAAAACTTTACATAGCAATGAACCCACTATTTTGGATTTCAAGGGATTTAATTATGATAATTGCTCTTTGATATATTGTATTCCCTTGTTGCAATCTGTGCTAAATTCTCCTCATCCTTATGATCAAAATAAAGCTTTTACCAAACATATTGTTGATGCTTTAATGCAATCTTATGAAGAAAAGCTTGAATTAGAAGTTTCTATCCCTAGAAAACTTTATGATGAGTGGGAAACTACTACTAAAATTAAAATTAAAGAACATGAATGCTATGCTTCATGTGATTTGGGTGCTAGTGTTTCCACGATTCCAAAAACTTTGTGCGATGTGTTAGGTTTCCATGAATTTGATGATTGTTCTTTAAATTTGCATCTTGCGGATTCCACTATTAAGAAATCTATGGGAAGGATTAATGATGTTCTTATTGTTGCAAATAGGAATTATGTGCCCATAGATTTCATTGTTCTTGATATAGATTGCAATCCTACATGTCCTATTATTCTTGGTAGACCTTTCCTTAGAACGATTGGTGCAATTATTGATATGAAAGAAGGAAATATTATTCCAATTTCCGTTAAGGAAAGGTATGGAACACTTTCCTAGGAAGAAAATTAAATTACCTTATGAATCTATTATGAGAGCCACTTATGGATTGCATACCAAAGTGACAATACCTAGATCTATTCTTGTTTTTATGCCTAGCTAGGGGCGTTAAACGATAGCGCTTGTTGGGAGGCAACCCAATTTTATTTTTGTTTCTTGTTTTTTGTTCCTGTAAAAATAATTCATCTAGCTTCTGTTTGTATGTGGTTTTATGTTTTTAATTAGTGTTTGTGCCAAGTAGAACCTTTGGGAAGACTTAGGGGAAGTGTTTGCGATCTTGCTGTAAAAAACAGAAACTTTAGCGCTCACGGGATGTGCTTCTATTTTTTACTGGAGAGTGCCATTAGGTTGATTATTTTTGAAGATGATTAATATATAAATTCCTCACGTCCACCAACTTATTTAAGAATTTTTGGGGTTACATAAGTATTCGAAACCTACATATTACTACAGACTGTTCTGTTTTTGACGGATTCTGTTTTTCGTGTGTTGTTTGCTTATTTTGGTGAATCTATGGTTAGTATCGGGGATACAAACCATAGATAAGTTTGAATACAGTAGGTTTAAAACCAATATAAATAAATAATGAGTTCATTACAGTACCTTGAAGTGGTGGTTTGTTTTCTTATACTAATGGAGCTCATGAGATTTTCTGTTGAGTTTTGTGTTGTGAAGTTTTCAAGTTTTGGGTAAAGATTTGATGGATTTTGGAATAAGGAGTGGAAAGAGCCTAAGCTTGGGGATACCCAAGGCACCCCAAAGTAAAATTAAAGGAAAACAAAAACCCTAATCTTGGGGATGCCCCGGAAGGCATCCCCTCTTTCGACTTCATCCATCGGCAACTTTACTTGATGCTATATTTTTATTCACCAAATGATATGTGTTTTGCTTGGAGCGTATTGTATGATTTGAGTCTTTGCTTTTTAGTTTACCACAACCATACTTTCTGTACACACCTTTTGGAGAGACACACATGAATCGGAATTTATTAGAATACTCTATGTGCTTCACTTATATCTTTAAGAGCACGGTGGTGGTTTTATTTTATAGAAATTATTGATCTATCATGCTTCACTTATATTATATTGAGAGTCTTTTAGAATAGCATGGTAATTTTCTTTGGCTATAAAATTAGTCCTAATATGATAGGCATCGAAGATGGGTATAATAAAAACTTTCATAAAAAGTGCATTGAATACTATGAGAAGTTTGATACTTGATGATTGTTTTGAGATATGAAGATGGTGATATTAGAATCATGCTAGTTGAGTAGTTGTGAATTTGAGAAATACTTGTTCTAAAGTTTGTGATTCCCATAGCATGCACGTATGGTGAACCGTTATGTGATAAAGTCGGAGCATGATTTATTTATTGATTGTCCTCCTTATGAGTGGCGGTCGGGGACGAGCGATGGTCTTTTCCTACCATTCTATCCCCCTATGAGCATGCGCGTAGTACTTTGTTTTGATAACTAATAGATTTTTGCAATAAGTATGTGAGTTCTTTATGACTAATGTTGAGTCCATGCATTATACGCACTCTCACCCTTCCACCATTGCTAGCCTCTCTAGTACCGCGCAACTTTCGCCGGTACCATAAACCCACCATATACCTTCCTCAAAACAGCCACCATACCTGCATATTATGGAATTTCCATAGCCATTCCGAGATATATTGCCATGCAACTTTCCACCGTTCCGTCTGTTATGACACGCTTCATCATTGCCCTATTGCTTTGAATGATCATGTACTTGACATCGTATTTGTGGAAAAGCCACCTTTATAATTCTTTCATACATGTCACTCTTGATTGATTGGACATCCCGGTACACTGCCGGAGGCATTCACATAGAGTCATATTTTGTTCTAAGTATCGAGTTGTAATTTTTTGAGTTGTAAGCAAATAAAAGTGTGATGATCATCATTATTAGAGCATTGTCCCATGTGAGGAAGGGATGATGGAGACTATGATTCCCCCACAAGTCGATATGAGACTCCGGACAAAAAAAAAGAGGCCATAAACAAAGAGAAAAAGGACCAAATAAAAAATGAGAGAAAAAAGAGAGAAGGGACAATGTTACTATCCTTTTACCACACTTGTGCTTCAAAGTAGCACCATGATATTCATGATAGAGAGTCTCCTATGTTATCACTTTCATATACTAGTGGGAATTTTACATTATAGAACTTGGCTTGTATATTCAAATGATGGGCTTCCTCAAAATGCCCTAGGTCTTCGTGAGCAAGCGAGTTGGATGCACACCCACTTAGTTTCTTTTGTTGAGCTTTCATACACTTATAACTCTTGTGCATCCGTTGCATGGCAATCCCTACTCACTCACATTGATATCTATTGATGGGCATCTCCATAGCCCGTTGATATGCCTAGTTGATGTGAGACTATCTTCTCCTTTTTGTCTTCTCCACAACCACCATTCTATTCCACCTATAGTGTTATATCTATGGCTCACGCTCATGTATTGTGTGAAGATTGAAAAGGTTTGAGAACATCAAAAGTATGAAACAATTGCTTGGCTTGTCATCGGGGTTGTGCATGATTAAATACTTTGTGTGATGAAGATAGAGCATAGCCAGACTATATGATTTTGTAGGGATAACTTTCTTTGGCCATGTTATTTTGAGAAGACATGATTGCTTTGTTAGTATGCTTGAAGTATTATTATTTTTATGTCAATATTAAACTTTTGTCTTGAATCTTTCGGATCTGAACATTCATGCCCCAATAAAAAAATTTACATTGAGAATTATGCTAGGTAGCATTCCACATCAAAAATTATATTTTTATCATTTACCTACTCGAGGACGAGCGGGAATTAAGCTTGGGGACGCTTGATACGTATCCAATGTATCTATAATTTTTGATTGCTACATCCTATTATATTGTCTGTTTTGGATGTTTAATGGGCTTTAATATACATTTTAATATTATTTTTGGGACTAACATACTAACCAAAGGCCCAGTGCAAATTGCTATTTTTTGCCTATTTCAGTGTTTCACAGAAAAGGAATATCAAATGGAATGAAACCTTCGGGAGAGTTATTTTTGGAACAAACGTGATCCAGGAGACTTGGAGTGGACGTCAAGAAAGAAGTGAGGAGGGGTAGGTGCGCCCCCCACCCTCGTGGGTCCCTCGCAGCTCCACCGACGTACTTATTCCTCCTATATATACCCATATACCCTGAAAACATCTAGGAGCACCACGAAACCCTATTTCCACCGCCGCAACCTTCTGTACCCGTGAGATCCCATCTTGGGGCCTTTTTCGGCGCTCCGCCGGAGGGGGAATCGATCACGGAGGGCTTCTACATCAACACCATAGCCTCTCCGATGATGTGACGCCCGGATAAGCAAGCTACGATAATTCCATGCTAATGATGCCACGTCACCTCGGTTACTATTGTTAATCTTGCGATGGTTCAAAAATGATTCAAATTCAAATTTAAAATAAAGACAAAGATCAAAAGTTCTCAAACATTAAAACTAAAATGTTCAAACTGGAAAAAATAAATCCTAAGTAATAATGGTGGAGAAACCACACTTGTATAAAATGTGTAAATACTCAAAAATGAATAAAATAGTAGCAAAAACAATTAGTTAAATGATTATAAAATAATAAACAATTACAAACTATTTTATATTAGGTGCCAAGTTAATTGTGGTAGTGGCATAAGTATTAATAATATTTTAGGTACAACTTGGGTATTTCATAAAAACAAAAATTTAATAAAACAGAAAAGAAGAAATAAAAGAAAAAAGAAAATAGAAAACAGTAACTAAACTAAAACAAAAGAAGAAACCCCCTCCCCTGCTGGGTTGTGGCCCGGCAGGCCCCTGCAAGGCAGGCCGGCCCACCTACTCCCGTCTCCCCTTTCCTTAGTTCACAGAACAGAGGCGTGGCAGACATCCATGGCGCCCTGGCCATGGATGGCCTCCACGTCACCCCTCTGGTCCTATAAACACGCCCCCGCAAAACTCTAGACCGCCCTCGTCCATTCTCCCCAGGATCCCCCATCGTCCCCTTCCTCTTCCGCTGGATTTCGAGCTCGAATTGCTCCACGGTTACCACTGCCTCGCCCTCTTGCTGCAGCCACCGTCGTCGCCGTAGCTCGGGAACACGTCCTGGAGGATCTCCGTGCTCGACTTCGTCCGTTCTGGGGATCAGCTTGAGCCGAGGAGCTGCGTAACCGATGCTACGTCTTGAGCTTGAATTGGTTTTCCCCGAAGAGGAAGGGATGATGCAGCAGAGTAGCGTAAGTATTTCCCTCAGTTTTTGAGAACCAAGGTATCAATCCAGCAGGAGGCCACGCTCAAGTCCCTCGTACCTGCACAAAACGATAGCTACTCGCAACCAACGCGGTTAGGGGTTGTCAATCCCTTCACGGTCACTTACGAGAGTGAGATCTGATACATATAATATTTTTGGTATTTTTGGTATAAATATGCAAAGTAAAAAGTAAAAGCAAAGTAAAAATCAAAGCAAGATTAAAGTGATGGAGATTGCTATGATGAGAATAGACCCGGGGGCCATAAGTTTCACTAGTGGCTTCTCTCAAGAGCATAAGTATTCTACGGTGGGTGAACAAATTACTGTTGAGCAATTAACAGAATTCAGCATAGTTATGAGAATATCTAGGCATGATCATGTATATAGGCATCATGTCCGTGACAAGTAGATCGAAACGATTTTGCATCTACTACTATTACTCCACTCATCGACCGCTATCCAGCATGCATCTAGAGTATTAAGTTAAAAACAGAGTAACGCCTTAAGCAAGATGACATGATGTAGAGAGATAAATTCATGCAATATGAAATAAACCCCATCTTGTTATCCTCGATGGCAACGATACAATACGTGCCTTGCTGCCCCTTCTGTCACTGGGAAAGGACACCGCAAGATCGAACCCAAAGCTAAGCACTTCTCCCATGGCAAGAACTACCAGTCTAGTTGGCCAAACCAAACGGATAATTCGAAGAGACTTGCAAAGATAACAAATCATACATAAAAGAATTCAGAGAAAATTCAAATATTATTCATAGATAGACTTGATCATAAACCCACAATTCATCGGTCTCAACAAACACACCGCAAAAAGAAGATTACATCGAATAGATCTCCACAAGAGAGGGGGAGAACTTTGTATTGAGATTCAAAGAGAGAGAAGAAGCCATCTAGCTACTAACTATTGACCCGAAGGTCTGAGGTAAACTACTCACACTTCATCGGAGAGGCTATGATGATGTAGAAGCCCTCCGTGATGACGGCCCTCTTCCGGCGGAGCTCCGGAACAGGCCCCAAGATGGGATCTCATGGATACAGAAAGTTGTGGCGGTGGAATTAGGTTTTTGGCTCCTGTTCTGATCGTTTGGGGGTACGTGTGTATATATAGGAGGAAGAAGTACGCCGGAGGAGCACCGAGGGGCCCACAAGGCAGGGGGGCGTGCCCCCCACCCTCGTGACTGCCTTTTTTGTTCCTTGGAGCAGGGTCCAAGTCTCCTGGATCACGTTCGGTGAGAAAATCACGTTCCCAAAGGTTTTATTCCGTTTGGACTCCGTTTGATATTCTGTTTCTTCGAAACACTAAAATAGGCAAAAAAACAGCAATTCTGGGCTGGGCCTCCGGTTAATAGGTTATTCCCGAAAATAATATAAAAGTGGAAAATAAAGCCCAATATAGTCCAAAACAGTACATAATATAGCATGGAGCAATCAAAAATTGTAGATACGTTGGAGACGTATCGGGCATCCCCAAGCTTAATTCTTGCTCGTCCTTGAGTAGGTAAATGATAAAAAGAGAATTTTTGATGCGGAGTGCTACTTGGCATAATTTCAATGCAAATCTTCTTAATTTTGGTATGAATATTCAGATTAGAGGGATTCAAGACAAAAGTTTATATTGACATAAAAATAATAATACTTCAAGCATACTAACAAAGCAATTATGTCTTCTCAAAATAACATGGCCAAAGAAAGTTATCCCTACAAAATCATATAGTCTGGCTATGCTCTATCTTCACCGCACAAAATATTTAAATCATGCACAACCCCGAGGACAAGCCAAGCAATTGTTTCATACTCTAACTTTTTCAAAACTTTTTCAATCTTCACGCAATACATGAGCGTGAGCCATGGATATAGCACTATAGGTGGAATAGAATGGTGGTTGTGGAGAAGACAAAAAGGAGAAGATAGTCTCACATGAACTAGGCGTATCAATGGGCTATGGAGATGCCCATCAATAGATATCAATGTGAGTGAGTAGGGATTGCCATGCAACGGATGCACTAGAGCTATAAGTATATGAAAGCTCAAAAAGAAACTAAGTGGGTGTGCATCCAACTTGCTTGCTCATGGAGACCTAGGGCAATTTGAGGAAGCCCATCATTGGAATATACAAGCCAAGTTCTATAATGAAAAATTCCCACTAGTATATGAAAGTGATAACATGAGAGACTCTCTACTATGAAGATCATGGTGCTACTTTGAAGCACAAGTGTGGTAAAAGGATAGTAACATTGTCCTTCTCTCTTTTTCTCTCATTTTTTTTATTTGGGCCTTTTCTATTTTTTTGTGGCCTCTTTTTATTTGGGCTTCTTTGGCCTCTTTTTTTTCGTCCGGAGTCTCATCCCGACTTATGGGGGAATCATAGTCTCCATCATCCTTTCCTCACTGGGACAATGCTCTAATAATGATGATCATCACACTTTTATTTTTCTTACAACTCAATACTTAGAACAAAATATGACTCTATATGAACGCATCCGGCGGTGTACCAGGATATGCAATATGACAATGATGAATGTGTCATGATGAACTAGATGGTGGAAAGTTGCATGGCAATATATCTCGGAATGGCTATGGAAATGCCATAATAGGTAGGTATGGTGGCTGTTTTGAGGAAGGTATATGGTAGGTGTATGATACCGGCGAAAAGTGCGCAGTATTAGATAGGCTAGCAAAGGTGGAAGGGTGAGAGTGCGTATGATCCATGGACTCAACATTAGTCATAAAGAACTCATATACTTATTGCAAAAATCTAGAAGTTATCAAAGCAAAGTATTACGCGCATGCTCCTAGGGGGATAGATTGGTAGGAAAAGACCATCGCTCGTCCCCGACCGCCACTCATAAGGAAGACAATCAATAAATAAATCATGCTCCGACTTCATCACATAACAGTTCACCATACGTGCATGCTACGGGAATCACAAACTTTAACACAAGTATCCTTTAAATTCACAACTACTCAACTAGCATGACATTAATATTATCACCTCCATATCTCAAAACAATTATCATGCTTCAATCTTTTCTTAGTATTCAACACACTCAAAAGAAAGTTTCACAAATCTTGAATACCAAGCATATTATTATTAAGCAAATTTTCATGCTATTAAGAGACTCTCAAAATAATTTAAGTGAAGCATGAGAGATCAATAGTTTCTTTAAAAAAAATCCACCACTGTGCTCTAAAAGATCTAAGTGAAGCACATAGAGCAAAATTATAACGCTCAAAAGATATAAGTGAAGCACATAGAGCAAAAATACATGGCTCAAAAGATATAAGTGAAGCACATAGAGCAAAACTACTTAGCTCAAAAGATATAAGTGAAGCACATAGAGTATTCTATCAAATTTTAATTCATGTATGGCTCTCTCAAAGGGTGTGTACAGCAAGGATGATTGTGGCATACGAAGACATAAATAATACAAGACGCTCCAAGCAAAACACATATCATGTTGGTGAATAAAAATATAGCTCCAAGTAAATTACCGATGGAAGTGGACGAAAGAGGGGATGCCTTCTGGGCATCCCCAAGCTTTCACTTTTTGGTGTCCTTGGATTATATTGGGGGTTCCATGGGCATCCCCAAGCTTAGTATCTTTCCACTCCTTGTTCCATGATCCATCAAAAGAATTCACCCAAAACTTGAAAACTTCACAACACAAAACTCAAAATAGAAAACTCGTGAGCTCCGTTAGCGAAAGAAAACAAAATACCACTTCAAGGTACTGTAATGAACTCATTATTTATTTATATTGGTGTTAAACCTACTGTATTTCAACTTCTCTATGGATTATAAACTATTTTACTAGCCATAGATTCATCAAAATAAGCAAACAACATACGAAAAAACAGAATCTGTCAAAAACAGAACAGTATGTAGTAATCTGTAGCTAGCGCAAGATCTGGAACCCCAAAAATTCTAAAATAAGCTGCTGGACGTGAGGAATTTATCTATTAATCATCTTCAAAAAGAATTAACTAAATAGCACTCTTCAAATAAAAATGACAGCAGTTCTCGTGAGCGCTAAAGTTTCTGTTTTTTACAGCAAGTTCAACAAGACTTTCCCCAAGTCTTCCCAACGGTTCTACTTGGCACAAACACTAATTAAACACAAAAAACACAACCAAAATATAGGCTAAATAATTTATTTATTACTAAGAAGGAGCAAATATCAAGGAATAAAAATAAAATTCGGTTGCCTCCCAACAAGCGCTATCGTTTAACGCCCCTAGCTAGGCATAAAAGCGAGGATAGATCTAGGTATTGCCATCTTTGGTAGGCAATTCTTCGATGAGGCATCTGTTTCCCTTAGGAATTTCTTTCTTTCTAGTGATTATTAAACTTTTAGGCACAAGATCAAAAAATTCATGTGTAGCAATTGGTTCCTTAATGATATCAAAAAGATTGGGATGAATACTTATATATTTAAGATCCGCAGTTTCCTTAGATGATTCACCCTTATTTTTAGGAACATGCATAAGCTTGGAAATTTTAGTAGGAGGACTTGGAGTATTCTTTACGGAATAAAAAGCGGTTCCCAAGTTTGTAATGATACCCTCAAGTTTATCAATTCTAGTAGAATCTAAGTTCATTTCTCATTAACTATGGGTTCTTTTTCCTTAATATTTTCAAAGTCATTCCTACCTTAGATCTATATTGAGTAATTTGATTGTGGATCTTTTTATCTAGATTTTCAATTGATTCAATAGTAGCAACTTTATTTTCAATAATTTCAAGTCTTTGCATAACATGCTCCACAGTTAACATGGTTCCATTAACCAAAAGAGGTGGTGAGCCAAATAAATTTAGCATAGCATTATAAGAATCAAAAGTATGGCTACCTAAGAAGTTCCCTCCGGTAATGGTATCGAGGATATATCTATACCAAGGATTAACACCTACATAAAAATTGCGGAGAAGAACTAAGGTAGATTGCTTCCTGGTAGATCTATTTTGAGCATTGCAAATTCTATACCAAGCATCTTTTAGATTTTCTCCCTCCCTTTTCTTAAAATTTAGAACTTCACTCTCGGGAGACAACGGAGAAGATATGAGACTAGTCATGACAACAAGCAAATAAACTAGCGCACGAGCAAACAAAAAGCAAGCGGGCAAAAGAGGCAAATAGATAGGGAGGATAGAGAGAGAGAGGGCGAATAAAACAGCAAGGGTGAATTGGGGGAGAGGAAAACGAGAGGCAAATGGCAAATAATGTAATGTGAGAGATAGGGATTGTGATGGGTACTTGGTATGTTGACTTTTTGCGTAGACTCCCTGGCAACGGCGCCAGAAATCCTTCTTGCTACGTATTGAGCTTGCGTTGGTTTTCCGGAAGAGGAAGGGATGATGCAGCAGAGTAGCGTAAGTATTTCCCTCAGTTTTTGAGAACCAAGGTATCAATCCAGTAGGAGGCCCCGCTCAAGTCCCTCGTACCTGCACAAAACGATAGCTACTCGCAACCAACGCGATTAGGGGTTGTCAATCCCTTCACGATCACTTACGAGAGTGAGATCTGATAGATATAATATTTTTGGTATTTTTGGTATAAAGAAGTAAAAAGTAAAATCAAAGTAAAAAATAAAAGCAAGATTAAAGTGATGGAGATTGATATGATGAGAATAGACCCGGGGGCCATAGGTTTCACTAGTGGCTTCTCTCAAGAGCATAAGTATTCTATGGTGGGTGAACAAATTACTGTTGAGCAATTGACAAAATTGAGCATAGTTATGAGAATATCTAGGCATGATCATGTATATAGGCATCACGTCCGTGACAAGTAGACCGAAACGATTCTGCATCTACTACTATTACTCCACTCATCAACCGCTATCCAGCATGCATCTAGAGTATTAAGTTAAAAACAGAGTAACGCCTTAAGCAAGATGACATGATGTAGAGAGATAAATTCATGCAATATGAAATAAACCCCATCTTGTTATCCTCGATGGCAATGATACAATATGTGCCTTGCTGCCCCTTCTGTCACTGGGAAAGGACACCGCAAGATCGAACCCAAAGCTAAGCACTTCTCCCATGGAAAGAACTACCAATCTAGTTGGCCAAACCAAACGGATAATTCGAAGAACTTGCAAAGATAGCCAATCATACATAAAAGAATTCTGAGAAGATTCAAATATTATTCATAGATAGACTTGATCATAAACCCACAATTCATCGGTATCAACAAACACACCGCAAAAAGAAGATTACATCGAATAGATCTCCACAAGAGAGGGGGAGAACTTTGTATTGAGATTCAAAGAGAGAGAAGAAGCCATCTAGCTACTAACTATGGACCCGAAGGTCTGAGGTAAACTACTCACACTTCATCGGAGAGGCTATGATGATGTAGAAGCCCTCTGTGATGACGGCCCTCTTCCGGCGAAGCTCCGGAACAGGCCCCAAGATGGGATCTCATGGATACAGAAAGTTGCGGTGGTGGAATTAGGTTTTTGGCTCCTGTTCTGATCGTTTGGGGGTACGTGTATATATAGGAGGAAGAAGTACGTCGGAGGAGCACCGAGGGGCCCACGAGGCAGGGGGTGCGCCCTAGGGGGCGCGCCCCCCACCCTAGTGACCACCTCTTTTGTTCCTTGGAGCAGGGTCCAAGTCTCCTGGATCACGTTTGGTGAGAAAATCACGTTCCCGAAGGTTTTATTCCGTTTGGACTCTGTTTGATATTCCGTTTCTTCGAAACACTGAAATAGGAAAAAAAACAGCAATTCTGGGCTAGGCCTCCGGTTAATAGGTTAGTCCCAAAAATAATATAAAAGTGGAAAATAAAGCCCAATATAGTCCAAAACAGTAGATAATATAGCATGGAGCAATCAAAAATTGTAGATACGTTGGAGACGTATCAACCGACGCCATCACCGTCTTCTTGAACTGGCCGCCACCAACTCACTGTCGATGTCGTTGTTCCGGTCCACCCCGACCCTCCCCGAGCACACCAACGGACTCACTGTGAGCTCCTCCCTCAGACTCCCCTTCCCCCATTTTGTTTTGGACGCCGTAGGCCGCTATCACCGCTATGCCCGAACTTACACGTACGCGTACGTGCGTGCGTGCAGTTGCTGCTCCTGGGCTGTCGCTACTGCTGCTGTGCGTGCGCTCGTGCATGGCCTCACCCGTAGTTGCCGCAGCCATCCGTAGCCGATGATGTTGCTCACGCGCTGCTAGCCTGCTACCGTCCCCTGCTGCTGCCACTTGCCGCTGCTGCTTGCGGCTGCACTGCTCTCATTCCTGCCGCTGTGTGCTGCCACTGCTGCTCATCGATGCTGCTGCATGCCGCTGTTCGTCGCGCGTCGCTACTATGTCTGACCATGGCCGAGTTGTGTGTGAGTGTGTGTGTGTGCTGAATGTGTGCGTCCTGTGTGTGTGCACATGCTGAATGTGTGTGTGAGTGTGCGTCCTACGTGTGTATGTGCGTGAGTGTGTGTGCACTGTAGCGTGAGCTAGCTTTTGCAAATCTCCACTGGATGCCAATGTATACAGCAGCAAAACTACAACAAAACTTTTCCCAGCATGGGTAAAAATTATATGGATATGTAGTACACTTGACAAGGTTCAAAACATTTCATTGGACCAATTTCAAAAGGTGTGAGGTTTAAATGCTATCAAAATGACAAAAGTCTAAGTTCTGTTAAGTGAAAGACTGAAAACAACTTTATTTTCATGACTACTTTAGTGTTGTTGATGATCAAGCTAATGGGCTCTAATATGGATAAAAGTGATACTAACATGTAGATCGCGGCAAAATGCTCACAATTGATATAAGGCACAAAATTATAGGATGTACAGATCAATAGCAATAGGCTCCGGAAAATGGCTAAGTGGTGTTTAAAACTGTGGGCTTCTCAGACTTACCAAAATTTCAAAGATTTTCAGGAAACTTCGGAAATTCATAGGAATTCAACCGTAGACTGGATCGAAGAACTTTCTACATGAAAATTACTCAGAAAAATGGGACGGTTCTGAATACATCCTCTGTTCATCCGTCATGTGCCCTCTTTCATAGCGAACATGGAACTGTCTCCCTCCGTTTCATCTGTCGGGAAATGCCTAACACCGGGAATACTTTCCCGGATGTTTTTCCCATTCGCCGGTATCACCTAGTACTGCGTTAGGTCACCTCTGACGCTGCGTATTGTGATGTCTTGCTTTATGATGTTTTGTTGCTCTGTTATTTATTTGTTTCCCCTTCGCTGCTTCTTTTCGGTAGATCCCGAGACCATTGATGCTTCGGTCTTCGACTACGACTACGCTTTTGAAGATTCCTTTCATCTGCAGAGCTACCAGGCAAGCCCCTCCTTGATCAACCCGATATCGCCTATTCTTCTCTCTATTGCTTGCATTAGAGTAGTATAGCATGTTACTGCTTTCTGTTAATCCTATTCTGGTGCATAGCATGTCCTTGCTACTACTGTTGTTACCTTTACCTATAATCCTGGGATGCCAGTTATACCTGGCCATACCTCGGGCCGGGCCAGGCCTAGGCAAGCCCGATGCAAAAAAAACCAGGGCCGAGCCCGGCCCGGCCCAGCAGTCGGGGCTATTTTCTGGGCCTAAGCCCGACACGTACACGTAAAAGCCCGTCGGGCTCCGGGCTGGCCCAGCCCGACCTTCAGAAAAGTGCAAAAACGATGGGCCCGGGCCCGGGCCCGGCCCGGCCATCGAGCTCAAAATCTAGGCCCGAGCCCGGCCCGGGAGCAGCGTCGGGCCGGGCCAGGTCGGGCTTTTTCGGGCCGGGTCGGGTCGGGCTGGCCGAGCCGAGCTTCCCATGGCCAGGTATAATGCTAGTATTCCATCAGTGGCCCTACATTCTTGTCCGCCTGGCGTCTGCTATGCTATATTATCTGGCCGTGGTCACTTCGGGAGGTGATCACGGGTATATACATACTACACAACTATACATGATACATGGTGGTGACTAAAGTCGGGTCGGCTCGTAGAGTACCCGCAAGTGATTCCGATGTGGGGGCTGAAAGGACAAGTGGTTCCATCCCAGTAGTGGTGGGCCTGGGTTCTGGACGGCCCCCGAATGTTACTTTGTGGCGGAGCGACCGGGCGGGTTGAGACCACCTAGGTGAGAGGTGGGCCTGGCCCTGGTCGGCGTCTGTGGTTACTTCAAAATAACATGCTTAACGAGATCTTGGTATTTGATCTGAGTCTGGCCACTGGCCAATACGCACTAACCAACTACGCGGGAACAGTTATGGGCACTCAGCGTCGTGGTATCAGCCGAAGCCTTCTTGACGTCAGCGACTGGGCGTCGCGCACCAGGTTGGACTGGAATGCCTGCTCTTGTATAAGGGAGGCTAGGTCTGCTCGTCGGCCGCGTTCACAATGTGCAGGTGTGCAATGGGCGATGGGCCCAGACCCCTGCGCCATAGGATTTAGACCGGCGTGCTGACCTCTCTATTGTGCCTAGGTAGGGCTGCGACGTGTTGATCTTCCGAGGCTGGGCATGACCTAGGAAAGTGTGTCCGGCCAAAGGAGATCGAGCGTGTTGGGAAATGTGGTGACCCCTGCAGGGAAGTTTATCTATTCGAATAGTCGTGTCCCTCGGTAAAAGGATGACCCGGAGTTGTACCTTGACCTTATGACAAGTAGAACCGGATACTTAATAAAGCACACTCTTCCAAGTGCCAGATACAACTCGGTGATCGCTCTGTCACAGGGCGACGAGGGGAGGATCGCCGGGTAGGATTATGCTATGCGATGATACTTGGTTAACCTACCATCTATTCTCCTCTTCTGCTTCAAGATGGAGGCTCCCAGAAGCATAGTCTTCGACAGGACGAGCTATCCCCCTCTTATTCTGGCATTCTGCAGTTCAGTCCACAGATACTACCCATTTCATTGATACCAATGCATATGTAGTGTAGATCCTTGCTTGCACGTACTTTGGATGAGTACTCACGGTTTCTTTGCTACTTCTTTTTCCCCTTTTCCCAGTTATTGCGATCATATGTTGGAGTCCAGGAGCTAGAGGATCCCGAGGATGATTCTACATGGAGTTCATCTTCGAGGAGTAGTTAGGAGGTCCCAGGCAGGAGGCCTCGCCTTTTCGATCGTTGTTTCTTTTGTGCTAGCCATCTTATGGCAACTTCTTTAACTAATGTCTGTACTCAGACATTGTTGCTTCCGCTGACACGTTTTTATCGAGCTGATGTATTCAAGCCCTCGAGGCCCCTGGCTTGTAATATAAAGCTTGTATTATTTTAATTTGTGGCTAGAGTTGTGTTGTGATATCTTACCGTGAGTCCCTGATCTTGATCATACACATTTGCGTGTATGATTAGTGTACGGTCAAATCGGGGGCGTCACAAGTTGGTATCAGAGCCGACTGCCTATAGGAATCCCCCTTTCCAACTCCTTGGCCGAAGTTGAGTCCAGTCATTGAAAAAGTTTTTTTACTAACATGGCTGTGCAGCTTACGGGCCCACGTCGCCATTGGGTGGTATTAGGATATTTTATTCCTCGACCTATACTCTGGGACTCTGATCTCTCTTCTATTCGGGTCAAAATGAATTTACTAACTCTGACTCTAGGTTCTCGTAACTACTTCCTCCCAGAGAGCCCTTATCACAGATGATGGCCTGCTTCACCGGAAGATTCCGAAGATACTCTCCGATATTCTCTCGAGACTTTGTGCCCGCCACTTTTGCTATTACCGACCACTGATAAATCCTTATGGATAATTGCTTACACTTGTCGTTCATTCCTTCATTCTCAGTTGCCCCTGTTATTACTTGATACCCTGAAAAATTCTCCGATGTTCTGAGAATACTTTGTGCCTACTGCCTTGCAGTTCTTTGCCACCTGAACACCCATATGGAAAATTTCTCGCACTTATCGAGTATCCGCTCATCCCTAGTTGATCCAAGTATTTCACAAAAGTCTTCGAAATACCATTCGATCTTCCGAAAATCCTCAACTGCCTATTGCTCTTGAAATTCTTGCTTGCTTGCATTATGATTAATCCCATAAGTCTGGCAATCTTATTGGCACCCTTTGTCATTATCATTTTGAGTCCATTGATTCAATATGTTGTGAATGCTCGCAATCCTCTGTCAGATCCTAGAATTCATCCTTCCGGCTCAGACGTCATTATAAACATTAGTTGGATCTCGACCAATCAAATTGCCATTGATTGTACCCCTAAGCCTATGCAACTAATACATCCTTAATGAGAGCATTTGCTTCTAGTCCCTTGATTTGGAAATCATAAATCCTTTGCAATTGAGCTTTGAATTCGTCAGTTGTTTCTGTAATCTAGTGCCTTTGCATTATTTCCTCCTCTCATTGTGAGCCAATGCTCACATCAGCTTCATTATGGACCGTCAGGTCCTTTGTTGAATTATCATCCGACCGTGTCCTTCATATAGAAAACCCTCGAGGAGTTCTTTCCCTGATACATAATGCCATTGGTAAATCCTATTCTCTGAGTTTGCCAACCATGCTCTGCTTTTGAGCTGGTGATAATTACTATAAAAACTTGTGGTATATGTTTCTAAGATGCCCCGATGGGTTGGACCTATGCCTTCCTTAATATACATGAACCCGAAAGTTTTCGTGAGTCATACTCTTCTATTGTTTCGCCAGATAAAATTTCTACACTATAGTTTCATCAAAAGCGAGAAGTAAAATGAAAGGTTATGCATTGAAGAAGTGGGAGTCAACCTTGAACTTGTGTTCATGCCCATGGACCCGATGTGGAACTTATCATGGAAGCTTCTTGCAAAATATTTAATCATTTGGATAATTCTTTCAGTGTCATTAAATTGGATCACTTGCAGCTATGGTTTCGACCATATTGTGCTTCTTTGATCCCATTTCTCGGGCAAGTTTAAGCACTTGTCTTGTGCGGATCAATACACCAGTCCAACCTTTACTTTGATCTACCATTGAGTATTACACCCTGGTATCTCAAGAATATCATGGAACAACATAACTTCTTATGGGTTCTTCATCAACTATTATTTCTCACTAGATCCAATTGTTCCTAGGTTCTGGGATGTCGTCAACCGAGAACACCAAATAGTGAATCGAGTCCACACTCCGATTCAATAACTCTAAATAATTTTTGTTGCTTACAAGTTTAATAATCCTTCAAGTCATTCCTAGATTGATCGGCTATATCATTATCATGCTAATTTTAACTGTACTACCTGGTCCTTCTTCCCAGAGCACAAATTTTGACAGTGAGCTAACCTTGCGTCGATCTTCCTTGTCATATCACTTCTCCTTGAACAACAAACTTGATTTCGAGTGTGTCCTACCCATGGTTCCAAAAACCTTTCGCTTTCATCATTCCTCTAACTTGATGTCATCATCGATTGATTACATCTTCTAGAAACCTTTCGACAAATTTGTCGTGATCATTGTCAACAATTTGACTTCTCCCAAGTTGTTGTCGGATTCAGGATGAGAAATACCATCCTTGCCCCTCGATGAATTGTGTTATCATCGACCACATTCTTGCCTTCCCCCAACACAAACGTGTTCATGTTTTATGTTGTATCTTGATTTCCTTCTTATCTAGCTTATGATATGTTCTACCTTGGAGTATTACCATCTGTTATGTCGAGGATGTTGAGAGAATTGCTCCATCTCTTAATAATTCTTGGTATAGTGATGCTTCTCATCATCACCATCCTTCTCTTGGTCCCTGTGTTCCAACTAGAATGCCAATAAGTGAACTCTGTTGTGAGAATTTAATATTCATAGCAACCCTATTGCTTTTGAGTTAATGGACAACTATTCCAATTTAGTGCGATGGTTGCTAAATCGCCATTCCAACGTTGGTCGTGCAATCCAACCCATATTTCAAGTGCACCTTTTCAACCAATGTTTAATTGTGTATGTTTTCCCCAAGTATACATCATTATATCATTCGATCCGACAAATGTTATCTCCTTGTTCACATAATTGTGGAACTCCATCTTTTTGGAAAACTCCATGAATTATCGTTGAGTCCATCAGCCACCTCCTCACCCTCTCCTTGATTTAATGATGAACTCTTGTTTTGGAACTCGCTTCCATAGTTCATTTCCCGAGAATTTTACAATGTCATCTTGTCAATTTGTGTCGCACCTTTTTCTTCTCACACATCCTGAGTATGAGGTATCTTGGCACCAATCAGATCTAAATCTTGGTCAGATATGATGGTTGGTACATATTCCCAGGAGTTATAACATTGGTCTTTATATGATCCGGTAAGGTGAGGTCATGCCTAGTACACCTGGCCGGAAGACCTATTGTTATGGTTTCCTTTTTAGCAAGATTAGCCATTCTTCCATGAGGAAATTGTAAGACTTATTCTATAAGTTGTTCCTGAGGGATCCTTTGTGTATCCAAAGCCTGATCTTTACCCAGTGACCATGTCAATGCTATCTCGAAGCATGCCTGAGGTACTCCGTTCATCAGCAAGAACAATTGAAGTGCAATGCTTAATTTTTCTTGATTAATTATCCAAACACCGTTGTATGGGTAACGTCATGAAATTCCTCTCCCTTTACCTAAATGGTTTTCTACCTTCTATCCTGTCATGGATATCATGCTCCGCTTGTCCTTGGGAAGGATATACCCCTGAAATATGTGTTTAAACACATCTTCCTTTCCATTGTTCTATTTAATCTGATGATCACCTTTTCCTTTCCATTGTTTTGTTTAACCTTTCTTGTGATCTATAAGATCTAAGCGGTAATATTCTTCTGCTTATGTAAACACCTTGGTGTACAACCATGTCAGTAGGACCCTGTTACTATTGTTGATAACATTTTGGTAACCACCGATGGACGAGAACCTTGCCTACTGGTCTGCCTCGTTCAACGAGCGGGAAAATGGTTCTCTTTGTCCCTCGCCCTTGGTACCAACATTGTTGCCAACATAACTGACAGTGCTATCCTCTGACATGCCTTGTTATCATGACCGTGCAAGATGTCAATGCCCTTCCTATTTTTTTTAACCCACATGGTGGGCTCATAACCCACAGTTCCACAGGATCGAAACCTGACTCTCCTGTACATCCCTGTTTCCAAACTTATTCCATCTGGTTGGCTTAGAATGAGATTCACGAGCTACCTTCCTAGAGATCTATTCTAGTATCAAACACAATACTTATCCCCTTTGCTTTGAACCTCTTTCATGCCCAGTTTCAGGCATCGAGCGATTGCCTACCCGCTCGAAACTTCCCATGATACCTCCTTACTTTGCTCACGATTTTTTTATTAAGTTTCAATTCGAGAGTTACCTTCCGCCACCTTCCCCGATGTTAACTACCAGATAGTCAACCTTGCAGAGGTCCGTTCTCCCAAAATAACCCCGCTTTATTCTACCGTAAGTACGATGGACTTCCCGAAGAAAGAATGTCGACTTCATCATGATGACCTGAAGCAGAGAAATGAAGACATCAACATAGTGGATCTACCTCTTCAAGAAGAGCAACCAAGACCGAGAACACTCGCTAGAATTTTGTAACTAGATCTTTCCCCCTTACTCCACCTCTTAAAATCCAAGGACGAGATTTCTTGTAGTGGAGGAGAATTGTGACGCCCGGATAAGCAAGCTACAATAATTCCACGCTAATGATGCCACGTCACCTTGGTTACTGTTGTTAATCTTGTGATGGTTCAAAAACGATTCAAATTCAAATTTAAAATAAAGGCAAAGATCAAAAGTTCTCAAACATTAAAACTAAAATGTTCAAACTGGGACAAATAAATCCTAGGCAATAATGGTGGAGAAACCACACATGTATAAAATGTGTAAATACTCAAAAATGAATAAAATACTAGCGAAAACAATTAGTTAATTGATTATAAAATAATAAACAATTACAAACTATTTTATATTAGGTGCCAAGTTAATTGTGGTAGTGGCATAAGCATTAATAATATTTTAGGTACAACTTGGGTATTTCATAAAACAAAAATTTAATGAAACAGAAAAGAAGAAATAAAAGGAAATAGAAAATAGAAAACAGTAACTAAAGAAAAACAAAAGAAGAAACCCCCTCCCCTGCTGGGCCGTGGCCCAGCTGGCCCCTGCAAGGCAGGCTGGCCCACCTACTCCCGTCTCCCCTTTCCTTTGTTCACAGAACAGAGGCATGGCAGACATCCATGGCGCCCTGGCCATGGATGGCCTCCACGTCACCCCTCTGGTCCTATAAACACGCCCCCGCAAAACCCAAGACCGCCCTCGTCCATTCTCCCCAGGATCCCCCATCGTCCCCTTCCTCTTCCGCTGGATTTCGAGCTCGAATTGCTTCGTGGTCACCACTGCCTCGCCCTCTTGCCGCGGCCACCGTCATCATCGTAGCTCGGGAACACGTCCTGGAGGATCTTCGTGCTCGACTTCGTCCGTTTCGGGGATCAGCTTGAGCTGAGGAGCTGCGTAGCCGACGCCATCACCGTCTTCTTCAACTGGACACCACCAACTCGCCGTCGATGCCGTCGCTCCGGTCCACCCCGACCCTCCCCGAGCACACCAACGGACTCACTGTGAGCTCCTCCCTCAGACCCCCCCCCCTTCCCCCCTTTCCTTTTGGACGCCGTAGGCTGCTGTCACCGTCATGCCTGAACTTACACGTACGCGTACGTGCGTGCATGCAGTTGCTGCTCCTGGGCTGTCGCTGCTGCTGCTGTGCGCGCGCTCGTGCGTGGCCTCACCCGTAGTTGCCGCAGCCGTCTGTAGCCGCTGATGTTGCTCGCGTGCTGCTAGCCTACTATCGTCCCCTACTGCTGCCACTGGCCGCGGCTGCTTGTGGCTGCGCTGCTCCCATTCCTGCTGCTGCTGCTGCTCTTAACTGCTGCTATTGTTGTGTGCTGCCACTGCTGCTCGTCGACGCCGCTCACTACAAGAAATATGTCAACTTGTGACCACCACTATTGGTCACTGAAAGGTCATGGTTTTTCATTTGCGACCTTTTTGTGACCAAAAACAGAAGGTCAAAAGCTGGCGGTCATAAACTGACTATAGCAACCTTTCTTCTAGAATGGTCGAAGACGTTTACGACCAAAATAAGCCTATTGTTCTGTTTTGGTCACTAGCAACCTCCCCAGGCCACGTAGGCATCCATCGTGGCAAGTTGATGTGGCACAAGATTCAGCCCGGTCCAATTCGGTTTTCTACATGGGCCTAGCCCAACAATTCGGCCCATTTATGATTTTTTTCCTGAATTTTTTTGGGCCTGTTCTATCATGGGCCTTTACCTTTCCACATAGTCCGTTTCCTTTTCGTTTCTATTTTCTATTTGAGTCGAGGCCTGCTTATAGTTATTCTGAATAGCTTTTCAGCTCAGGTTATTTTGGGCCATGGCATCTTAATAGTACAAGTATATTTGGGACGTGACCACTATCAGGTCCAGTAAGAACATTTTTCTAGAGAATTTACTGTTCAAGTAAAATGTACACAACACATTAGAGGAAAATAGCACATACAACAGCAGATAAAATTTCATTACACTCCTACTACAGCTCACTACAACATAGACAGTACATGATACTTCATCCTTCAATTTTTTACCAAGCACTAGACAAGTACATCTCACTTAAAATAAACAGTATTGTTCTCGGAAGCAAAATACGCCACCACACGCCATGGTGCGCCATCTTACTCGATCTGGCCTCAAGGAACTAGCAGCGCTGCTTGCTCCTTTGGCTGAGAGCTCCTTGCTGTAGAGGATGGCTGAAACTCGGATGCAAAGCTCCCTGCACATGACATATTGTGTCAATGCTTGCAGCAACAAAAAGAACTCACCTACCATAGAACTTGCACAGTAATGTATCAACCACCAAACTGTATGAAACAAAAACAAACGAGAGGGGGAGGAGTTTATACCTGATCTTCTTGAGCCTCTCCCCAAGCAAAAGCATCATCCAAGGTAATCGTCTAAACAAGAACACTCCTTAAGATTCTGGAAATGGACCAACACAGTAGTAGTGAAGCTATGCGGGGATCTTTGTGAAGCAGTTTATCGCTTCTTGGAGACACCAACAGTCTTCCCTCTCCTGCCGGTAGTCTTGGTGTGCTGACCACGGATACACACGCCCCAGTAGTGACGCAGACCATGATGGTTCCTGGGAAAGAGAGCAAGGTTTCAAGCATAAGTGATGGCTCATACATCTATGCACTAAGGAAAAATGCTACTGCAACAGTGAAGTTTTAAGGAATCAGGCATCAGCATACATCTATTGGAAACAAAGCATTGATATACAAATCAGCAGGGTCACATACAAGGTACACTAGAAGGGTATACATGAATACATTGACAATCATCAATACCAGATTGCAAGACATAACAATTATGTACCTAAGCAAGTCGACAAGGGCATAGGGCAGGATATAAAATCTGGATACAAGTAATAGACAAACTACTATGTAAATACTACAGTGGCATTACTACTAGGACATCAAAAAAATACTATGTAAATATTACAGTGGCCAAACGGGTGGTGGATTAACACCAACAATGTGCATAGCACAGAAGAATTAAGATAGCTAAAAATATGATGATTACTGCAGGTTCTCAAGAATTCAGCATTGTACCCATAAGTGATGTCACTATAATAACTAGAGGCAGATAGCGATTGAGTAGTGTAGAGGAATTATAAAAAGGGATACACATCCTTAAGTTACTTTCTCAAACTAAATTATATAGATATAGAAATATAATGTAGAACATACAGTGTACTATCAAAGCAACCAGAACCTTGTAAAAGTTTTTGTTCATGCAGGCATTGGCATACACATCTGTACATGCAGGCTTATATAGTACCGCTAGAACAAAATACATAACACACAGTTTGCACACATGCCAAGGCAAAGGGGAGCATTGCTTCATTGCTTGATAGTTGATATATATGCCATCAAAAGAGCAGAAGAATAGCCAGTCTAAGTGAGCTAGCAAAATATAGGTGAAGTGCAGTAGTCATCGTTGCATTATAAAATAAGCCAGTAATCAATCGGCTAAAAAAGTGGAAGTAGCTCAAAAACAACCAGAACATCTGTCCAGGTGACCCGTCCGGAGTAGCGCGTAGTAGAGCACCTGCACCCTGCATCCACGCACATACGAATGAATCAACGAGTCCATCAACAAGAAAGGGGTCGAGATTTCAATGTGGGGAGGAAGCAGCTGACCATCCAAAGAAGACAGGCCAGTTATAGATGCAAAGTTAGGCACACTCGATTGTCGATCGCCATCGCTGCTGGCGCCGCCCGGATCGGGGTGTCATGGAGGAAGCGATCTGAAGCATAAAAACTAAGCAAAATTAAAAGCATCAGCCGCTAGAAGCATGTAGGCAATAGTACTGGATAATATTTAGAGCAAAAGACGTTTTATATTTTGAGATAGAGGGAGTATTACATAGTTCATCAAACCCATGTCAAATTAATCTAAAAAATGAATAACTAAACATGCCTGACTAAATCAAACTCAAACCAATGCATCAATCGACACTAGAAGTAGTACACTGAAGAAATCGACACTGAACGGAGGCAATTAATATGTACAGCTAGCACCCATTTGCCTATATTCTGCACTTGAATTCAAACCAATCACTCTATTCCAGAAGATGCATGTACATGCATGCAGCTAGCACGCACCGTCAACTAGCAACGAGGCGAGGCTAGTTTGAAATGGAGGGGAAGCACAGCAGAAATCCAGCTGCGCCTGAGAGCAGCAGTTGGTAAACCGTGCATGCGTACGCGTGGACACCATGGTCGTTGAGCAAGCACCGAGCTCCTGCCATGGACATCAATCTAAACTAGCATCACAAATATGCCTCGCTGCAAGAACTAGCTAAACATGCATAACCATTAAGAAAAAAAGCTCCTACAATGCATGAAAACACCTGAATGCAGATCGAGCTAGCTAGGTAGGCAACTACAGAGAAGAGATCAACATCTGCTGAAGATCTTATAAAGATCAACATCAGGTTTCCATACACACATAGGATCGCACCAAACGACCGGGCTCCACAATCACGAAGAAATTAGTGGGAGACCACGGAACAGAGCAGTAGTAAAATGGAGTACCAAGCATCCAAATTCATAGGACAGATAAACATAACAGTAAGGCCACTTCTTGTTGATTCAACAGTACTGGATTAATTTGTCATACCACTTCTTCTTGGTGAATGGATCCACGCTGCAAAACCACGAGAAACAAGGCCAGAAACCGGATCAGCTCATGACGAAGGGAGAGGGGATGAAACAGATCCTAAATCATATGCCTAACGCCTAAGAAACAAGAAAAAGCATCAAATCGAAGCAACCTGAACTGGCGGACATCGCGTGGTGGGAGATGAGTCAGCGGCACGCATCGCTGGAAGCAGTGCTCTCACCGGCACCGTCCTTGGCCAGCTCAACATAGCACGCGTTGGCCGCCCTCTAGACGCCTGCACCACCGCCCTTCGTGCCGGAGCCGGCGGCCCCGGCGACAGCGGCAACCTCCTCCTCCTGGACGTGGTCGTCGTCCGCGTCGAGCGACGAGTGCGAGCACTTCTGTGCGGGCATTCCGGCCGCCTGGCTGCCCTCCCCGCTCCTTGGCGCGGCGCTCGTCACGGGGGAGAGGATGGTCGGGCGCGTGCGGGCGGGCGAAGGAGTAAGAGGGAGGAGGCAGGAGGTGGGTGGAGGCGGGTCGAGTCGAGGGGGAGGCGGATCGAGATGGATTTGGGGAGCGCGAGAAGGCGGCTCCAGATGGATCTAGGGAGCGCGAGGTGGGTGGAGTCTATTCTGGGGAACGCGTGCGTGAAGGACCGGCGGTGGGGAAAAGGGAGCGGCGGCGGTGGGGAGAAGGTAGTGGCGGCGTGTGGGAGAAGGGAGCGGCGGCGGGGGGAGAAGGGAGCGGCGGCGGCATACGAGAGATGTGCTAGGGTTTCGTGGGTGGACGAGGGTGAGAGGGATGAGAGGGGCACGGGGTGATTCGGGAGGGGGATGAGAGCGACGAGGGCTACCGAGGGCTACCGTTTGATCCAGAGCATCCGACGGTGCTTAATCCATGATCCGCGTGATATGTTTTTGGACCAATCACAACGCAGTATCTCTTCGATGGTGTTATGACCATTTAAATTGGTCGTGGTCGATTAAAAATAAGATGCTAAATCATGTCAACTTTTATACGTCCTAGAAAATTTATAAAAATAAATAGAAAAGAAAACCCTTAGCATTGTGTCACCAAGTGTGATCTACGTTTCAGTAAAAATAACAAACTTTGAATAATACAAATATCTCTAAAAGGTATTATCCAAAATGAGTGTTTTTTAAGACAATCATTTTTCGAGAGCCCAAAATTAGTTTTTTTGTTGAAGGACCTACAATATATTTGTTGCAAAATTGGACCAAATCAATTTTCTAAAATACTAGGCCATGTTTAATGCACAATTGACCAAATGGTTGGGTGTCAAAAGTTTTGATCCACCTCTGGTGAAAAAGACAAATTCCGCCGATTCAGTTGGAAGCGGGTCAAATTTGAACTGTAGCTGCCTCATAGTTTGCTCTTTATTTTTTACAAAAATCATTTCTAGGTACATAAGTATCTATTTAATCATACAAACACCAAAAAAATTCCAAGATTCAACCACTAGCTAGGAACGGTCATTCCCGCCGTTTTGACCGCATTTTGAAACGGGCATAAAAAATTCAAAAAAATCAAAAAATTGGGAAACCTTCGCATTGTGTCATTATATGTGGCCAAGTTCCTAGGAAAAATAATAAACTTGTAATACGGCAATTATTTTAAAAAAGTGTTCTCGGAAACGAGATATCACGTGTGGAGATCAATGGCTTTCAAGCCAAATGATCAATCTTATGGCCACATCCATGGCATAGTTTGTTCAAATGATTTCATATTGTGCACAAGGGTGCATATTGGAATGGCAAACAATGTTGCCTAAGGAAGATGTCAATTTCTTTCGACGAAAAAACCATTTTCCATTTTTTGAGTGCCCAAAAGGAGGTTTTTTGTGAAGGACCTACCAAATAATTGTTGCAAAATTGGACCAAATCATTTTTCTAAAATACTAGGCCATATTTAATGCACAACTGACCAAATGGTTGGGTGTAAAAAGTTTTGATCCACCTCTCATGAAAAAGACAAATTTCCGCCGATTCAGCTGGAAGCGGGTCAAATTTGAACTGTAGCTACCTTGTAGTTTGCTCTTTATTTTTTTCAAAAATCATTTCTAGGTACATAAGTATCTATTTAATCATAGAAACACCAAAAAAGTTCCAAGATTCAACCACTAGCTAGGAACGGTCATTCCCGTCGTTTTGACCGCATTTTGAAACGGGCATAAAAAATTCAAAAAAAAATAAAAAAATTGGGAAACCTTCGCATTGTGTCATTATATGTGGCCAAGTTCCTAGGAAAAATAACAAACTTGTAATACGGCAATTATTTTAAAAAAGTGTTCTCAGAAACGAGCTATCACGTGTGGAGATCAATGGCTTTCAAGCCAAATGATCAATCTTATGGCCACATCCATGGCATAGTTTGTTCAAATGATCTCATATTATGCACAAGGGTGCATATTGGAATGTCAAACAATGTTGCCTAAGGAAGTTTTCACTTTCTTTGGACGAAAAAACCATTTTCCATTTTTTGAGTGCCCAAAAGGAGGTTTTTTTGTGAAGGACCTACCAAATAATTGTTGCAAAATTGGACCAAATCATTTTTCTAAAATACTAGGCCATATTTAATGCACAATTGACCAAATGGTTGGGTGTAAAAAGTTTTGATCCACCTCTCATGAAAAAGACAATTTTCCGCCGATTCAGCTGGAAGCGGGTCAAATTTGAACTGTAGCTACCTTGTAGTTTGCTCTTTATTTTTTTCAAAAATCATTTCTAGGTACATAAGTATCTATTTAATCATAGAAACACCAAAAAAGTTCCAAGATTCAACCACTAGCTAGGAACGGTCATTCCCGCCATTTTGACCGCATTTTGAAACGGGCATAAAAAATTCAAAAAAATCAAAAAATTGGGAAACCTTAGCATTGTGTCATTATATGTGGCCAAGTTCCTAGGAAAAATAACAAACTTGTAATACGGCAATTATTTTAAAAAAGTGTTCTCAAAAACGAGCTATCACGTGTGGAGATCAATGGCTTTCAAGCCAAATGATCAATCTTATGGCCACATCCATGGCATAGTTTGTTCAAATGATCTCATATTGTGCACAAGGGTGCATATTGGAATGGCAAACAATGTTGCCTAAGGGAGTTTTCATTTTCTTTGGACGAAAAAACCATTTTCCATTTTTGAGTGCCCAACAGGAGGTTTTTTTGTGAAGGACCTACCAAATAATTGTTGCAAAATTTGACCAAATCAATTTTCCAAAATACTAGGACATATTTAATGTACAATTGACAAGATGATTGGGTGTAAAATATTTTTATCCACCTCTCATGAAAAAGACAAATTTCCGCCGATTTAGTTGGAAGCGGGTCAAATTTCAACTGCAGCTGCCTCATAGTTTGCTATTTATTTTTTCCAAAAATCATTTATAGTTACATAAGTACCTATTTAATCATAAATACATGGTTTGGTGGCGATACGTCGAGGTTTGGGTGGTGGCCGAGGGCCCCAACTCTAGAGCACGTAAACTCACATGCCCGCCGCATGGTCACCGCGTGACCGTGGTGTTTCCATGTGTTCTGGGCGGCCTAGGCATGTCTAGTGGGTTGGGCACTCCCCGGGTAGGTGCTAGGAAGAAAATTACAACATAAGATTCTCACGAGGAGACCGATCGATGCTCAAACATGAATTAGCAGCCAAGTGTTTGATTAGCGGTATGGGAAATGTACATGGCTAATGGGCGTGAGTTTTGGCTGAGGATGATCAGTTACTAAGAAGACCGTCTTCACAAATTTTCAGCTCAAAAGGAGGAGCCTAGGTGGTACTTGCTTTGCAAACTACCACACTGGACATGACTACGAATGTTGAAGCTCGGCTCAAAATAATAAATGGATTGAGCTGGCATTTGGTGGAGGATGGTTATTTGAGCATAGGAAAGCACTGTAGAAAATGGATGCTATTTGGACATGCCAAAGTGGTACTTCCTTCACAAACTGTTGTTCTGAACAGAATAGAAAAATGAATATTTTTGAATTATTTTTGAACTAGGCAAGGAAGGTTTTTACATATTTGACGAAGATATGGCCCAAAGAATTTATGAGATTTTTTTGGGAATTTTGGGAATGACAGAAATATAGGTTGTTTCACAACCTAGGGCAAAAACTGCCACATGGACATGACACATAGGCAAAACTGATGAGATGGCGCCTAGTCATAGCAACCCACCACAATTTACAAGGCTATGACCATCTATATTGGTCATTAACAACTAGAAATAAGGCAGCGGACTAGCGCTGTTTGCTTTATGACCATTTCCTCTAATGAAATTATGACCTTTCTGACCAAAATGGTCGTTATGGTTTAGGGTTTAGAGCCCCCCAGACAGCTTTTGACCAATTGGTCTAAAATGGTCATAAATTTGTGACCAATTCTTCAAGGGTCACTGACAGAAGGTCATAAGTTGACATATTTCTTGTAGTGGCTGCTCGCCAGCGCTGCTGCCTGCCGCTGTTCGTCGCGCGTCGCTACTACGTCCGGCCATGGCCGAGCTATGTGAGTGTGTGCGTGTGTGTGTGTGTGTGTGTGTGTGCTGAATGTGTGCGTCCTGTGTGTGTGAGTGTGCGTCCTACGTTTGTGTGTGCGCGTGAGTGTGTGTGCACTGTAGCGCGAGCTAGCTTTTGCAAATCTCCACTGGATGCCAATGTATACAGCAGCAAAACTACAACAAAACTTTTCCCAACATGGGTAAAAATTATATGCATATGTAGTACACTTGACAAGGTTCAAAACATTTCATTGGACCAATTTCAAAAGGTGTGAGGTTTAAATGCTATCAAAATGACAAAATTCTAAGTTCTGTTAAGTGAAAGACTGAAAACAACTTTATTTTCATGACTACTTTAGAGCTGTTGATGATCAAGCTAATGGGCTCTAATATGGATAAAAGTGATACTAACATGTAGATCGCAGCAAAATGCTCACAATTGATATAAGGCACAAAATTATAGGATGTACAGATCAATAGCAATAGGCTCCGGAAAACGGCTAAGTGGTGTTTAAAACTGAGGGCTTCTCAGGCATAGCAAAATTTCAAAAAAAATCAGAAAACTTCGGAAATTCATAGGAATTCAACCGTAGACCGGATCGAAAAACTTTCTACATCAAAATTAGTCAGAAAAATGTGATGGTTCTGAATACATCCTCTGTTCATCCGTCATGTGCCTCTTTCGTAGCGAACATGGAACCGTCCCCCTCCGTTTCATCTGTCTGGAAATGCCTAACATCGGGAATACTTTCCCAGATGTTTTTCCCATTCAACGGTACCACCTAGTACTGTGTTAGATCACCTCTGATGTTGCGTATTGTGATGTCTTGCTTTATGATGTTTTGTTGCTCTGTTATTTATTTGTTTCCCCTTCGCTGCTTCTTTTCGGTAGACCCCGATACTGCGATAGACCCCAAGACCGTTGATGCTTCGGTCTTCGACTACGACTACGCTTTTGAAGATTCCTTTCATCTGCAGAGCTACCAGGCAAGCCCCCCCTTGATCAACCTAATATCTCCTATTCTTCTCTCTACTGCTTGCATTAGAGTAGTATAGCATGTTACTGCTTTCCGTTAATCCTATTCTGATGCATAGCATGTCCTTGCTACTACTGTCGTTACCTTTACCTGCAATCCTAAATGCTTAGTATAGGATGCTAGTATTCCATCAGTGGCCCTACATTCTTGTCCGTCTGCTATGCTATATTATCGGGCCGTGGTCACTTCGGGAGGTGATCACGGGTATATACATACTACACTATTATACATGATACATGGTGGTGACTAAAGTCGGGTAGGCTCGTAGAGTACCCGCAAGTGATTCTGATGTGGGGGTTGAAAGGACAGGTGGTTCCATCCCGGTAGTGGTGGGCCTGGGTTCCGGACGGCCCCCGACTGTTACTTTGTGGCGGAGTGACCGGGTGGGTTGAGACCACCTAGGTGAGAGGTGGGTCTGGCCTTGGTCGGCGTCCGCGGTTACTTCAAAATAACATGTTTAACGAGATCTTGGTATTTGATTTGAGTCTGGCCACTGGCCTATACGCACTAACCAACTAAGCGGGAACAGTTATGGGCACTCGATGTAGTGGTATCAGTCGAAGCCTTCTTGATGTCAGCTACTGGGCGGCGCACGCCGGGTTGGACTGGAACGCCTGCTCTTGTATAAGGGAGGCTAGGTCTGCTCGTCGACCGCGTTCGCAATGTGCAGGTGTGCAATGGGTGATGGGCCCAGACCCCTGCGCCATAGGATTTAGACCGGTGTGCTGACCTCTCTGTTGTGCCTAGGTAGGGCTGCGACGTGTTGATCTTCCGAGGTTGTGCATGACCTAGGAAAGTGTGTCCGGCCAAAGGAGACCGAGCGTGTTGGGAAATGTGGTGACCCCTGCAGGGAAGTTTATCTATTCGAATAGTCGCGTCCCTCGGTAAAAGGATGACCCGGAGTTGTACCTTGACCTTATCACAACTAGAACCGGATACTTAATAAAACACACCCTTCCAAGTGCCAGATACAACCCGGTGATCGCTCTCCCACAGGGCGACGAGGGGAGGATCGCTGGGTAAGATTATGGTATGCGATGATACTTGGTTAACTTACCATCTACTCTCTTCTTCTGCTTCAAGATGGAGGCTCCCAGAAGTCTAGTCTTCGACAGGACTAGCTATCCCCCTCTTATTCTGGCATTCTGCAGTTCAGTCCACAGATACTACCCATTTCATTGATATCAATGCATATGTAGTGTAGATCCTTGCTTGCAAGTACTTTGGATGAGTACTCACGGTTGCTTTGCTACTTCTTTTTCCCCTTTTCCCGGTTATTGCGATCATATGTTGGAGTCTAGGAGCTAGAGGATCCCGAGGATGATTCTACATGGAGTTCGGCTTCGAGGAGTAGTTAGGAGGTCCCAGGCAGGAGGCCTCGCCTTTTCGATCGTTGCTGCTTTTGTGCTAGCCATCTTATGGCAACTTCTTTAACTAATGTCTGTACTCACACATTGTTGCTTCCGCTGAATCGTTTGTATCGAGTTGATGTATTCGAGCCCTCGAGGCCCCTGGCTTGTAATATAAAGCTTGTATTATTTTAATTTGTGTCTAGAGTTTTGTTGTGATATCTTCCCATGAGTCCCTGATCTTGATCGTACACATTTTCGTGTATGATTAGTGTATGGTCAAATCAGGGGCGTCACAGATGATGTGTGAGTAGTTTACCACCGGGTCCATAGTTATTAGCTAGATGGCTTCTTCTCTCTCTTTGGATCTCAATACAAAGTTCTCCTCGATTCTCATGGAGATCTATTCGATGTAATTCTTTTTGCAGTGTGTTTGTCGAGATCCGATGAATTGTGGGTTGATGATCAAAATTATCTATGAACAATATTTGATTCTTCTCTGAAATCTTTTATGCATTATTTAATATCTTTGCAAGTCTCTTCGAATTATCAGTTTGGTTTGGCCTACTAGATTGATCTTTCTTGCAATGGGAGAAGTGCTTAGCTTTGGGTTCAATCTTCCCGTGTCCTTTCCCAATGACAGAAGGGACAGCAAGGCACGTATTGTATTGTTGCCATCGAGGATAAAAATATGGGGTTTATATCATATTGCTTGAGTTTATCCCTCTACATCATGCCATCTTGCCTAATGTGTTACTCTGTTCTTATGAACTTAATACTCTAGATGCATGCTAGATAGCGGTAGATGTGTGGAGTAATAGTAGTAGATGCAGAATCGTTTCGGTCTACTTGTCGCGGACGTGATGCCTATATACATGATCTTACCTAGATATTCTCATAACTATGCGCTTTTCTATCAATTGCTCGACAGTAATTTGTTCACCCACCATAGAATTTGCTATCTTGAGAGAAGCCACTAGTGAAACCTATGGCCCCCAGGTCTATCTTCCATCATATTATTTTCCTATCTATTTGCTATTTCCATAATTGTTTATTTTGCAATCTATATAATAAAAATACCAAAAATATTTATCTTATTATCTCTATCAAATCTCACTTTCGTAAGTGGCCGTGAAGGGATTGACAACCCCTTTATCGCGTTAGTTGCGAGGTTCTTGTTTGTTTGTGCAGGTACTAGGGACTTGCGTGTTACCTCCTACTGGATTGATACCTTGGTTCTCAAAACTGAGGGAAATACTTACGCTACTTTCCTGCATCACCCTTTCCTCTTCAATGTAAAACCAACGCAAGCTCAATAGGTAGCACCGGATTAGACCAAATAGAAGTACCGTGCTAAATTTTGGAATTGTTCCGGGCTCGTTTTTCCTTTTTTATACATTAATTGAGTTTTTGGGCATTTAATGTGCATAAATCAAATTTGAATTGCAAGCACGGGCTCCAGTGCACCAAAGTTGTTTGAAAAATCACATGTGTGTCCTTGGATGAATTTCTACGTCCCATGCAAGAGATGGGAGTGAAATTCAATCATCCGGGCGTCGTGGCTCGGCCGGAAATATTGAGAAACTTGGTTTTTTTTAATTCCTGTAATTCCAAAACATGCCTGAAAATCATGAAACTAGGTATGGTCTCATGACATGGCACCAACTGTCGGTGTTCTGGGAACGGGGGTCCCCATACTTGCCTGCCTGTGGCCCTCCCCAAGCCTCCAGCCTCCATATTGGGTGGCACTCAGGCCCCAGCCTCCCAGCGCATCTTCAAGAAGTTCTCCCGCGAAGTGAATGCAGCCCTCCCCAAGCTCGAGGCTATGCTCCCGCTCAGGTGGTCCAAGTACGCAATCACCTTTAGCTCGGCGGACCAGCTCAAGTGCGCGGCAACCGCTGGCGTCCTCCCGATGCTCTTCTCACCCGTCATCGGAAATGTCCAAGTCAACAAGACCCTCATCGACGGCGGGGAAGGACTCGGTGTCCTGTCCGTCGAGACGTTCGACAGCCTCCAAGTGCCATACTATCAGTTCCAGCCCACCAAGCCTTTCTCAGGAGTGACAGACGGCTCCACCATCCCGATAGGGCAAGTTCGCCTCCCTGTCACCTTCGGTCAGCGTGACAACTACCACACCGAGCTCATCGACTTTGATGTCGCCCACCTCTGCCTGCCATACAACACCATCCTCGGGTACCTAGCACTGGCCAAATTCATGGTAGTCACCCACCATGGCTACAACGTCCTCAAGATGCCGGGAAGCGGCGGAATCATCACGGTCCCCTACGAAGAAAGAGACGCGATGTGCTCCCTCGAGCGCGCCTTCCAAGCTGCATCAATCGAGGACCCTGACAGCGTGGGTGCGCAGTACCCTCCTGAGGCCAACCCCAAGAAGAAGAAGCACCTACTCTGTGCTGGGCCTCAGGGGAGCGGCACCTCCAGCGGCGCCACTTCAGGATCCACACCAGTGCCTGGGGCGCATCCCTCCCTTGCATAGGGAGGCGCGCCCGGCACCCTCCTTGGGCAGGGCTCGGGGGCTCTCTTTTGGAGGGCCTCGGACCTGGCCAACATCACGAGGGAGGCGCTCGGGCACCACGTGGAGGCGTGCTTTGCGGCATATTTCCCTCAGAAGGACACTGGGCGAGGAGCGCCCGGCACTCAGGGGTTAATCACCAAGGGGTGGCGAGCTGCGCGTCTGCATCGACATCCCAGGGCTCAACAGGGCCGCATCTCAGGAGCGCTTCTGGCCTTCACGCGCTGGTCGGTGTGAGGGCCCGCCTCACAGCTACGTTCGCATGCCGTTCGGCCTGCCGAGCATGGTCGCCACCTTCCAGCACAATCTGTGGAGCATCCTGGCAGGTCAGGAGGCCAGGCACCACACGGTCCTGGCGGAGATGGAGACAGTCCTCCGGAGTCCACCTGAGCCTCCAGAGCCTCCCAAGGCTCAGGGCCTCCACGGCGCGTGAGAAGCGGCTTCTTCGCTACGTGTCTTCAGCTACCCCGACGCTCCTTTGGCAACAAAACCAGGTGACATCTTTCCAAGTTCATTCAGCTGGGAGCGCCCCCTGGGCTGCATCATCCCCAAGCCGCATGGGTCTTGTAACGCCCCGAGACCGACGTGCCAGGTGTCGATCAGTTATTCGCTATTGTTGCCTTGTCATTGCTTGTGTGTCATGCATTGCATATCATGTCATCATGCGCATTTATTTTGCATACGTGTTCGTCTCAGGCATCCGAGCATTTTCCCCGTTGTCCGTTTTGCATTCCGGCGTTTCGTTCTCCTCCGGTGGTCATTTCTTCCCTTCTTTCATGTGTGGGGATTAAACATTTCCGGATTGGACCGAGTCTTGCCAAGCGGCCTTGGTTTACTACCGGTAGACCGCCTGTCAAGTTTCGTACCATTTGGACCTCGTTTGATACTCCAACGGTTAACCGATGGACCGAGAAGGCCTCGTGTGTGTTGCAGCCCAACACCTCTCCAATTTGGCCCAAAACCCACCTAACTCTGCTCCATCATCTCGGTCGTTCAATCACGATCGCGTGGCCGAAAATCGCACCTCATTTGGACTCTCCTAGCTCCCTCTACCTATAAAAGAGCACCCCTCCCCGAAATTTCGGATCATTTCGCGGATGAACCCTAGCCCCGCTCCTCGCGCCGCCGGACAAGACATCCCACCACCGGCCAGACATGTCCACCCTGTCCAGCCACGTCGCCCGTCCAATGAGAGGCCGCCATGTCATCGCCGCCGCCTCCCGCATCCAACCCGCGCGCGCCACATGTCCTCCCCGCGCCCCACTTCGTCGGGGCCCGGAGGAGCCCAGATCCGGCCCTCCCCGGGCCCGAGCGGGGCCGCTGTTTCCTGCACAGCCGCCTCTTCGCCCGTCACCTCGCGCAGCCTCCCGGAGCGCGTCGCCGCCGTCCACCCTCGCCGGAGTGCCCCGCCTCCACCTCGCTGCGCCGGCGCCACCCCGTGGTCGCCTGGCCCCGGATCTGGCCGGAATGGGTCTGGAGCGACCGGATCCGGCCGTCCCCACATCTCCCGGCGCGTTCCCTGCCCTCGCCGGCCTCCTCCGCTCCTCCTTGCCGCTGCCCGCCGGCGAACGGCGCCGGCAGCCGACATCGCCGCCTCCTACCTCCCCGATCCAGGTGGGGATCGGGAGGAGGAAGACCTTCCGCGTGGGCCACCTCCTCCGCCCCAGGCCCAGATCGCCCGGCCTCTCTCGGCCTGCCGGCCTCTCTGCAAACGGGCCGAAGCCCATGGGTGAGCCGCCCCCAGCGCCACCTATTTTTTTTTCCTGCTGTCGGGCTAGTCCATTTCGGCCCATGTCATGTTTTTTTTCAGCGCCTGGGTTTTTCCTATTTATCCAGAGATTGCCAGTTTTGCAGAAAAAGTCCCCCTGGTTCATGCATTTAATAACTCACTAACCATGCATCGGATTAAAATGTTTTACATATGAAACTTGCTCGGAAATTTGTGTAGATTAATAATATCCAACTTTCATCTATGTTTGAAATGTCTAAAATGATGTTTGTTTAAATTTACTCCTATGCCATGTTAAAATGATTTAATTCATAACTAAATAACCGTAACTCGGAATTAAATAATCTTTATATGTAATTGGGGTAGAATTTTGCCTAGTTTTTCATGGTGACCTTTATTTGCATGTTAAACAACTCTAAAATTGTGTTTAGGTCAGAACAGTACCAAATCTATAATATGCTCATGAGGAGTTTCCGGAATTGTTGTTCGTTGTTTCCGGCCTCATTTAACCTTGACTAGATAGGTAGTTTTCATTTGCTTCACTCTCTTGCCATGCTAACAACATTTAATATTGTTGGGGTACATAAACGAGATCAAACTAAATAACTTATCGTGGTGTTTCGTCAATATGCAACTCGTTGCATATTGAGCTCCACTTAATTTGTAGGGTTGCTTGTGCACTTTACCATGCCATGCCTCATTAAACCGGACATGCATCATACTTGATTGTGCATCTTGCCATGTTTATGTGGTGGTTGTTCACTATGTTGTGTGCTTATTTTCCGGTGTTTGCTTCTTCGGGTTGGTTCCGATAATGTCGCGTTTGTGAGGATCCGTTCGACTACGTCCGTTTGTCTTCTTCATGGACTCATTCTTCTTCCTTGCGGGATTTCAGGCAAGATGATCATACCCTCGAAATCACTACTATCTTTGCTATGCTAGTTTGCTCGCTCTTTGTTATGCCAATGCTACGATGCCTACCATTTGCTTGTCAGCCTCCCAATTTGCCATGTCAAACCTCTAACCCACCATGTCCTAGCAAACCGTTGATTGGCTATGTTACCGCTTTGCTCAGCCCCTCTTATATCGTTGCTAGTTGCAGGTGAAGATTGGAGGCCGTTCCTTGTTTGGAACATTTATTTACTTGTTGGGATATCACTATATATCTTATTTAATTAATGCATCTATATACTTGGTAAAGGGTGGAAGGCTCGGCCTTATGCCTGGTGTTTTGTTCCACTCTTGCCGCCCTAGTTTCCGTCATATCAGTGTTATGTTCCCGGATTTTGCGTTCCTTACGCGGTTGGGTTATAATGGGAACCCCTTGACAGTTCGCCTTGAATAAAACTCCTCCAGCAAGGCCCAACCTTGGTTTTACCATTTGCCACCCAGCCTTTTCTTTTCCCTTGAGGGTCACGTGCCCAAGGGTCATCTTTATTTTAACCCCACGGGCCAGTGCTTGTCTAAGTGTTGGTCCAACCCAGAGCACCGTGCGGGGCCGTCCCTTGGCAACTTGGGTTACGTTGGCTCCCGTACGCTTAGCTTATCCGGTGTGCCCTGAGAACGAGATATGTGCAGCTCCTATCGGGATGTCGGCGCATCGGGTGGTCTTGCTGGACTTGTTTTACCATTGTCGAGGATGTCTTGTTGTACCAGGATACCGAGTCTGATCGAAATGTCTCGGGTGGAGGTCTATTCCTTCGTTGACCGTGAGAGCTTGTCATGGGCTAAGTTGGGACACCCCTGCAGGGATTTGAACTTTCGAAAGTCGTGCCCGCGGTTATGGGCAGATGGGAATTTGTTAATGTCCGGTTGTAGAAAACCTGAACTTAACCTTAATTAAAAGGAATCAACCGCGTGTGTAACCGTGATGGTCTCTTTCCGGCGGAGTCCGGGAAGTGAACACAGTTGTTGGAGTTATGCTTGACGTAGGTAGTCCAGGATCACTTCTTGATCATACTTTTATCGACGTGCTTTGCCTTCTCTTCTCGCTCTCATTTGTGTATGTTAGCCACCATATATGCTAGTCGCTTGCTGCAGCTCCACCTCATACCTTTACCTTTCCCATAAGCTGAAATAGTCTTGATCGCGATGGTGCGAGATTGCTGAGTCCCTGTGGCTCACAGATACTTCCAAAACCAGTTTGCAGGTGCCGATGAGTCCGTGCAGATGATGCAACCAAGCTCAGGAGGAGCTCGATGAAGATCTTGTCCTTTGTGTGGTTTTGTTCTAGTTGATCAGTAGTGGAGCCCAGTTGGGGTCGATCGGGGACCTTTGTCGCATTTGGGGTTCTTATTTTATTTTGGTTCCGTAGTCGAACCTTGATTGTATTTGGATGATGTAATGCTTTATTCATGTATTGTGTGAAGTGGCGATTGTAAGCCAACTATGTATCTCTCTCCTTATTATATTACATGGGTTGTGTGAAGATTACCTCACTTTCGACATACGCCTTCAATGCGATTATGCCTCTTAGTCGTGCCTCGACACGTGGGAGATATAGTCGCATCGAGGGTGTTACAAGTTGCTAATCAGAGCCTTCCCCGACCTTAGGAGCCCCATTGCTTGATCGTTTTTAGCGGCCGAGTTGTGTCTAGAAAAATGTTTTGAGTCATTTAGGAATTATATATCGGAGAGTTAGGAATTCTTTTTACTTCCCAGTCTCCTCATCACTCTGGTAAGGCATCCTGACGTAGAGTTTTGACTCTTCTCTTCTCAAATTTCACTAAAAAAATTAGGATCACGCGGGTATCTTGGAATCGTTCCGATGGTTTTATGATGAGAACATTGTCTTGGTGCCTCCTGCCAGGGGTTTAGTGGAAGTGTCCCGGGGAGTTGAGCTCTGAGGTGTTGTCGTCATAATTTTATCGTTGCAGTTCTGGAATACCTGAGTTTAGTACGCCGACATCGAAAATCTCTTTTATGCAGTTCGTTGGTGAGATAACCTCGACGCCACCCAGTACTGGGGCGGGAGTTCGGGAGTATCGCCATAACTTGTATAACGGATGCTTTTCGAAGGTTGAGGTAGACGATTTCCGAAGGTTTCTTGGTTATGTGTTGAAGGATGGATACAGGTGGATTTAGGATTTGTTAGTTTTGGGTGAGATATTATGCTTCCCCTGTATCCCCAACACCTGATTGCATAACCGGAAAATTTCGGGAGTTTCATAGGTGGGAATTCAAGTAGCTCTTAGGATATCTTTCCGACGGATGTATGATATGAAATTAGGGTTCGACGTCTAGTGGTCCGCCTATCCACGGTCGGTTTTACAGTGGTCTCGTTGTGTCTTAAAGAGTCCTTGGCTATGCCGACTCGGGGACGCTTCGTATGTCATGTGCACTGCCTTGTACATGATGGTGCTGTACGATCGAGCCCGTGGAGGCCCCACCACGAAAACTTCGGACAAAATCTCTATCATATGTTTGTTCCGGCTTATTCCGCAAGCCAACCCTTTGTTTTTGTTTTGAGTTGTGGTATTCGAGTTGCTTCAATGTCAAGTGTTGATTCCATACCTTCCCCAAATGGTGTTTTCATACTCCGATGTGAATACCAATCCTTCATGGTAATCGAGATTGTCATGTCAATCCTTTTTCACCGGTGTGTTTCTCTTCAAGTGGATCCGATCATTTCAACATCTGCAAGATCAAGTACCAGCTCTCTCAACGGCGTTCATTTCATCCATCTCCAAGTTGTCTTTCTTTTTCCCACCCTCCCTCCCTTTTTGTTTCTTCGAGGACCCAGATTTCTTCATCGGGTATCCATTCAATTCATGTGAAGTCACTCCATTCTTTTTCGTCAATATTCTTACCCGGTGGTTCTCAAGGAGATGTTCTACTAGTTCGTCATTCTTCATTCTTTTCTTCTCCGGTGGAACCAATTCAAGCTTTCGGTGTTGATCATATCTTTTTCCTTGTTTCAAATATCTTCTCATGCCGGTGCACCTCATATTCATTCACTTCTCACCCTTTAATTGTTCCGGAGTGCTCAAGATATCTCAGAAGATTCGTGTTTCCACTCTGCTTTCGTTCAAGTTCTTTCGAGGATGTTCCCTCATTCAAGCCATTTAATTCAACCGGTGCATTCCCCCTTTTAAATCGTTATACAGTGTTTCTTTTGAGTGGGCCCTAACCCACAGGTCTTTTCCCAGGATCTTACCTGACTCTTCTTATTTTTCCGAAGCTATCCGCAAATTTCTTTTTGAAGTTTGACGTAAGAATGATTTTCATCAGCCAGAGGGTTTCTCCAAGATCTTTCAAATTCTTTTCATTGTGGTTCAACCTTTCTAGTCTTCATCCCGGAGTATCTCAACAATCCATGGTGGTCTTTATCATCGTCATTCTCTGCAGTTGAAGACCGAAGAAGAGTTTCTTTTAAATCTTGCTCCATTCTCTGCCATCCTCTCATAATTGTTTTTGATTGTGGGAATTCTTTTCACCTATCTGGAGTAATTCAAGAGTCTTCTCAGTTTTGTTATCCGGAGTCCATCAATTCAGGTTTATTCATTCTTAGCTGTCAGTTATCATTCTCCTATCTTGTCGGTGCATCAATCAAATATCCTCTAATCAGTTCTTGATCTCTTCGTTCTCATGTATCTAGTTTGTCTCAAGCATCTTCGTTTAATTGCTAATCCTTCCCGGTGTTTCTTCATGTTTTAATCATTTCTTCATGTTGATTGTCTTTCTTCGGGATCCTTCGCATAAGAAGGCTAGGCACGGCGTCTGTGCTCGGGCCCGTCCCTGCAGTGTCGATAAATCCAACGGCTGAGCTCTGTCTGGCGGGTCGGCCCTGTTCACATCACCTCCTGGGGTCGTTGGTGCTTGTCCTTCTCACGCGATAGCCTCAGGAAATCCACTTAGTGCAGGTTGTCTAACCATCTCGTAGGAACGCCGCAGCCATCAAGAACCAAGACCAGGCGCAACCCGTCTGGAGGTAGGGCCTCGTGAGTCCCCCACTGGCCCACAAGTGCCCAGACACACCTCATCTAGCCCTGAGGCGCAAGCCACGTGGCAGGGCGGGGCTGTACACGCCCCGCGGGCTCTCCGCAGTAGGGAGTCCCCTCCCACGCGCCAGCGACGCACCAGCAATCTCCATGGCGATTTGCGCCCCTCCTCGCGCTAACCTGCAGGAACTTCCTGAGGACTACAGCGGGCGGTACCGCGGATTCTCTCTATTCTCCCATGCAATTCGCTTGCGCATTAAAAGGGGGGCTCCTGAGCATCGCGACTCAGGAGCTCTTACTGGCTCTCCAGCCCACACCCCCTGGCCTTAACCACGGCATCGTGACCTGGCATACCAGCGGCGGCTGAGCTCGCTCGAGGGTCGGGACCTAAGGATGTAGAGAACCTGGATGAGCATGGAGAAGAGGGGGAGGCCCACACGGGCCTAACCTAACTACCCGGCAGCGGCCGACACCCAAGTCTGGCGCAACGCGAGAAACCGGCTCCGGAACGCCAAAGATAAGTCTCGTACCCGGACCGACCCAGCGCTACGGCATAAGATCCTCGCCTTTTCGTTGCCCTGCTGCGGGAATGTCGCCTCCCTTTCCCATCCTCGGGTAGCTGCTTGTGCACTAAATGGTACCTCTTGAGCATCGCGCCTCAGGAGCTCTTGCTGCACCTCGGGCCACTCACCTCCTGGCCTTGACCACGGCATCGCGACCTGGCATACCAGCGACGGCTGCAGCCTGGCTGGGGACCAGGACCTATTAGCGTAGACCACCAAGCTATCGCGGGACTGGAAAGGGTAGACCGAGCCTCAGTAGGACATGCGCTCGTAAATTTTCACAATACGGATAATATCAACAAAAGGCATTACAGACGCTTTACACACCCCCGCGAGGTCCGTTTCGATTCCTTGCAAGGAAGAAAAGGAAGGGAATTCCTAGGAGTTCTATCTACACGCATTGGATGTCGCCGACACCATCATCAATAGTGGGCCACGAGCGGCTGACGCCAACCCCATCCAGATCAACGACGGCGGCGGCCGGACACGGCGGCCTTGCTCTAGGCCCGGCGGGAGCTTGGGGCACGTAGCTGTCATCGCTTGTCTCCGGAGACTCGGCGAGCTCGGGAGAGTCGCTGGACCACCAGGAGTCACCACTGTTGCTGGAGGAGCTGCGGGCGAGGCCAGCGGCAGGCCCGACGCCAGCCGCTGCACCATCCTAGCGACCCCCTTCAGGACAGCACTCCAAGCGGCGGCCTTCCTCGTCGAAGACCTTGAAGAATAGCGTGAAGGCGCCATCATACTCGAAGTGGATGGCGAGGGTGCCTTCCGCGTGGCAGGCTCGGGTGACCTCGCCCTAGCCTCAGGTCATGAAGATCCTCCCGGAGGCGACGGCTTCAACCTCCGTTCCAGTCGCCGGGGCGTCGCAGTCGGCGTGCTGTAGCCAGAGCTCGAGAGGGCCCCTCGGCAGCATCTCGGTAGTGAAGAACTACAGGAAGCGAATCCAAGTGCTCGGAGGCATCGCCGCCCACAGCACGAACTCGTGCGAGGAGTCCGCAACTTGGACCCCTGGGGCGATGGCGTACGCCTCCGCGGCACAGCGGCCACGGCCATGGTGTGGGCGGCGGCGCTCATCTCCCTCCCTCTGGAACCCTCGGCGTGAGCGTACAAGGGCAACGGGTACCCAGGAGGTGGCCTCTCGTACCACGGCCGCGACACTACCGGCCTCACGACCATCTCACGATGATGGGACCTCCTCTTCTTCGGCGGGAGTAGCTCGGGCTCGTTGAGGGGAGTCTTGCCCTTCTCCGCGGCCGAGAACCTCCGTATCGGCGCCATGACTACAACAGCGAGTCATGGAGCGAGGAAGAAGAAGAAGCGGGAGGAGCAAGGAGGAGACGGGTGACGGGGGCTCCGCCCCCACCTCCCATTTATAACCAAGGGGAGGCCAACCACCGGCCTCCATGATCTAAGGTAATAATGATCTTTTTTCTGCATGCAGTAAGGACCCGTCAAGTCGGGCAGTTGCCGAGGCAGCATGGGGAAGCGGAGACGCCCACGTCCAATCAGTTGCCACACGCCAGCCGTGGCCATAGGATGATGGGGCATGCGGCGCTCCGCGCTTGCCCTTTGGCTTCGCCTCGAAGCCAAGCCTGAGGGCGCCTTGGGCCCGGGGGCTACTATCGGCGTTCTGGGAATGGGGTCCCAGACTTGCCTGCCTGCGGCCCGCGGCGTGGCTCCACCAGCGGCCCTGTATGGCCCATCTTCACCAGCAAACATTCAAGAACCTCGCGAGGCGGACAACGCAAGACCTCCTCAGGGGCGGCCTCACCAGGCTGGCTCACGAGGGGCAGAGAGATCAAGGCAAGGAGCACCTCACGAGGTTTCTGTGACGCAAGCCATGACGACTGGCGCCAGGAGGGCGCCAGCGCGCAGTGTCCTCGTTTCCTCTTTGATGCTAAAGGGTCAAGCGCAGACGAGGAGTCCCGAGGCATCAGGCAAAGGTTGCCATATCGATGCAACAAGACCAAGACAAGCAGGACGGCGGGATGGAGGTCACCGTGGAGCCCAAGACGGCGTCACCACCAGAGCCTTTGGCAGGTGAAGACTACTTTTATCAGGATAGCTTGTACTAGTTGTCTCCCTTCGAATTTGGCCGTTGTGGGATCCCTTCCCGCTCAATATTTGGGAAGAGGACCAGGGCCTCTATAAATAGGACTAGCCACCACCATAGGGAGGCATCTCATCTTGGACTAGATCCATTCCACCAAGGCCACCAGACAAGTTCACCAAGCACAAGAACACCTCTCCTCGTGAGGCTATTCTTCCCTTGTACATGTTCATCCCTAGCCAAAGAGGCAATCCACCACACCCCACTGGAGTAGGGTATTACACCACAACGGTGGCCGAACCAGTATAAATCTTCTGTCTCATGTTCTTTGGGTTCGTCGAGCTAGGCTGTGAGATCATAGTATGCGAGCTAGAGAGGGGGAGAGATCTTTGTGCGCACCCCGATGTTCGAACCTCAAGGGTTTTGCCGGAACCCGAAATCCGACACCAACACGATGTGGTAATTTTTTTGGTCGAATTAGGACAAGCTTTGGTGTAAGCTTCTTGCAAACTGGAGCTTCCCTCAAGAAGGCTCATGGTTCCAAGAGGGAACATGTCACCTCGGTGCTAAATTTTGGAATTATTCTGGGCTCGTTTCGCCTTTTTTACACATTAGTTGAGTTTCTGGGCATTTAATATGCATAATTCAAATTTGATCTACAAGCACAGGCTCTAGTGCACCAAAGTTGTTTGAAAAATCACATGTGTGTCCTTGGGTGAATTTCTAGGTCCCATGCAAGAGATGGGAGTGAAATTTAAACATCTGTGCATCGTGGCTCGGCCAAAAAGATTGAGAAACTTGGTTTTTTAATTTCTGTAATTCCAAAACACGCCTGAAAATCATGAAACTTGGCATGGTGTCATGACATGGCACCAACATGCCGTGGTAATTTTTTGGCCGAATTGGGACAAGCTTTGGTGTAAGCTTCTTGCAAACCGGAGCTTCCCTCAAGAAGGCTCGTGGTTCCGAGAGAGAACTGTCACCTCCATGTGCAAAATGACATACGTACACTGTCTTCTCCCACCTTAATTTTTTTTACACAGCCAGATTAGACCAAATAGAAGTACCGTGCTAAATTTTAGAATTATTTCGGGTTTCTTTGGCCTTTTTATACATTAATTGAGTTTAATTCAAATTTGAACTACAAGCACATGCTCCAGTGCACCAAAGTTGTTTGAAAAATCACATGTGTGTCCTTGGGTGAATTTCTAGGTCTCATGCAAGAGATGGGAGTGAAATTCAAACATCTGGGTGTCGTGGCTCGGCTGGAAAGATTGAGAAACTTGGTTTTTTAATTCCATTAATTCCAAAACACGCCTGAAAATCATGAAACTTGGCATGGTCTCATGACATGGCACCAACATGCTGTGGTAATTTTTCTGTCCGATTTGCGAAGGCGCACACATTAACAATCAACAAAGTCATTTTGGAACAAGTGTTGTCACGTTACAAATCGGAAACACCAGTATTATTGAAACCGTGGGCGTTCGACTTACCAATTACGTGCGGCCATGCGCCCCCTTTTTTTATTGGCTAGGAGGTGTCGTGCGGGGTAGCTATTTGAGTACGGGAGGCCTGCGATCAGACCCCTACGCGTGCTCATCGGGAGGAGAGCCCTTTTGACCGCTACCCACCGCGCACCTCCCTCCCAACGTCTCCATTAATGGCGACCGAGCACCTGTTCTACGGCGTGGTTATATGTCTCACTAGACTGAGATTTAAGAGAGAGAAATGAAAATCTGAAAAAGAAAGTTTTACACGGATCTTGATGTAAGATCCGACAGACCTATATAGCATCAACTACGACTTATAGCAAGCATGATGAATAAGGACGATGACATTGGATAATAATTGTCTTACATATTTATAAACATAATTTTAAAAAGCCACATGCGGCAACGCCCGATATACACAAGGGCAAAAGAAGAAGGAAGACAACTAGTCTCCATGGCGGGCGGCGACGAGCTCTTTCTTGTCCTCAAGATGCTAGTTGAGAGCATCCACGGATTCCTCCACCAGCCTTCTGCGCTCGATGCGCAGCATGGCATTCTCGTCCATAAGTTTCTCGACGATGATGTCGGTCCTCTTCAACAAGGCAGTGGTCTGCTCCTGCTGCTCCGCACTTCCGACGATCTTCGCCCTAAGCAGGTCACGCTCGGCCCGGAGCTTCACATTGCTCTCATTTAGTTGTCGGATGACGTCGGTAGACTGTTCAAACGAGGCTTGCAGGTCATCCTGCAACCTCGCCCACCTGAAGATCTGATCCATCTGCCTAAGGACGACGGCACGCATGCGCCTGTAAGAGTCCTCTCCTGCCCGCGAGGCATTTTCCCAAGCCGCCACGGCGCGGGAGGACATCTCTGCCGCATTCACGGTGCGGCGGAACATCTCTTCTGCTTCCGCGGCGCGGCCGAACCAGTCTGCTGATTCGACGGTGCGGCGGGTCCTCCGTGCTGCTTTTGTGGCGCGGCGGGACCTCTCTGCTGCTACGGCCGTGCGGCGGGACATGTTGGCTGCTTTCGCGGCGAGGCGGGACATCTCTCGTGCTCCCGCTTCCAGGCTCGCCTCTCCCTGGTGGCAATCTCTCAACCCAGAACTCACGCTGGCCATGGCGGACGCAAGGGAACGATGATGAATGACTTGTTTGTTTTTGACTTTTTGTGGATGAGGAGTCGAGGAGGAATGTGTAGTCATCTTGGAGTAGTAGTATTTATAATCGTGCAGTAATACGCTTTTAAGTGGGAAACCGTTTAGGTTTTGATCGGTGTGAATAGGTTTGCAATTTGTAATGTGACGGGACGCGGCCTCCTTGTTCTTCTAAAAAAATTGTGATGGGACGCATGCTCAAAATTTACTGACAGTTATAAGTGTGGCATTATTCCCGGAAGGCGTAACGTGGGCACATACGCCTTCTCGGCCGCGTACGTGGCGTTTGCACCATAGGGTGCACCGCAATAGGCAATGGCAGCACCATCGCGCACTCTTCTTTTAATTAGAATGTGTGTGCCCGTCGAGCGCACACACGTTGATCTATCTAACTGTTTCAGTTTGTTGTGGCTAATCAAAAACAGTTCATCCATGTGAAGTGTATGCCATCAATCGCAGACACTTTGATCTGGCTGACCCGTTTCTGTTATGTTGCCTAATCGCAAACAGTTAATCCTTCTGAAGAATATGCCCTCAATCACACACACCTTGATCTGGCTGGTCGTTTCTTTTGTGTTGCCTAATCACAAACAGTTCATCCGAGTGAACCGTGTGTTGTGTATCGCACACGCTTTCATCTGGCTGTCCGTTTCTTTTGTTCCTCCTCATCGCAAACAGTTGATTGAACTGAACCGTATGCCTTTCGTTGCACGTGCAACTAAAACCTGAACCGTGTTTGATGCATCCATCATCGCAAATGTTTTACACATTTCTGACGGCTTTCATACAGCACCGTTTGCGATTATGGCATCACACACAGTTTCTCGAAGGGTCTCTGATCGTAGTGTCGCGTTAGCAGCATCCTGCAATAGTGCCTCTCCGAACTAACAACTTCTACATGTGAGACATGGCTACTACCTCAAGTGAAAACCCTATGTGTGATCAGGTACTTAGAGGGAAGCCACAGAACCATTACATCCAATGGACGAGCTAGCGAGGACGCCAAGTACAAGGACCAAGAGAAGAAGCGGCCAGGAATCTACAGCCATCGGACGACCGAACGCCCGATGCCTAGAGCATCAGCCAGACAGCCCAAGGCGCAGCCAGTGAGGACTCCAGCGGCCAGCCGACAGACAAGTACCAGACGACCGACACACCCTAGCAACCGGACATCAGACCGTCTCCAGAAATCTGATGCCACCAGACCCGAACGGAAACAACAGAAGTCTGAGCCCTTCCGGACGACCGACGTGTCGGACGTCTGAACACGACCGGAAATCCTATAGATGCCCATCCGAGCCAAAACGTAGGAAATCTGACACTTACTAGACGTCCGGACCCCTGTGAGACGCCGGACGACCGGTAACTGTCGGACGTCCGACACTTGTCTGTGCACAGCGTGTTGGGTCGAGGCCCATGTACCCTTTCGCCCCCCCCCCTAGACTATATATACGCCTCCTCCCTCCTATTAGGGTTGGCATTGGTTTAGCTCATATGAGAGATAGAGCTTTGCTCATCCACTTGATACCTACTCCATTGGAGGCCAAGTCCTCCATCTAGGAGAAGATCCCCCCAAGTGGATTTAAGCCCTCCACCTAGGGGAAGATCCATCTTGGACTCAAGACCTCCTCTTGGAGATGAGCTAGCTACTTGTATCTTTCCTTTTTTTGTTCTTGAATCTTTGTGACCTCTTGTGTTCATGGATCTAGCACATGTGTAATCGATTCTTGTGGATTTGAGTGTTTTATCCTCGTTTCCCCTCGTGTTACTCCTTGTGTTCTTCGTGGGATTCCCTCCACATCGTGAAAGATCGGCCTTAGGGTATCCACCCTACATCACAAGTTACGTAGATGTTTCTATTATGTGCGTAGTACATGCCTACCTGGTAATATATCAGTATGAATTTAATATTATCAATGCCATGTTCATAATTTAATTTTGGAACATATTAATCAAAAATTGCTAATTTACTCAACAAGCAGAGTGGAGGAAAGACACACACGAGGACCCAATGGTTGGCAAGGTGATCGATTTGGCGTTGTGGTTGATCGACGATGATGAGTGTTGCCCAACATTATAACAGTGAATGACTCAAAGGGCAACATTAGAGCATCTCCAACAGCCGCCATATAACAGGGCAACTGCTTAAAAACTATTTTTAGGGCATGAAGTAGCAAAAATTGCTCTCCAACAATTGCCTATTTGTATAATCATGTGGTCCCATCTTGAGGCTGCCCAAAAAACCCACCCCTTTTGTATATTTGCATCATGTGTGTGGCTGCCACAAACGCAAAACCGCAGCCCGGTGCTGCCCCACGCATGCTAACCACCACCTAGAAGCCTCCCTCCCCTAGCACACACACACAATCGCTTACCCTCCCGTGCGGCACAGCCGCCGATTCCAGCTGCTCCAGGCCACTGCATAATTGTGTCGCCCCGCCCCACCACAGATCCACTGCCCCCTCCTCTCTTTGACCTCTGGCACCCCCGCAGCTCGTCGCCTCCACCATCACCAAATCTGACCGTCTGCTATCACCAAATCCGATTGCCCCGCCGCAGATCCATCGCCCCCTCCGTCTCTACAGTCGTCGACAGCCCCACAAGCCACCATTGCACCTTTTGTCGATGGTCCTCTGCCACAATGTCGTTGCTCAGTGGGCCGAAGAGCAAGAGCGGCTACCCCGACGTCCGATTGTGGGGCTCCGATCGCTATGCGGCTGGGCTCATGCGCGACGGGCAGCACCATTGGCTCTGCACGTTCAACACGGCGGTGCTCGCTATCCACACCTTCGACATCGCTTATTGAAGGCTAGGTTGGTCGAAGAGGGTTTTGAACTTCTGGAGATTGAAACTCATGAGATAGAGGAGTTCATCGGTCCCCCTGTGGAGATTGTGACCATGGCGGAGAAGAGGGATACTGAGATCGTCCTGGAGCGGTGCGACATCCATCAGAGGGATGAGGCCACTATGGCAAGGCTTGCGGCGAAAAATCTACACCTTTTGGTGCAACAAAAGAAGTCGGTGAAGGAGGTGGAGGACAAGGCTAGACCCTCAATGGTGATCGAGCTCAGGTAAGAGGACGAAGTGAAGAAGGTCGACGAGGAGTCATGGACAAACTTAGTGGAAGTAGTTGTTAGTAGTTGCATGTAGCTTGCAGTACTCGAATATGTTAAGTTTGTATCGGAACTCTGTTTAAATTTGCATGTTTGCAGATCTATGCTTGAATCAAATTTGCAATGATCTAGTCTAGTCTAGTTTCGATGTTTTGGTGCCCTATTATAGAAAGTTCTTGGAGCAGTGTTGCCCTATCATAGAGTTGCTATTGGATCATAAAAAATCCATGTCCTAAAACTTACTTTTTTGCATCCTAAAACTACTTTTGGGTGCCCTATAATAGGGTGGTATTGGAGATGCTCTTACTTTTATTTTTCTCTTGGTTTTGGAGGACGGTAAGATCTTCGACGTGCATCTCTGACCAGACCTTACACGTGAGTAACAAACATCGTCGTAGAAGTATCAGCAAAAAAAAGGAGTAACTGCATGCTACTTTCATTTCCTTCTGGCAAGGTTTTGCTACTTCAACATCTGATTAGCTGGTAATGCTGACGCATCCTCTCCAATCACTACAGCTATTAGTATTCCCTCTATAAAGAAATATAAGAGCATTTACATCACTACTTTAATGATCTAAACACTCTTATACTTTTTCACGAAGGGAGTATTTGACAGGGATCTTCAGGTGACTGAAATACACCACACAGGAGGCCGCAGCAGTTGCGAGTGCGACAACACGGAGCAACGGGCAGAATTAGGACTCTGCGAAGAAATATCACCACACCTAACGATCGTGTATTCAAAGCATCTTTAAAGGTGATATAGATGTAAAAGTAACTAACTTATACATCTTCAAGACCCAAAACCTACCTCCAACAGATGATGTAGATGCAAAAAAAATTACATCACCTACTCGAAGAGATGTAAAATACAACACCTGGATATGGAAATTTGCATCTCTACCTCCACGTGATGTAAAACAGTCGGTCACGCGCCAACCGCCCAACTGGCTTCATTTCACTTTTGCCTACCCCTCCCCCTCCCCACCCCCGTCCGCCCGACAGCTGCCCGCCACTGCCACCCGCCCATCCATCTCCGACCCCGCCCTCCTGCCTCGCTGCCAATTTGATTCGGAGATTCCCCGGAGCTCCAGCTGTTGTGATGATGTCAACGGCGTAGTCATGGACGCGTTGGCGCTTCTGGTAACCACGACCCGTTGCCGGAGCTAGGGGAGCCGCGCGACGCCGCCTACCTGCGTGTGGAGTCGCCTTGCTACGAGACTTGATGAACTTCAGAAAGACTGGAGTACTGGAAATGGAATGGCGAAAGAACATCCTTTTTCATTATTTGCTTGATGTATTGTGCAAGAACTTTATTGTATTTCTGTTGCATTCGATGTTGTGGATTTAATGAATTATGTAATTATTTGATATTGTGGACAAGCAAAAAAAATATGTTTTAATTCGATATGTTTTTATTTTAAATTGTGCAACTATATAGTGGTTCTGTGCCAGCGGTTTTTTACATCTTCAATATGCATCATCTATTGGAGTTCAACTTTTACATCACCAATACACACATCATATGTTCAAGTTGCCTCTTTTTTGGAAATGTAAGATGCACTTTTTGATAATGTAAATTATACAACACCTAATTTTACAACTCCAAATTTGCATCATCTATTGAAGATGCTCTAACAAATATAGACAAAGGAGCTACTCGTTCTAGAAGATAACTCAATCTGGAGTTGTTTCCACAGACTATGGATCTTCATTTCCGTAGGTAGTGTATATATATCTAAAGACCAAGTCCTCCCACAAAAGATGTAAATAGCCAATAGAAGACATGACAAGTAATATAACAGCAAGTAAAGGCAGCAATAAACCACAAGTCACATCAGACGCTCTATTGCTCTAGCAGCATCTCACCCAAATGGTTCGACAGAAATAGCTGGAACTCACTGAAAAGAAACGCAGCTGGGATTCAGATTCTGAGCGTGCACGTACATACCGGAGCATTTGCACACACAAGTGTTAATAGGACTAGCAGGAGCTAACGTAATTCTGTAAAATGGAATGGATTCATGTTCATGGTACCCAAAACGTAGTAGATCATGGTAAAATGGAACACTACCATATAGTACAAGAGATCTTATCGCCTATTAGGAGTCTGACTCTGAGAAAGCGTGTCTTCGCCAAGGTTCACGATTTAGTTCTTCAACCTGGCTACTCAATTACTCCATTCCTAAATACTCCCTTTGTAAAGAAATATAAAAGCATTTAGATCACTAGAAACGCTCTTATATTTCTTTACGGAGGGAGTATAAGTCTTTTTAGAGATTTCAATAAGGACTACATACGAATGTATATAGACATATTTTAGAGTTTAGATCCACTCATTTTGCTCCGTATGTAGTCCGCATTGAAATCTCTACAAAGACTTATATTTAGGAACGCAGGGAGTATTTATGAGCCAATTGTGTGCAGTGGTAATTCTGCAAGCCGCTTCATCATACCAATACAAGAGATGGATTTATTTTTCCTTAATATAGTCGATTCTTTTAATAAACCAAAAAATGTTTTGGTATTTATATCCCATCCATGCCAAACAAACAAAAAAATCTACCATTCAAGCCGCATATGCTGATGTAACAGGATGGTGTCAATATAACATGACTGTCCTACGTCAGACGGCATCTACAATTAACGAAGATTTTACCAGTTCCTGCTGCGGCTGTTGTGCTACTTGTGGTGGATAGTTTGGGTAGCCAGCATATGTCCCATACCCATACATGTTAGGGTCCTGAGGGGGAGTAGCATATCCATAAGCCCTGTAGCCTTGTCCGTAGCCATAGTAGCCAGCATTAGCAGTAGCACCACCCCACTGGTTGAAGTCCTGTTGGGACTGAAAATGTATAGCTTCAGTTGGTTGGAGGGGTAATGAAAGCAAGTCCAATATGTGAGAGATGAAATCACCTGAACTTGTTTGTTTGAAGGGCTCCGACCCCATGAAAGTCTCACATTCTGCCCTCCAATCATGGTACCTTGCAGCATTAGCAGGGCTTACTCTGCAGAGGATCTGAATTTTACAGTAACAGACTGCTTAGAATTTAAATGAATAAAATGATTGGTACCACGAAACTAGGGTAAAATAGTGAACCTGCTAGCATATTGAACAAAACCACATCTTTTGCCAACAGGTATCTTAACATGGACGACTTCTCCATATGGAGTGAAAAGTTGTTTTAACACATCCTCAGTGGCGTTGGGGTCAAGGCCACCAACAAATATCTGCATTCACCAAAGATAGATGATCTATCAAACATAACCAATCAGCAGGCTAGTTGCTTCCATTCAAGGAAACAGAACAAAGAACGCACAGTGGAATTGCTAGGATCATTGTCAGTCTGAACCCCCTGAGAACTTGGTACTGTAAATAAACACAAATAAAGATATACTACCAGACTTGAGGGATATTGAACTGAAAAACAAATATATGAATAATTATGCCCTGCAGGTTACTAAATTTTTAATTGACTTGAATAGGAATGCTTGGTAAATGCAATTGTTCATACAAAAGCCATGTCACGCTTCACACATTCTAGCTAGCAATAACTAGGTCATTATATACCGCAGTATCAAGCATAATGAATTACAACTTCATTAAATACTCCCTCCGTCCCATAATATAAGAATGTTTTTGACACTATGTGGTGTCAAAACGTTCTTATATTATGGGACGGAGGGAGTAATATGTAGGGGAAAAGGGCAAATCAGGCGTATCACATATCATTGTGCATCAAATCCTCAGAAACTACACCGAACATCAGAACAAAATAACACTGCAAGATTGCAATGACGAAAGTGTAATCCTTGTAGATAGTGTATATCATTCTTCAGTCCTTGGACAACTATTCAACGGCCAAAAGAACTAATAATGAGAAGACGGATAATAAACTATTAACATAAATTTCAGAGTTTGCTTTTGAAAATTAATCAGGCCAACTTGAGGACTACACAAGTAAAATAATTAATGATATGTTAAAATGCCTGCTGATCAATGCAATCAATGGAACTTGCAGGACCCCAAACAATTGCAAACCTAGCTTGCAGGAGCCTCCAAAAAAGATGCCGATGGAGCACGGGATGGCGATTTTGCTAGACCCACTTTGTCAACAAAAATTGCCATACGAACAGTTATTATGGCAAATCGGGCTAATATGGCGACTCTACTAGAGTTGCTCTTAAACCAATATATGTCCAAAAAATGAAGTTGTTCATGAAGCTAATCAAGTCATTATTAGTGCTCAAAATATCTCAACAAGCTTTGAACCTCAAATCCAGAAAGACAAATAGGACAGCTGAGTGTTTGCAACATCAGGACCCAGAATAAGCTGATTAGCAAATAAACAGACACCAGAACTCAACAACTAGCTGTGACGCCAAATCTCAATTTGACAAAGCTAACTAATACAGTTGCAAGGAAATAGAATCACAAGGTGCAAACAATCGGCTAACAAACTAAACAACCAGGCAAAGGATGTGTGGCATATAAAAATGTCACAGCTCCAAACATTTCATTATGTGTAGCATATAGAAATGTCACAACTCCAAAAATTACGTTATGTGTGTGTGTGTGCTTTTATCATATACGATTTCTTGGATGAACTTAGCACAAAGAGCCTCCAGGTACAAAAGGTTCTAACCATTCCTAAGAAATCTGTACAGAAATGTAGGGAAAGGCTGCGTACTATAGACCCAAAGTGGTCGGACCCTTCCCTGGACCCTGCGCAAGCGGGAGCTACATGCACCAGGTTGCCCTTAAACCCATGTTGGGACTACTAAATCCCATAACTGTTTTACAAGACATTACACTATACATGTTCTGCCACAGATCCTACGACCGGTGAAGGTTGTGAACTTCAAGAGACAGCTTTAATTCAAGATACAGGAAGAAATAAAACGAGTATGTGGAAGGAACCAAACTGGAAAGGAAGTACTGGATACCAACCGAACCAGGTTCAAATTTAGGACATAAACGATTAACACTGACCTAACAGAGGCCACACATTACACAAGATAGGTAATGCTGTTCATGTCAGTCGTAGAGAGCCTGTTGGTATCCTGCTTCGAGACAATGGGAGTTTTATGAGTATACCTCAGAATCCTAATGTATTATTAAATGATCCGAATTCACGAAGGAAATGTTGTGGATCGACAAACTTATTGCTCAAGCCAAGCTTCAATACATTTTCAACTAGTAATAAAGGAAACTGAACCACAGAAGGCTAATACAACAAGTAACTGCAAGGACAACTAAGGACAAAATGAACACATAAAATCAATTACAAGTCAAATGCAAATGTAATAATCTTTAAAACGCAGCTAAAACAAATTAAATCTAGCCAACTAGGATTTAGTGCTTACCTTTCTCTTGAACTCCAGTTGCTTTTTGCTTATTTGCAGCTGGTCCAATACGCATGGGCCTCGAAGAACAGAGCATCCCATTCATTTCAGTCATTGCACGAGTTTGCTCTGTAGGATCACCAAATTTCACAAAGCCATAGCCCTTTGGGCGCATTGTCAGTTTATCCATTACAACTTTTGCACCCTTAACCGAGGGGTACTGTACCCTAAATGTCTCTTGCAATACGTAGTCTGTGACATCAGCAGCCAAATCACCAACAAATATTGTGTAATCGGCGCCATCATCACGTTTTTCACCAGCAGTCGCCCAGTTCAATCTGTATGCCATCTCAACATTTGGCATCATTGCCCCGTTGAATGTCTGAAGAACTCTTTCAGCGCCAGCATGGCTTGTGAATTCAATGAAGCCATAACCTTGAAGTTGTCCAGTCTGCTTGTCACGAATCAGCTTCACAGATTGCACCTATACAAATTAAAGAGGACAATACGAAAGATCAATATACTGTGTGTAAACGATAGACACAAACTGAGAGTATAATTTGTAGAACACATGATGATAAATAATCACAAATCTGAATCAGCCAACCAGTTACAACATCAATCAACCAGTTACAATAGAAAAGCAACTCAGTTTCGCAAAATACCTTGGCCGCAGTCATTCCTATAATGTTGTTTCAGTTTATACTGTGAAACAGATAAGCGTAAGAACCAATAACAGAACCAAGGAAAAAAAACTGAGCCTGATCGCATGGCTCAAGTTGCTTTTCAGAAAGTATAAACAATTAGCTGAAGAATAACAGTAGTTTGGAGACCAGACACAACGTGTATTACATCAATCACGGATACGTATTCGTGTTTGCATCAAGCGTCACCCACGGCCCCACGAAAAATCACAGGCAAATCCACATCGACATATATTGAACCAATTATACAGAGGATTCTGAGGAGATGGCACCGGAGAGCGAGAGGCGCATACCTCGCCGGTGCTCGCGAAGCAATTGTAGACGTAGTTCTCGTCCATCCAGTACTGCAGGTCCCCTATCCAGAGTGTCCTGACCTCGTTGGGCCCAGCGGGCGCCTGCGTCGGGGCAGCCGGCCGGCCGTAGTACGCGGCCTGCTGGGGCGGCAGCGGCTGGCCCCACATCTGCGGGGGCAGGAGCGGGGGCGCCGGCGCGCAGAGCTGGTGCGGCGGCATGGGCGGTGGGATGGCGCCCCACTGCGGCGGGGCGACGCCGGGCTGCGGCTGGGGCATCATGGCGGCTGGGACGATGAACCCTGGCGCGGAGAGGGGGCAGGAAGAGATTGGGATGTGTGCGCGTGAGGGCCAACGCGAGATATTATGGGGTTGTTTGGATACGGCGATTGGTTTTTGTAAAGTTCTGTTTGGTTACGGTAACAAATGCGAGGATAACGAAAGATTGGTTTCTGCAAAACGAAAAACTGAGTTTTAGGAACAGTTTTTTTAACAAAATATCAGCTTTATTTATTGAAAAAAAAATGTTTACATAGTCAATAAGAAAACAACTAGTACATATGCCCGTGCGTTGCAACGGATGAATAATTTTTTTAGTTACAGATTGGTATTTTTTTAAGCAACCATATATTTCATTAGACAATCTGTTCACAAAGATTACACATATGATCACCATACGAGACAAACATGCTTGTCAAGCAACTTTGCACAAAGAATTTCATAAGAAGTAAAGTTAATATTCCATCCTTGAAAAAACGTGTGCCTCGCCGAAACGTAGTCCACAAACCTCCTTTGTCGTCACATTAAGAGCAATATCAAGCATAGCTAAAATAATAAGAGCAATACCAGCGCTCTCCTGTTTGTCGTTTGTGCCATTCGTCTGCCTCGTCTTCTCCTTCTCTAGTTGTCATAAACAAAATAAATATCTCTTGGGAAAAAAATAAACTACATTTAAAAATCTAACATATGGGCAAGGCCTATATTTCCAGGTGCATACTTTTTTCTAACACACAATAAAAATCCACAGTGGGAACCACTCTATTACCATTAGTGGTCATAAGCTAGTTTGCATCCATAATATCCTCCAAAAATAAAAAGGCATAAGCAACGAAACACACAAAAGAACACTTCCTTATTTCTTTATGAATTATGATTAGCAACTTGACTCCATTTGACAATAAAAATTAACTTTGTTTCTTTCCGACCATTAAAACTGAGTAGGGCCACAATTTCCTACTGGAAAGAAGAAACTTGGCATCCAAAAAATAGCACTTTGTACAATGTTTTAGTAATATAGCTCAATGCAAGCCATGGTTCAGATTTCTGCTCAAAATTCAAATAGAAACATTGAAGTTTAATTTACACTACATCACAGCAGCTTCCAATTCAAAGTGAGTCGAGTGACAATTGTTTGTTGTTAAAAATACTCTAAATCCTCAGCTCTAAAATACATCGCACTGCATACTCATGGCTACGTGTAGGCCTACATTTACCTCGTCTTTCTCTGCGGCAGCTACAGCCATCCAGTCCTCCTTCTACTGCTTCTTCTCTTGTCCCTGTACAATTTCTTCTCTTCTACTTCCTTCTGGACTGGTCCTTGCCTGGCTCCAATGCAGCAGCATCGGAGGACAGAGAAAGCAGGTAGGTGTAGAAGAAGTTTCTTCCATCACAAAGTACATGAACCACATACCCTGGTTGACTGAGAAAATATGACATCACATAGCAATCAACAGCGGTACAACACTACCCCTCTCTGTATGAAATCAGAGAGCAATAAATCTCTCTCAGTATAAAATGGAAGGATGTATATCTCTCTCTGTATAATGTCACAAAGTAATCACTTCTCTCCCTCTCTATAAAATCGAAGCATCATTTGAGTACTTGTGAGTTACGGTAGCAACAACAAAAATAGCAGCAACATATGTGCATGTATCAAACAGCTTGCCATGTCTATGAGCAAGCAGCAACAATAGCAAAATTTAGCTAGCAGCAGCAATAACAGAATTCAGCTACCAGCCATCATCCATCCCATCCCAACACCATCATAACACTCATCTCACTATGCTTGCAGCCCTCACACCTGAATTTGATCTGCCTACACAACAAATCCAAGAGCTCACTTGATTAGGACGGCAATGGTGGAACCGAGCAGATCGGTCGGTGCTAACAGCTCCACCACCACCATTGCCGTGAGGAAGAAGAAGCTAACGGCAACATCACCAGCCACCCCCAAGCAGGACAAGGAGAAGCCGGCAGATCAAGGCGGCGAGAATCAGCAGAGCAGCCATGTCGCCGCAGGGGCCGCTGCTGCAGCTATGGAGAGCCCTTCATACAGGCTAGCTCTCAGGAGCCTCTTCTCCTGTCGGAATTGCCACGCGCAGCGCGCCGCCCCGCCGCAGCCAGCGCCGGCGCTGGCAGATGACATGGCCAGGAGGTGCAAGAAGAAGTCCAGGAAGCAGACGCAAGTCGGCTGCTCCGCCTCCATCTACAAGCTCTGTGACGCCAGCCCGTGGTGGGTCACGCTGCACCGCGCGCCTGCCGAGGATGAGCTGCCCTCTGGCTCCGCAACTGGAGCCGGCGAGCCGTGCAAGCGTCGGGCGTCCGTGAGCGGTGCCGGCGAGCGGCGGGTGAAGAAGCTCCTGCAACAGCCGCAGGAGGGGCAGAGTGAGGCGGGGGGCGCCATGGTGGTGGGCTCGTCGTCGAGGCACTGCATTGGGGTCGTCCACTGCATCCTCGTCCTCATCGACAGCGGGCGGCGGCGGGTCGTCGTTGCGGCTTGCGGAGGTTGTCGGGGTGCGAGGATGGACACCACAAAGGGATGGGGGCACGGCGATTGAGGGATGGGGGCGCGGCGGCGAGCAGAGGGACGGTGGCGCAGCCGCGGAGGAAGGTTTTTTTTTAGAACTCGGAGGAAGGGATAAGGTGCTTTATTGCCTGGCGAACCGAATAGATCAGGCTGAGGCCCAGCCAGTTGTCGGGCGCACCGGGGGAGCAGGCTAGGTGGTCGCTGTGAATGTGGCCCAAGCGGGAGTCTAGAAGCGTTATTTCAGCCGAACGTTTTTGTTTCTTCAGCTGAAAGTTTTCTACTGTATAATTTTATTAGTATCACCTCGAATATTGCTTTAAATTCAAACTGAAAGCGTAAAATCACGCAAAGAAGCGTATTGTAACGGTGAACCACGGAGTCAATCCGTGCTTTATTATTATTAGGGAAAGATAAGAAAAGATACAATATCATTCATGGTTTCTCAAACCAATCCCTTGTCACAGAAAAGTTAGCTAACACCTTATTTGTTTCTCTATTACAATTTTCAAACCTAATAAGAGAAAAAACAAACGCCATAACACTGTTGGGGAACGTAGCAGAATTTTAAAATTTTCTACGCATCACCAAGATCAATCTATGAAGTCATCTAGCAACGAGGGAGAGGGGAGTGCATCTACATACCCTTGTAGATCGAGCGCGGAAGCGTTCAAGAGAACGGGGTTGATGGAGTCGTACTCGTCGTGATCCAAATCACCGATGACCTAGCGCCGAACGGACGGCACCTCCGCGTTCAACACACGTACGGTTGGGAAGACGTCTCCTCCAACTTAATCCAGCAAGGGGGAAGGAGAGGTTGATGAAGATCCAGTAGCACGACGGCATGGTGGTGGAAGCAACGGTGATCTCGGCAGGGCTTCGCCAAGCTCAGGGAGAGGGAGGAGTGTCACGGGAGGGAGAGGGAGGCGCCAGGGGCTAGGGTGCGGCTGCCCTCCCTCTCTCCCACTATATATAGGGTCCCTAGGGGGCGCCGGCCCTAGGAGATCCAATCTCCAAGGGGGGCGGCGGCCAAGGGGTTGGCTTGCCCCCCAAGCCAAGTGGGGCGCCCCCCACCCCTAGGGTTTCCAACCCTAGGCGCAGGGGGGGCCCAAGGGGGGCGCACCAGCCCACTAGGGGCTGGTTCCCCTCCCACTTCAGCCCATGGGCCCTCCGGGATAGGTGGCCCCACCCGGTGGACCCCCGGGACCCTTCCGGTGGTTCCGGTACAATACCGATTACCCCCGAAACTTTCCCGATGGCCGAAACTTGACTTCCTATATATAAATCTTCACCTCCGGACCATTCCGGAACTCCTCGTGACGTCCGAGATCTCATCCGGGACTCCGAACAATTTTCGGGTTATCGCATACTAATATCTCAACAACCCTAGCGTCACTGAACCTTAAGTGTGTAGACCCTACGGGTTCGGGAGACACGCAGACATGACCGAGACGACTCTCCGGTCAATAACCAACAGCGGGATCTGGATACCCATGTTGGCTCCCACATGCTCCTCGATGATCTCATCGGATGAACCACGATGTCGAGGATTCAATCAATCCGTATACAATTCCCTTTGTCAATCGGTACGTTACTTGCCCGAGACTCGATCGTCGGTATCCCAATACCTCGTTCAATCTCGTTACCGGCAAGTCACTTTACTCGTGTCGTAATGCATGATCCCGTGATCAACCACTTGGTCACATTGAGCTCATTATGATGATGCATTACCGAGTGGGCCCAGAGATACCTCTCCGTCATACGGAGTGATAAATCCCAGTCTCGATTCGTGCCAACCCAACAGACACTTTCGGAGATACCTGTAGTGTACCTTTATAGTCACCCAGTTACGTTGTGACGTTTGGCACACCCAAAGCACTCCTACGGTATCCGGGAGTTGCACAATCTCATGGTCTAAGGAAATGATACTTGACATTCGGAAAAGCTATAGCAAACGAACTACACGATCTTTGAGCTATGCTTAGGATTGGATCTTGTCCATCACATCATTCTCCTAATGATGTGATCCCGTTATCAATGACATCCAATGTCCATAGTCAGGAAACCATGACTATCTTTTGATCAACGAGCTAGTCAACTAGAGGCTCACTAGGGACGTTTTGTGGTCTATGTATTCACACATGTATTACGATTTCCGGATAACACAATTATAGCATGAACAATTGTGACGCCCCGAGACCGATGTGCCACGTGTATTCCTGTTATTCGCTGTTGTTGCCTTGTCATTCGCTTGCGTGTTGCATCTTGTCATATCATCATGTGCATTGCATCATCATGTTTTCAAAACTTGCATCTGTCCCGGCCTCCTCGTTCTCTCTGTTGTCCGTTCTGAGCCCAGACACACTTGCACGCGCCCGCGACATGTCCGAAATATTATTTTATAAGTGGCCGGAAAATGTTCTCGGAATGGGTTGAAAGTTGGCGTGTGGTCTTATTATAGTGTAGATAGACCTCCTGTCAAGTTTCACCGCATTCGGAGTTCGTTTGTTAGCCCAACCGTTAAGCTATAGCGGCATTATAGCCGGTCTTTTCGTCGGACGTTTTCGGTCTTCGGAAACAGATGTCGGGCTCTCTCTCTCTTCTCCCCCTCATAGTCTCGCCACGGCCCACCTAGTCCATCCTCTTTCCCCTCTTCGCTTCCGGAGTTGTCCGATGCGATCGCACGGCCCGAAACCCTCTCTGCTCAGTGCATCAAACCCCCCCTCGCGCGCGCGTCCGAAAAGCTGTCCCGGACCCGACCCGAGCAGTCGTCACCGTTGTGTCCGGCTCATCCCCAAACGTCTACAAAACATCACCGTTTTCTTATTTGGACTTCCTAGTGTTTTATTCTTAACCGCTCGATTTTAATTGGAGGGACGGATTAGCCCCTAAACTTCCCTCTTTTCCATATATATAGTCCACTCCTAGACTATTTTGGACAAACCCTAAAATCTAGGGACCTTGTCCCATCCATCCCATCCCCACGCCGCCGCCACTCTCCTTGTTATCAGCGTCGAACCTGAAGGAAATATGCCCTAGAGGCAATAATAAAGTTATTATTTATTTCCTTATATCATGATAAATGTTTATTATTCATGCTAGAATTGTATTAACCGGAAACATAATACATGTGTGAATACATAGACAAACAGAGTGTCACTAGTATGCCTCTACTTGACTAGCTCGTTAATCAAAGATGGTTATGTTTCCTAACCATGAACAAAGAGTTGTTATTTGATTAACGAGGTCACATCATTAGTTGAATGATCTGATTGACATGACCCATTCCATTAGCTTAGCACCCGATCGTTTAGTATGTTGTTATTGCTTTTCTTCATGACATATACATGTTCCTATAACTATGAGATTATGCAACTCCCGTTTACCGGAGGAACACTTTGTGTGCTACCGAACGTCACAACGTAAAAGGGTGATTATAAAGGAGCTCTACAGGTGTCTCCAAAGGTAGATGTTGGGTTGGCGTATTTCGAGATTAGGATTTGTCACTCCGATTGTCGGAGAGGTATCTCTAGGGCCCTCTCGGTAAAGCACATCACATAAGCCTTGCAAGCATTGCAACTAATGAGTTGGTTGCGGGATGATGTATTACAGAACGAGTAAAGAGACTTGCCGGTAACGAGATTGAACTAGGTATTGGATACCGACGATCGAATCTCGGGCAAGTAGCATACCGATGACAAAGGGAACAACGTATGTTGTTATGCGGTCTGACTGATAAAGATATTCGTAGAATATGTAGGAGCCAATATGGGCATCCAGGTCCCGCTATTGGTTATTGACCGGAGAAGTGTCTCAGTCATGTCTACATTGTTCTCGAACCGTAGGGTCCGCACGCTTAACGTTACGATGACAGCTATTATGAGTTTATGCATTTTGATGTACCGAAGGTTGTTCGGAGTCCCGGATGTGATCACGGACATGACGAGGAGTCTCGAAATGGTCGAGACATAAAGATTGATATATTGGAAGCCTATATTTGGATATCGGAAGTGTTCCGGGTGAAATCGGGATTTTACCGGAGTACCGGGAGGTTACCGGAACCCCCTGGGAGCCATATGGGCCTTCATGGGCCTTAGTGGAAAGGAGAAAGGGGCAGCCCAAGGTGGCCGCGCACCTCCCCCCTCCCCTAGTCCTATTAGGACTAGGAGAGGTGGCCGGCCCCCCTCTCTCTCTTTCCCCCCTTGAGGATTCCTATTCCAACTAGGATTGGGGGGGGGGGGAATCCTACTCCCAGAGGGAGTAGGACTCCTCCTGGCGCGCCCCAAGGCTGGCCGCACCTCTCCCCCCTAGCTCCTTTATATACAGGGGCAGGGGGCACCTCTAGACACACAATTGATCCCCATGATCGTTCCATAGCCGTGTGCGGTGCCCCCTGCCACCATATTCCACCTCGATCATATTGTAGCGGTGCTTAGGCGAAGCCCTGCGACGGTAGAACATCAAGATCGTCACCACGCCATCGTGCTGACGGAACTCTTCCCCGACGCTTTGCTGGATCGGAGCCCGGGGATCGTCATTGAGTTGTACGTGTGCTAAGAACTCGGAGGTGCCGGAGTAACGGTGCTTGGATCGGTCGGATCGGGAAAACGTACGACTACTTCCTCTATGTTGTGTGATCACTTCCGCAGTCGGTCTGCGTTGGTACATAGACAACACTCTCCCCTCTCGTTGTTGTGCATCACCATGATCTTGCGTGTGCGTAGGAATTTTTTTGAAATTACTACGTTCCCCAACAGTGGTATCAGAGCCTAGGTTTTATATGTTGATGTTATATGCACGAGTAGAACACAAGTGAGTTGTGGACGATATAAGTCATACTGCCTACCAGCATGTCATACTTTGGTTCGGCGGTATTGTTGGATGAAGCGGCCCGGACCGACATTACGCGTACGCTTACGCGAGACCAGTTCTCCCGACGTGCTTTGCACATAGGTGGCTTGCAGGTGACAGTTTCTCCAACTTTAGTTGAACCGAGTGTGGCTACGCCTGGTCCTTGCGAAGGTTAAAACGGAGTCAAATTGACAAACTATCGTTGTGGTTTTGATGCGTAGGTAAGATTGGTTCTTTCTTAAGCCCGTAGCAGCCACGTAAAACTTGCAACAACAAAGTAGAGGACGTCTAACTTGTTTTTGCAGGGCATGTTGTGATGTGATATGGTCAAAACGTGATGAGATATAAGTTGTTGTATGAGATGATCATGTTTTGTTGAAGTTATCGGCAACTGGCAAAAGCCTTATGGTTGTCTCTTTATTGCATAAGATGCAAGCGCCAAATAATTGCTTTACTTTATCGCTATGCGATAGCAATAGTTGCAAGAGCAATAGTTGGCGAGACGACCATGTGACGACATATTGATATAGATCAAGATGATGGAGATCATGGTGTCATGCCGGTGACGATGGAAATCATGACGATGCTTTGGAGATGGAGATCAAAGGCACAAGATGATGATGGCCATATCATGTCACATATTTTGATTGCATATGATGTTTATCTTTTATACATCTTATTTTTGCTTTGATTGACGGTAGCATTATAAGATGATCTCTCACTAATTATCAAGAAGTGTTCTCCCTGAGTATGCACCGTTGCCAAAGTTCGTCGTGCCCAGACACCACGTGATGATCGGGTGTGATAAGCTCTACGTCCATCTACAACGGGTGCAAGCCAGTTTTGCACACGCAGAATACTCGGGTTAAACTTGACGAGCCTAGCATATGCAGATATGGCCTCAGAACACGGAGACCGAAAGGTCGAGCGTGAATCATATAGTAGATATGATCAACATAACGATGTTCACCATTGAAAACTACTCCATTTCACGTGATGATCGGTTATGGTTTAGTTGATTTGGATCACGTGATCACTTAGAGGATTAGAGGGATGTCTATCTAAGTGGGAGTTCTTTAAGTAATTTGATTAATTGAACTTAAATTTATCATGAACTTAGTCCTGGTAGTATTTTGCAAATCATGTTGTAGATCAATAGCTCGCGTTGTTGCTTCCCTGTGTTTATTTTGATATGTTCCTAGAGAAAATTGTGTTGAAAGATGTTAGTAGCAATGATGCGGATTGGATCCGTGATTTGAGGTTTATCCTCATTGCTGCACAGAAGAATTATGTCCTTGATGCACCGCTAGGTGACGGACCTATTGCAGGAGCAGATGCAGACGTTATGAACGTTTGGCTAGCTCAATATGATGACTACTTGATAGTTTAGTGCACCATGCTTAATGGCTTAGAATCGGGACTTCAAAGACGTTTTGAACGTCATGGAGCATATGAGATGTTCCAGGAGTTGAAGTTAATATTTCAAGCAAATACCCGAGTTGAGAGATATGAAGTCTCCAACAAGTTCTATAGCTAAAAGATGGAGGAGAATCGCTCAACTAGTGAGCATGTGCCCAGATTGTCTGAGTACTACAATCGCTTGAATCAAGTGGGAGTTAATCTTCCAGATAAGATAGTGATTGACAGAATTCTCTAGTCACCATCACCAAGTTAGTAGAACTTCGTGATGAACTATGATATGCAAGGGATAACGGAAACAACTCCCAAGCTCTTCGTGATGCTGAAATCGACGAAGGTAGAAATCAAGAAAAACATCAAGTGTTGATGGTTAACAAGACCACTAGTATCAAGAAAAGGGCAAAGGGAAGAAGGGGAACTTCAAGAAGAACAGCAAGCAAGTTGCTGCTCGAGTGAAGAAGCCCAAGTCTGGTCCTAAGCCTGAGACTAAGTGTTTCTACTGCAAAGGGACTGGTCACTGGAAGCGGAACTACCCCAAGTGATTGGCAGATAAGAAGGATGGCAAAGTGAACATAAGTATATTTGATATACATGTTATTGATGTGTACTTTACTAGTGTTTATAGCAACCCCTCAGTATTTGATACTAGTTCAGTTGCTAAGATTAGTAACTCGAAATGGGAGTTGCAGAATAAACAGAGACTAGTTAAGGGTGAAGTGACGATGTGTGTTGGAAGTGGTTCCAAGATTGATATGATCATCATCGCACACTCCCCTATACTTTCGGGATTAGTGTTGAACCTAAATAAGTGTTATTTGGTTTTTGCGTTGAGCATGAATATGATTTGATCATGTTTATTGCAATATGGTTATTCATTAAAGTCCGAGAATAATTGTTGTTCTGTTTACATGAATAAAACCTTCGATGGTCATACACCCAATGAAACAAGTTCATTGGATCTCGATCGTAGTGATACACATATTCATAATATTGAAACCAAAAGATGCGAAGTTAATAATGATAGTGCAACTTATTTGTAGCACTGCCATTTAAGTCATATTGGTGTAAAGCGCATGAAGAAACTCCATGCTGATGGGCTTTTGGAATCACTTGATTATGAATCACTTGATGCTTGCGAACCATGCCTTATGGGCAAGATGACTAAAACGCCGTTCTCCGGAACAATGAAGCAAGCAACAGATTTGTTGGAAATCATACATACTGATGTATGTGGTCCGATGAATATTAAGGCTTGCAGCAGGTATCATTATTTTCTGACCTTCACAGATTTGAGCAGATATGGGGATATCTACTTGATGAAACATAAGTCTGAAACATTTGAACAGTTCAAAGAATTTCAGAGTGAAGTGGAAAATCATCGTGACAAGAAAATAAAGTTTCTACGATCTGATCGCGGAGACAAATATTTGAGCTACGAGTTTGGTCTTCAATTAAAACAATGTGGAATAATTTCACAAACTCAAGCCACATGGAACACCACAGCATAATGGGGTGTTCGAACGTCATAACCGTACTTTATTGGATATAGTGCAATCTATGATGTCTCTTACCGATCTACCACTATCGTTTTGGGGTTATGCATTAGAGACAGCTGCATTCACGTTAAATAGGGCACCATCTAAATCCGTTGAGACGACACCGTGTGAACTATGGTTTGGCAAGAAACCTAAGCTGTCATTTTTTAAAGTTTGGGACTGCGATGCTTATGTGAAAAAGTTTCAACATGATAAGCTCGAACCCAAATCGGAGAAGTAAATCTTCATAGGATATCCAAAGGAAACTATTGGATACACCTTCTATCACAAGATCCGAAGGCAAGACCTTTGTTGCTAAATTCGGAAACTTTCTAGAGAAGGAGTTTCTCTCGAAAGAAGTGAGTGGGAGGAAAGTAAAATACTTGATAAGGTAATTGTACCTTCTCCCTTATTGGAAAGTAGTTCATCACAGAAATCTGTTCCTGTGACTACTACACCAGTTAGTGAGGAAGCTAATGATGATGATCATGTAACTTCAGATCAAGTTACTACCAAATCTCGTAGGTAAACCAGAGTGAGATCCGCACCAGAGTGATACGGTAATCCTGTTCTGGAAGTCATCTTACTAGACCATGACGAACTTGTGAACTATGAGGAAGCGATGATGAGCCTAGATTCCGCGAAATGGTTTGAGGCCATGAAATCTGAGATATGATCCATGTATGAGAACAAAGTATGGACTTTGGTTGACTTGCCCGATGATCGGCAAGCCATAGAAAATAAATGGATCTTCAAGAGGAAGACGGACGCTGATAGTAGTGTTACTATATACAAAGCTAGAATTGTCGCAAAAGGTTTTCGACAAGTTCAAGGTGTTGACTACGATGAGATTTTCTCACTCGCATCTATGCTTAAGTCTGTTCGAATCATGTTAGCAATTGCCGCATTTTATGAAATCTGGCAAATGGATAAACAAAACTGCATTCCTTAATGGATTTACTAAAGAAGAGTTGTATACGATGCAACTAGAAGGTTTTGTCGATCCTAAAGGTGTTAACTAAATATGCAAGCTCCAGCGATCCATCTATGGACTGGTGCAAGAATCTCGGAGTTGGAATATACGTTTTGATAAGTTGATCAAAGCATATAGTTTTATACAGACTTGCGGTGAAGCCTGTATTTACAAGAAAGTGAGTGGGAGCACTACAACATTTCTGATAAGTATATGTGAATGACATATTGTTGATCGGAAATAATGTAGAATTATTCTGCAAAGCATAAAGGAGTGTTTGAAAGGAGTTTTTCAAAGAAAGACCTCGGTGAAGCTGCTTACATATTGAGCATCAAGATCTATAGAGATAGATCAAGATGCTTGATAAGTTTTTCAATGAGTACATACCTTGACAAGATTTTGAAGTAGTTCAAAATGGAACAGTCAAAGAAAAGGTTTCTTGCCTGTGTTACAAGGTGTGAAGTTGAGTAAGACTCAAAGCCCGACCACGGCAGAAGATAGAAAGAGAATGAAAGTCATTCCCTATGCCTCAGTCATAGGTTCTATAAAGTATGCCATGCTGTATACCAGATCTATTGTATGCCCTACCACTGAGTTTGGCAAGGGAGTACGATAGTGATCTAGGAGTAGGTCACTGGACAGCGGTCAAAATTATCCTTAGTGGAATAAGGATATGTTTCTCGATTATGGAAGTGAAAAAAAAGGTTCGTCGTAAAGGGTTACGCCGATGCAAGTTTTTGACACTGATCCAGATGACTCTAAGTCTCAATCTGGATACATATTGAAAGTGGGAGCAATTAGCTAGAGTAGCTCCATGCAGAGCATTGTTGACATAGAAATTTGCAAAATACATGCGGATCTGAATGTGGCAGACCCGTTGACTAAGAATCTCTCACAAGCAAAACATGATCACACCTTAGTACTCTTTGGGTGTTAATCACATAGCGATGTGAACTAGATTACTGAAAGTAAACCCTTTGGGTGTTGGTCACATGGCGATGTGAACTGTGGGTGTTAATCACATGATGATGTGAACTATCGATGTTAATCACACGGTGATGTGATCTAGATTATTGACTCTAGTGCAAGTGGGAGACTGAAGGAAATATGCCCTAGAGGCAATAATAAAGTTATTATTTATTTCCTTATATCATGATAAATGTTTATTATTCATGCTAGAATTGTATTAACCGGAAACATAATACATGTGTGAATACATAGACAAACAGAGTGTCACTAGTATGCCTCTACTTGACTAGCTCGTTAATCAAAGATGGTTATGTTTCCTAACCATGAACAAAGAGTTGTTATTTGATTAAAGAGGTCACATCATTAGTTGAATGATCTGATTGACATGACCCATTCCATTAGCTTAGCACCCGATCGTTTAGTATGTTGCTATTGCTTTTCTTCATGACATATACATGTTCCTATAACTATGAGATTATGCAACTCCCGTTTACCGGAGGAACACTTTGTGTGCTACCAAACGTCACAACATAAAAGGGTGATTGTAAAGGAGCTCTGCAGGTGTCTCCAAAGGTAGATGTTGGGTTGGCGTATTTCGAGATTAGGATTTGTCACTCCGATTGTCGGAGAGGTATCTCTGGGGCCCTCTCGGTAATGCACATCACATAAGCCTTGCAAGCATTGCAACTAATGAGTTGGTTGCGGAATGATGTATTACAAAACGAGTAAAGAGACTTGCCAGTAACGAGATTGAACTAGGTATTGGATACCGACGATCGAATCTCGGGCAAGTAGCATACCGATGACAAAGGGAACAACGTATGTTGTTATGCGGTCTGACCGGTAAAGATCTTCGTAGAATATGTAGGAGCCAATATGGGCATCCAGGTCCCGCTATTGGTTATTGACCGGAGAAGTGTCTCAGTCATGTCTACATTGTTCTCGAACCGTAGGGTCCGCACGCTTAACGTTACGATGACAGCTATTATGAGTTTATGCATTTTGATGTACCGAAGGTTGTTCAGAGTCCCGGATGTGATCACGGACATGACGAGGAGTCTCGAAATGGTCGAGACATAAATATTGATATATTGGAAGCCTATATTTGGATATCGGAAGTGTTCCGGGTGAAATCGGGATTTTACCGGAGTACCGGGAGGTTACCGGAACCCCCCGGGAGCCATATGGGCCTTCATGGGCCTTAGTGGAAAGGAGAAAGGGGCAGCCCAAGGTGGCCGCGCGCCTCCCCCCTCCCCTAGTCCTATTAGGACTAGGAGAGGTGGCCGGCCCCCCTCTCTCTCTTTCCCCCCTTGAGGATTCCTATTCCAACTAGGATTGGGGGGGGGGGATCCTACTCCCAGAGGGAGTAGGACTCCTCCTGGCGCGCCCCAAGGCTGGCCGCACCTCTCCCGCCTTGCTCCTTTATATACAGGGGCAGGGGCACCTCTAGACACACCATTGATCCCCGTGATCGTTCCATAGCCGTGTGCGGTGCCCCCTGCCACCATATTCCACCTCGATCAAATTGTAGCGGTGCTTAGGCGAAGCCCTGCGACGGTAGAACATCAAGATCGTCACCACGCCATCGTGCTGACGGAACTCTTCCCTGACGCTTTGCTGGATCGGAGCCCGGGGATCATCATCGAGCTGTACATGTGCTAAGAACTCGGAGGTGCCGGAGTAACGGTGCTTGGATCGGTCGGATCGGGAAAACGTACGACTACTTCCTCTACGTTGTGTGATCGCTTCCGCAGTCGGTCTGCGTTGGTACGTAGACAACACTCTCCCCTCTCGTTGTTGTGCATCACCATGATCTTGCGTGTGCGTAGGATTTTTTTTGAAATTACTACGTTCCCCAACAGAACCAACCAGCCACCCTCCTTGTTTTCCCCTGATCCAATCCAATCCATCCCCTCCTTCCGATCCGACCAGCCGAGCGCCTCCTCCTTCCTCTGCCCGCTCGATCTTCCCGCTCCGCGCCCGCACCTCGCCATCTTGCTGCTGCCCGCACCATCGAAGGTCCGCCGGACCCGCGACTAGGTCACTGCCGAGCCTCCTCGCGACCAAGAACGGAACCACGGCGACCTCCCGTGGCTCGGATCTGGCCGCCCCGACGCCTCCGCTCGCGGATCCGGCGAGCCCCATTCGTATCACGCCGCCTCCGCTCCTCCGTGCCATCGTCAGCACCACCGTCAACCTCCCTGCTCGTGCGGGAGCACAAGGACGACGAGCACGCCTCGCTCTCCTGGGCCAGCTGGCCTCGTTGGCCCAACCACAGCCCAGCGCCTCCCCAACCCACTGCGCAGCTGGCCCAGCGCACCAGCCTCTGCACCGAGCGGGCCTCAGGCCACTAGGTGAGGCCAACCCCAGCGCCCAGCCGCCCCTGTTGCAGTCCAGCTCTTGTTTTTTTTCAGTTCGGCGAATTTATCTATTTTTTCAGAGACAACAGTTTTGCAGAAAACCCCTTCATGATCATGCATATTGTAACTCACAAACGATGCATCATATTAAAATAAACTTAATATGAAAAATGCTTAGAATTGCATCTAGTTTCATAATATGTCATTTTCACCCATGTTTAAAATGTTTAATTTGCTGTTTGTTTAAATTTGCTCCTATGCCATGCTAAAATGATTTATTTCATAACTAAATAACTGTAACTCGGATTTTAATAAACTTTTTATGTAAATGGGGTAGAAAAATGCCTAGTTTAACATGGTGGCTTCACTTTGCATGTTTAACAACTATAAAATTATGTTTAGGGCAGAACCGCACCAAATCTAAAATAGGCATATGGGGCTTTACCGGAATTGTTGTTCGTTGTTTCCGGCCTCATTTAAACTTGCCTAGATAGGTAGTTTTGTTTTGTTTCACCTCTTGCCATGCTAACAACATTTAATCTTGTTGGGTACATAAACGAGAGAGAACTAAATAAGTCATGTGGGTTTTCGTCAATATGCAACTCGTTGCATATTGAGCTCCACTTAACTTGTAGTGTTGTTTGTGCATTTTGCCATGCCATGCTTCATTAAACCGGACATGCATCATACTTGATTGTGCATCATGCCATGTTCATGTGTTGGTTGTTTACTATGTTGTTTGCTCCTTTTCCGGTGTTGCTTCTTCGGGTTGGTTCCGATAATGTCGTATTGTGAGGACCCATTCATCTACGTCCGTTTGTCTTCTTCATGGACTCGTTCTTCTTCCTTGCGGGATCTTAGGCAAGATGACCATACCCTCGAAATCACTTCTATCTTTGCTTGCTAGTTGCTCGCTCTTTTGCTATGCCTATTCTGCGATACCTACCACTTGCTTATCATGCCTCCCATGTTGTTGAACCAGGCCTCTAACCCACCTTGTCCTAGCAAACCGTTGTTTGGCTATGTTACCGCTTTGCTCAGCCCCTCTTATAGCGTTGTTAGTTGCAGGTGAAGATCGGAGTTCGTTCCTTGTTGGAACATGGAGATGTTGTTCCTTGTGGGAACATGTTTACTTGTTGGGTTATCACAATATATCTTATTTAATTAATGCATCTATATACTTGGTAAAGGGTGGAAGGCTCGGCCTTATGCATGGTGTTTTGTCCCACTCTTGCCGCCCTAGTTTCCGTCATATCAGTGTTATGTTCCGGGTTTTTGCGTTCCTTACGCGGTTGGGCTATAATGGGAATCCCTTGACAGTTCGCCTTAAGTAAAGCTCTTCCAGCAATGCCCAACATTGGTTTTACCATTCACCACCTAGCCTTTTTTCCCTTGGGTTTCGCGGACTCAAGGGTCATCATTATTTTACCCCCCCCCCCCTCGGGCCAGTGCTCCTCTGAGTGTTGGTCCAACCTGTCAGCTGCCGGTGACCACCAGGGGCAACTCTGGGCTGGCCTACCCGTACCTAGGACAATCTGAGTGTGCCTTGAGAAAGAGATATGTGCAGCTCCTATCGGGATTTGTCGGCACATTCGGGCGGTGTTGCTGGTTTAGTTTTACCCTGTCGAAATGTCCTGTTGTACCGGGATACCGAGTCTGATCGGAATGTCTCGGGAGGAGGTCTATTCCTTCGTTGACCGTGAGAGCTTGTGATGGGCTAAGTTGGGACACCCCTGCAGGGATTTGAACTTTCGAAAGCCGTGCCCGCGGTTATAGGCAGATGGGATTTTGTTAATGTCCGGTTGTAGATAACTTGAACCTTAACTTAATTAAAATGAATCAATCGCGTGTGTAACCGTGATGGTCTCTTCTCGGCGGAGTCCGGGAAGTGAACACGGTGTTGGAGTTATGCTTGACGTAGGTTGTTCTAGGATCACTTCTTGATCATAGTTTCTCGACCGCGCTTTGCCTTCTCTTCTCGCTCTCTTTTGCGAATATGTTAGCCACCATGTATGCTAGTCGCTTGCTGCAGCTCCACCTCATACCTTTACCTTACCCATAAGCTTAAATAGTCTTGATCGCGAGGGTGCGAGATTGCTGAGTCCCTGTGGCTCACAGATACTTCCCAAACCAGCTTGCAGGTGCCGATGAGACCGTGCAGATGACGCAACCAAGCTCAGGAGGAGCTTGATGAAGATCTTGTCCTTTGTGTGGTTTCGTTCTAGTTGATCAGTAGTGGAGCCCAGTTGGGGTCGATCGGGGACCTTTGTCGCATTTGGGGTTCTTCTTTTATTTTGGTTCCGTAGTCGGACCTTGATTGTATTTGGATGTTGTAATGTTTTATTCATGTAATTGTGTGAAGTGGCGATTGTAAGCCAACTATGTATCTCTTTCCCCTTATTGTATTACATGGGTTGTGTGAAGATTACCTCACTTGTGACATTGCTTTCAATGCGGTTATGCCTCTAAGTCGTGCTTCAACACGTGGGAGATATAACCGCATCGAGGGCGTTATAAGTTGGTAATCAGAGCCTTCCCTGACCTTAGGAGCCCCATTGCTTGATCGTTTTTAGCGGCCGAGTTGTGTCTAGAAAAATGTTTTGAGTCATTTAGGAATTATATATCAGAGAGTTTAGGAATTCTTTTTTACTTCCCAGTCTCCTCATCGCTCTGGTAAGGCATCCTGATGTAGAGTTTTGACTCTTCTCTTCTCAAATTTCACTAAAAAAAATTTAGGATCACGCGGGTATCTTGGAATCGTTCCGATGGTTTTGTGACGAGAACATTGTCTTGGTGCCTCCTGCCAGGGGTTTAGTGGAAGTGTCCCGGGGAGTTGAGCTCTGAGGTGTTGTCGTCATAATTTTATCATTGGAGTTCTGGAATACCTGAGTTTAGTACGCCGACATCGAAAATCTCTTTTATGCAGTTCGTTGGTGAGATAACCTCGACGCCACCCAGTACTGGGGTGGGAGTTCATGAGTATCGCCATAACTTGTATAACGGATGCTTTTCAAAGGTTGAGGTAGATGATTTCCGAAGGTTTCTTGGTTATGTGTTGAAGGATGGATATAGCTGGATGTAGGATTTGCTAGATTTGGGTGAGATATTATGCTTCCCCTGTATCCCCAACACCTGATTGCATAACCGGAAAATTTTGGGAGTTTCATAGGTGGGAATTCAAGTAGCTCTTAGGATATCTTTCCGACAGATGTATGATATGAAATTGGGGTTCGACGTCTAGTGGTCCGCCTATTCACGGTCGGTTTTACAGTGGTCTCGTTGTGTCTTAAAGATTCCTTGGCTATGCCGACTCGGGGACGCTTCGTATGTCATGTGCACTGCCTTGTACATGATGGTGATGTACGATCGAGCCCGTGTAGGCCCCACCACGAAAACTTCGGACGAAATATCTATCATATGTTTGTTTTGGCTTATTCTGCAAGCCAATCCTTTGTTTGCTTTTGAGTTGTGGTATTCGAGTTGCTTCAAAGTCAAATGTTGATTCCATACCTTTCATAAGCGGTGTTCTCATGTTCCTATGTGAATACCAATCCTTCGTGATCATCAAGATGGTCATGTCAATCCGTTTCAACCGGCGTGTTTTCTCTTCAAGTGGATTCGACCATTTCAACATCAGCAAGATCAATTATCATTTCTTCTCAACGGTGTTCATTTCATTCATCCCAAGCTGCCTTTGTTTTCCCGCCCACCCACCCTTTTTCTTCAAGGTATCCGATATCTAAATCAAGTATCCTTTTATTCTTGTGAAGTCTCTCCATTCCTTTTCCGTCAATGTTCTTATCCGGTGATTCTCATGAAGATTTTAATGGAGCTTCAAGTTCATCATTTTTCATTCTTTTCTCCTCCGGTGGATTCAATTCAAGCTTTTGGTGTTTCTTTACCCTTTTCCTCATTTCAAGGTTTTCTCATGCCGATGCAATTCTTAATCGTTCACCTCTCGCTATTCTATTGTCCTGGAGTGCTCAAGATATCTCGGAAGGCTCGTTTTTTTTCATTCAAGATCAGTTCAATCTATTCCGAGGTTGTTATCTCATTCAAGCCATTTAACTCAACCGGTGCATTCTCTCTTTTAAATCGTTCTATGGTGTTTCTTTTGAGTGGGCCCTAACCCACAGGTCTTTTCCCAGGATCTTACCTGACTCTTCTTATTTTCCCGGAGCTATCCTCAAATTTTCTTTTCGAAGTTGACGTAAGAATGAGTTATCATCAGTCACATGCCTTTCTCCAAGATCTTTCAAATTCTTTTCATCGTTGGATCAACCTTTCCATTCTTCATTCCGGAGTGCCTCTACAATTATTGTTGGTGTTTCTCGTCTTCATTCTCAAATTTTGAAGACCGAAGAAGAGCTTCTTTTAAATCTTGCCCCATTCTCTGCCACCCTCCCATAATTTTTTGGGTTGTGAGATATTCTTTTCACCCATCCGGAGTAATTCAGAGTATTTTCAGTTTGATTCTCCGGAGCCCATCATCTCATAATTTTTCATTCCCAGCTTTCAGCTATCGTTCTCCTAATCCTACCGGTGCATCAAGTGATCTCTAATCAGCTAGTGATCTCTTCGCTCTCATGTATCTAAATTCTCTCACGCATCTTCGTTCATTTGCTTAATTCTTCCCGGTGTTTCTTTATCTTTTCTTCATTCATTTTAATTCTGACGGTGGTTCGTTCAAGAGTTTTCTCTTCTTTCTTTATCATATCAATTTATTCGTTGTTTCAACCCTTCCGGTGGTTCGTTCAATACCTTCTCAAGTTTGCGCTATTTCTCTCTTAATCCTTTTTACGAGGATAAGTAGTATGCCAAATCCGTTGCTTGTCAGCAATTAAAATTGTTGAAGGATACACATAACATAATTCTTATTCTTGTTCCATCCAAGTGATTAATTCCTGTTTTCCGGAGTGGTTCATCATACTTATTCTTGGTTTCCAGTGTGCATCTTTCTTTCCCGGAGTTCCGAGTTCTCTCAATTATATCATCACGGAGATCCATCTAAATCATTACAAGGTTTTACCTTGTGTTCTCAACTTCTCTTTCTTTTCGTTACCTTTTGTTTACCGGAGTTCTCATGAAGGTTCTACTTGTTGGTTCATAGAGGATTTATTTCCTTTTCGAAGTGTTCATCGAGATTCTTTTCAGATGAGTTCAAGCATTCTTCATCTTGCAATCCGGAGTGCAATTCTTCCGTCCGTATCAATAGAGGTGGTATTATGTCATTCTTGATAATTTGAGTTCTTGTTTTCATGATTCACAAGTTATCAAGTATGAGATATTTTAAACCCATCACCTTCTTCCTTGGAGTTATCTTGGGTTATACTTCACCAAAAGCCTTCCCTAAGGATTGTTGTTTTATGGTGCTTATAATTGACCCAAGTTCTTCATCTACCCCCCCCCCCCGGTGAAATAAGCTTCTCATCTCCTTGTTGTTATCAATCTAATATATCATTTCCGTTAGTGGCACAATTTCACCTCATAATTTGAGATGTTCTCCATAAGCCCACTACAACCTTGTTCTTTTCGTTGTTGGTTTTTCCAATAACTCCATTCGACCCTTCTCCTAAAGATGCCTTTTCAAACTCTTTTGTGGTAGATGTTGGCATTTTCTTCTCCATTCTCCTATTTCAATTATCTATCTTCTATTCTTTTGTTCCGGAGGCATTGTCATGTTGCTCTTTTCAACCCATCATCTCGTTTTGTCAAAGATCATGTTCTTTTCATGCCTATCCATTTAACCGGAGCGTTGTGTCCTCTGCTCAAGTTCTTTTCATCTTATCAAGTTTCATATCTCTTTCTACCGGGGTGCTGTCCGAATCTGTTCTTCTTTGTCCCTCTTTTCTAACGGAGTGTTTTTCAACTTCGTGCATCTCCGTTGTATTCTTTTTCTCGAAATGGCTTAACCTTTTCAAGGTTCTTTGGTTTCACTCATTGGTCAAAGAAGCAACTTAGTTTTACCTCTTCTTTTTCTCTTCCGTTTTCCCTTCGGTGCCATTCTAGATCTCAGGACGAGATCCTCTCGTAGTGGTGGAGTGTTGTGACGCCCCGAGACCGATGTGCCACGTGTATTCCTGTTATTCGCTGTTGTTGCCTTGTCATTCTCTTGCGTGTTGCATCTTGTCATATCATCATGTGCATTGCATCATCATGTTTTCAAAACTTGCATCCGTCCCGGCCTCCTCGTTCTCTCCGTTGTCCGTTCTGAGCCCAGACACACTTGCACGCGCACGCGACATGTCCGAAATATTATTTTATAAGTGGCCAGAAAATGTTCTCGAAATGGGTTGAAAGTTGGCGTGTGGTCTTATTATAGTGTAGATAGATCGCCTGTCAAGTTTCACCGCATTCGGAGTTCGTTTGTTAGCCCAACCGTTAAACTATAGCGGCATTATAGCCGGTCTTTTCGTCGGACGTTTTCGGTCTTCGGAAACAGATGCCGGGCTCTCTCTCTCTCTCTTCTCCCCCTCGCAGTCTCGCCACGGCCCACCTAGTCCATCCTCTTTCCCCTCTTCGCTTCCGGAGTTGTCCGATGCGATCGCACGGCCCGAAACCCTCTCTGCTCAGTGCATCAAACCCCCCCTCGCGCGCGCGTCCGAAAAGCTGTCCCAGACCCGACCCGAGCAATCGTCACCGTTGTGTCCGGATCATCCCCAAATGTCTACAAAACATCACCGTTTTCTTATTTGGACTTCCTAGTGTTTTATTCTTAACCGCTCGATTTTAATTGGAGGGACGGATTAGCCCCTAAACTTCCCTCTTTTCCATATATAGTCCACTCCTAGATTATTTTGGACAAACCCTAAAATCTAGGGACCTTGTCCCATCCATCCCATCCCCACGCCGCCGCCACTCTCCTTGTTATCAGCGTCGAACCAACCAGCCGCCCTCCTCGTTTTCCCCCGATCCAATCCAATCCATCCCCTCCTTCCGATCCGACCAGTCGAGCGCCTCCTCCTTCCTCTGCCCGCTCGATCTTCCCGCTCCGCGCCTGCACCTCGCCATCTTGCTGCTGCCCGCACCATCGAAGGTCCGCCGGACCCGCGACTAGGTCACTGCCGAGCCTCCTAGCGACCAAGAACGGAACCCTGGTGACCTCCCGTGGCTCGGATCTGGCCGCCCCGACGCCTCCGCTCGCGGATCCGGCGAGCCCCATTCGTATCACGCCGCCTCCGCTCCTCCCTGCCATCGTCAGCGCCACCGTCAACCTCCTTGCTCGTGCGGGAGCACGAGGACGACGAGCACGCCTCGCTCGCCTGGGCCAGCCGGCCTCATTGGCCCAACCACAGCCCAGCGCCTCCCCAGCCCACTGCGCAGCTGGCCCAGCGCACCAGCCTCTGCACCGAGCGGGCCTCAACCCACTAGGTGAGGCCAACCCCAGCGCCCAGCCGCCCCTGTTGCGGTCCAGCTCTTGTTTTTTTCAGTTCGGCGAATTTATCTATTTTTCCAGAGACAGCAGTTTTGCAGAAAACCCCTTCATGATCATGCATATTGTAACTCACAAACGATGCATCATATTAAAATAAACTTAATATGAAAAATGCTTAGAATTGCATCTAGTTTCATAATATGTCATTTTCACCCATGTTTAAAATGTTTAATTTGCTGTTTGTTTAAATTTGCTCCTATGCCATGCTAAAATGATTTATTTCATAACTAAATAACCGTAACTCGGATTTTAATAAACTTTTTATATAAATGGGGTAGAAAAATGCCTAGTTTAACATGGTGGCTTCACTTTGCATGTTTAACAACTATAAAATTATGTTTAGGGCAGAACCGCACCAAATCTAAAATAGGCATATGGGGCTTTACCGGAATTGTTATTCGTTGTTTTCGGCCTCATTTAAACTTGCCTAGATAGGTAGTTTTGTTTTGTTTCACCTCTTGCCATGCTAACAACATTTAATCTTGTTGGGTACATAAACGAGAGAGAACTAAATAAGTCATGTGGTTTTTCATCAATATGCAACTCGTTGCATATTGAGCTCCACTTAACTTGTAGTGTTGTTTGTGCATTTTGCCATGCCATGCTTCATTAAATCGGACATGCATCATACTTGATTGTGCATCATGCCATGTTCATGTGTTGGTTGTTTACTATGTTGTTTGCTCCTTTTCCGGTGTTGCTTCTTCGGGTTGGTTCCGATAACGTCGTATTGTGAGGACCCGTTCATCTACGTCCGTTTGTCTTCTTCATGGACTCGTTCTTCTTCCTTGCGGGATCTCAGGCAAGATGACCATACCCTCGAAATCACTTCTATCTTTGCTTGCTAGTTGCTCGCTCTTTTGCTATGCCTATTCTGCGATACCTACCACTTGCTTATCATGCCTCCCATGTTGTTGAACCAAGCCTCTAACCCACCTTGTCCTAGCAAACCATTGTTTGGCTATGTTACCGCTTTGCTCAGCCCCTCTTATAGCATTGTTAGTTGCAGGTGAAGATCGGAGTTCGTTCCTTGTTGGAACATGGAGATGTTGTTCCTTGTGGGAACATGTTTACTTGTTGGGTTATCACAATATATCTTATTTAATTAATGCATCTATATACTTGGTAAAGGGTGGAAGGCTCGGCCTTATGCCTGGTGTTTTGTTCCACTCTTGCCGCCCTAGTTTCCGTCATATCGGTGTTATGTTCCCGGTTTATGCGTTCCTTACACGGTTGGGCTATAATGGGAACCCCTTGATAGTTCGCCTTAAGTAAAGCTCTTCCAGCAATGCCCAACATTGGTTTTACCATTCGCCACCTAGCCTTTTTTTCCCTTGGGTTTCGCGGACTCAAGGGTCATCATTATTTTACCCCCCCCCCCCGGGCCAGTGCTCCTCTGAGTGTTGGTCCAACCTGTCAGCTGCCGGTGACCACCAGGGGCAACTCTGGGCTGGCCTACCCGTACCTAGGACAATCTGAGTGTGCCCTGAGAAAGAGATATGTGCAGCTCCTATCGGGATTTGTTGGCACATTCGGGCGGTGTTGCTGGTTTAGTTTTACCCTGTCGAAATGTCTTGTTGTACCGGGATACCGAGTCTGATCGGAATGTCTCGGGAGGAGGTCTATTCCTTCGTTGACCGTGAGAGCTTGTGATGGGCTAAGTTGGGACACCCCTGCAGGGATTTGAACTTTCGAAAGCCGTGCCCGCGGTTATGGGCAGATGGGATTTTGTTAATGTCCGGTCGTAGATAACATGAACCTTAACTTAATTAAAATGAATCAATCGCGTGTGTAACCGTGATGGTCTCTTCTCGGCGGAGTCCGGGAAGTGAACACGGTGTTGGAGTTATGCTTGACGTAGGTTGTTCTAGGATCACTTCTTGATCATAGTTTCTCGACCGCGCTTTGCCTTCTCTTCTCGCTCTCTTTTGCGAATATGTTAGCCACCATATATGCTAGTCGCTTGCTGCAGCTCCACCTCATACCTTTACCTTACCCATAAGCTTAAATAGTCTTGATCACGAGGGTGCGAGATTGCTGAGTCCCTGTGGCTCACAGATACTTCCAAAACCAGCTTGCATGTGCCGATGAGACCGTGTAGATGACGCAACAAAGCTTAGGAGGAGCTCGATGAAGATCTTGTCCTTTGTGTGGTTTCATTCTAGTTGATCAGTAGTGGAGCCCAGTTGGGGTCGATCGGGGACTTTGTCGCATTTGGGGTTCTTCTTTTATTTTGGTTCCGTAGTCGGACCTTGATTGTATTTGGATGTTGTAATGTTTTATTCATGTAATTGTGTGAAGTGGCGATTGTAAGCCAACTATGTATCTCTTTCCCTTTATTGTATTACATGGGTTGTGTGAAGATTACCTCACTTGCGACATTGCTTTCAATGCGGTTATGCCTCTAAGTCGTGCTTCGACACATGGGAGATATAACCGCATCGAGGGCGTTACAACAATAGACAATTATCATGAGCAAAGAAATATAATAATAACCATTTTATTATTGCCTCTAGGGCATATTTCCAACAGTCTCCCACTTGCACTAGAGTCAATAGTCTAGTTACATTGTGATGAGTCGAACACCCGTGCAGTTCTGGTGTTGATCATGTTTTGCTCTAGGGAGAGGTTTAGTCAACGGATCTGCCACATTCAGGTCCGTATGTACTTTACAAATATCTATGTCTCCATTTTGAACACTTTCACGAATGGAGTTGAAGCGACGCTTGATATGCCTGGTCTTCCTGTGAAACCTGGGCTCCTTGGCAAGGGCAATAGCTCCAGTGTTGTCACAGATGAGAGTCATCGGGCCCGACGCATTGGGTATGACTCCTAGGTCGGTAATGAACTCCTTCACCCAGATTGCCTCTTGTGCTGCCTCCGAGCTGCCATGTACTCCGCTTCACATGTAGATCCCGCCACAACGCTTTGCTTGCAACTGCACCAGCTTACTGCCCCACCATTCAAAATATACACGTATCCGGTTTGTGACTTAGAGTCATCCAGATCTGTGTTGAAGCTAGCATCGACGTAACCCTTTACGACGAGCTCTTCATCACCTCCATAAACGAGAAACATATCCTTAGTCCTCTTCAGGTACTTCAGGGTATTCTTAACCGCTGTCCAGTGTTCCATTGCCGGGATTACTTTGGTACCTTCCTACCAAACTTACGACAAGGTTTACATCAGGTCTGGTACACAGCATAGCATACATGATAGACCCTATGGCCGAGGCATAGGGGACGACACTCATCTTTTCTCTATCTTCTGCCGTGGTCGAGCATTGAGCCGTGCTCAATCTCGTACCTTGCAATACAGGCAAGAACCCCTTCTTTGACTGATCCATTTTGAACTTCTTCAATATCGTGTCAAGGTACGTACTCTGTGAAAGACCAATGAGGCGTCTCGATCTATCTCTATAGATCTTGATGCCTAATATATAAGCAGCTTCTCCAAGATCCTTCATTGAAAAACACTTGTTTAAGTAGGCCTTTATGCTTTCCAAGAATTCTATATCATTTCCCATCAACAGTATGTCATCCACATACAATATGAGAAATTCTACAGAGCTCCCACTCACTTTCTTGTAAATGCAGGCTTCTCCATAAGTCTGCGTAAACCCAAATGCTTTGAGCATCTCATCAAAACGAATGTTCCAACTCCGAGATGCTTGCACCAGCCCATAAATCGAGCGTTGGAGCTTGCACACCTTGTCAGCACTCTTAGGATCGACAAAACCTTCTGGCTGCATCATATACAATTCTTCCTTAAGGAATGCCGTTTTGACGTCCATTTGCCATATCTCATAATCATAGAATGCGGCAATTGCTAACATGATTCAGACGGACTTCAGCTTTGCTACGGGTGAAAAAGTCTCATTGTAGTCAACCCCTTGAACTTGTCGATAACCCTTAGCGACAAGCCGAGCTTTATAGATGGTTGCATTACCATCCGCGTCTGTCTTCTTCTTAAAGATCCATTTATTTTCTATGGCTCGCCGATCATCAGGCAAGTCAGTCAAAGTCCATACTTCGTTTTCATACATGGATCCTATCTCGAATTTCATGGCTTCCAGCCATTTGTCGGAATCCAGGCCCGCCATCGCTTCTTCATAGTTCAAAGGTTCACCGTTGTCTAACAACATGATTTCCAAGACAGGGTTGCCGTACCACTCTGGTGCGGAACGTGTCCTCATGGACCTACGAAGTTCAGTAGCAACTTGATCTGAAGTTTCATGATCATCATCATTAACTTCCTCTCTAGTCGGTGCAGGCACCTCAGGAACATTTTCTTGAGCTGCGCCACTTACCAGTTCAAGAGGTAATACTTCATCAAGTTCTACTTTCCTCCCACTTATTTCTTTTGAGAGAAACTCTTTCTCTAGAAAGGACTCATTCTTGGCAACAAAGATCTTGCCTTCGGATCTGAGGTAGAAGGTATACCCAATAGTTTCTTTAGGGTATCCTATGAAGACACATTTTTCTGACTTGGGTTCGAGCTTTTCAGGTTGAAGTTTCTTGACATAAGCATCGCATCCCCAAACTTTTAGAAACGACAGCTTAGGTTTCTTCCCAAACCATAATTCATACGGTGTCGTCTCAACGGATTTCGACGGATCCCTATTTAAAGTGAATGCGGCAGTCTCTAAAGCATAGCCCCAAAATGACAGCAGTAGATCGGTAAGAGACATCATAGATCACACCATATCCAATAGAGTGCAATTACAACGTTCAGACACACCATTACGCTGAGGTATTCCGGGCGGCGTGAGTTGTGAAACTATTCCACATTTTCTTAAGTGTGTGCCAAATTCGTGACTCAAGTATTCTCCCCCACGATCTGATCGTAAGAACTTGATTTTCCTGTCACGTTGATTCTCAACCTCACTCTGAAATTCCTTGAACTTTTCAAAGGTCTCGGACTTGTGTTTCATTAAGTAGACATACCCATATCTACTCAAGTCATCAGTGAGGGTGAGAACATAACGATAGCCACCGCGAGCCTCAACACTCATTGGACCTCACACATCAGTATGTATGATTTCCAATAAGTTGGTTGCTCACTCCATTGTTCCTGAGAACGGAGTCTTGGTCATTTTACCCATGAGGCATGGTTCGCACGTGTCAAATGATTCGTAATCAAGAGACTCCAAAAGTCCATCTGCATGGAGCTTCGTCATGCGTTTGACACCTATGTGACAAAGGCGGCAGTGCCACAAGTATGTGGGACTATCATTATCAACCTTACATCTTTTGGTATTCACACTATGAATATGTGTAACATTACACTCGAGATTCATTAAGAATAAACCATTCACCAACGGAGCATGACCATAAAACATATCTCTCATATAAATAGAACAACCATTATTCTCGGATTTAAATGAGTAGCCATCTTGAATTAAACGAGATCCTGATACAATGTTCATGCTCAAAGCTGGCACTAAATAACAATTATTGAGGTTTAAAACTAATCCCGTAGGTAAATGTAGAGGTAGCGTGCCGACGGCGATCACATCGACCTTGGAACCATTCCGGACGCGCATCGTCACCTCGTCCTTCGCCAGTCTCCGCTTATTTTGCAGCTCCTGCTTTGAGTTACAAATGTGAGCAACCGCACCGGTATCAAATACCCAGGAGCTACTACGAGTACTGGTAAGGTACACATCAATTACATGTATATCACATATACCTTTAGTGTTGCCGACCTTCTTGTCCGCTAAGTATTTGGGGCAGTTCCGCTTCCAGTGACCACTTACCTTGCAATAAAAACACTCACTCTCAGGCTTGGGCCCATTCTTTGGCTTCTTCCCGGCAGCTTGCTTACCGGGCATGGCAACCCCCTTGCCGTCCTTCTTGAAGTTCTTCTTACCCTTGCCTTTCTTGAACTTAGTGGTTTTATTCACCATCAACACTTGATGTTCCTTTTTGATTCCCACCTCCGCTGATTTCAGCTTTGAATATACCTCAGGAATGGTCTTTTCCATCCCCTGCATATTGAAGTTCATCACAAAGCTCTTGTAGCTCGGTGGAAGTGACTGAAGGATTCTGTCAATGACCGCGTCATCCGGGAGATTAACTCCCAGCTGAGTCAAGCGGTTATGCAACCCAGACATTTTGAGTATGTGCTCACTGACAGAACTATTTTCCTCCATCTTACAACTGAAGAACTTGTCGGAGACTTCATATCTCTTGACCCAGGCATGAGCTTGGAAAACCATTTTCAGCTCTTCAAACATCTCATATGCTCCGTGTCTCTCAAAACGCTTTTGGAGCCCCGGTTCTAAGCTGTAAAGCATGCCGCACTGAACGAGGGAGTAATCATCAGCACGTGACTGCCAATCGTTCATAATGTCTTGGTTTTCTGGGATGGGTGCATCACCTAGCGGTGCTTCTAGGACATAATCTTTCTTGGCAGCTATGAGGATGATCCTTAGGTTCCGGACCCAGTCTGTATAGTTGCTGCCATCATCTTTGAGCTTGGTTTTCTCTAGGAACGCGTTGAAGTTGAGGGCAACATTAGCGTGGGCCATTTGATCTACAAGACATAGTGTAAAGATTTTAGACTAAGTTCATGATAATTAAGTTCATCTAATCAAATTATTCAATGAACTCCCACTCAGATAGACATCCCTCTAGTCATCTAAGTGAAATATGATTCGAGTCAACTAGGCCGTGTTCGATCATCACGTGAGACGGACTAGTCAACATCGGTGAACATCTTCATGTTGATCGTATCTTCTATATGACTCATGCTCGACCTTTCGGTCTTCTGTGTTCCGAGGCCATGTCTGTACATGCTAGGCTTGTCAAGTCAACCTAAGTGTATTGCGTGTGTAAATCTGGCTTACACCCGTTGTATTCGAACGTTAGAATCTATCACACCCGATCATCATGTGGTGCTTCGAAACAACGAACCTTCACAACGGTGCACAGTTAGGGGGAACACTTTCTTGAAATTATTACGAGGGGTCATCTTATTTAAGCTACCGTCGTTCTAAGCAAATAAGATGTAAAACATGATAAACATCACATGCAATCAAATAGTGACATGATATGGCCAATATCATTTGCTCCTTTTGATCTCCATCTTCGGGGCCCCATGATCATCGTTGTCACCGGCATGACACCATGATCTCCATCATCATGATCTCCATCATCATGTCTTCTTGAAGTTGTCTCGTCATCTATTACTTCTACTACTATGGCTAACGCTTTAGCAATAAAGTAAAGTAATTACATGACGTTTATGTTGACACGCAGATCATAAATAAATAAAGACAACTCCTATGGCTCCTGCCGGTTGTCATACTCATCGACATGCAAGTCGTGATTCCTATTACAAGAACATGATCAATCTCATACATCACATATATCATTCATCACATCCTTTTGTCCATATCACATCACACGGCATATGCTGCAAAAACAAGTTAGACGTCCTCTAATTGTTGTTGCAAGTTTTTATGTGGCCGCTATAGGTTTCTAGCAAGAACATTTCTTACCTACGCCAAAACCACAACGTGATATGCCAATTTCTATTTACCCTTCATAAGGACCCTTTTCATCGAATCCGATCCGACTAAAGTGGGAGAGACAGACACCCGCCAGCCACCTTATGCAACTAGTGCATGTCAATCGGTGGAACCAGTCTCACAAAATCAATGCCCACAACTACTTTGTGTTCTACTCGTGCATAGAAACTACGCATAAACCTGGCTCATGATGCCACTGTTGGGGAACGTAGCAGAATTTTGAAATTTTCTATGCATCACCAAGATTAATCTATGGAGTCATCTAGCAACGAGGGAGAGGGGAGTGCATCTACATACCCTTGTAGATCGCGCGCGGAAGCGTTCAAGAGAACGGGGTTAATGGAGTCGTACTCGTCGTGATCCAAATCACCGATGACCTAGCGCCGAACGGACGGCACCTCCACATTCAACACATGTACGGTTGGGGAGACGTCTCCTCCAACTTAATCCAGCAAGGGGGGAGGAGAGGTTGATGAAGATCCAGCAGCACGAGGGCGTGGTGGTGGAAGCAACGGTAATCTCGGCAGGGCTTCGCCAAGCTCAGGGAGAGGGAGGAGTGTCACGGGAGGGAGAGGGAGGCGCCAGGGGCTAGGGTGCGGCTTCCCTCCCTCTCCCCCACTATATATAGGGTCCCTAGGGGGGGCACCGGCCCTAGGAGATCCAATCTCCAAGGGGGGGCGGCGGCCAAGGGGTTGGCTTGCCCCCCAAGCCAAGTGGGGCGCCCCCACCCCTAGGGTTTCCAACCCTAGGCGCAGGGGGAGGCCCAAGGGGGGCGCACCAGCCCACTAGGGGCTGGTTCCCCTCCCACTTCAGCCCATGGGCCCTCCGGGATAGGTGGCCCCACCCGGTGGACCCCCGGGACCCTTCCGGTGGTCCTGGTACAATACCGATTACCCCCGAAACTTTCCCGGTGGCCGAAACTTGACTTCCTATATATAAATCTTAACCTCCGGACCATTCCGGAACTCCTCATGATGTCCGGGATCTCATCCGGGACTCCGAACAACTTTCGGGTTACCGTATACTAATATCTCAACAACCCTAGCATCACCGAACCTTAAGTGTGTAGACCCTACGGGTTCGGGGGACACGCAGACATGACCGAGACGACTCTCCGGTCAATAACCAACAGCGGGATATGGATACCCATGTTGGCTCCCACATGCTCCTCGATGATCTCATCGGATGAACCACGATGTCGAGGATTCAATCAATCCGTATACAATTCCCTTTGTCAATCGGTACGTTGCTTGCCCGAGACTCGATCGTCGGTATCCCAATACCTCGTTCAATCTCGTTACCGGCAAGTCACTTTACTCGTGCCGTAATGCATGATCCCGTGATCAACCACTTGGTCACATTGAGCTCATTATGATGATGCATCACCGAGTGGGCCCAGAGATACCTCTCCGTCATACGGAGTGACAAATCCCAGTCTCGATTCGTGCCAACCCAGCAGACACTTTTGGAGATACCTATAGTGTACCTTTATAGTCACCCAGTTACGTTGTGACGTTTGGCACATCCAAAGCACTCCTACGGTATTCGGGAGTCGCACAATCGCATGGTCTAAGGAAATGATACTTGACATTCGGAAAAGCTATAGCAAACGAACTACACGATCTTTGAGCTATGCTTAGGATTGGGTCTTGTCCATCACATCATTCTCCTAATGATGTGATCCCGTTATCAATGACATCCAATGTCCATAGTTAGGAAACCATGACTATCTTTTGATCAACGAGCTAGTCAACTAGAGGCTCACTAGGGACATGTTGTGGTCTATGTATTCACACATGTATTACGATTTCCGGATAACACAATTATAGCATGAACAATAGACAATTATCATGAACAAAGAAATATAATAATAACCATTTTATTATTGCCTCTAGGGCATACTTCCAACAAACATTGCCACCACCACTCCAGTTTCCATTGTGGCAATCACTTACATTTTGTCGGAGTTAACAACAAGACGATTACATCCTGCCTTTTGTGCAAGTAATAAGCAAGTCTTAGAGACAACACTTCTGATGTCAAAATATGTGCACAACAATCCATCCTTCAATTTTGGCCAACAATCAACCTTCCTTTGTCATATCTGAGGGTAGCCCCAGTTGTGCCCCTAAGCAGATCATGATTAAAAGAAGAACGACATTCAACTTCACAAAAACCTGAGGCCTTCTCTATCCCTTTATTTTATTTGTTGCCTTCGGGGAGTGTGCATTAACATAGTTCGTCGTTATAGCACGAACCCCCATCAAAGTTGGATATGCATCTTGAGACTTTCCTTTATAAACCAGCTTATGTCTGTCCCACCATAAATACCAAGCTGTTACAGCGATCAATTCGTGTACATTCTGGATGCCCAATATAAATAGCTCTTGCTCTAGCATAAGAAAGTAACAACTCAAAAATTGTCTCTCCCGCATGATCAATAGCACAAGCTTTACTTATGGCCCCATGCAATCCCAGCTTCTCCCAAACCTCTTTCGCCTCTTACACAGAAATAACACATGTTTTGTATCTTCTACTCCATTCAAATGTGATGGAGAGATGGGCAAAACTTTAATATGTCTATTAGCAAGCGTAACATGACACATGAGGATTGTGTGCAACGTACGCCAAATGAAAATTTTCACTTTTGCTGGATAAGATAATTTCCAAATCTTACCCTAAATAGGATTAACATTTGTTCCCCCATGTTGTTTATTCCATTCCTTCAAATAAGCTGAAAGAACCGTGAACAATTCATTTTTTGTATAGCTCCAAGCAATGAAATCCATCATATTATGGATGGGGAGGGGAATCTCGAGCACCATTTGAGCATCAATTGGCCATAATGTTTGTCTCACTAAATCTTCATTATAAAAATTGGTGATTGGATCGATAAGATCAACAACTTTTGACAGAAGATGCCCTCTTCTAGGAGTAATAATTTTTCTATTCACATAGTTTAGGATCCATGCATCTCTCCAAATATCAATATTCTGTCCATTTCCAACTTTCCAGATATAACATTTTTGAGAGGATGAACTTCCGCCATAATGCCTTTCCAAGTAAAACAGGAACCCTTTTTTATGCGTGCATTCATTAAGTTGGCATCCAAAAAATATTTAGTGCTCAAGATGGTGGCACATAGGGCATCAGGATTATCAAGCAAAAGCCATGCTTATTTGGCTAACAAAGCCAGATTGAAATAGTGTATATCTCGTAAGCCTATACCTCCTTGGTCTTTTGGGACACACATCTTCCACCACACCATCCAATGCATTCTCTTCTGATTGTCTTCGTCACCCCACCAAAATTGCTACATCGCGTCAGTGATTCCCTTGTAATTTTTTAGGGATTTTAAAGACGTACATGGCATAAGTTAGGATAGCTTGTACAGCCGATTTGAGTAAAATTTCCTTCCCTCTAGTGGATAACAGTTTTTCTTTCCATCCACTATTTTTCAGAAAATGTGACCTACTGTGACAAATACATATTATCATGGAAATGGATTTTTTGTAGTGCTAGTGGCTGCAACACCTCCTTCCGCAGTGCCGACATCTCAACGAGTTACTCGTTCGAATGCTTCGCAAGTGGCATATTCCCAATATGCCTTCCCACCTAACACTACTTCCAAATCATTGCTGACACTATAAGACTTGGCAAGATCAGATGAACCTCATGAGCATCAACACCAAGAAGGTGCGTGACCGAGTCAAGTCGTAGTTGCATGCTCCTTATATATACTCTCACAGTATGATGTGCACTAACACTTTCCATATTCATTGTTGAACTATCACCTCGCCGCAGGAAGAAATAGACATCAAGGATAATGTTGGACAGGTTAACAAAATATATAAGAGGAAGAATGAAGATACATTTTGAGGCGGGTTTAAAAAGGCCACGTGATGCTACAGAGTCAGCCAAGTTAGTATCAAAGGCAGCCGTTGCCATTAGGTGTCATGCATGTATCCTCCCAACATGGATCTAGTATAGGAACGACAAAGATGAAACCCATTTTAACACCTTCCTTGACCATTTATTCATAATTATTATTGTTCATTAGCTTAGTCACATACTTTGTAGCTTGCTCCTAATGATACTCCCATTCTTTTTTCAATAGATGAGGTTCAAGTTGGATCCGAAAGATGATTCAACCAAACAAGCATGCACTCATGTTTCTCAGTCTGCTCTACAACAGTATAGTATCACCTTAGAAAAACTCACTTTGAAGGCAAGGCTAACAATAAAATCGCCCAAACATCTCCAATGGAATATATTACGGACGAAGATTGGACATCCCTTGTTAAACACCAGTCTGGTCCGAAGTATCAGATACGGTATATGTATGTGATTAGATCACATATTGAACTCGTATTTGCGCATGTGCCTTACAAGTTCATCTTCTTCTGTGCTAACTGTTTGAAGAACAAGACCAACCATTCTAAAGTGAAATTCCAACAGACAATAAGATCTGATAGCTATATTGCACACTGCAAGGCTCTTGTAAATAGATGATGTTTCCTTCTTTTTGTTGTGCCATATTATCATATCTATATTGACTTGTTTCAAATATAGAGGAGAACCCATGCAGACCAAAAAGAACCTAAACCGAATGTAGTGCAAATCAAGGATTGTCACACCAGCAATATGAAGGGCATGACTACACCAGTCCAAGCCGTTGTTGTAAGTCCTTACTCCTTATGCCTTTGAACTGTTTGTTACTGTGATGTGTGCATTTAACTGCTTGATTTGTAGCTAATCTCATTTACTCTGTTCACTTTCATACACAGTTGTCTTAACGTATCATTTCACCTTACACGGTTTAAAAGAGAGGAATGATATTCTTTTGTTCTTGACCTGTAATCTAGTTGTGATGCTTACATGCTCAGGCAATGATACAATAGTCTGTTCGTTTGATGTCTATTTGCATGTGATACGAATGAGTTCATATTATGTTCATCGTATTTTAAACTGTGTCTCTTTATCCTTAGATGTCAATAAATGCGAGTAAATAGGAAATACATTAGGCATGCTACATGGATATATGTTCCAAACATGATTTTATTATGTACTTTGCACTCAAGTACGTGCTAATGTATTACAATGGTTCACCAAATAAGTTATGTATAAACGTGAGAGCTATTTTGTTTGCTTTTGTCTCATTAGTAACTTCTTATCTAGTACTACTAATCTACAAATTCAAACTTCCATCAAGCTATGGAACAAATGATTGAACAACCACAACCTTCTTGAGGTGACGAGGCAACCACAGGCACAATGTCACCTCTTGTTGCAGTGTGTCAGTATTTCTTCACTAATAGCGCCAAAAGCACCTTCCTGCGTAATTATGGGTTGGTTGTTAAGGTAACCTCGTTGAAAGTGCCTCCTAAACAAGATCTTACGGGTAGACAAAGTGTTATATCTGTGCTCCAGACACAAGTCCAATCCCTAATGGAGGTCGTTTCTGAAACAAGAATAGTGGTTGACAAATGTCATCAAGATATGAATGGTTTTGAAACCAGACTATTAGACATTTGCTTCGTTGTTCAAGAGAATGTTGGAAAAAAGGGGAATGTCATGCTGCTCCATCCGGTTCTACAACCTGGAACATTACCACCGAGGTCAAATGATCTATGCTTCTATACTTCTCATGGTGCATTTTTCTGTACTGACTATAAACTTTTATGCCAACCGACCTTTTGTTGTATAGTTGTAATTTTTTTTGTTGCGATACAAAATTTATCGTGCTGCCAAAGGCCGTAGAAATTAGCAAGCCATTTTTGTATAGTGCAGGTTTATTCTTAGTAATGTATTTGGCATCATCGTTCTCCTTTAGGCCAAAAGAATTATAGGATCCAAAAGGGACAATGTTCGTCTAGCCCACAACTCGAATGCAGCTAGAAACGATTATGAGCTATAATCGACATGTAGCCCACAGAAAATAACTGGGCCTAAATACCGACCGTCCCATTGGTAGGCTCGTGACCATATTAGGCCATTATTAGGCCTAAACATAATATGAGCTCATAATAATAATGGGTCGGTAGCATGTCTAAATATCTCGTAGGCCTTATTTGGCCCATAAATGTCGTGGGCCGTGAGGGAGTCCGGTATTAGGGGTCTCCGGACAGCCGGATTATATCCTTTGGCCGGACTATTGGACTATGAAGATACAAGATTGAAGACTTCGTCTCGTGTCCGGATGGGACTCTACTTGGCGTGGAAGGCAAGCTAGGCAGTACGGATATGGATATCTCCTCCTTTGTAGCCGACCTTGTGTAACCCTAGCCCCCTCCGGTGTCTATAAACCGGAGGGTTTTAGTCCGTAGGACAATAACATACAATCGTAGGGTTTAGCCTCTCTGACCTTGTCGTAGATCTACTCTTGTACTACCCATATCATCAATATTAATCAAGCAGGACATAGGGTTTTACCTCCATCAAGAGGGCCCGAACCTAGGTAAAACATTGTGTCCCCTGCCTCCTATTACCATCCGCTTAGACGCACAGTTCGGGACCCCCTACCCGAGATCCGCCGGTTTTGACACCGACATTGGTTCTTCCATTGAGAGTTCCTCTATGTCGTCGCCGTTAGGCTGGCTCCTTCTACCATCGATAGCGATGCAGTCCAGGGTGAGACTTTTCTCCCCGGACAGAACTTTGTGTTCGGCGGCTTCGCACTGCGGGCCAACTCGATTGGCCATCTGGAGCAAATCGAAAGCTATGCCCCTGGCCATCAGGTCAGATCTGGAAACTTAAATTAGACGGCCGATATCCGCGGAGACTTGATCTTCGATGGATTCGAGCCCCTGCCTTGTGCACCGCGTGGTCACGATGAGTACGATTTAGCTCTACCTTTGGACCGCATTCAGGAGATCGCACCGGCAGCCGCTCCGAGCCTCAATTCGTAGCCAGTTGCGCCATCCATAGACGGGTGGATAGACCCCTTCACGGAGGCCGTATCCTCAATGGCGATCGAGCCGGATATTGACCTTACCCCTCATGAGAGTCGTGTTGTCAAACTACCGGATCCTTCTCCGGCCACGGACTTCGAACCGCCCGTGCCCGTTCCTAGCTAATCCGATTGGGCGCCGGTCATGGAGTTCACCTCCGCGGATATGTTTCAGCACTCACCCTTTGGCGACATACTGAACTCATTAAGGTCTCTCTCCTTGTCAGGAGGATCCTGACCGAACTATGTCCGGCAGGATTGGGATGAGGATGACGAAGAAATTCGCTGCCCACCCACCACCCACTTAATAGCCACTGTCAATGACTTAACCGGCATGCTCGACTTCGACTCCGAAGACATCGACGGTATGGACGACGATGCAGGAGGCGAACAGGAACCACTGCCCACAGGGCACTAGACGCCCACTTCATCACATGACATATACATGGTGGACACACCAAAAGAAGACGACGACGAGGAACGGAAGGACGCAACAGAGGGTTGTCCCCTCGAGAAGCAGTCAAAGCGGCGGCGTAAGCGCCGCCCCAAATCCTGCCTCGGCAGAAACAATGATCATACAGGCCCAGCCTTAGAGCAATGCGAACAATTGCCGGACCACGGCAACACGGAGAATCAAACCAAACAACCCGACTCTGTCAAAGATAATAGTCCGGACAACATCACACCGGACGGACACCCGGAGCAACAAAATGACCGTCAAAGGCTTGTTGCCACCGCAAGGAGTCTAAAAAAGCAGAAGCAAAGGCTCAAGGCTGCGCAAGACACACTCAGAATTAGATGGAGTAAAGTACTCAACACAGGAGCGAAGTACGACGGTAATCGCCCCACCAAGAGCTACCCGAAGCGGAAGTTGTTGCCTGAATTCGATGAGGAGGCCTTAGATCCCCCGCAACCAAAAATTAAAACGGCCATCTGGCCGGATAGACGACCTCACGGCCAACATAGAGCGGCAAACAATGCCGCACATAAGCCAATACGCGATCCACGCGAGGGCTCGCATCAAAAGGACGGCGCAACCAGATCCATCTATGGACCACGCAAGTGCGCTCCAGCATACAATGCAACACAACAAACATCCGAACACCACGGTACATGTAACACCCCGGATGTAACTTACCCAATTTGTACTCCAACTCTTGCCGTTTCCGGCCTTAAGTTATTTTACTTTCTTGGGTTCGGGTCTTTGTCTCTATGTGTTGTTATCGTTGTCATGCATCTCATATCATGTCATCATGTGCATTGCATTTGCATACGTGTTCATCTCATGCATCCAAGCATTTTCCCCGTTATCCGTTTTGCATTCCGGCGCTTCGTTCTCCTCCGGTGGTCATTTCTACCTTTCTTTCGTGTGTGGGGATTAAACATTTCCGGATTGGACCGAGACTTTCCAAGCGGCCTTGGTTTACTACCGGTAGACCGCCTGTCAAGTTTCGTACCATTTGGACTTTGTTTGATGCTCCAACGGTTAACCGAGGGACCGAGAAAGCCTCGTGTGTGTTGCAGCCCAACACCCCCCATTTTGGCCCAAAACCCACCAAGACCCTCTCCATCATCTAGAGCATTCGATCACGATCGCGTGGCCGAAAACCGCACCTCATTTGGACTCTCCTAGCTCCCTCTATGCCTATTTATAGCCCCTCCTCCGAAATCTCGGGTCTTCTTCCACCCTAACCCTAGTCCACCTACCCCGTCGCGCGCCGGACATGTCCACCGCCGCCCGCGGCCACTGAGGCGCCACCACGTGGCACCGGCCGCTCCCTCCACCGCCAGGCCCGCGAGGCCCGTTGCTGGCCCTCTGGAGCCCGCGCGTCCACCGTGCCTCCTCGCCTGGGTCCTCACCGAGCCGCCCTGGTCCGCCTCCGCGCCGGCGTCCGCGCGCCACCGCACCGGCGACCGCCCCTCGCCGGCGACCACCGCTCTCCGCCGCCCCTGGCCGGCGACCACCGCCTCGCCGCCTCGTCCAAACGCCGCCCCGGCCCCGGATCCGGCGAGATCCGGACGACCACCAACTCCGGCAAGCCCCACGCCGCCTCCCCAACAAACTCCGGCGGCCGACTTCAAACACTGACGAGCTCACTCCGGCCAACCTCGGGAAACGCGCCAGATCCAGATCTGGATCTCGTCTGGGTTGACTTTTTGCCCGAAACCCTAGTTCATATGCTCCTGTTCATCGTGCTATAACTCCTCGTCCGTAACTCCGTTTTGGGCATATAGCATACCAAAATGTTCGCCTCAGAGAGTACATCATTTCATTCCATTGCATCATTTTCATTTAAGTTCATCTTGATGCCCGAAATGCTGTTAGAAGAGTGCTACTTGAGATGATTGTCAGATCTTCTGCTCCATTTAGATATTTGTCATTTTTGCCATGATTAATGTGTGCATGATATGCCCATGAGCTCTACATGTGTTTTGTTAAGGGTTTTGCCATCTTTCCAGAGGTGCAACCCATGTATTTTTGTGATGTGTGTGGTGACTAGCACAAGCTTGCAAAGTGGGGCACTTGGTAATGCTGATTTCAGTGACTTAGCATTTCCACTAAGTCCTTGAGCTGTTTATCTCATATGGCCATATGTTCATGTTGTTTCCTAGTGATCCATGCCTCTTTTGAGGATGATCAGTAAGGATGTTTTGTTAATCTTGTAGTGCTCTATCCATCCATGTCTTTGTTTGCAATTATGGAGCACCCTAGCTTGAGTCAATCGAGCTATACTTTTGTCATTTCGTGAATCTGGGCAGATTGTCTACTTGTTAGCGATTTTGCCGATGATGTTGTAGTTGGTCCGTGCATGCTATGTCATTGTTCTTGCCATGTCTAGCTTGCATTTTGTGTATTCTTGATGGGTGTATGCTTAGATTGCCATGACTTGATCTGTAGTGAGTGCATCGAGCTTGTAAACATGCCTACTTGGTATCTGTTTTCAGCATGCTCCAGTTTTCACTAAGTCTGTGATCTAATTATGTTTTTGCCATGTTCACATGCTTGCAATTGTATTTTCTGATCCCTTTTGTCTCAAGGTCACTAAGGGATTTTTGTTAAGCTCTTTGAGTAGCTCCATGTCATGCTTTACTTTGCCATGTTCAGGTCCTGTATCATATAGTTTTCATGCTCCGAAGAGTGCTATCTGATCTGAAATTCCAGACAAGTGTTAATTTCACTAAGTCTGAAATCTGTTTGCCATATGCATTTTTGCCATGCTTGTTTGAACCTGTTTATGGCTGAATTGGCCGTAGCTTAGTGCTAGACTTTTGTTAAGCATCATGAATGCATTGCTTCCATGTATTTTTATGCCATGTTTGAGTGCTGTATCATGTCATCTCGTTGCATTTAGATGGCTACTTGCTGTAAATCGTAGACCGGTGTCATATTTGAATCGCTTGCCATTTCCAAACCGTAACCCCGATTCCGGCGTTCTTTATATCGTTTTCAAGCGATTTCATCTCATCTTTCCAGTGGCACACTTGGATTCCCAAGTTGAGGCCAGGTTCATGCATTCCTTGTCAAATCCCGCATCGCATCCCGCATCGCATCCCGCATCGCATCCCGCATAGCATATCATCTTTGCATCATATTGTTTGAGCTTTGCATGGGGTTGATTGTGTTCTGTTTGCTTGTTTGTATTGTTTGGGTAGAGCCGGGAGACGAGTTCGCTAATGAGGAGCCCGTTGAGTTTGCTTTCGAGGATCCAGTCAACTCTGACAACTTTGCAGGCAAGATGATCATACCCTCGAAATCACTACTATCTTTGCTTTGCTAGATGCTCGCTCTTTTGCTATGCCAATGCTACGATGCCTACCACTTGCTTTCAAGCCTCCCATATTGCCATGTCAAACCTCTAACCCACCATGTCCTAGCAAACTGTTGATTGGCTATGTTACCGCTTTGCTCAGCCCCTCTTAAAGCGTTGCTAGTTGCAGGTGAAGATTGGAGACCGTTCCTTGTTGGAACATTATTTTACTTGTTGGGATATCATTATATTGCCATGTTATCTTAATGCATCTATATACTTGGTAAAGGGTGGAAGGCTCGGCCTCTCGCCTAGTGTTTTGTTCCACTCTTGCCGCCCTAGTTTCTGTCATATCGGTGTTATGTTCCTAGATTTTGCGTTCCTTACGCGGTTGGGTTATAATGGGCACCCATTGATAGTTCACCTTGATTAAAGCTTTTCCAGCAATGCCCAACCTTGGTTTTACCATTTGCCACCTAGCCTCTTTTTCCCTTGGGTTTCCGGAGCCCGAGGGTCATCTTATTTTAAACCCCGCCCCCGGGGCCAGTGCTCCTCTGAGTGTTGGTCCAACCCGTCAGCCGCCAGTGGCTACCAGGGGCAACTCTGGGCTGGCCTACCGGAAGTTTAGACAATCTGAGTGTGCCCTGAGAAAGAGATATGTGCAGCTCCTATCGGGATTTGTCGGCACATTCGGGCGGTGTTGCTGGATTTGTTTTAACCTGTCGAAGTGTCTTGAAGAACCGAGATACCGAGTCTCATCGGAACGTCTCGGGAAAAGTTCTACTCCTTTGTTGACCGTGAGAGCTTGTCATGGGCTAAGTTGGGACTCCCTGCAGGGATTTCAACTTTCGAAAGCCGTGCCCGCGGTTATGGGCAGATGGGAATTTGTTAATGTCCGGTTGTAGATAACTTAAACCTTAACTTAATTAAAATGAATCAACAGTGTGAGTTACCGTGATGGCCTCTTCTCGGCGGAGTCCGGGAAGCGGACACGGTGTTGGAGTAATGCTTGCGCATGTGTTCTCTAGATTCTCGCTCGCGCTTTGCCTCCTCTTCTCGCACTCTTTTTGCGAATAGGTTAGCCACCATATATGCTAGTCGCTTGCCACAGCTTCACATATTTTCACCTTACCTTACCTATTAAGCTTAAATAGTCTTGATCACGAGGGTGCGAGATTGCTGAGTCCCCGTGGCTCACAGATTACTATTAAACCAGATGCAGGGCCTGATGATTCCGCTCCAGGTGACGCGCTTGAGCTCAAGTGGGAGTTCAACGAGGACTCTCAACGATACTATGTTTCCTTTCCTGATGATCAGTAGTGGTGCCCAGTTGGGGTGATCGGGACCGTGTCGCATGTTGGGTTGTTCTTTCATTTTGGTGTCGTAGTTGGGCCATGAGTGTTTGGTTGATGTAATGCTATTTATGTACTTGATTGATGTGGCGAGTGTAAGCCAACTATGTTATCTCCCCTTTTATTATCTATATATTACATGGGATGTTGTGAAGATTGCCTAACTTGCGACATATGCCTTCAATGCGATTATGCCTCTAAGTCGTGCCTCGACACGTGGGAGATATAGTCGCATCGAGGGTGTTACAAGTTGGTAATCAGAGCCTTCCCCGACCTTAGGAGCCCCATTGCTTGATCGTTTTTAGCGGCCGAGTTGTGTCTAGAAAAATGTTTTGAGTCATTTAGGAATTATATATTGGAGAGTTTAGGAATTCTTTTTACTTCCCAGTCTCCTCATCGCTCTGGTAAGGCATCCTGACGTAGAGTTTTGACTCTTCTCTGCTCAAATTTCACTAAAAAATTTAGGATCACACGGGTATCTTGGAATCGTTCCGATGGTTTTATGACTAGAACATTGTCTTGGTGCCTCCTGTCAGGGGTTTTGTGGAAGTGTCCCTGGGAGTTGAGCTCTGAGGTATTGTCATCATAATTTTATCGTTGCAGTTCTAGAATACCTGAGTTTAGTACGCCGACATCAAAAATCTCTTTTATGCAGTTCGTTGGTGAGATAACCTCGACGCCACCCAGTACTGGGGCGGGAGTGAGGGAGTATCGCCATAACTTGTATAACGGATGCTTTTTGAAGGTTGAGGTAGATGGTTTCCGAAGTTTTCTCGGTTATGTGTTGAAGGATGGATACAGCTGGATGTAGGATTTGCTAGATTTGGGTGTGATATTATGCTTCCCCTGTATCCCCAACACCTGATTGCATAACCAGAAAGGTTCGGGAGTTTCATAGGTGGGAATTCTGGTAGCTATAGCTCTTCTTCCACGGATATTTGGTTTGAGATTGGGATTTCTTACCGAGTATTCGTTCTTGATTCGTACCTTATTGATTTATTTCTCTACCTAAATTCTAAGTGGCTTCTCAATTATGGATATGTGACCATTTCAAGAGGAATGCATTCGTTCATTTTGTTCGGATGTGAAGACTTTATGTTGCAATTTTCATTCCGTCGGATTCAACTTCATTTTATCTGTCTATGTGCTAACGGTGGTTGACCTCTTCGGGATGGCTCCAGCAGTACAAGGATTCTAGAGGTGGACGTGTCATTACCTGGGATGAATTCCGTCAAGATTTCAGAGCTCACCATATCCCTCAGAGCGTGGTTGAAAGCAAGCGTGACGAATTCCACAACCTGAAGCAAGGCTCTTTGTCTGTCTATGACTACAACAAGTTGTTTCAGAAGCTCGCCCGCTTTGCCAAGCAAGACGTCCCTGACGAGAAGAGCATGATATACCAGTTCAGGGGTGGTCTCATAGAAGAAATTTAGCTAGCTCTTGTTCTCTTTGAGCCCTTGAGGTACGATGAGTTCTACAACATGGCACTAAAGCAAGAGGCCGCTCAACTGAGGTGTGATGCTTCCAAGAAGCGAGTCAGGGATGCTACTCCTTCTTCCTCTACTCAAGTGGCCAAGCAGCAGAAGTATTGGCCTCCTCCTCCTCCGTTCCGTCAGCCGTATCAGCAGAAGAGCAAAGGTGGCAGTGGATCTTCCCACCCACCCAACCCTGGTTTTCAGAACAAGACTTCGTCTCATGCTCCAAGATCGAGTGCTCCGTATCACCGTCCGCTTTCAGAGGTCACGTGCAACAAGTGCCAACAGAAGGGTCACTATGCCAACAAGTGTCTCAACCAGAGGCGTCTTCCTCCTCCTCCTCCTGTCAGATCGGCAAGTACAACTATGGTCAAGCATAACCCCAAGTACGCCAAGGTCAATATGGTGAATGCAGCTCAGGCAGAGGATTCATCAGATGTCATCATGGGTAACCTTCCTGTTAACGATGTTCCCGCAAAAGTTCTTTTTGACACTGGTGCATCACATTGTTTTATCTCGAGACCTTTTGCATCTAAGCATGGTTGGTTTTCTCAAGTCATGCATAAACCGTTAGCAGTTGTCTCTCCGAGTAGATGTTTGGTCGCAAACAACGAGGTTCCGAATATTTCTATCTCGATGGGTGATTTCAAGTTTCTGGCTTCTCCAATGATCCTTGGTAACTCGGATATTGATCTGATTCTCGGAATGGATTGGCTTTCTAAGCACAAGGCTCAGCTTGATTGTGCAGCCAGGCAGATTCAATTGACTCATTCGTCTGAGGATGTAATTGTCTTTGCCGCTCGTGATAATACAATCTGTCTGTTTTCCCTCAATGAGAAGGGTGAACTGGATGCTATCTCTCAAATTCTAGTCATTTGCGAATATCGAGACGTCTTTCCATAAGAGCTTCCAGGAATGCCTCCGCACCGGCCAGTTGAATTCGTCATCGATCTTGAGCCTGGCACGGAACCAGTGTGCAAGCATCCTTACAAGCTCGGACCTGAAGAGTTGAAGGAGCTGAAGAAGCAACTCGATATTCAAGAGAGAATGGGTCTCATCCGGCCTAGTTCTTCTCCGTGGGGTTGTGGTGTTCTTTTTGTGAAGAAGAAGGATGGAACGGACCGACTTTGTGTTGATTACCGTCCATTGAACAAGAAGACCATAAAGAACAAATACCCACTTCCCAACATCAACGAGCTGTTCGAACAACTCAAAGGTGCCCAAGTATTCTCCAAGCTTGATCTCCGTATGGGTTATCATCGGATTCGAATCCGTGAGCAAGATATTCCCAAGACGGTTTCAGGACAAGCTATGGTTCATATGAATACACTGTCATGTCTTTTGGCCTCGTCAACGCTCCTCCGACGTTCTCTCGCATGATGAACTTCATCTTTAACGCCTACACCAATGACTTCGTTTTGGTCTATCTCGATGACATTCTGGCTTTCTCGAAGAACAAGGAAGATCATGCCAACCACTTGCGTTTGGTGCTCGATAAGTTGAGGGAACACAAGTTCTACGCCAAGTTCTCCAAGTGCGAATTTTGGCTTGATGAGGTTCTTTATCTTGGTCATATCATCTCTGCCAAGGGCATTGCCGTGAATCCTGAGAAGGTGTCTGCAATTGTGAATTGGGAACCTCCTCAGAACATGAAGCAACTCCATAGCTTCCTCGGTCTCGCAAGCTACTGTCGAAGATTCGTTGAAAACTTTTCTAAAATCGCGAAGCCTCTCTCAAATCTTCTCCACAAGCACGTCAAGTACGTTTGGTCTCCGGAGTGTGACATTGCTTTCAACACTTTGAAAGAGAAATTGATCACTGCTCCAGTTCTGACTCGGCCTGATGAATCCAAACCGTACGAGGTCTTTTGCGATGCCTCTCTCCAAGGTCTTGGCGCAGTATTGATGCAAGAGAAGAAAGTTGTTGCTTATACCTCTCGCCAGTTGAAGCCCAATGAGAAGAACTACCCACTCATGATCTCGAGTTGGCGGCAGTTGTGCATGCTCTTTTGACTTGGAGACATCTCTTATTGGGAAGGAAAGTGGACATCTTCACTGACCACAAGAGTCTCAAGTACATCTTCACTCAGCCTAATCTCAACCTCAGGCAAACTCGATGGGTCGAAATGATTCAAGAGTATAATCCGAATATCGAGTATACTCCAGGCAAGGCCAATGTGATTGCTGACGCATTGAGCAGAAAGGCTTATTGCAACAGTCTGATTCTCAAGCCTTATCAACCCGAGCTTTGTGAAGCTTTCCGCAAACTTAACCCGCAAGTTGTTCCTCAAGGTTTCCTCGCCAACCTTCAAGTCTCTCCTACCTTGGAAGACCAGATTAGCCAAGCCCAGCTTCTTGATGCTATGGTGAAAAAGGTGAAGATTGGGATTGCCAAGAGTCAACCCAAGTACAAGTGCTACCGCCTTGATGACAAGGATACTCTCTTCTTCGAGGATCGTATTGTTGTGCACAAAGGTGACCTCCGTAAAGTGATCATGAACGAGGCTCACAATTCTCTCCTCTCCATCCACCCTGGGAGCACGAAGATGTATCAGGACCTCAAGCAGGCTTATTGGTGGACTCGAATGAAGCGCGAGATTGCTCAATTCGTGAATGAGTGTGATGTCTGCAGAAGAGTGAAGGCAGAACACCAAAGGCCAGCTGGTCTCCTCCAACCTCTTACCATTCCAGAATGGAAGTTTGACCACATTGAAATGGACTTCGTGACTGGGTTTCCAAAGTCCAAGCGTGGCAATGATGCTATATTCGTTGTCATCGACAAACTCACCAAAGTGGCTCACTTTCTGCCTATCAAAGAGTCAATCACTGCAGTTCAATTGGCGGAACTCTATACCTCTCGAATTGTCTCTCTGCACGGTATTGCACAAGTGATCTCTTCAGACCGTGGCAGCATCTTTACCTCCAAGTTTTGGGATTCTTTTCATAAGGCCATGGGCACAAACATCCGCTTCAGCACAGCTTTCCATCCTCAAACTAGCGGTCAAGTCGAGCGTGTCAATCAGATTCTTGAAGATATGCTCAGGGCTTGTGTGATCTCCTTCGACATGATGTGGGAGGATTGTCTTATGCTGAATTCTCCTACAACAACAGTTTTCAAGCAAGTTCGGGCAAGGCCCCATTTGAAATTCTGTATGGCAGGAAGTGCCGTACCCCTCTCAACTGGTCTGAAACCGGTGAACATCAGCTTTTGGGAAATGACTTAATCACAGAGGCAGAGGAAATGTGCAAAGTCATTCGAGATAACCTCAAAGCAGCCCAATCCCGTCAGAAGAGCTATTATGACAGTAAGCACCGTGATTTGGCTTTCGAGATCGGAGATCATGTTTACCTCCGCGTCTCTCCTATGAAAGGTACTCGTCGCTTTGGTATCAAAGGGAAGCTTGCCCCCAGATACGTGGGACCTTTCAAGATTGTCAGCAAGAGAGGCGATCTCGCCTATCAACTCGAGCTTCCTTCAAACTTTGCAAATGTTCATGACGTGTTCCATGTCTCTCAGCTTCGAAAGTGCTTCAATACTCCTGACCGCACCGTCAACTTCGAGGACATTGAGCTCCAAGAAGATCTCTCCTATCGTGAGCATCCAGTTGCTATTCTTGAAGAGACTGAACGCAAGACTCGCAACAAGTCAATCAAATTCCTCAAAGTCAAGTGGTCACACCATTCCGACCGTGAAGCTACCTGGGAACACGAGGATCACCTCCGTTCTGAGTACCCGGTGTTCTTTCAGTCCTAGATCTCGGGACGAGATCCTTTCGTAGTGGTGGAGTGTTGTAACACCCCGGATGTAACTTACCCAATTTGTACTCCAACTCTTGCCGTTTCCAGCCTTAAGTTATTTTATTTTCTCGGGTTCGGGTCTTTGTCTCCGTGTGTTGTTATCGTTGTCATGCATCTCATATCATGTCATCATGTGCATTGCATTTGCATACGTGTTCATCTCATGCATCCGAGCATTTTCCCCGTTGTCCGTTTTGCATTCCGGCGCGTCGTTCTCCTCCTGTGGTCATTTCTACCTTTCTTTCGTGTGTGGGGATTAAACATTTCCAGATTGGACCGAGACTTGCCAAGTGGCCTTGGTTTACTACCGGTATACCACCTGTCAAGTTTCGTACCATTTGGACTTCGTTTGATGCTCCAACGGTTAACCGAGAGACCAAGAAGGCCTTGTGTGTGTTGCAGCCCAACACCCCCCATTTTGGCCCAAAACCCACCAAAACCCTCTCCATCATCTAGAGCTTTCGATCACGATCGCGTGGCCGAAAACCGCACCTCATTTGGACTCTCCTAGCTCCCTCTATGCCTATTTATAGCCCCACCTCCGAAATCTCGGGTCTTCTTCCACCCTAACCCTAGTCCACCTACCCCGTCGCGCGCCGGACATGTCCGCCGCGCCGCACACCGCGTCCGCCGCCGCCTGCGGCCACTGAGGCGCCGCCATGTGGCATCGGCCGCTCCCTCCACCGCCAGGCCCGCGAGGCCCGTTGCTGGCCCTCTGGTGCCCGCGCGTCCATCGCGCCTCCTCGCCTGGGTCCTCACCGAGCCGCCCTGGTCCGCCTCCGCGCCGGCGTCCGCGCGCCACCGCGCCGGCGACCGCCCCTCGCCGGCGACCACCGCCCAGCCGCTTCGTCCAAACGTCGCCCTGGCCCCGGATCCGGCGAGATCCGGCCGGCCACCAACTCCGGCAAGCCCCACGCCGCCTCCCCAACAAACTCCGGCGGCCGACTTCAAACTCCGGCGAGCTCACTCCGGCCAACCTCGGGAAACGCGCCAGATCCAGATGTGGATCTCGTCTGGGTTGACTTTTTGCCCGAAACCCTAGTTCATATGCTCCTGTTCATCATGCTATAACTCCTCATCCGTAACTCCGTTTTGGGCATATAGCATATCAAAATGTTCGCCTTAGAGAGTACATCATTTCATTCCATTGCATCATTTTCATCTGAGTTCATCTTGATGCCCGAAATGCTGATAGAAAAGTGCTACTTGAGATAATTGTCAGATCTGCTACTCCATTTAGATATTTGTCATTTTTGCCATGATTAATGTGTGCATGATATACCCATGAGCTCTACATGTGTTTTGTTAAGGGTTTTTCCATATTTCCAGAGGTGCAACCCATGTATTTTTGTGATGTGTGCGGTGACTAGCATAAGCTTGCAAAGTGAGGCACTTGGTAATGCTGATTTCAGTGACTTAGCATTTCCACCAAGTCTTTGAGCTGTTTATCTCATATGGCCATATGTTCATGTTGTTTCCTAGTGATCCGTGCCTCTTTTGAGGATGATCAGTAAGGATGTTTTGTTAATCTTGTAGTGCTCTATCCATGCATGTCTTTGTTTGCAATTATGGAGCACCCTAGCTTGAGTCAATCGAGCTCTACTTTTGTCATTTCGTGAATCTGGGCAGATTGTCTACTTGTTAGCGATTTTGCCGATGATGTTGTAGTTGGTACGGGCATGCTATGTCATTGTTCTTGCCATGTCTAGCTTGCATTTTGTGTATTCTTGATGGGTGTATGATTAGATTGCCATGACTTGCTCTGTAGTGAGTGCATCGAGCTCGTAAACATGCCTACTTGATATCTGTTTTCAGCATGCTCCAGTTTTCACTAAGTCTGTGATCTGATTATGTTTTTGCCATGTTCACATGCTTGCAATTGTATTTTCTGATCCCTTTTGTCTCAAGGTCACTAAGGGATTTTTGTTAAGCTCTTTGAGTAGCTCCATGCCATGCTTTACTTTGCCATTTTCAGGTTCTGTAGCATATAGTTTTCATGCCCCGAAGAGTGCTATCTGATCTGAAATTCCAGACAAGTGTTAATTTCACTAAGTCTGAAATCTGTTTGCCATATGCATTTTTGCCATGCTTGTTTGAACCTGTTTATGGATGAATTGGCTGTAGCTCAGTGCTAGAATTTTGTTAAGCATCATGAATGCATCCCTGCCATGTATTTTTATGCCATGTTTGAGTGCTGTAGCATGTTCATCTCGTTGCATTTAGATGGCCACTTGCTGTAAATCGCAGACCGGTGTCATATTTGAATCGCTTGCCATTTCCAAACCGTAACTCCGATTCCAGCGTTCTTTATATCGTTTTCAAGTGATTTCATCTCATCTTTCCAGTGGCACACTTGGATTCCCAAGTTGAGTCCAGGTTCATGCATTCCTTGTCAAATCTTGCATATGCATCCCGCATCGCATCCCGCATAACATATCATCTTTGCATCATATGGTTTGAGCTTTGCACGGGGTTGATTGTGTTCCGTTTGCTTGTTTGTCTTGTTTGGGTAGAGCCAGGAGACGAGTTCGCTAACGAGGAGCCCGTTGAGTTTGCTTTCGAGGATCCAGTCAACTCTGACAACTTTGCAGGCAAGATGATCATACCCTCGAAATCACTACTATCTTTGCTTTGCTAGATGCTCGCTCTTTTGCTATGCCAATGCTACGATGCCTACCACTTGCTTTCAAGCCTCCCATATTGCCATGTCAATCCTCTAACCCACCATGTCCTAGCAAACCGTTGATTGGCTATGTTACCGCTTTGCTCAGCCCCTCTTATAGCGTTGCTAGTTGCAGGTGAAGATTGGAGACCGTTCCTTGTGGGAACATTATTTTACTTGTTGGGATATCATTATATTGCCATGTTATCTTAATGTTGGGGAACGTAGCATAAATTCAAAATTTTCCTACGTGTCACCAAGATCAATCTATGGAGTCATCTAGCAACGAGAGAGGAGTGGATCAACATACCCTTGTAGATCGCGCGCGGAAGCGTTCAAGAGAACGGGGTTGATGGAGTCGTACTCGTCGTGATCCAAATCACCGATGATCCTAGCACCGAACGGACGGCACCTCCGCGTTCAACACACGTACGGAGCAGCAACGTCTCCTCCTTCTTGATCCAGCAAGGGGGGAGGAGAGGTTGAGGAAGATGGCTCCAGCAGCAGCACGACGGCGTGGTGGTGATGGAGCCTGCAGTACTCCGGCAGGGCTTCGCAAAGCACTATGGAGGAGGAGGATGTGTTGGAGAGGGAGAGGGAGGCACCAAAGGCTCAAAACTTAGAAGTCCTCCATCTCCCCACTATATATAGGAGGGCCAAGGGGGGGGGCGCCGGCCCTAGGAGATTTTATCTCCTAGGGGGGTGCGGCCAAGGGGAGGAATCCCTCCTCCCCAAGGCACCTAGGAGGTGTCTTCCCCTCCTAGGACTCTTCCTTTAGGGTTTCCCCCACCCTAGGCGCATGGGCCCTAGGGGGAAGTGGCGCCCCAGCCCACTTTGGGCTGGATCCCTTCCCACTTCAGCCCATGGGGTCTTCCGGGATAGGTGGCACCACCCGGTGGACCCCCGGGACCCTTCCGGTGGTCCCGGTACAATACCGGTGACCCCGAAACTTGTCCCGATGGTCGACATAGCACTTCCTATATATAATTCTTTACCTCCGGACCATTCTGGAACTCCTCGTGACATCCGGGATCTCATCCGGGACTCCGAACAACATTCGGGTTACTGCATATACATATCCCTACAACCCTAGCGTCACCGAACCTTAAGTGTGTAGACCCTACGGGTTCGGGAACCATGCAGACATGACCGAGACGTTCTCCGGTCAATAACCAACAGCGGGATCTGGATACCCATGTTGGTTCCCACATGTTCCACGATGATCTCATCGGATGAACCATGATGTCAAGGACTTAATCAATCCCGTATACAATTCCCTTTGTCTAGCGGTACGATACTTGCCCGAGATTCGATCGTGGGTATCCCGATACCTTGTTCAATCTCGTTACCGGCAAGTCTCTTTACTCGTTCCGTAACACATCATCCCGTGATCAACTCCTTGATCACATTGTGCACATTATGATGATGTCCTACCGAGTGGGCCCAGAGATACCTCTCTGTCACACGGAGTGACAAATCCCAGTCTCGATTCGTGCCAACCCAACAGACACTTTCGGAGATACCCGTAGTGTACCTTTAGAGCCACCCAGTTACGTTGTGACGTTTGGCACACCCAAAGCACTCCTACGGTATCCGGGAGTTGCACAATCTCATGGTCTAAGGAAATGATACTTGACATTAGAAAAGCTTTAGCATACGAACTACATGATCTTTGTGCTAGGCTTAGGATTGGGTCTTGTCCATCACATCATTCTCCTAATGAGGTGATCCCGTTATCAACGACATCCAATGTCCATGGTCAGGAAACCGTAACCATCTATTAATCAACGAGCTAGTCAACTAGAGGCTTACTAGGGACATGGTGTTGTCTATGTATCCACACATGTATCTGAGTTTCCTATCAATACAATTCTAGCATGGATAATAAACGATTATCATGAACAAGGAAATATAATAATAACTAATTTATTATTGCCTCTAGGGCATATTTCCAACAGTCTCCCACTTGCACTAGAGTCAATAATCCAGTTCACATCGATATGTGATTAACACTCAAGGTCACATCCCCATGTGACTAACACCCAAAGAGTTTACTAGAGTCAATAATCTAGTTCACATTACCATGTGATTAACACTCGATGAGTTCTGGGTTTGATCATGTTATGCTTGTGAGAGATATTATAGTCAACGGGTCTGAATCTTTCAGATCCGTATGTACTTCGCAAATTTCTATGTCATCTTGTAGATGCAACTACTACGCTACATTTGGAGCTATTCCAAATAACTGTTCTACTATACGAATCCAGTTTACTACTCAGAATAATCTGGATTAGTGTCAAAGTTTGCATCGGCGTAACCCTTTACGATGAACTCTTTTACCACCTCCATAATCGAGAAAATTCCTTAGTCCACTAGTTACTAAGGATAACTTTGACCGTTGTCTTGTGATCCATTCTTGGATCACTCTTGTACCCCTTGACTGACTCATGGCAAGGCACATTTCAGGTGCGGTACACAGCATAGCATACTGTAGATCCTATATCTTAAGCATAGGGGATGACCTTCGTCCTTTCTCTCTCTTCTGCCGTGGTCGAGCTTTAAGTCTTAACTTCATACCTTACAACTCAGGCAAGAACTCCTTCTTTGACTGGTCCATCTTGAACACCTTAAAGATCATGTCAAGGTATGTGCTCATTTGAAAGTACCATTAAGCGTTTTGATCTATCCTTATAGATCTTGATGCTCAACGTTCAAGTAGCTTAATCCAGGATTTCCATTAAAAAACACTTTTCAAATAACTCTGCATGCTTTCTAGAAATTCTACATCATTTCCAATCAACAACATGTTAACAACACATACTCATCGAAAATTCTATAGTGCTCCCACTTACTTCTTTGGAAATACAAGTTTCTCATAAACTTTGTATACACCCAAAATCTTTGATCATCTCATCAAAGCATACATTCCAACTCCGAGATGCTTACTCCAGTCCTTAGAAGGATTGCTGGAGCTTTGCATACTGATTAGCATCTTTCAGGATTGACAAAACCTTCCGGTTGTATCACATACAACCTTTCCTCAAGAAAATCGTCGAGGAAACAATGTTTTGACATCCTATCTGCAAGATTTCATAAATAATGCAGTAATCACTAATATAATTCCAACAGACTCTTAGCATCGCTACGAGTGAGAAAGTCTCATCATAGTCAACTCCTTTAACTTGTCGGAAAAAATCTTAATGACAAGTCGAGCTTTCTTAATGGTGATACTTACCATCATTGTCCGTCTTCCTTTTAAAATCCATCTGTACTCAATAGCCTTACGACCATCGAGCCATTCTGCCAAAGTCTACACTTTGTTTTCATACATGGATCCTCTCTCGGATTTTATGGCCTCGGGCCATTTATCGGAATCCGGGCCCACCATCGCTTCTCCATGGCTCGTAGGTTCATTGTTGTCTAGCAACATGACTTCCAAGACAGGATCACGTACCACTCTGAAGTAGTACTCATCCTTGTCATCCTACGAGGTTTGGTAGTGACTTGATCTGAAGTTTCATGATCACTATCATAAGCTTCCACTTCAATTGGTGTAGGTGCCACAGGAACAACTTCCTGTGCCCTGCCACACACTAGTTGAAGAGATGGTTCAATAACCTCATCAAGTCTCCACCATCCTCCCACTCAATTCTTTCGAGAGAAACTTTTCCTCGAGAAAGGACCCGATTCTAGAAACAATACCTTATTGCTTTCGGATCTGAGACAGGAGGTATACCCAACTGTTTTGGGTTTCCTAAGAAGATGCATTTATCCGCTTTGGGTTCGAGCTTATCAGCCTGAAACTTTTTCACATAAGCGTCGCAGCCCCAAACTTTTAAGAAATGACAGCTTAGGTTTCTCTAAACCATAGTTCATACGGTGTCATCTCATCAGAATTACGTGGTGCCCTATTTAAAGTGAATGTGGTTGTCTCTAATGCCTAATCCATAAACTATCATGGTAATTCGATAAGAGACATCATGGTATGCATCATATCCGATAGGGTGCAGTTATGATGTACGGACACACCATCACACCATGGTGTTCCTGGCTGTATTGGTTGTGAAACAACTTCCACAATGTCTTAATTCTGTGCCAAACTCGTAATTCAGATATTCATCTCTATGATCATATCATAGATATTTTATCCTCTTGTCACGATGATCTTTCAACTTCACCCTGAAATTACTTGAACCTTTCAATAATTCAGACTCGTGATTCATCAAGTAAATGTACTCAACATCTACTCAAACCATCTGTGAAGTAAGAACATAACAACGTCCACTACACGCCTCAGCACTCATTGGACTGCACACATCAAAATGTATTACTTCCAACAAGTTGCTTTCTAGTTCCATTTTACTGAAAAACGAGGCTTTCAGTCATCTTGCCCATGTGGTATGATTTGCATGTCTCAAGTGATTCAAAATCAAGTGAGTCCAAACGGTCCATTTGCATGGAGTTTCTTCATGCATATACACCAATAGACATGGTTCGCATGCCTCAGTCCTTTCAAAAATGAGTGAGTCCAAAGATCCATCAACATGGAGCTTCTTCATGCGTTTTATACCGATATGACTTACGTGGCAGTGCCACAAGTAGGTGGTACTATCATTACTATCTTTTGGCATGAACATGTGTATCATTACGATCGAGATTTAATAAACCATTCATTTTGGGTGTAAGACCATTGAAGGTATTATTCAAATAAACAGAGTAACCATTATTCTCCTTAAATGAATAACCATATTGTGATAGACATAATCCAATCATGTCTATGCTCAACGCAAACACCAAATAACAATTATTCAGGTTTAACACCAATCTCGATGGTAGAGGGAGCGTGCGATGCTTGATCATATCAACCCTGGAAACACTTCCAACACATATCGTCAGCTCACCTTTAGCTAGTCTCCGTTTATTCCGTAGCCTTTTGTTTGGAGTTACTAACACTTAGCAACCGAACCTGTATCTAATACCCTGGTGCTACTAGGAGTACTAGTAAAGTACACATCAACACAATGTATATCCAATATACTTCTATCGACCTTGCCAGCCTTCTCATCTACCAAGTATCTAGGGTAATTCTGCTCCAGTGGCTGTTCCCCTTATTACAGAAGCACTCAGTCTCGGGTTTGGGTTCAACCTTGGGTTTCTTCACTAGAGTAGCAGCTGAATTGCCGTTTCATGAAGTATCCCTTTGTTCCCTTGCCCTTCTTGAAACTAGTGGTTTCACCAACCATCAACAATTGATGCTCCTTCTTGATTTCTACTTTCGCGGTGTCAAACATCGCGAATATCTCAAGGATCATCATATATGTCCCTGATATATTATAGTTCATCACGAAGCTCTAATAGCTTGGTGGCAGTGACTATGGAGAACCATCACTGTCTCATCTGGAAGATCAACTCCCAGTCGATTCAAGCGATTGTTGTACTCAGACAATCTGAGCACAAGTTCAACAATTGAGCTTTTCTCCCTTAGTTTGCAGGCTAAGAAAATCGTCGGAGGTCTTATGCCTCTTGACGTGGGCACGAGCCTGAAATCCCAATTTCAGCCCTCGAAACATCTCATATGTTTCGCGACATTTCAAAACGTCTTCGGTGCCTCAACTCTAAGCCGTTTAACTGAACTATCACGTAGTTATCAAAATGTGTATGTCAGATGTTCGCAACATCCACAAACAATGTTCGAGGTTCAGCACACTGAGCGGTGCATTAAGGACATAAGCCTTCTATGAAGCAATGAGGACAATCCTCAGTTTACGGACCTAGTCCGCATAATTGCTACTATCAACTTTCAACTAAAATTTCTCTAGGAACATATCTAAATAGTAGAACTAAAGCGCGAGCTATGCAAAATCCTTTTTGACTATGTTCAGGATAAACAAGTTCATCTTATGAACTCCCACTCAGATAGACATCCCTCTAGTCATCTAAGTGATTACATAATCCGAGTCAACTAGGCCGTGTCCGATCATCACGTGAGACGGACTAGTCAACATCGGTGATCATCTTCATGCTGATCGTATCTACCATACGACTCATGCTCGACCTTTCGGTCTTCTGTGTTCCGAGGCCATGTCTGTACACATGCTAGGCTCGTCAAGTCAACCTAAGTGTTTCGCGTGTGTAAATCTGTCTTACACCCATTGTATGTGAACGTTAGAATCTATCACACCCGATCATCACGTGGTGCTTCGAAACAACGAACTGTCGCAACGGTGCACAGTTAGGGGGAACACTTTCTTGAAATTTTAATGAGGGATCATCTTATTTACTACCGTCGTTCTAAGCAAATAAGATGCATAAACATGATAAACATCACATGCAATCAAATAGTGACATGATATGGCCAATATCATATAGCTCCTTTGATCTCCATCTTGGGTCTCCATGATCATCTTGTCACCGGCATGACACCATGATCTCCATCATCATGATCTCCATCATCGTGTCTTCATGAAGTTGTCTCGCTAACTATTACTTCTACTTCTACAGCTAACGGTTAGCAATAAAGTAAAGTAATTACATGACGTTTATGTTGACACGCAGGTCATAAATAAATAAAGACAACTTCTATGGCTCCTACCGGTTGTCATACTCATCGACATGCAAGTCGTGATTCCTATTACAAGAACATGATCATCTCATACATCACATATATCATTCATCACATCCTTTGGCCATATCACATCACATAGCATACCTTGCAAAAACAAGTTAGACGTCCTCTAATTGTTGTTTGCATGTTTTACGTGGCTGCTATGGGTTTCTAGCAAGAAGGTTTCTTACCTACGCAAAAACCACAATGTGATATGCCAATTGCTATTTACCCTTCATAAGGACCCTTTTCATCGAATCCGATCCGACTAAAGTGGGAGAGACAGACACCCGCTAGCCACCTTATGCAACTAGTGCATGTCAGTCGGTGGAACCAGTCTCACGTAAGAGTACGTGTAAGGTCGGTCCGGGCCGCTTCATCCCACAATGCCACCGAATCAAGATTGGACTAGTAACGGTAAGCATATTGAACAAAATCAATGCCCACAACTACTTTGTGTTCTACTCGTGCATAGAAACTACGCATAGACCTAGCTCATGATGCCACTGTTGGGGAACGTAGCATAAATTCAAAATTTTCCTACGTGTCACTAAGATCAATCTATGGAGTCATCTAGCAACGAGAGAGGAGTGGATCTACATACCCTTGTAGATCGCGCGCGGAAGCGTTCAAGAGAACGGGGTTGATGGAGTCGTACTCGTCGTGATCCAAATCACCGATGATCCTAGCGCCGAACGGACGGCACCTCCGCGTTCAACACACATACGGAGCAGCGACGTCTCCTCCTTCTTGATCCAGCAAGGGGGGAGGAGAGGTTGAGGAAGATGGCTCCAGCAGCAGCACGACGGCGTGGTGGTGATGGAGCTGCAGTACTCCGGCAGGGCTTCGCAAAGCACTATGGAGGAGGAGGATGTGTTGGAGAGGGAGAGGGAGGCACCAAAGGCTCAAAACTTAGAAGTCCTCCATCTCCCCACTATATATAGGAGGGCCAAGGGGGGGGGGGGCGCCGGCCCTAGGAGATTTTATCTCCTAGGGGGGTTCGGCCAAGGGGAGGAATCCCTCCTCCCCAAGGCACCTAGGAGGTGTCTTCCCCTCCTAGGACTCTTCCTTTAGGGTTTCCCCCACCCTAGGCGCATGGGCCCTAGGGGGAAGTGGCGCCCCAGCCCACTTTGGGCTGGATCCCTTCCCACTTCAGCCCATGGGGTCCTCCGGGATAGGTGGCACCACCCGGTGGACCCCCGGGACCCTTCCGGTGGTCCCGGTACAATACCGGTGACCCCGAAACTTGTCCCGATGGTCGACATAGCACTTCCTATATATAATTCTTTACCTCCGGACCATTCCGGAACTCCTCGTGACATCCGGGATCTCATCCGGGACTCCGAACAACATTCGGGTTACTGCATATACATATCCCTACAACCCTAGCGTCACCGAACCTTAAGTGTGTAGACCCTACGGGTTCGGGAACCATGCAGACATGACCGAGACATTCTCTGGTCAATAACCAACAGCGGGATCTGGATACCCATGTTGGTTCCCACATGTTCCACGATGATCTCATCGGATGAACCACGATGTCAAGGACTTAATTAATCCCGTATACAATTCCCTTTGTCTAGCGGTACGATACTTGCCCGAGACTCGATCGTCGGTATCCCGATACCTTGTTCAATCTCGTTACCGGCAAGTCTCTTTACTCGTTCCATAACACATCATCCCGTGATCAACTCCTTGATCACATTGTGCACATTATGATGATGTCCTACCGAGTGGGCCCAGAGATACCTCTCCGTCACACGGAGTGACAAATCCCAGTCTCGATTCGTGCCAACCCAACAGACACTTTCGGAGATACCTGTAGTGTACCTTTATAGCCACCCAGTTACGTTGTGACGTTTGGCACACCCAAAGCACTCCTACGGTATCCGGGAGTTGCACAATCTCATGGTCTAAGGAAATGATACTTGACATTAGAAAAGCTTTAGCATACGAACTACATGATCTTTGTGCTAGGCTTAGGATTGGGTCTTGTCCATCACATCATTCTCCTAATGACGTGATCCCGTTATCAACAACATCCAATGTCCATGGTCAGGAAATCGTAACCATCTATTGATCAACGAGCTAGTCAACTAGAGGCCTACTAGGGACATGGTGTTGTCTATGTATCCACACATGTATCTGAGTTTCCTATCAATACAATTCTAGCATGGATAATAAACGATTATCATGAACAAGGAAATATAATAATAACTAATTTATTATTGCCTCTAGGGCATATTTCCAACACTTAATGCATCTATATACTTGGTAAAGGGTGGAAGGCTCGGCCTCTCGCCTAGTGTTTTGTTCCACTCTTGCCGCCCTAGTTTCTGTCATATCGGTGTTATGTTCCCGGATTTTGCGTTCCTTACGCGGTTGGCTTATAATGGGAACCCCTTGATAGTTCGCCTTGATTAAAGCTTTTCCAGCAATGCCCAACCTTGGTTTTACCATTTGCCACCTAGCCTCTTTTTCCCTTGGGTTTCCGGAGCCCGAGGGTCATCTTATTTTAAACCCCCCCGGGCCAGTGCTCCTCTGAGTGTTGGTCCAACCCGTCAGCCGCCGGTGGCTACCAGGGGCAACTCTGGGCTGGCCTACCAGAAGTTTAGACAATCTGAGTGCACCCTGAGAAAGAGATATGTGCAGCTCCTATCGGGATTTGTCGGCACATTCAGGCGGTGTTGCTAGATTTGTTTTAACCTGTCGAAGTGTCTTGAAGAACCGAGATACCGAGTCTGATCAGAACGTCTCAGGAGGAGGTCTATTCCTTCGTTGACCGTGAGAGCTTGTCATGGGCTAAGTTGGGACTCCCCTGCAGGGATTTGAACTTTCGAAAGCCGTGCCCGCGGTTATGGGCAGATGGGAATTTGTTAATGTCCAGTTGTAGATAACTTAAACCTTAACTTAATTAAAATGAATCAACAATGTGAGTTACCGTGATGGCCTCTTCTCGGCGGAGTCCGGGAAGCGGACACGGTGTTGGAGTAATGCTTGCGCATGTGTTCTCTAGATTCTCGCTCGCGCTTTGCCTCCTCTTCTCACACTCTTTTTGCGAACAGGTTAGCCACCATATATGCTAGTCGCTTGCCGCAGCTTCACATATTTTCACCTTACCTTACCTATTAAGCTTAAATAGTCTTGATCGCGAGGGTGCGAGATTGCTGAGTCCCCGTGGCTCACAAATTACTATTAAACCAGATGCAGGGCCTGATGATTCCGCTCCAGGTGACGCGCTTGAGCTCAAGTGGGAGTTCGACGAGGACTCTCAACGATACTATGTTTCCTTTCCCGATGATTAGTAGTGGTGCCCAGTTGGGGTGATCGGGACCGTGTCGCATGTTGGGTTGTTCTTTCATTTTGGCGTCGTAGTCGGGCCATGAGTGTTTGGTTGATGTGATGCTATTTATGTACTTGATTGACGTGGCGAGTGTAAGCCAACTATGTTATCTCCCCTTTTATTATCTATATATTACATGGGATGTTGTGAAGATTGCCTAACTTGCGACATATGCCTTCAATGCGATTATGCCTCTAAGTCGTGCCTAGACACGTGGGAGATATAGTCGCATCGAGGGTGTTATAGTACACCCAGATATAGGGGTGCCGCACACCCCCTATGTTTCACCGACGAGGTGCTGGACCATGAATTTCCAGAGGGATTCAAACCCGTAAACATAGAGGCATACGATGGAACAACAGACCCTGGGGTCTGGATTGAGGACTATATCCTCCATATCCATATGGCTCGAGGAGATGATCTCCATGCCATCAAGTACTTACCCCTCAAGCTCAAAGGGCCAGCTCGGCACTGGCTCAAAAGCCTCCCCGAAAGCTCCATTGGAAGCTGGGAAGAGCTCGAAGACGCTTTTCGGGCAAATTTTCAAGGGACTTATGTCCGACCTCCGGACCCGGACGATTTAAGTCATATAACTCAACAGCCCGGAGAGTCAGCCCGAAAGCTTTGGAACATGTTTCTTACTAAAAAGAACCAATAGTCGACTGTCCGGACGCCGAAGCCTTGGCAGCTTTTAAACACAGCGTCCGAGACGAATGGCTTGCCAGACACCTCGGCCAAGAAAAGCCGAGAACAATGGCAGCATTAACAAGCCTCATGACCCGCTTTTGCGTGGGCGAGGACAGCTGGCTAGCCCGATGCAGCACCAGCGACCCAAGTACATCCGAAGTTAGAGATGGAAACGGGAAATCACGACGCAACAAAAATAATAAGCGCCGGAATAAAGAAGACAACCCGAAGAGCACGACGGTAAACGCCGGATTCAAAAGCTCTCGGCCAGGTCAGCAAAAGCCGCCCTCTAATGGTGCCAGAGATGAACTGTCCAGCCTAAACAAAATTCTGGACCAAATATGTCAGATCCATAGCACCCCTGATAAACCTGCAAATCATACCCACAGAGAATGTTGGATCTTCAAGCAGTCCGGCAAGCTCAACACCGTACACAAGGGGGAGGATACACCATGGGAAGACGAGGATGAGCCTCTCAAGCAAGACATTGGGGAACAAAAGAAATTTCCACCAGAAGTCAAAACAATACATGTGTTACACGTGATCAAGGGGAGAAACAAAGCGGCACTCCCAGAGAAATATGCCCAAGGGCCTATCACCGCGGAGTCCTGCCACTGGCCATCCCAACCGATCACTTTCGACCATCGGGATTACTCAGCAAGTATCCGGCGTGCAGGATGGGCTGCCTTGGTATTAGATCCAATAATTGACGGATACCACTTCACACGAGTCCCGATGGACGGTGGCAGCAGTCTAAACCTAATATATCAGGATACAATCCGCAAAATGGGGATAGACCCAACGAAAATTTGCCACAGCAATACTACCTTTAAAGGAGTAACGCCCGGCCCAGGGGCTCATTGCACGGGCTCCCTGCTACTAGAGGTTATATTCGGCTTCCCCGATAACTTCCGTAGCGAAAATTTAACCTTCCACATTGCTCCGTTCCAAAGTGGCTATCAAGCACTACTTGGACGCGAAGCTTTCACTCGCTTTAATGCAATACCGCATTACGCTTCCCTCATGCTTAAGATGCCCGGTCCATGTGGCATAATTACAGTAAATGGAAACATTGAGCGATGCCTGCGCGCCGAAGAGAGTGCGGCTGCCTTGGCAGCTGCACACTAAAACGGCCTCACCAGCTAAAGCATTCGATAGGTCGTCAAGACTACGGACACGGTTAGACGAGTCCGACGCAGCTATATGTAATTCATACAGGTTTGATGGCGACACCCCTATTACAAATACAAGGGGCTCAACGCGCGCAGACAAGTGGCAATTTTTACTCATCTTGAATTGTACATGGTTTCTTTAATATAACCTACGACAACTTTTCACCTAAGTTCCTCTCTTTTACAGATGACCATCGTGCTACACCCGTCCAGGATACGACACAACGGAGACACATGCGTAGACGTGCAGCAGGGACGTTCCAAGGATTCTTTTTAGATTAAGACCCTGCGTAAACCTTTCTTACTGTCTCTTGTTGATACACATCCCTCGGATTCTCAGTACTATTGAGAAGGATGCTGACGTCTTGGCATGTGGCCACGTCAGAATAATGCACGTACCTGGACACCAGGGGCTTCTTACAAAGGGCACTGTTTAGGCCCGGTTTATACCATAAAAGACCGAATACCTTAGGGAGTGTTCGGCGTCGCGAGTTTGGCCCTATATGCATCAGCTCCGAATCATGTCTTTGGTCAAATGTTGGGTTTGCCCGGCTCCTGTGTTTTGCTGCCTTACGTTCCGCTCTATCGGCTAAGGCGGCACCAGGAGAACTACTGCGATTGTGCCCCGATTCATCCGGACGAGCACCTCAGTAGAGAAAGCCAAAAACTGACTGTCATGATATAGCGTGAGACTGGTCAACCACTCGATGACCTATCGGAATGTTAGAATTCCTCCGCCTTAACGAAGGGCCGTTTCCCGGCCAGGCATGTACGCACCCCGAATTCGGGAGAGTGCGGAGCCACTAGGGGCTATATAGTAGCCCCACCGTCAAACTCCTATGGCTAAGTGAAAGTGTTAAAGCATTATAGTCCGGTTGCCTCGTTCGCTGTGCTATCACCTCCTTATTAGGACCAAGACGTTGGATTAAGTGTGAACACGCGTCTTCTGCGAACACCCCCGCATTATATGCGTGGGGGCTGAAGCCGACGACTGCAATATTTCAGGTTATATACATATATACATAAACGGTCGCACATGAGGCATCATATTACTTTCAGGCAAAAGTATAAATACAACCTTAATAAATTTGATAAACATTGTTTTTACAATGGGATTACATGTCACTCAAACATAATATTCTTCGAGCACCGGGCCTCTATCAAACAAGCACCCTCAAGAACTTCTTCAAAATAGTGCTCGGCAGCCACTCGGCCTATGCCCGAACCCTACGCTGCAACAGTGGTAGCATCCATCTCCACCCAGTATGCTTTGACACGGGCAAGGGCCATCCGCGAGCCTTCTATGCACGCCGACCTCTTCATCGCATTGATGCGCGGCACCACACCAAGGAACTGCTGCACTAAGCTGAAATAGTTGTTCGGCTTCGGCTTTTCCGGCCACAGATGATCTACGACGGACCTCATGGCGAGTCCGGACAATCTATTGAGTTCAGACCATTCGGCAAGTTGATCAGTTAGTGGAAGAGGACACTATGGAACGCTAAACTACAACCAGAATAGCTTGTCCACTTCACGATCTATTTGATCTTGGAAGTATTCAGCCGCATCGACAGCACTCGCCGTCAAATCCAGATATGTGTTTGCCGAACTCCACAGCCGATCCAGAGGGGCATACCGCGGATCTCCGAACTTCCTCCGCAGCAAAAAGGGCTTCCTAGCCACAATATCACCAGCTTCACGCAACTCTTCCTTCTTTGCCCTCATGGCAGAGCGGGTGTCTTTGGCCGCCATCGTGGCCTTTTCGAGGTCCGTCGCCTTCGCTCGATTTTCTTCTTTAAGGAACCAGCAACGGTCGGTAGTGTATTTTAACTTTACAGCCATTTTGGCCATCTTTTCTTTGCTCTCGCAATGCGTGACCTTCTCGGCTCTTAACTCTTCGGCCGCCTTTAAAGCGGCTGCATTACTAATCCTTGTTTGTTCGTTGGCTCGGGCAAGTTCCGCCCGAAGGGTCTCCATGGCGGCAGCTCCATCTGCAGTCATAACATATTAAAGATACTGGCATCATGCTCCTCTTACTATGTGACATTGACCGAAAAAACATTACTTACCTTATGCCTCATCAAGCTGCTTGTTAACAAGCTCGATGTCGGCATCTGCCGCATCCAGTTGTCGCTTTAGTTCGGCAAACTCATTAGTCCGGCCAGCCACCGGAGCTTCCATCACCTGCACATAAAGCAGTATGGTTATTACCCGGGACTATGATCCTCTATTTGCCATCGTTCTCGGCGACAACCAGAGTCTCATGGGCTACTATCTACACAGGGCACACCTAAAAATGTGTGGTACCATCACAAATGTACACCATTTTACGTACCTCAAAGCCTGTCAGTAGACTCATAAAGGCGTCATGCAACCCGCTTTCGGCGGATGAAATCCTTTCCATCACCGTACCCATCAATGTATGGTGTTCTTCCGAGATGGTCGCCCACCTTAGCAGATCCCTCAGTGCGTCCGACCGCATACCGGACGGCGCCGGACTCTTTTGTTTGCTCTCTTCAAGAGCCGGATGCTGGGGACTTCGGGTGACTATAGGATTATCTTCTGGCCTCACCGGATCCGGAGAGGCCCTCTGTGACGACACTTCAAGGTCGCCCGCTTCTTGAGCGGGGGAGTCCGGGGGAGGCGTTTCGTTCTCCATCATCTCCAGAAGAAGGTCCCCTGAAGACGAGCTCCGTTGAGAAGGGCTAAGATCCGAACTGCGAGATAAACGCTTTGGTTATTTTCCTCGGGAGTAAGGTAGAATATATTTACTATTAAGTATTTTTTGATCACTTATGGCTCGTTAGAGGGCTGATCCCCGCACGGACTTTGTGCGGCAAAAGCACCCTCCGAGGCAGGACCCTCTGGTGGAGACTTCTTCTCCCGTTTGGAAGCCTTGGTTTCTGGATCTTCAGAGGCAGTCCTATTCCTTCCCCGAAGCGAGAGAAGGTCAGATTCTTCCCCTTGGTTATCCTCCTTCACGGAGGCGCTCATTCCCTCGGTTGGAATTGGTAGCGATGGGGGCCCGCTTTCGACCTCATTATTCCCCCCTTTATCTTCCTTTGAGGGCTCCGGGCGAGGTGCTAGCTCGAGCATCTTTTTCAGTACCGGATTCTCCAAACCCCCGGGAAGGGGGGCCGAACACCGAATCATCTTCGCCTTTGTTAGCCAGTCCTGGTCAAAGAGCGATTTCTCAGAATGACGTCATGGTAAATGAAAGACGGTGTGTTCGGCTAGAGGATTACTTGGTCGGTGGTACGGTTGCTGCTCAGGACCACGTCCTCGGTAGTATCCGGACACTCTATTTGGGGTCCGAAGAATGATTTGTACATCTCCTCGTGCGTCAGGCCGAGGAAATTCTGAATAGTGCGCGGCCCTTCTGGGTTGAACTCCCACATGCGGAGGGGCCGACGTTTGCAAGGCTGGACTCGACGAACCAGCATGACTTGCATCGTCGTAACCAGACTGAAATCTCCATCGAAGAGATCTTGAATGCGGCTTTGGAGTATAGGCACGTCCTTGGCTGGACCCCAGCTCAGCCCTCTGCTAATACATGACATCGGTTGTGGTGGAGGGCCCGAGTGGAAAGCAGGGGCGGCCACCCACTTGGCACTTCTGGGAGCTGTGATGTAAAACCACTCCCGCTGCCATAATCTGGACACCTCTGGAAAGGAACCCTTTGGCCATGGAGCTCAAGCGATTTTACTTATTAATGCGCCTCCGCACGCTACGTGCTGCCCCTCGACCATCTTCGGCTTCACGTCAAAGGTCTTGAGCCACAGGTCGAAGTGAGGGGTAATGCGGAGGAAGGCCTCGCATACGACAATAAATGCCGAGATGTGGAGAAAGGAGTCCGGGGCTAGATCGTGGAAATCTAGCCCGTAATAGAACATCAAACCCCTAACAAAGGGATCCAGGGTGAGGCCTAGGCCTCGGAGGAAGTGGGAGATGAACACAACGTTCTCGTTGGGTTCGAGAGTAGGGACGGCCTGCCCTCGGGCAGGCAGCCGATGCGAAACCTCAGCGGTCAGGTATCTGGCCTCCCTCAACTTCTTGATATCCTCTTCCGTAACGGAGGAGGGCATCCACCGGCCTTGAAGGCTAGATCCGGACATGATTGAAGGTCCGAAGCACCTGACCTGGGCTTTGGGTGTTAGAATTCGAGGCGGGGGAAGGATTCGATTGAGCACGGGAGGGAAAAAAGTAAAAGCCTTGTCCCTTTATAAAGAGGGTGAATATCAAGCGTCCTCCTAGTGGCCGTTTGGGACTTGCCTAAAATCTAGGAGTCCTAGGCACGGTTGGGTTACCCACGACCGTATTGATGAGAATCCCGTAATTAGGGGAACATGATCTCTGCTTTGACAAGACATGTCAAGAAACCGCCTCGCGTTATGTGTGGAGCTGGTTGAAGAAAAACGGTTCGAATAACCACCGAGCCATGGCCTGACGTCATGTTGCCAAAGCGTGTCAGCAGATTAAGATTTGTGGAAATATTATTCTCCCTACGGTGGTATGTGGAATTTATTTTGCAGGGTCGGACACTATCCTGGTATTCAAACTCTTCTGTGATATGTTCGGAGGAGGAACCCGCCTTGCAATGCCGAAGACAACACTGCACGCCGGACTCATCGTCATTGAAGCCTGGTTCAGGGGCTACTGAGGGAGTCCGGGATTAGGGGTCACCGGACAGCCGGATTATATCCTTTGCCCGGACTGTTGGACTATGAAGATACAAGATTGAAGACTTCGTCTCGTGTCCGGATGGGACTCTACTTGGCGTGGAAGGCAAGCTAGGCGGTACGGATATGGATATCTCCTCCTTTGTAACCAACCTTGTGTAACCCTAGCCCCCTCCGATGTCTATATAAACCGGAGGGTTTTAGTCCGTAGGACAATAACATACAATCATACCATAGGCTAGCTTCTAGGGTTTAGCCTCTCTGATCTCGTGGTAGATCTACTCTTGTACTACCCATATCATCAATATTAATCAAGCAGGACGTAGGGTTTTACCTCCATCAAGAGGGCCCGAACCTGGGTAAAACATTGTGTCCCATGCCTCCTGTTAGCATCCGCCTTAGACGCACAGTTTGGGACCCCCTATCCGAGATCCACCGGTTTTGACACCGACATGCCGTTAACAGGCCGAGACACAAATTGGGCCTTCATTGGGCCAGAATATACCTAGGTTTTGCAGTAGGCCGAAAGATGATCGGGACAAAAGTGTGCCAAATAGCCCATTGGCCATTAGTAGGCTGAAATGTATCTCCGCCCATGGTGGCCCATTTACATGGCCGGCCGTTAACATGCCAAAAGTCAACACAGGCCGTAAATGCGCTGACCTACTACACAGGCCTTTACAAGGCCGAAAGTGCGGGCGGGCTGGATTTGTGTCATCGAGAATATGGGTTGTTAATAGGCCGGTTGTCACGTCCTAGTGCATATGACCATGGGTTGCATCAGCCGTTAACGGGCCGAAAAACACATCGGGCTGGAAGTGTCCTAGCACCACAATGGGTCGCTAACATGTTGAAGTCAGACCTGGCCGAAAATGTCCCAATTCCAGCACGGGTCATTTATGGGCCGGAAATTGTTGGAAATATGCCCTAGAGGCAATAATATTGTATTATTATATTTCCATATTCATAATTAAGTGTTTATATTTCATGTTATAACTACTGTGATCCTGGAATATGTGATTCAGTGAAAAACTCATAGGCACGTGTTAAACGATAAACGGATAAAATAAAGGTTCCTAGTCTCGCCTCCAAGACTAGCTCAAGCATTGTTGGTGATCACATTTTCTGGATTTTGGATATCGTTAAGTGTAATGATAGTCCTAAAACAACATTGAGATTATGACGTTGGAAGAACGATCATATTGAATCGACCCAAACTTGTCTGTTATGAATTGACATAATATCGTATTTAATCAATTATAATAACACAGAGTGTGAACATGTGATTTTGCTCCTTAGACCATGAGAGTATCATGGTCACTTCTTACCATACGGTTTGGGGTTTCTCAAACGTCACCTGTAACACGGTGATCATAAAGACAACTTACAGGCTCATCGAAAAGTTTGACAAGTGGTCGAATAGCTCAAGAGTGGGATTTTGTGACGCTCCGAGACCGATGCTCCAGATGCCTTCCATGTCTTGCGTGTCAGCTGTGTTATTTATTTGTTTGTTTGCATTCATCATGTCATCATTTGCATTGCATCGGCACTCGTTGTCGTCTTTGTTTTTTAAAACTTGCATCCGCTCGTAGCTGTCGCGTCCCCCCTTGCTTTTGTTGACCGTTTGAAGACCAGCCTTGTTCTTCGTTTTCCCTCTTGCCTAAACCGGAGTCTCTTTGCATAGTGCATCAACCCCTGCATTCTCTCTTTCTCAACTTCATCTTTGCTTCTTGCACCATGCCCATTTCACTTGTTATGCCATGTGTTGCATTGTACCCCTTGTTTCCTCTCTCAACCTATCAATGCACTATCGCCTCCTCCTTCCTTCTTCTTTCTTTCTTTTTTGGCAAGTGACATTTTTATTCCTCCATAAATGTTCAATATTTTTCCTATCAATTTTAGACCATGTCCTCAACGCCTCTACCAAATCTGATCCAATTTGGGACTTGTTTTGGTTGGATTAAAGTTTGAATTTAATTCAAACATGAATTATTTTTCTATCCTTAAAAATGCCCAAACCATTTTATTCAAATCCTTCATAAATCCAGGACCTCAGATTTATCCTTATATCATTCTACTTATCTGCCAAACCCTCTGAGCATTTCTTCCAATGTTCTATTCGTATTATATATGGATAAGAAGGAAAATAGAGAGAGGGAGAGAGAGAGAGGGAGAGAGAGAGAGAGAGAGAGAGAGAGAGGCGGCCTACACCGCTGGCCACTTAGGCCTCCTAGCAGGCCGGCCCATCCACTTCCGAGGCCCAGGCGCCCCCCTTTCTAACCCTAGGCCAACCGCACCTACAACCATCGCTCTCTCCCACGACCGAACCCCTCTCCCTCGTCTCGACCTCGCGCCGCCAGAGACCCTCTACACGAGCCCTGCCCGATCCCCTCGTCCTTCTCTTCCATCGCTCCACCTCCCTCTCCCCTCGTTCGTCTTCTCCCTCCCGAGCACCGTCATGCAGGGAGAGAACAGCGCCAACCTCCCTCTTCCTCACGCTCCTCCTTCCTATCCTCCGTGGCTGCGCGCTGCCCGGATCCTGCATCGCCGTTCTCACCGGCCGCCCCAAGCTCGCTCCTCTCCTGCCTCGGGTTCATGGTGAGACGACCACGCCGGCCGAATGCTCTCATCCTCCTCGCTCTGGTCTCGGCAAGAACCGAGCCTCCTCCGTGCCAAGTCCAGGGGCTCGTCACCTCCAGTGCCTATCCACGTCCGGTCGCCGCCGGTGACCATGACCAGCGCCTGCATCCCCATCGCGCCCGAGGACAAGCCCCTCGAGCGGGTGGGATTCTCCTGCCCAAACCCTCAAGGCGAGTGTTGCCGTGCGCACCTCCTCGTCATCCCTACGCCAAGGTCTCTGCAGCAGCAGTTCCATCCTCCTGCTTCGCCGGCCTAGTCCGCCTCGTCGCCGTCCTCCCAGTGCCACCCCGAGCTCGTCACCGCCTTCCTTTGCCTCCTGGCAGGCAACAGCAGCGTCCACACGTCCCTGCTTCGCTGCCCGCCTCCCGTCGTTGACCGCCAAGACTGCCAAGATGCTCCCCGGTTTCGCCAAGACCCTGTGTTGGGCCCTGTGAACGACTACAGAATCTGAGACCGGGATTTTTTCGCCAAGTCCCTCTCCGACTAGTGTACCACTACCGCCGACGAAGACGTGTGCATCGCAAGCGTCAAGTTTCAACTATTGTCGACCGCGAAGGGCTTGGAGTCATCAAGCACCTCTCTGAATGAACGGGAACGACTACCGTCACAAAGCTTAAAAGTACCTCTATGAAAACGCCAAGTACACCTTCATGTCGGGAAGACCCGCAAGTCGGACCTGAACGATCGACGACTCGTGGACCATGTACAACTACCGTCACCTTGGGTTTTGTCAAGTTCCTTGCTATGACTATGAACGTCTAAAAACCGTATACCACTATCGTCTTCGAAGAACCATGTAACGGAGCCGTCAAGTTCGACTACCGCCAACATGTACAACTACAGTCGTGAGAAAGTATACTTCCGCCTACTTCCCTCTATGAACTTGATCCGTTTCGAAAATGCATGCTTTGAAAGGTATAACCATCGAGACGACCGCCCGTGAACGAATGCATGTGTGATGTATGAGATGCTCGTGGTTGCATCATGTCCGAGTTATTCTTTACGAGTTCATCGTTGCCTTGGCATCGACATGTGGGAACCTGAAATCCGAGATCACCCCACACTTGCTTTTTTGCACCGGTGCTCCAACGAGTTACCGGAACCGGAATGTTGTCGTGGCACCATTTTCGTTGTCATTGCCATGGCACCCCTTTCATTTCCGCCACGATGGCAAATGCCTCATATCTTATCATGTCAACATTTTCATTAATACTACATAAAACTTGCACATGACATCCGCATCATGATAACAACATCAAGAATGTTTAAAATTGTTGTTTGCTTTAAATTGCTAAATGCACATGAGGATTTACCGGAATTGTTGTTTGATGTTTCTGGCCTCATTTAAAATGCCTAAATGTGTATTTTATTCATGCTTCACCTCTTGCCATGTTAATAAACATTTAATTTTGTTGAGTACCTAAACGGGAGAGAACTAAATAATCGAATGTGGGGTTTCGTCAATATGCAACTCATTGCATATTGAGCTCCACCTAACTTGTAGTTTTTGTCTGTGCATTTTGCCATGCCATGCATATTTAAACCAGACATGCATCATACTTGGTTGTGCATCATGCCATGTTTATGCTTGGTTGTTTACTATGTTGTTTGCTTCTTTCCGGTGTTGCTTCTCCGGGTTAGTTCCAATAACGTCGTGTTTGTGAGGAACCGTTCGGCTACGCCCGTTTGTCTTCTTCATGGACTTGTTCTTCTTCCTTGCGGGATCTCAGGCAAGATGACCATACCCTCGAAATCACTTCTATCTTTGCTTGCTAGTTGCTCGCTCTTTTGCTATGCCGCGATACCTACCACTTGCTATATCATGCCTCCCATATTGCCATGTCAAGCCTCTAACCCACCTTCCCTAGCAAACCGTTGTTTGGCTATGTTACCGCTTTTGCTCAGCCCCTCTTATAGCGTTGCTAGTTGCAGGTGAAGATGAAGTTTGTTCCATGTTGGAACATGGTTTTGTTGGGATATCACAATATATCTTATTTACTTTAATCCATCTATATACTTGGTAAAGGGTGGAAGGCTCGACCTTATGCCTGGTGTTTTGTTCTACTCTTGCCGCCCTAGTTTCCGTCATACCGATGTTATGTTCCTTGATTTTGCGTTCCTTACACGGTTGGGTGTTATGGGAACCCCTTAACAGTTCGCTTTGAATAAAACTCCTCCAGCAAGGCCCAACCTTGGTTTTACATTTGCCTCACCTAGCCTTTTTTCCTTGGGTTTCCGGAGCCCGAGGGTCATCTTTATTTTAAACCCCCGGGCCAGTGCTCCTCTGAGTGTTGGTCCAAACTAAAGCACCGTGCAGGCCGTCCCTTGGCAACTTGGGTTACGTTGGCTCCTGTACGCTTAGCTTATCCGGTGTGCCCTGAGAACAAGATATGTGCAGCTCCTATCGGGATTTGTCGGCACAACGGGTGGTCTTGCCGGTCTTGTTTTACCATTGTCGAAATGTCTTGTAACCAGGATTCCGAGTCTGATCGGGTCTTCCTGGGAGAAGGAATATCCTTCGTTGACCGTGAGAGCTTGTGATGGGCTAAGTTGGGACACCCCTGCAGGGTTTGAACTTTCGAAAGCTGTGCCCGTGGTTATGGGCAGATGGGAATTTGTTAATGTCCGGTTGTAGAGAATTTGACACTTAACTTAATTAAAATGCATCAACCGCGTGTGTAACCGTGATGGTCTCTTCTCGGCGGAGTCCGGGAAGTGCACACGGTTCTTGTGTTATGCTTGAACGTAAGTAGCTTCAGGATCACTTCTTGATCACTTCTAGTTCACGACCGTGCCTTGCTTCTCTTCTCGCTCTTATTTGCGTATCTTAGCTACCATATATGCTTAGTGCTTGCTGCAGCTCCACCTCACTACCTTTTCCTACCCCTTAAGCTTAAATAGTCTTGATCTCGCGGGTGTGAGATTGCTGAGTCCTCATGGCTCACAAATACTTCCAATAGTTGCAGGTGCTGATGATACCAGTGCAGATGACGCAATCCAGCTCAAGTGGGAGCTCGATGAAGACCTTTTCGTTGTTGTGTTTCATTTCCTTTTGATCAGTAGTGGAGCCCAGTTGGGGCGATCGGGGATATTTTGCATTAGGGGTTGTCTTTCTTTATTTGGTTCCGTAGTCGGACCTTGATTGCATCTTTTGAGATGATGTAATGCTATATTTTTGTATTGTGTGAAGTGGCGATTGTAAGCCAACTCTTTATCCCTTCCTTATTCAGTACATGGGATGTCTAAAGATTACCCCTCTTGCGACATGCCTACTACGTGGTTATGCCTCTAAGTCGTGCTCCGACACGTGGGAGATATAGCCGCATCGTGGGTGTTACAAGTTGGTAATCAGAGCCTTTCCCGACTTAGGAGCCCCCTGCTTGATCGAATTGCTGGCGTTGTTGAGTCTAGAAAAATGTTTTGAGTCTTATAGGATTATATATATCGGAGAGTAGGATTCTTTTTACTCCTCGGTCCCTTCGTCGCTCTGGTGAGGCCTCCTGACGTAGAGTTTTGACACTTCTTTTCTCAAATTTCACTAAAAAAATTTTAGAATCACGCGGGTATCTTGGAATCGTGCCGATGTTTTGTGACAAGAACATTGTTCTTGGTCCCTCCTGACATTTAGGGGTTGTGGCAGTGTCCCGGGGAGTTGAGCTCCGAGGTGTTGTCGTCACAATTTTATCGTTGCAGTTCTGGAATACCTGAGTTCGCCGACATTGAAAATCTTCTTTATGCAGTTGATGGTGAGATAACCTCGACGCCACCCAGTACTGGGGCGGGAGTTCGGGAGTATTGCCATAACTCGTATAGCGGATGCTTTTCGAAGGTTGAGGTAAATGATTTCCGAAGGTTTCTTGGTTATGTGTTGAAGGATGGATACAGCTGGATGTAGGATTTGTTAGTTTGGGTGAGATATTATGCTTCCCATGTATCCCCAACACCTGATTGCATAACCAGAAAGTTTCGGGAGTTTATAAGTGGGAATTCAAGTATATTGTAGGATATCCTTCCAACAGACACATGATACGATATGGGGTCTATCATATGTTTGTTTCCGGCTTATTCTGCAAGCCAATCCTTTGTTTTGTTTTGATTGTGGTATTCGAGTTGCTTCAATGTCAAGTGTTGATTCCATACTTTTCCTAAGCGGTGTTCTCATATTTTCTATGTGAATACTAATCCTTCTTGTTAATCAAGATTGTCATGTCAATCCTTTTCAACCGGTGTGTTTCTCTTCAAGTGGATCCGTTCATTTTCGACATCCACAAGACCAACTCTAAGTATTCTCAACGGTGTTTGTTTCATCTATCCCAAATTGTCTTTGTTTTCCCACCCTCCCACCCTTTTCCTTCAAGGATTCGGATTTCTTAATCAACTATCATGTTATTGATGAGAAGTCTCTCCATTCTTTTCCGCCAATGTTCTTACCCGGTGGTTCACATGAAGATGCTCTACAAGTTTATCATTCTTCGTTCTCTTTTCTTCTCCAGTGGATCCAATTCAAGATTTGTTGATCATAACTTTTTCCTCGTTTCAAATACCTTCTCATGTCGGTGCACCTCTTAATCATTCACCTCTTGCTATTCATTTGTCTGGAGTGCTGAAGAGATCTCAGAAGGCTCGTCTTTTCATTCAAGATCAGTTAAACCTATTTCGAGGTTGTTATCTCATTCAAGCCATTTAACTCAACCGGTGCAATCTCTCTTTTCAAGTAACCGTTCAATGGTGTTTCTTTTGAGTGGGCCCTAACCCACAGGTCTTTTCCCAGGATCTTACCTGACTCTTCTAATTTTTCCGGAGTTACTCTCAAATTCTTTTCCAAGTTTGACGTAAGAATGAGTTATCGTCAATCAAATGTCTTTCTCCAAGATCTTTCAAATTCTTTTCATCGTCGGTCCAATCTTTCTAATATTCATCCCGGAGTATCTCAACAACTCATGTTGATGTTTCGCATCGTCATTCTCAACATTTGAAGACCGAAGACGATTTTTCTCTCAATCTTGCTCCATTCTCTTCAAGATTCATGGTTCTAGCTTGTTGCCATCCTCTCATAATTGTTTTTGATTGTGAGAATTCTTTTCACCTATCTGGAGCAATTCAAGATTCTTTTCAATTTGATTCTCTGAAGGCCACCATTTCGGATTTATTCATACTCAGCTTTCAGCTTTTGTTCTCCAAATCTTACCGGTGCATCATGCAAATATTCTCTAATCAGCTCATGATCTATTTGTTCTCACGTATATAAATGCTAGCAAGTATCTTCATTCATTTTCCAATTCTTCCCGGTGAATTGTGCTTTTGCTACTTTCTTTTTCAATTCTTACGGTGGTTCGTTCAACATTTCTTTGCCATGGTTATCATATCAATTTATTCGTTTTTTTCAATCCTACCGGTGGGTCGTTGAAGACCTTCTCAAGTTTGCGCCATATCTATCTTAATCCTTTCTACAAGAATAAGTTGTATGCAATCCATTGCTTGTCATCAATTTAATTGGTGAAGGATACACATAACATAATTCTTATTCTTGCTCCATCCAAGTGATTGATTCATTCTTCCGGGGTTTGCTCATGATGTTTAAACTCTCGGTTCAAGTGCTTTATACTTTCCCGGAGTTCCAAGTTCTCTCAATTATATCATTTCAAAGCTTCTTCTAATCATTGCAAGGTTTCTTCCGAAGTTCTTTTCAACTTCCCTTTCGTTTGATCATTCTTTCATTACCAGAGTTCTTCAGGGAGGTTCTACATGATGGTTCAGCAAGGATTTAATTCCTTCTCGAAGTGTTGATCAAGATTCTTTTCAAAGGAGCTCAAGAATTCTTCATCTTGCATTCTGTAGTGCAATTCCTTCTACCTTATCTTTTGAGGTGGTGTTATGTCATTCTTGATAATTTCTTTCGTGTTTCATGATTCACATGTTGTCAAGAATGAGATATTTTAAATCCACCAATCTCTTCATTGGAGTTATCTTGGGTTAATTTCACCTAAAGATTCCCTAAGGATTGTTGCCATTTATGGTGTTTATAAATGACCCAAGTTCTTCATTTATCCTCCCGCTGAAATTTGTTTCTCATCTCCTTGTTGATATCAATCCAACCTATTGTCTCCGTAGTGGCAGAATTTCGCCTCAATTTTGAGAAGTTTTCCATAAGCCCACTACAAGCTTTCGTTGTTGGTTTTCCAATAACTCGGTCATAATTTTCTTGGAAGGGTGCTTTTCCAAGCTCATTTGTGGCAGAGGTTGTCATTTTCTTCTCTACTCTTTCCTTTCAAACGATCCAACTTCTATTCTTTCGTTCCAGAGGCATTGTGATGTTGTTCTTTTCACTCATCATCTAGGATGGTGAGGATCGTGTTCTTTTCGTGCTTATCCTTTTTGTCGGCGTTCTGGGAACGGGGGTCCCCAGACTTGCCTGCCTGCGGCCTGCGGCGTGGCTCGAGGAGGGGCCCAGCGCGGCCCATCTTCATCAACACAGACCCAAGACCCTCGCGAGGGGCCAAGCCTCGCGGGGCGGACGACACGGAGCTTCCTCAGGCACGGCCTCATCAGGCTGGCTCGCGAGGAGGCGGAGAGATCAAGGCGGGGTACCTCACGAGGTGCCCGTGACGCAAGCCATGATGACCAAAGGCGCCAGGCGAGCGCCAGCCATGCAGGGTCCTCCTTTCCTCTTTGGTGCAAAGGGAGCAATCGCAGGCGAGAGCATCAAGCAAAGGCACCCGTTTCGGTGCAACGAGACCAAGACCAGTCCAACGGCAGGGAGGAAGTCATTGTGGAGCCCAAGCCAGCGTCACCACCAGAGCCTTTGGCAGGCGAGGACCAACTTTAGTCAGGATAAGTGTACCAGATGTTCCCCTTCAAAATGACCAATTGTTGGCGCCCTTCCCGCTCAATATTTGGTAAGAGGCCCAGGGCCTTTGCCTATAAATAGGACTAGGCACCCACAGGGTAGAGGGGAGATCGGAGATCGGATCGCAATTAAGAAGGGAGAATCTAGAAGCCGAGAGAGAAACTAGCTAGGATCGGACCGAGTAGCATCACACACACACGGAGAGAAGGGCGACTGAACTCCTCCTAGCAGTTCATGCCCCCAGCCAAGAACAGACCCTCGCGAGGCTGTTCTTCCTTGTATTGCTCATCATCATCAGCCCCAGTGGCAATCCACCACACCACACACTGGAGTAGGGTATTACACCACAACGGTGGCCCGAACCAGTATAAATCCTGTGTCTCTTGTGCTGTTCTTTCCATAGCTTAGATCTTAGCGAGGCGGAGGGGTGCAGGTAGGTAGAAGGCGAAATCTCCGTGCGCACCCCAGTGTTCGAACCTCAAGGGTCTGCCGAAACCCAAAATCCGACATTTGGTGCGCCAGGTAGGGGTGCGCCGAAATTCGTCTTCCACCACCCCGTTCTCCTCCGACCATCACGTCCATGTCTGACGCTCGTCGTGCCTGTGCCGAGCGCCGGGCCGCTCTCGCTTCCCACGTCGCCCAGACGGCTCCTGTCGGCGGGCGTCCTCGCCGTTCCCCGTCACCTGCCGTCAACGCTGCCACCGGCCCGACGGGGGACGAGCAGCAAGCGTCGTCTCAGCATCCGTCCATGCGGCAAGACGGCCGCACCGCTACTCCCTCGCTCATCCCAGCTGGTTCTTCGTCCCGCGCGCTCCGCGCACCCATGGAGGCTCGAGCTACGCTCATTGCGGCAAACGAGCTCCTGCGCTACCGTCCCGTCAACGACGTCTACGAAGAATGGCTCGACCGCGTCGCCGAGCTCGTCCGCGCCGCAGGGGGCTCTCCTGTGCCGTCCGTTCCGTAGCACCGCACCCCGCCCTGCGCGGGTGACGAAGCTCCGGGGGCGCCCCAGTCGCCTCCTCCTCAAGAAGGTGCCATGGCTCCAAGGCGCGTGGCCCCTGGACGGAACCCGCTCCGTCAGGTGCCAGCGCGGCAAGAGCAGAGCTGCCAAGAAGTCCCTCGCCCGCAAGAAGCTGCCCGGGCGCTCCCTGCTCCAGCGCGTCCCGACCATGCACCTGCTCCCGCACGTCAAGACCCCGCACTGCTCCCAGCTGCAGCTTGTGGGGACATGCAAGACTAAGCTCTCCGTCACCCAAGGCCTCCCGTGGCCACAGCAGGCTGCCGTGCCTTCACCACCGAGCTACGCAACATCGCGTGGCCTGGCAAGTTCAAGCCAGACCTGCCTCCTCGTTACGACGGCACGGCCGACCCTGCGGAGTTCCTCCAGCTCTATGAGCTGGGCATCGAAGCTGCCAACGGAGACGAGAAGGTCATGGCAAACTGGGTTCCCATGGCGCTCAAGGACGGGGCCCGCACCTGGCTCCTGAACCTGGCTCCAGGCACGATCTCCTCCTGGGACAAGATGCGCACCCGCTTCATCGCCAACTTCCAAGGTACTCGCGACTGGCCACCCGCCGTGAGCGACATGCGCCGCATCAAGCAACAACCCGGAGAGACCCTGCAGAAGTACATCCAACGCTTCAACAACGCACGCCTCAAGATTCCCAAGGTGACCGAGGAGGCCATCATCTCAGCCTTCTCCGACGGCGTGCGCGACGTCAAGATGAAGGAGGAGCTGGCGATGCATGAAGACCTGTGCACTTCCTTGGAGTTGTTCAACTTGGCAACCAAGTGCGCCAGGGCTGAAGAAGGGCGTCTCTCCCTCCTCGAGCTGCCTGCCGCGGACCCAGAAGAGAAGAAGCCCAAGGCCAAGGATGTGAAGCGCAAGGGGGATGCCGTGCTCGCGGCAGAACCAGACACCAAGCGGGGCAAAGATCAGCCCGAATCTTCGAAAGGCAGTCGGTACTGTGTGTACCACGACCTCCACACCCACAACACCAACGAATGTCAAGAGCTCCGAGCCGTGCGAGAAGGAAGGATCGGCCGTCGCCCTGACCGCGGTGACCGGGGCTACGGTCGAGGAGGAGGAAGGAACACAGGACACTGGGAAGACCGCTGCCCGCGCCAAGGGTGGCGCGATCGACCTCGCGAGGATCAATGGCAAGACCCGCCTCATGAGGGAGACTGGAGGGATCAGCCTCGCGAGGATCGCCCGCCAGGCAACGCAGGCCTCCCTCCGTTGCCGCCGTAGCCAAGGAGAAACGAGGACCGCCATCAGGACGAGGGGGCTGGGGGCTTCCAGGAGCCGCGCGCGATCGCCTGCATCCTGGGCGGGGCTCAAGCTCCAGCCTCTCAACGCATCTTCAAGCAGTTCCCCCGCGAAGTGAATGCAGTCCTCCCCAAGCTCGAAGCCACGCGCCCTCTCAGGTGGTCGGTGTGCGCCATCACATTCAGCTCAGCAGATCATCTCAAGTGTACGACCACAACCGGAGTCCTCCCGATGCTTTGTTCCCCAATCATCAGCAACGTGGTGGTCACCAGGACCCTCATCGATGGCAGGGCAGGGCTCAACGTCCTGTCCATGGAAACATTCAACAATCTCTAAGTGCCCTACAACCAGCTTCAGCCAACCAAGCCTTTCTCCGGAGTCACCGACGGCTCCACAGTCCCGATTGGGCAGGTCCGCCTCCCTGTCACCTTCGGGGCACGCGACAACTACCGCACCAAGCTCATCGACTTCGACGTCGCTCACATTCGCCTGCCGTACAATGCCATCCTTGGGTACCCAGTGCTGGCCAAGTTCATGACCGTAACTCACCACGGCTACAACGTCCTCAAGATGCCAGGAAGTGGCGGAGTCATCACGGTGCCCTGTGAAGAGAAGGACGCGGTGTGTTCCCTGGAACGAGCCTTTCAGGCCGCATCGCTGGAAGACCCGGATCGCGGAAGCAGGAGGTTTCCTGAGACCGCCCCCAAGAAGAAGAAGACATCATCCGGCCCGGCCCCTCAGGAGGCAGGCCCCTCAGGGCCCGCGCCTGCCGAGGGGGAACCTCCTTCCATCGCATAGGAAAGCGCGCCCGGCGCCCTCCTCAGGCAGGGCTCGGGGGCTCTCCCCTGGAGGGCCACCGACCTGGCTAAGGTCACGAGGGAGGCGCTTGGGAACCACATGGAGGCGTGTTTCGAAGCACGTTTCCCTCAAGAAGGAGTAAGGCAAGGAGGGCCAGACCCTCAGGAGTTCGTCAGCAAGGCAATTCAGGAGCTACAGGAGTCAAGAGTCATGAGAGGCGGCCGCCACCTACCAGCTATGGCTCCCCATCCAGGCGAGGATGGTGGGCTGCGTGTCTGCATCGACATACCAGGGCTCAATCGAGTCGCCTCTCTGGAGCGCCTCTGGCCCTCGCGAGTGGGGCGCTGCGAAGGTCCACCCCACAGCTACGTTCGCATGCCTTACGGCTTGCCGAACGCGGCTGCCACGTACCAGCGCCTCATGAGGGGCATCATGGAGGCTCAAGAGGCCAGGTGTTCCGCAGCCCTGGCGGAGATGGATATGGTCCGCGAGGAGCCACCAGCGCCTCCGGAGCCTCCCGAGCCCTGGGCCTGGGGGCTCGTGAGGATCGGCTTCCGCAGCCCACCGAGTCTGCTACGCCAACACTCTTTCATCCTCAACATCATCAGGTGACATCTTTCAAGTTTCATTTCCAGCTGGGAGCGCCCCCAGGGCTGCATTATTCCCAGGCCGCGTGGGTCCGTCCCTGCGGCATATATCCCTTTTATTTTATGTTGTTAGCTTACCTTGTTGGGGGCGCCCCTCGGGCTGCATCATCCCTCAAGTCGCTCGGGCCAGACCCAACGGCATGTAACCCCTTTTGCGTTTATTTCCGGCTATGCGTTTGACCCACCATGCTTGATTATTTGATGCCTGTCCATGACACCTCTTCTTCTCCATGCCGACCACTTGCATGTTAAAGGGGGGGGGTACCTGAGCATCGCGACTCAAGGCTCTTACTGGCTCTCCAGCCCTCACCCTCTGGCCTTGTCCACGGCATCGCGACCTGGCATACCAGCGATGGCTGAGACCAGCTCGAGGGCCGGGACCCGAGGACGTAGAGTGCCGGCATCTAACCAAATTTGCAGGGACACATCACAAGATAAGGCCCAGTGCCAGGCGCAACCCGCCTAGAGGTAGGGCCCTGTGAGTCCCGCGCTGGCTCACGGGTGCCCAGATACACCTCGCCAGGCCCTACCATGCCAGCCACGTGTCAGGGCGGGGTTGTACATGCCTCGGGGGCTCCTCCCGGAGGGGAGCCCCCTCCCACGTACCAGTGGAAGCACCATGCTCCGTGCTGGCTGACGACACTGCCGAGGAGCGGCTATGCCCGTACACATACGGAAGCGCTATGCTCCGCGCTGGTGATAAACAACTGAGGGCGGCCCCCGGGCCGCATCAACCTCAGGGAGCCCAGAGCTCAATGTCTAGCCTCATCGTAACGCCTCCCCTTGGGAGTGCCGCGCGAGGGGGCTGGGCATGGGGGCTGCGCCTGGGTCACGCCCAGACGCACGCCACCCAGCCAGGCCCCCCCCGGGCCTGGTTTGTCGCGCGTCTCTCCCCGAGCGGAGCCAAGGTACGAAGGCCGTTTGAGCATCAAGGGGGACTCCTGAGCATCGCGACTCAGGAGCCTAACTGGTCATGTAGCCCCTCACTCCTTAGTTCCGAAAGGCTAACGGCGGTTGAGGTATGTGCGCGGCCGGGCTCTGCAAACGTAGAACGGTAAATCCACCCACATCACACCTCCCTACTTGTTGTTCGTGCGCCAAGGGGGACTCCTGAGCATCGCAACTCAGGAGCCTAACTTGTCACGTAGCCCCTCATTCCTTGGTCCCGTCCTGGTTTCCGGTCAGGGCTAACGGCGGCTGAGGTATGCGCGGGCCCGGGCTCTGCCGGCGTAGAACATAAGCAAGTAGGAAGGAAAAGCGTAAATTTCAAGGAATTCAAAAGCAAATATTACAGTCCACACTGTTATCTCAATGCCAAACGCAAGTTTAAACGCCTCCCCGAGCATGATACATGTGCAGGAATTAAAGGCAGGACAGGAGCCATAACAGAGTCACTTGTCGGCGGTGGAGCAGCGCGGAGTGGGTTCGCCTCATGGAGCAGCGGGGTCGGCAGCGCCTTGCTTCGGCTTGGTGCTGAAGGCCCGGAACTTCCCCAGCAGAGCCTCCGCGCGACCCTTCACGGCCTCGGCAGCGGCAGTGGCACGCTCGCCGCTTACTGGCTCCAGCAGGCTGTCGAGGTCGACGCCGGGATCGTGAAGGTAGATGTGGGTGAGGACCCGCGTCAGCGTTGTAGAAGACAGGACACGCGCCTCGGCCTAGGCCGTGGGGCCAAGGCCAAGGGCGACATCTTCAAGAGCGCGAACCAGGAAGGGAAGCAGCTTGGCGGGGCCATCCTTGGCACCAGCCAGCGGGCTCTCCAGGCCGCTGTCGTAAAGCGTCCTCAGCAAGGAGCGAGCCTTCGCCTCCATCTCCGCGAAGGCCATGCGGTCCTCGGCAAGAACCTGGGCCTTGTCGTCTAGCTCGACCTTCCTCGCCCCCAACTCCTGCTCCAGCGCGCCTAGGCGGTCACGGCGCCTCCTGAGCTTGACCTCCCTCTCCTTGACGGCCGCCTCGCGAGCCTTCACGCCTTGTTCCTGCTCTTGGCGAAGGCGGGCCTCTTTCGCGAGCTGGTCCTGCAGGCCTTGCAGCTCGTCCTCCAGCGCCTTGCAGCGACCACGGACGTCGACCACCTCCCCCAGGGCTGCGTCACGAGCAGCCTTTGCCTCAAGGACGGCATGCCTCTCCTCATCGCAAGCCGTTGAGGCCTGGACCAGCGCCACCCGAATCAAAGCGTCGGAGTGAATCCATCCTGAAGCCAGCTCCAAGCGCCCGACCACCAAGCGAGGGTCGGCACCAAGAAGATCCTGCCATAGCCAGTCTAGCTCAGTAGCAGCATGATCCAGAATGGCAGGAGGAGTCGGAGAAACAGCAGTCGGTGGAGTAGGAGGAGAAGGCGGCAGCGCGACCACAACATCCTGAGGCGGAGCCTACTGCGCCCCAACGGCTGTAGAGGCGGCAGCAGGCAAAGGCACCTCGGGAGTCACTTGGGCCATGGGGGCTGAGCTCGCCCCAGCCGGCTTCGCCAGGCCTCGCGAGGACGACCGGGCAGGAGAAGCCCGTGCGTCGCGGTCACCTTCCTTCGCGGGCAGAGGCGCTGCCACGGATGGAACCTCAGGAGCTCCCTTTGGCTTCTTTGCTGCGGGCTCCAGCCTGTCCAAAAGATGTGGACGTCAAGTCTCAGCAGCAGAACAAGAAATAAAGACAAGAATCAAGCGCTTACGGGTCGTCGCCAGTGAGCTCAGGCAGCCTCCGGCCAAATTTGAAGCCTGAAGGCCGGCTGGAAGGGTCAACCTTGGGAAGCTCAGGAGCGGAAGGCGCGTCTGCGGTCCGCCTCGGGGCCGGGTCAGACCCGCGGGAGATCAGCCCGGTCCTGTCCTTCTTCGGGTTCGGGGGCAAGCTCCCGCCGCCCTGCTCGTCATCATCCTCGTCGTCATCGCTCGGAGAGAGGCGGAGAGTGCGGGACCTGCGCCGGGGGAGGGGAGCCCTCGACTCTCCGTCAGTCGCCTCGGAGTTAGGCCCTTTTTCCCGCTCCCCTCCTTCCTCCTCTTCGCTGGAGTCGTCGGAGGACACGTCCACCGATTCCCCGGGAGTTTCCATGGGCACGGGCCCGTCCCCGTTGAAGACGGGCATGGACTCCACTACCTGCTCCCAGTCGTCGCGGAGGAACAAGGGTGTAGGAGCGCCCTCCAACCTCGCCACATCGCCCCTGACCAGAGATTGGAGGACCGTAGCCAGATCTTCGTCGGCCAAGACCGCGGGGCTCGGATGGGGCCTCCACATCAGAAGTGAGGACTGCCGAAGCGGAGCCAGCTGGTGCTCCAGGAATTCCCTCAGCAGCGACGCGCCGGTCAGCTTCGTCGCCGCCATGTTGGCCGACCTCAGATCCGCGTCCATCTTCTCCAACACCAGCTTCGCGCGGGGGTCCGCGAGCTCCGCTCGACCCCAATCGCTGGAGCTCGTGGGTTTCTCCGTGGGCAAGATCAGCCGAGGGTGGATGCGCCCAGCATTTGCCAAGACCCACTTGCTCCTGAAGCCCTCAATCCTTTTCCTGGGGTTCGAAATGGCAATGGCGCCACCGTACGCGATGAAGCTCGCGCACGCGGAAGCAGGACCGCGAGAGATCCGGAGGTAGAAGTAGTGGCGCAGCAAGGCCACTGAGGGCTGCACCCCAACATGAGCCTTGCAGTAATAGGCGAAGATTGCCAGGAGAAGGATGGAGTTGGGGTGGAGATGCAAAGCCTGTAGCTTATAATGGCGGAGGACAGAGAAGAAGAACTCCGAGAAGGGAGGCACTAGGCTAACAGCAATGGCGCTTACAAAGAACGGATAGAAGGTGGTCCCTTGGCCCTCAGGGGTGGCGGAGCCGCCCTTGAACACCTTCACCCCGTCGATGCCCTACGCCGCCGCCATCCGGCGCCACCGAGCGAGGCTCGCCTCAGACACGTTCGACGAGTCCATGGCAGACGAGTACCAAGCTCCGGCCGGGGACTGACGAGGCGCCATGGCTTCCTAGGTCACGCGGTCGAAGTAGATCTGGAAATTTTGGAGGAAGGAAGGAGAGGCACAAGAAAGGGGATCTGAGCAGCAACCAGAGAAAGCAAAAAAGCAAAGCCTAGGCAGATGCCGCTCCCTTATCAACTCGCGCGGTTGATGAGGCGCCCACGTCCATTCAACCGCCACGCGGCGCCCAAGGCCGCAGGCTGTTAGGGCCCGCGGCGCTTCGCTCTTGCCCTTTCGCCTCCCTGCACGGCCAAGTCCGGACGCGCCTTGGGCCCGGGGGCTACTGTCGGCACTCTGGGAACGGGGGTCCCTAGACTTGCCTGCCTGCGGCCTGCGGCGCGGCTCGAGGAGGGGCCCAGCGTGGCCCATCTTCATCAACACAGACCCAAGACCCTCACGAGGGGCCAAGCCTCGCGGGGCAGACGACACGGAGCTTCCTCAGGCACGGCCTCATCAGGCTGGCTCGCGAGGAGGCGGAGAGATCAAGGCGGGGTACCTCACGAGGTGCCCGTGACGCAAGCCATGACGACCAAAGGCGCCAGGCGGGCGCCAGCCGCGCAGTGTCCTTCTTTCCTCTTTGGTGCAAAGGGAGCAAGCACAGGCGAGAGCATCAAGCAAAGGCACCCATTTCGGTGCAACGAGACCAAGACCAGTCCAACGGCAGGGAGGAACTCATTGCGGAGCCCAAGCCAGCGTCACCACCAGAGGCTTTGGTAGGCGAGGACCAACTTTAGTCAGGATAAGTGTACCAGATGTTCCCCTTCAAAATGGCCAATTGTTGGCGCCCTTCCTGCTCAATATTTGGGAAGAGGCCCAGGGCCTTTGCCTATAAATAGGACTAGCCACCCACAGGGTAGAGGGGAGATCGGAGATCGGATCGCAATTAAGAAGGGAGAATCTAGAAGCCAAGAGAGAAACTAGCTAGGATCGGACCGAGTAGCATCACACACAGAGAGAGAGAAGGGCGACTGAACTCCTCCTAGAAGTTCATCCCCCCAGCCAAGAATAGACCCTCGCGAGGCTGTTCTTCCTTGTATTGCTCATCATCATCAGCCCAAGAGGCAATCCACCACACCACACACTGGAGTAGGGTATTACACCACAACGGTGGCCCGAACCAGTATAAACCCTGTGTCTCTTGTGCTATTCTTTCCATAGCTTAGATCTTAGCAAGGCGGAGGGGTGCAGGTAGGTAGAAGGCGAAATCTCCGTGCGCACCCCAGTGTTCGAACCTCAAGGGTCGGCCGGAACCCGAAATCCGACACTTTTAGTCGGAGTGTCGTGTCCTCTTTTAAAGTATCCTCTCATTTTGTCAAGCTCATTTCCTTACCTACCATTTCCAACTGGAGTGTTGTCGTAATTGTTATCGTTCCTTGTACATCACATTTGAACCGGAGTGCTTGCATGTACTTCTTGTCCATTGCAATCTTTGTCTTATGACTTTCAACCTACAATGTTCTAGTAATGTTCTTTGTTCCTCTTTTCTAACGGAGTGTTTTCAACCCTGTTCATCATCGTTGTATTCTTTCTTTCAATTTTTCTACCTCTCAAGGTTCTTTTGTTTCACTCGTTTGTCAAAGAAGCAACTTAGTCTTACCTTTTCCTCTTCCGTTTCTCCCGGGTGCCATCCTAGATCTCGGGACGAGATCCTCTTGTAGTGGTGGAGTGTTGTGACGCCCCGAGACCGATGCTCTAGATGCCTTCCATGTCTTGCGTGTCAGTTGTGTTATTTATTTGTTTGTTTGCATTCATCATGTCATCATTTGCATTGCATCGGCACTCGTTGCCGTCTTTGTTTTTTAAAACTTGCATCCGCTCGTAGCTGCCGCGTCCCCCCTTGCTTTTGTTGACCGTTCGAAGACCAAACTTGTTCTTCGTTTTCCCTCTTGCCTAAACCTAAGTCTCTTTGCACAGTGCATCAACCCCTGCATTGTCTCTTTCTCAACTTCATCTTTGCTTCTTGCACCATGCCCATTTCACTTGTTATGCCATGTGTTGCATTGTACCCCTTGTTTCCTCTCTCAACCTATCAATGCACTATCGCCTCCTCCTTCCTTCTTCTTTCTTTCTTTTTTGGCAACTGGCATTTTTATTCCTCCATAAATGTTCAATATTTTCCTATCAAATTTAGACCATGTCCTCAACCCCTCTACCAAATCTGATCCCATTTGGGACTTGTTTTGGTTGGATTAAAAAATGGCTCAAGTTTGAATTTAATTCAAACATGAATTATTTTTCTATCCTTAAAAATGCCCAAACCATTTTATTCAAATCCTTCATAAATCCAGGACCTCAGAATATCCTTATATCATTCTACTTATCTGGCAAACCCTCTGAGCATTTCTTCCAACGTTCTATTCATATTATATATGGATAAGAAGAAAAATAGAGAGAGAGAGAGAGGCGGCCTGCACCGCTGGCCGCTTAGGCCTCCTAGCAGGCCGGCCCATCCACTTCCAAGGCCCAGGCGCCCCCTTTCTAACCCTAGGCCAACCGCACCTACAACCATCGCTCTCTCCCACAACCGAACCCCTCTCCCTCGTCTCCAGCTCGCGCTGCCAGAGACCCTCTGCACGAGCCCTACCCGATCCCCTCGTCCTTCTCTTCCATCGCTCCACCTCCCTCTCCCCTCGTTCATCTTGTCCCCCCCGAGCGCCGTCATGCAGGGAGAGGACAATGCCAACCTCCCTCTTCCTCACGCTCCTCCTTCCTATCCTCCGTGGCTGCGCGCTGCCCGGATCCTGCATCGCCGTTCTCACCGGCCGCCCCAAGCTCGCTCCTCTCCTGCCTCGGGTTCATGGTGAGACGACCATGCCGGCCGAATGCTCTCGTCCTCCTCACTCTGGTCTCGGCAAGAACCCAGCCTCCTCCGCGCCAAGTCCAGGGGCTCGTCACCTCCAGTGCCTCTCCATGTCCGGTCGCCGCCGGTGACCATGACCAGCGCCTGCATCCCCATCGCGCCCGAGGACAAGCCCCTCGAGCGGGTGGGATTCTCCTGCCCAAACCCTCAAGGTGAGTGTTGCCGTGCGCACCTCCTCCTCGTCCCTACGCCAAGGTCTCTGCAACAGCAGTTCCATCCTCCTGCTTCGCCGGCCTAGTCCGCCTCGTCGCCGTCCTCCCAGCGCCACCCCGAGCTTGTCACCGCCTTCCTTTGCCTCCTGGTAGGCAACAACAGCGTCCACACGTCCCTGCTTCGCTGCCCGCCTCCCGTCATTGACCGCCAAGACTGCAAAGGTGCTCCCCGATTTCGCCAAGACCCCGTGTTGGGCCCTGTGAACGACTACAGAACCTGAGACCGGGATTTTTTCGCCAAGTCCCTCTCAGACTAGTGTACCACTACCGTCGACGAAGACGTGTGCATCGCAAGCGTCAAGTTTCAACTATCATCGACCGCGAAGGGCTTGGAGTCATCAAGCACCTCTCCGAACAGGAACGACTACCGTCACAAAGATCGAGAGTACCTCTACGAAAACGCCAAGTACCCCTTCATGTCGGCAAGACCCGCAAGTCAGACCTTGAACGATCGACAACTCGTGGACCATGTACAACTACCGTCACCTTGGGTTTCGTCAAGTTCCTCACCATGACTATGAACGTCTAAGAACCGTATACCACTACTGTCTCCGAAGAACCGTGTAACGGAGCCGTCAAGTTCGACTACCGCCAACATGTACAACTACCGCCGCGAGAACATATACTTCCGCCTACTTACCTCTACGAACTTGATCCGTTCCGAAAATGCACGCTTCGAAAGGTATAACCATCGAGACGACCGCCCGTGAATGAATGCATGTGTGATGTATGAGATGCTCGTGGTTGCACCGTGTCCGAGTTATTCTTTACGAGTTCATCGTTGCCTTGTCGTCGACATGTGGGAACCCGGAATCCGGGATCACCCCACCATCCTTGCGTGACTCGCTCCGCACACTTGCTCTTTTGCACCGGTACTCCAACGAGTTACCGGAACCAGAATGTTGCCGTGGCACCATTTCCGTTGTCATTGCCGTGGCACCCCTTTCGTTTCCGCCACGATGACAAATGCCTCATATCTTATCATGTCAACATTTTCATTAATACTACATAAAACTTGCACATGACATCCGCATCATGATAACAACATCAAGAATGTTTAAAATTGTTGTTTCCTTTAAATTGCTAAATGCACATGAGGATTTACCGGAATTGTTGGTTGATGTTTCCGGCCTCATTTAAAATGCATAACTGTGTATTTTACTCATGCTTCACCTCTTTCCATGTTAATCAACATTTAATTTTGTTGAGTACCTAAACGGGAGAGAACTAAATAACCGAATGTGGGGTTTCGTCAATATGCAACTCGTTGCATATTGGGCTCCACTTAAGTTGTAGTTTTTGTCTGTGCACTTTGCCATGCCATGCATATTTAAACCGGACATGCATCATACTTGGTTGTGCATCATGCCATGTTTATGCTTGGTTGTTTACTATGTTGTTTGCTTCTTTCCGGTGTTGCTTCTTCGGTTTAGTTCCGATAACGTCGCGTTTGTGAGGATCCGTTCGACTGCGCCTGTTTGTCTTCTTCATGGACTTGTTCTTCTTCCTTGCGGGATCTCAGGCAAGATGACCATACCCTCGAAATCACTTCTATCTTTGCTTGCTAGTTGCTCGCTCTTTTGCTATGCCGCGATACCTACCACTTGCTATATCATGCCTCCCATATTGCCATGTCAAGCCTCTAACCCACCTTTCCTAGCAAACCGTTGTTTGGCTATGTTACCGCTTTTGCTCAGCCCCTCTTATAGTGTTGCTAGTTGCAGGTGAAGATGAAGTTTGTTCCATGTTGGAACATGGTTTTGTTGGGATATCACAATATATCTTATTTACTTTAATCCATCTATATACTTGGTAAAGGGTGGAAGGCTCGACCTTATGCCTGGTGTTTTGTTCCACTCTTGCCGCCCTAGTTTCCGTCATACCGGTGTTATATTCCTTGATTTTGCGTTCCTTACATGGTTGGGTGTTATGGGAACCTCTTGACAGTTCGCTTTGAATAAAACTCCTCCAGCAAGGCCCAACCTTGGTTTTACATTTGCCTCACCTAGCCTTTTTTTCCTTGGGTTTCCGGAGCCCGAGGGTCATCTTTATTTTAAATCCCCGGGCCAGTGCTCCTCTAAGTGTTGGTCCAAACTAGAGCACCGTGCAGGGTCGTCCCTTGGCAACTTGGGTTACGTTGGCTCCTGTACGCTTAGCTTATCCAGTGTGCCCTAAGAACGAGATATGTGCAGCTCCTATCGGGATTTGTCGGCACAGCGAGTGGTCTTGGTGGTCTTGTTTTACCATTATCGAAATGTCTTGTAACTGTTGGAAATATGCCCTAGAGGCAATAATAAAATGATTATTATATTTCCTTGTTCATGATAATCATCTATTATTCATGCTATAATTGTATTATCCGGAAATTGTAATACATGTGTAAATACATAGACCACAATGTGTCCCTAGTGAGCCTCTAGTTGACTAGGTCGTTGATCAACACATAGTCATGGTTTCCTGGCTATGGACATGGGGATGTCATTGATAACGGGATCACATCATTAGGAGAATGATGTGATGGAAAAGACCCAAACCTAAGCATAGCACAAAGATCGTGTAAGTTCGTTTTGTGAGAGCTTTTCTAATGTCAAGTATCATTTCCTTAGACCATGAGATTGTGCAACTCCCGGATACCGTAGGAATGCTTTGGGTGTATCAAACGTCACAACGTAACTGGGTGGCTATAAAGGTGCACTACGGCTATCTCCGAAAGTGTCTGTTGGGTTGGCACAAATCGAGACTGGGATTTGTCACTCCGTATGACGGAGAGGTATCTCTGGGCCCACTCGGTAATGCATCATCATAATGAGCTCAATGTGACCAAGGGGTTGGTCACGGGATCATGCATTACGGTACGAGTAAAGTGACTAGCCGGTAACGAGATTGAACAAGGTATTGGGATACCGACGATCGAGTCTCGGGCAAGTAACGTATCGATTGACAAAGGGAATTGAATACGTGATTGATTAAGTCCTCGACATCATGGTTCATCCGATGAGATCATCGAGGAGCATGTGGGAGCCAACATGGGTATCCAGATCCCGCTATTGGTTATTGACCGGAGAGGCATCTCGGTCATGTCTGTGTGTCTCCCGAACCTGTAGGGTCTACACACTTAAGGTTCGGTGACGCTAGGGTTGTAGAGATATCAGTATGCAGTAACCCGAAAGTTGTTCGGAGTCCCGGATGAGATCTCGAACATCATGAGGAGTTCCGGAATGGTCTGGAGGTAAAGATTTATATATAGGAAGTCCAGTTTCGGCCAGCGGGAAGGTTTCGGGGGTTACCGGTATTGTACCGGGACCACCGGAAGGGTCCCGGGGGTCCACCAGATGGGGCCACCTATCCCGGAGGGCCCCATGGGCTGAAGTGGCGTGGGAACCAGCCCCTGATGGGCTGGTGCGCCCCACCCAAGGGCCCAAGGCGCCTAGAGTTGGAAACCCTAGGGGGCCGTTGCCCCCCGAGGGGGCATGTGCCCCCCTGGTTGGAAACCCTAAGGGGGGCGTTGCCCCCAGGCCCCCTCCCCTTTTAGATGGGATCTCCAAGGGGGCATGCGCCCCTAGCCCCTATATATAGTGGAAGGGAGGGAGGGCAGCCGCACCTTGCTCTTAGCGCCTCTCTCTCCCTCCGTAACACCTCTCCTCCCTGCTTGTGCTTGGCGAAGCCCTGCCGGGATCCTGCTGCATCTACCACCACGCCGTCGTGCTGCTGGATCTTCATCAACCTCTCCTTCCCCCTTGCTGGATCAAGAGAGAGGAGACGTCCTCCCAACCGTACGTGTGTTGAACGCGGAGGTGCTGTCCGTTCGGCACTTGGTCATCGGTGATTTGGATCACGACGAGTACGACTCCATCATCCCCGTTCACTTGAACGCTTCCGCTCGCGATCTACATGGGTATGTAGATGCACTACTGTTCCCCTCGTTGCTAGAATACTCCATAGATTGATCTTGGTGATGCGTAGAAATTTTTTAATTTCTGCTACGATCCGCAACAGTGGTATCAGAGCCAGGTTTATGCGTAGTTACTATGCACGAGTAGAACACAAAGTAGTTGTGGGCGTCGATATTGTCAATTTGCTTGTCGTTACTAGTCTTATCTTGATTCGGCGGCATCGTGGGATGAAGCGGCCCGGACCAACCTTACACGTACGCTTACGTGAGACCGGTTCCACCGACTGACATGCACTAGTTGCATAAGGTGGCTGGCGGGTGTCTGTCTCTCCCACTTTAGTCGGATCGGATTCGATTAACAGGGTCCTTATGAAGGGTAAATATAAATTGGCAATTCACGTTGTGGTTTTGGCGTAGGTAAGAAACGTTCTTGCTAGAAACCTATAGCAGCCACGTAAAAACTTGCAACAACAATTAGAGGACGTCTAACTTGTTTTTGCAGCAAGTGTTTTGTGATGTGATATGGCCAAAGGTTGTGATGAATGATGAATGATATATGTGATGTATGAGATTGATCATGTTCTTGTAATAGGAATCACGACTTGCATGTCGATGAGTATGACAACCGGCAGGAGCCATAGGAGTTGTCTTTATTTATTTATGACCTGCGTGTCAACATAAACGTCATGTAATTACTTCACTTTATTGCTAAAGCATTAGCCATAGTAGTAGAAGTAATAGATGACGAGACAACTTCAAGAAGACACGATGATGGAGATCATGATGATGGAGATCATGGTGTCATGCCGGTGACAACGATGATCATGGAGCCCCGAAGATAGAGATCAAAGGAGCAAATGATATTGGCCATATCATGTCACTATTTGATTGCATGTGATGTTTATCATGTTTTACATCTTATTTGCTTAGAACGACGATAGCTTAAATAAGATGATCCCTCATAATAATTTCAAGAAAGTGTTCCCCCTAACTGTGCACCATTGCGAAGGTTCGTTGTTTCGAAGCACCACGTGATGATCGGGTGTGATAGACTCTAACGTTCGAATACAACGGGTGTAAGACAGATTTACACACGCAATACACTTAGGTTGACTTGACGAGCCTAGCATGTACAAACATGGCCTCGGAACACAGAAGACCGAAAGGTCGAGCATGAGTCGTATAGAAGATACGATCAACATGAAGATGTTCACCGATGTTGACTAGTCCGTCTCACGTGATGATCGGACACGGCCTAGTTAACTCGGATCATGTTATACTTAGATGACTGGAGGGATGCCTATCTGAGTGGGAGTTCATTTAATATTTTGATTAGATGAACTTAATTATCATGAACTTAGTCTAAAATCTTTACAATATGTCTTGTAGATCAAATGGCCCACGTTGTCCTCAACTTCAACGCGTTCCTAGAGAAAACCAAGCTGAAAGACGATGGCAGCAACTATATGGACTGGGTCCGGAACCTGAGGATCATCCTCATAGCTGCCAAGAAAGATTATGTCCTAGAAGCACCGCTAGGTGACGCACCCGTCCCACAAAACCAAGACGTTATGAACGCTTGGCAGACACGTGCTGATGATTACTCCCTTGTTCAGTGCGGCATGCTTTACAGCTTAGAATCGGGGCTCCAAAAGCGTTTTGAGAGACACGGAGCATATGAGATGTTCGAAGAGCTGAAAATGGTTTTTCATGCTCATGCCCGGGTCGAGAGATATGAAGTCTCCGACAAGTTCTTCAGCTGTAAGATGGAGGAAAATAGTTGTCAGTGAGCACATACTCAAAATGTCTAGGTTGCATAACCGCTTGACTCAGCTAGGAGTTAATATCCCGGATGACGCGGTCATTGACAGAATCCTTCAGTCGCTTCCACCGAGCTACAAGAGCTTTGTGATGAACTTCAATATGCAGGGGATGGAAAAGACCATTCCTGAAGTATTTGCAATGCTGAAATCAGCAGAGGTAGAAGTCAAAAAGGAACATCAAGTGTTGATGGTGAATAAAACCACTAAGTTCAAGAAAGGCAAGGGTAAGAAGAACTTCAAGAAGGATGGCAAGGGAGTTGCCGCGCCCAGTAAGCAAGCTGCCGGGAAGAAGCCAAAGAATGGACCCAAGCCCGAGACTGAGTATTTTTATTGCAAGGGAAGTGGTCACTGGAAGCGGAACTGCCCCAAATACTTAGCGGACAAGAAGGCCGACATCACGAAGGGTATATGTGATATACATGTAATTGATGTGTACCTTACCAGTACTCGTAGTAGCTCCTGGGTATTTGATACCGGTGCGGTTGCTCACATTTGTAACTCAAATCAGGAGCTGCGGAATAAGCGGAGACTGGCGAAGGACGAGGTGACGATGCGCGTCGGGAATGGTTCCAAGGTCGATGTGATCGCCGTCGGCACGCTACCTCTACATTTACCTACGGGATTAGTTTTAAACCTCAATAATTGTTATTTAGTGCCAGCTTTGAGCATGAACATTGTATCAGGATCTCGTTTAATTCGAGATGGCTACTCATTTAAATCCGAGAATAATGGTTATTCTATTTATATGAGAGATATGTTTTATGGTCATGCTCCGATGGTGAATGGTTTATTCTTAATGAATCTCGAGCGTAATGCTACACATATTCATAGTGTGAATACCAAAAGATGTAAGGTTGATAATGATAGTCCCACATACTTATGGCACTGCCGCCTTGGTCTCATAGGTGTCAAACGCATGAAGAAGCTCCATGCAGATGGACTTTTAGAGTCTTTTGATTACGAATCATTTGACACGTGCGAACCATGCCTCATGGGTAAAATGACCAAGACTCCGTTCTCAGGAACAATGGAGCGAGCAACCAACTTATTGGAAATCATACATACTGATGTGTGAGGTCCAATGAGTGTTGAGGCTCGCGGTGGATATCATTATGTTCTCACCCTCACTGATGACTTTAGTAGATATGGGTATGTCTACTTAATGAAACACAAGTCTGAGACCTTTGAAAAGTTCAAGGAATTTCAGAGTGAGGTTGAGAATCAACGTGACAGGAAAATCAAGTTCTTGCGATCAGATCGTGGGGGAGAATACTTGAGTCACGAATTTGGCACACACTTAAGAAAATGTGGAATAGTTTCACAACTCACGCCACCTGGAACACCTCAGCGTAATGGTGTGTCCGAACGTCATAATCGCACTCTATTAGATATGGTGCGATCTATGATGTCTCTTACTGATTTACCGCTATCATTTTGGGGCTATGCTTTAGAGACTGCCGCATTCACTTTAAATAGGGCTCCGTTGAAATCCGTTGAGACAACACCGTATGAATTATGGTTTGGGAAGAAACCTAAGCTGTCGTTTCTAAAAGTTTGGGGATGCGATGCTTATGTCAAGAAACTTCAACCTGAAAAGCTCAAACCCAAGTCAGAAAAATGCGTCTTCATAGGATACCCTAAAGAAACTGTTGGGTATACCTTCTACCTCAGATCCGAAGGCAAGATCTTTGTTGCCAAGAATGGGTCCTTTCTAGAGAAAGAGTTTCTCTCGAAAGAAATAAGTGGGAGGAAGGTTCAACTTGATGAAGAATTACCTCTTGAACCGGTAAGTGGCGCAGCTCAAGAAAATGTTCCTGAGGTGCCTGCACCAACTAGAGAGGAAGTTGATGATGATGAGCATGAAACTTCAGATCAAGTTGCTACTGAACTTCGTAGGTCCACAAGGACACGTTCCGCACCAGAGTGGTACGGCAACCCTGTCTTGGAAATCATGTTGTTAGACAACGGTGAACCTTCGACTATGAAGAAGCAATGGCGGGCTCGGATTCCAACAAGTGGCTGGAAGCCATGAAATCCGAGATAGTATCCATGTATGAAAACGAAGTATGGACTTTGACTGACTTGCCCGTTGATCGGCGAGCCATAGAAAATAAATGGATCTTTAAGAAGAAGATAGACGCGGATGGTAATGTGACCATCTATAAAGCTCGGCTTGTCGCTAAGGGTTATCGACAAGTTCAAGGGGTTGACTGCGATGAGACTTTCTCACCCGTAGCGAAGCTGAAGTCTGTCCGAATCATGTTAGCAATTGCCGCATTCTATGATTATGAGATATGGCAAATGGACGTCAAAACGACATTCCTTAATGGTTTCCTTAAGGAAGAATTGTATATGATGTAGCCGGAAGGTTTTGTCGATCCTAAGAATGCTGACAAGGTGTGCAAGCTCCAACGCTCGATTTATGGGCTGGTCCAAGCATCTCGGAGTTGGAACATTCGTTTTGATGAGATGATCAAAGCGTTTGGGTTTATGCAGACTTATGGAGAAGCCTGCATTTACAAGAAAGTGAGTGGGAGCTCTGTAGCATTTCTCATATTGTATGTGGATGACATACTATTGATGGGAAATGATATAGAACTCTTGGAAAGCATAAAGGCCTACTTGAACAAGTGTTTTTCAATGAAGGACCTTGGAGAAGCTGCTTATATATTAGGCATCAAGATCTATAGAGATAGATCGAGACGCCTCATTGGTCTTTCACAGAGTACGTACCTTGACAAGATATTGAAGAAGTTCAAAATGGATCAGTCAAGAAGGGGTTCTTGCCTGTATTGCAAGGTGTGCGATTGAGCACGGCTCAATGCCCGACCACGGCAGAAGATATAGAAGAGACGAGTGTCATCCCCTATGCCTCAACCATTGGGTCTATTATGTATGCCATGCTGTGTACCAGACCTGATGTAAACCTTGCCGTGAGTTTGGTAGGTAGGTACCAAAGTAATCTCGACAAGGAACACTGGACAGCGGTCAAAAACGTCCTGAAGTACCTGAAAAGGACAAAGGATATGTTTCTCATTTATGGAGGTGGCGAAGAGCTCGTCGTAAAGGGTTACGTCGACGCTAGCTTCGACATAGATCTGGATGACTCTAAGTCACAAACCGGATACGTGTATATTTTGAATGGTGGGGCAGTAAGCTGGTGCGGTTGCAAGCAAAGCGTCGTGGCGGGATCTACATGTGAAGCAGAATACATGGCAGCCTCGGAGGCAGCACAAGAAGCAATCTGGGTGAAGGAGTTCATCACCGACCTAGGAGTCATACCCAATGCGTCGGGGCCGATGACTCTCTTCTGTGACAACACTGGAGCTATTGCCCTTGCCAAGGAGCCCAGGTTTCACAGGAAGACCAGGCATATCAAGCGTCGCTTCAACTCCATTCGTGAAAGTGTTCAAAATGGAGACATAGAAATTTGTAAAGTACATACGGACTTGAATGTAGCAGATCCATTGACTAAACCTCTCCCTAGAGCAAAACATGATCAACACCAGAATTCCATGGGTGTTCGATTCATCACAATGTAACTAGATGATTGACTCTAGTGCAAGTGGGAGACTGTTGGAAATATGCCCCAGAGGCAATAATAAAATGATTATTATATTTCCTTGTTCATGATAATTGTCTATTATTCATGCTATAATTGTATTATCCGGAAATTGTAATACATGTGTAAATACATAGACCACAATGTTTCCCTAGTGAGCCTCTAGTTGACTAGCTCGTTGATCAACAGATAGTCATGGTTTCCTGGCTATGGACATGGGGATGTCATTGATAACGGGATCACATCATTAGGAGAATGATGTGATGGACAAGACCCAAACCTAAGCATAGCACAAAGATCGTGTAAGCTCGTTTTGTGAGAGCTTTTCTAATGTCAAGTATCATTTCCTTAGACCATGAGATTGTGCAACTCCCGGATACCGTAGGAGTGCTTTGGGTGTATCAAACGTCACAACGTAACTGGGTGGCTATAAGGGTGCACTACGGATATCTCCGAAAGTGTCTGTTGGGTTGGCACGAATCAAGACTGGGATTTGTCACTCCGTATGACGAAGAGGTATCTTTGGGCCCACTCGGTAATGCATCATCATAGTGAGCTCAATGTGACCAAGGGGTTGGTCACGGGATCATGCATGACGGTACGAGTAAACTGACTTGCCGGTAACGAGATTGAACAAGGTATTGGGATACCGACGATCGAGTCTCGGGCAAGTAATATATCGATTGACAAAGGGAATTGAATATGGGATTGATGAAGTCCTCGACATTGTGGTTCATACGATGAGATCGTCGAGGAGCATGTGGGAACCAACATGGGTATCCAGATCCCGCTGTTGGTTATTGACCGGAGAGGCGTCTCGGTCATGTCTGCGTGTCTCCCGAACCCGTAGGGTCTAACACTTAAGGTTCGGTGACGCTAGGGTTGTAGAGATATTAGTATGCAGTAACCCGAAAGTTGTTCGGAGTCCCGGATGAGATCCCGGATGTCACGAGGAGTTCCGTAATGGTCCGGAGGTAAAGATTTATATATAGGAAGTCCAGTTTCGGCCAGCGGGAAGGTTTCGGGGGTTACCGGTATTGTACCGGGACCACCGGAAGGGTCCCGGGGGTCCACCGGATGGGGCCACCTATCCCGGAGGGCCCCATGGGCTGAAGTGGCGTGGGAACCAGCCCCTGATGGGCTGGTGTGCCCCACCCAAGGGCCCAAGGCGCCTAGGGGGACCGTTGCCCCCCGAGGGGGCATGCACCCCCCTGGTTGGAAACCCTAAGGGGGCCGTTGTCCCCAGGGGCCGCCGCCCCCCCTTTTAGATGGGATCTCCAAGGGGGCATGTGCCCCGCTAGCCCCTATATATAGTGGAAGGGAGGGAGGGCAGCCGCACCTTGCTATTGGCTCCTCTCTCTCCCTCCGTAACACCTCTCCTCCCCGCTTGTGCTTGGCGAAGCCCTGCCGGGATCCTGCTGCATCCACCACCACGCCGTCGTGCTGCTGGATCTTCATCAACCTCTCCTTCCCCCTTGCTGGATCAAGAAGGAGGAGACGTCTTCCCAACCGTACGTGTGTTGAACGCGGAGGTGCTGTCCGTTCGGCACTTGGTCATCGGTGATTTGGATCACGGCGAGTACGACTCCATCATCCCCGTTCACTTGAACGCTTCTGCTCGCGATCTACATGGGTATGTAGATGCACTCATGTTCCCCTTGTTGCTAGAATACTCCATAGATTGATCTTGGTGATGCGTAGAAATTTTTTAATTTCTGCTACGATCCCCAACAGTAACCAGGATTCTGAGTCTGATCGGGTCTTCCTGGGAGAAGGAATATCCTACGTTGACTGTGAGAGCTTGTGATGGGCTAAGTTGGGACACCCCTGCAGGGTTTGAACTTTCGAAAGCTGTGCTAGCGGTTATGGGCAGATGGGAATTTGTTAATGTCCGGTTGTAGAGAATTTGACACTTAACTTAATTAAATGCATCAACCGCGTGTGTAACCATGATGGTCTCTTCTCGGCGGAGTCTGGGAAGTGAACACGGTTCTTGTGTTATGCTTGAACGTAAGTTGCTTCAGGATCACTTCTTGATCACTTCTAGTTCACGACCGTGCCTTGCTTTTCTTCTCGCTCTTATTTGCGTATGTTAGCCACCATATATGCTTAGTGCTTCCTACAGCTCCACCTCACTACCTTTTCCTACCCCTTAAGCTTAAATAGTCTTGATCTCGCGGGGGTGAGATTTCTGAGTCCTCGTGGCTCACAGATACTTCCAAACAGTTGGAGGTGCCGATGATACCAGTGCAGATGACACAATCAAGCTCAAGTGGGAGCTCGATGAAGACCTTTTTGTTGTTGTGTTTCGTTTCCTTTTGATCAGTAGTGGAGCCCAGTTGGGGCAATCAGGGATCTTTTGCATCAGCGGTTGTCTTTCTTTATTTGGTTCCGTAGTCAGACCTTGATTGCATCTTTTGAGATGATGTAATGCTATATTTTTGTATTGTGTGATGTGGCGATTGTAAGCCAACTCTTTATCCCTTCCTTATTCAGTACATGGGATGTCTAAAGATTACCCCTCTTGCGACATGCCTACTATGCGGTTATGCCTCTAAGTCGTGCTCCGACACGTGGGAGATATATCTGCATCATGGGTGTTACAAATTTGCTCCTCCGACAATGGAGAGATATCCTTAGGCCCTCTCAGTGTGACGATATCCACCATCTTCTAGCCAAACACGGGTATCTAGGATGCCAGAACACAATAACGAGACAGAAAGAACAAAACTGGTATCTAGGATTTTGGTATAGTGAGCATCGTGATGACCCAGGAGGATACCGATGCATCCCAGGTTTTGTGAAATATTGCGAAGCAAAGGGACATCACATGATACCAAAGGTTCACTCGAATATCATTCGTGTACTCACAGTGGCCAATATGGACGTCCACGGTCCCGTTGTCGGTCATTGAACAAACGGTTTTGTCCATGTCTGTGAGTTACCAAACTTACTGGGTCACAAGCTTAAGGAAATCACGATCTGCTAAGTGTTACTAGGATAGGAGTCATGAGAATACATTCATGGAATTATTTCATGAATATTAGGAATAGTTCGAAGAGGATCCGAAAGCATTTCGGGGTCACTAGAAGGGTTTCGATGAGCATAGGGTAATATCGGGTATTACCGATAAATTATATATAAGTGGAAAAAGTTTTCGGAGATGTTAATATATATATATATATAATGGTCTAAAATTATTTATAACATTTTATATTTAATTTAAATATCAATGGGCCTAAAAAGGCCAAGAGGTGGCAGGCAACTTGGGCCAAAAAGGCCCAAGTGGGAAAGTCCTTCCTTCACAAAGAAGGAGGCCGAATTAGGAGTAGGGGAGGAGTCCAATATCGGGAGCTCCTATATGACGCATTCTGCATCAACTTGATGTGCTTTCGTAGAGGGTAGTTGGCTTCCGGGCTTTCTGGGCCTTGGTCCCGTGTTTCATCTATTTGGTGTGCGTTTCACTGTTTCTCGCACGTAGTTTCTGTTGTCTATGTTTCTATTGTTTGTGTTGTCTTTGTTTCATATGTTTAAGTTGTTTCTGCTATTTCTGAAACTTCATTGTAATAACTATTCCAGATTTTAAAACTTCATTGTAATAACAATTTCAGCTATTTCTACTGTTTCAAACAACAGTTGTAAAAACACTTTTAGGAGAGTTCCAAAAAACCGGTGAGTCATCAGAAACACATACAAAAATAATGGTATGGAAACAAGTATATAAAGATTTGAGATCCTTTACAAACATATTCTGTAAATTTAAATCTTCATTACAGCTGGAATTAATGCAAGAAAGTACCATTTGGGAACCATGATAAAACATAACACAATACCATTTAGACAACATTTTCCTCATTTCCCTTCAGTTGGAAAAAAGTAGAAGAATGGTGAACTTTTCCTCGTATTCGTAAAAAAGTAGAAGAGGGAAATTATCTGCAGTTTCTCGCTGTTTCTACTGGTTGTGGAACACCTTTCTTTACAAACTTATTCTGCAGATTTAAACCTTCTATACAAGTGAAAGTAATGCAAGAAAGTATCACTGGGGAACCATGATAAAGAAATAGTAGAACAGTTTGCTCATGGTACTCTTCCTTTGAGTTGGGAAAAAATCTTGCATTGCGGCCCTTGAGAATGAAAAGGAAAATATGTTAGTTGGAAGAATGGAAAAAATTGACCCTGACGATGACATGTGTATGAAGTTACTTAAACTGTGCTAAAAAATGATTGCCTTGAAATCTTTATTTGAACATGCAGAAACCCTATTGAAGCAGAAATTATATGAAATTAATTGGAGTCTACACAACAAAGAAAACAAGGGTCTAACAAAGAAATTATGCTCTCCTGTTCTTCGGATAAAAAGAAGTAGGGAATTTACATGTCTCCGTAGGAAAGACGTTATGAATGGCAGCTGAATTTCATTGTCCTTGGAAGTGACAATCTCGAAAAGCAATTTCTCATGTAGAGCTTGTAGATCATCCTTCAAAATTTTAAAAAAGTTGTAGTACAATTTATGTTATGTTCCGAAGAATCAGAAAAAAGGAATAGAAGTGTTTTCATTGGAGAAATTGGGGTGGTACTTACATTAGAGAAACCCTCCATTCCGAGACCTTTATAGTTGCTAAGATACTAAAGAAGGAAAATTCCTAAGTCATACCTATACGAAAAAGAGAGGCATGGAAATTTCAGTGAATTCAAAAATACTTTCTATGTTTTTCTGAGAGTATAGAACTGTGGCGCTCCCAATTCAATCGTCCACTAATTATACACGCAAACGTGCATGATCAAGACGAGAGACTCACGTGAAGATATCACAACACAACTCTATGACACAAAGGATAAACACACATCTTTATATTACAAGCCAGGGGCCATGAGGACCCAAATACATAAGTCATAAAGCAAATATTATCTAAGTACAAACATAGTTTGAAATTTTTTGCCTTAAGAAGGCTGAGCAAAAAAATGTCACTAGATCAAAAGGCGAGGCCTCCTGCCTACTCCTGGTCGTCGTTCTCCATGTAGTAGGCTCCGCTGGGGTAACCTGCATCCGCGGTGCTACCATCTGTTGCAGCAATTGGGTCAAAGAAAAAGGGGTAGCAAAGCAACCGTGAATACTCATCCAAAGTACTCGCAAGACTTACATCAGATCTACACTACATATGCATCGGTATAAAAGAAATGGGGTAGTATCTCTGGACTAAACTGCAGAATGCCAGGGTAAGGGGGAGAAGTTCATCCTATCGAAGACTACGTCTTCTGGGAGCCACCATCTTGAAGCAGTAGAAGAGAGAAGCTTGAATGGTAACAAGTATCTATGTATAGCAATAATCCTACCCGGAGATCCTCTCCTCGTCTCCTTATGAGAAAGCGATCTCCGGGTTGTATCTATCACTTATCTGGGTGTATTTTAACAAGTATCCAATTTTAGTTGTAAGAGGTCAGAATACAACTCCAAGTCGTCGTGTTACCGTGGGCACGGCAATTCGAATACACTACAAGAAATATGTCAACTTATGACCATCAATATTGGTCAGTGAATGGTCATTGTTTTCCGTTTGTGACCTATTTGTGACCAAAAATAGTTGGTCAAGAGCTAATCATCTTTAATGAAACTTAACGACCTTTCTTCTAAAATGGTCATAGACCTTTACAACCAAAACAGAGGGTCGTAGGTAATACAACCAATTGTTTTGGTCACTAGCAATCTGCCCACACCACGTCACATCCAACGTAGCAAGCTGACATGGCAAAAATGCGACCAAATGAAAAGGTCGTAGATTAGAATCAGCCTGGTGCATTTCAGCTGTTTATATGGGTCGAGCCCAATAATTCAGCCCATTTAATGTTTTCTTTTTCTCTTTATTTTGCTTAGCTGCTTGGGCATGGCCCGATAATTTGGCCTTTTATTCCTAGGATGGAGCCTTTTACAAACTAGTTTTTTTATATAGTGAACACTTTTTTGGGCCACAACCTTTTTAGTCTACTTCTTGATTGGGCCTTAGCCTTTTATTTTCTGGGCTGCAGCCTTTTACATACTAGGTTTTTTTATAGTTAACTCTTTTTAGTCCCAAGGCATTTTAGTCCAATTCTTGTCTGGGCCTTGGCCTTTTTCGGGTACAACTAAGTTGTGATCCAAACAATACTCAAATAATTTAGAAAATGCATAAATTTATAGGTTCACAGCTTCAGAAAATGCATAACTTCACAGGTTCACATGTTCAACTTACAGCTTCCAAAATGACCTGTCATAAGTTCACAGGTTCTACAACAAGTTCAACTTCACAGTTTCCAAAATGAGCCATCACATAGAGCTTCTACGACATCAGTGAGATGCTTTAGCTCCAAAGAGAGCCATCAAGTGGGCTAACTTATCATCCTGTTCTTGAGACTTCTTGCTTCTCGTGTGCAGCTTTAGCTTCTTCCGCCTTCACCTTGATTGCTGCTACTTATTGAGCTTGCGTTGGTTTTTCCCTTGAAAAGGAAAGGGTGATGCAGCAAAGTAGAGTAAGTATTTCCCTCAGTTTTGAGAACCAAGGTATCAATCCAGTAGGAGACAACAAACAAGTCACCGAATACCAGCACAAACAATCAAACAACTTGCACCCAACGCGATAAAGGGGTTGTCAATCCCTTCATGATTACTTGCAAAAGTGAGTTCTGAAAGAGATAGATAAATGATAAAGTAAATATTTTTGGTTTATAGATCGGAAAGTAAAAGATTGCAAAGGAAGTAAATCGGAAACTAATATTGTAGATCAGAAACTTATATGATGGAAAATAGACCCCGGGGCCATTTCACTAGAGGCTTCTCTCAATATAGAAAATAATAGAATGGGTGAACAAATTACTGCCGAGCAATTGATAGAAAAGCGCAAAGTTATGACGATATCTAAGGCAATGATCATGAATATAGGCATCACATATGTGTCAAGTAGACCCAAACGATTCTGCATCTACTACTATTACTCCACACATCGACCGCTATCCAGCATGCATCTAGAGTATTAAGTTCATAAAGAACGGAGTAACACATTAAGCAAGATGACATGATGTAGAGGAATTAACTGAAGCAATATGATGAAAACCCCATATTTTTATCCTTGATGGCAACAATACAATACATGCCTTGTTGCCCCTACTGTCACTGGGAAAGGACCCCGCAAGATTGAACCCAAAGCTAAGCACTTCTCCCATTGCAAGAAAAACCAACCTAGTTGGCCAAACCAAACCGGTAGTTCGAAGAGAATTACAAAGATATCAAATCATGCATAAAAGAATTCAGCGGAGATTCAAATAATATTCATAGATACGTTGATTATAAATCCACAATTCATCGGATCTCGGCAAACACACCGCAAAGAAGTATTACATCGAATTGATCTCCAAGAACATCGAGGAGAACATGGTATTGAGAATCAAAGAGAGAGAGAGAAGAAGCCATCTAGCTACTAGCTATGAACCCGTAGGTCTGTGGTAAACTACTCGTGCTTCATCGGAATGGCAATGGTGTTGATGTAGAAGCCCTCCGTGATCGAATCCCCCTCCGGCAAGATGCCGGAAAAGGCCCCTAGATGGGATCTCACGGGTATAGAATGATGCAGCGGTGGAAAATTGTTTTCGTGGCTCTCTCTATTTGTTTTGGGATATATGAGAATAGATAGGCGAAGAAACTAGGCCGGTGGAGTCGCGAGGGGCCCACAAGGGTGGGGGCGCACCCTACACCCTAGGCGCGCCCTCCGTCCTTGTGACCGCCTCGTGGCTTCTCTGACTTGCACTCCAAGTCCTCTGGATGTCTTTTGGTCCAAGAAAAATCATCGCAAAAGTTTTATTCCGTCTGGTATTCCTTTTCTCCAAAACTCTAAAACAAGGAAAAAACAGGAATTGGCACTGAGCTCTAGGTTAGTCCCAAAAATAATATAAAATGGCATATTAATGCATATAAAACATCCAAAACATATAATAACATAGAACAATAAAAAATTATAGATATGTTGGAGATGTATCAAGCATCCCCAAGCTTAATTCATGCTCGTCCTCGAGTAGGTAAATGATAAAAACATAATTTTTGATGTGGAATGCTACCTAACATATTTATCCATGTAATTTCTTTATTGTGGCATGAATGTCAGATCCATATGATTCAAATCAAAAGTTTAATATTGACATAAAAACAATAATACTTCAAGCATACTAACAAGGCAATTATGTCTTCTCAAAATAACATGGCCAAAGAAAGCTTATCCCTACAAAATCATATAGTCTGGCTATACTCCATCTTCATCACACAAAATATTTAAATCATGCACAACCCCGATGACAAGCCAAGCAATTGTTTCATACTTTTAATGTTCTCAAAACTTTTTCAACTTTCACGCAATACATGAGCGTGAGACATGGACATAGCACTATAGGTGGAATAGACAGTGGTTGTGGAGAAGACAAAAATAAGAAGATAGTCTCACATCAACTAGGCATATCAAGAGGCTATGGAGATGCCATCAATAGATATCAATGTGAGTGAGTAGGGATTGCCATGCAACGGGTTTATGAAAGCCCAAAAAGAAACTAAGTGGGTGTGCATCCAACTTGCTTGCTCACGAGGACCTAGGGCAATTTGAGGAAGCCCATCATTGGAATATACAAGACAAGTTCTATAATAAAAAATCCCTCTAGTATATGAAAGTGACAATATAGGAGACTCTCTGTCATGAAGATCATGGTGCTACTTTGAAGCACAAGTGTGGTAAAAGGATAGTAGCATTGCCCCTTCTCTCTTTTCTCTCATTTATATTTTTTTATTTGGGCCTTCTCTCATTTTTTGGCCTCTCTTTTTTTCGTTCGGAGACTCATCCCGACTTGCGGGGGAATCATAGTCTCCATCATCCTTTCCTCACATGGGACAATGCTCTAATAATGAAGACCGTCACACTTTTATTTACTTACAACTCAAGAATTACAACTCGATACTTAGAACAAAATATGACTCTATGTGAATGCCTCCGGCGGTGTACCGGGATGTGCAATGAATTAAGAGTGACATGTATGAAAGAATTATGAACTGTAGCTTTGCCACAAATACGATGTCAACTACATGATCATGCAAAGCAATATGACAACGATGGAGCGTGTCATAGTAAACGTAACGGTGGAAAGTTGCATGGAAATATATCTCGGAATGGCTATGGAAATGCCATAATAGGTAGGTATGGTGGCTGTTTTGAGGAAGGTATATGGTGGGTTTATGGTACCGGCGATAGTTGCGCAGCACCAGAGATCCTAGCAATGGATGGAAGGGTGAGAGTGCGTATAATCCATGGACTCAACATTAGTCATAAAGAACTCATGTACTTATTGCAAAAATCTATTAGTTATGAAAATGAAGTACTACACGCATGCTCCTAGGGGGATAGATTTGTACGAGAAGACCATCGCTCGTCCCCGACCGCCACTCATAAGGAAGACAATCAATAAATAAATCATGCTCCGACTTCATCACATAACGGTTCACCATACGTGCATGCTACGGGAATCACAAACTTTAACACAAGTATTTCTCAAATTCACAATTACTTACTAGCATGACTCTAATATCACCATCTTCATATCTCAATGCACTTTATATGAAAGTTTTTATTATATCCCTCTTGGATGCCTATCATATTAGGACTAAATTTATAACCAAAGCAATTCATCATGCTATTTAGAGACTCTCAAAATAATTATAAGTGAAGCACAAGAGTTCATCAATTTCTATAAAATAAAACCACCGATGTGCTCTAAAAAGATATAAGTGAAGCACTAGAGCAATATTGCCTAGCTCAAAAGATATAAGTGAAGCACATAGAGTATTCTAATAAATCACGATTCATGTGTGTTTCTCTCAAAAGGTGTGTACAACAAGGATGATTGTGTCAAACTAAAAAGCAAAGACTCAAATCATACAAGACGCTCCAAGCAAAACACATATCATGTGGTGAATAAAAATATAGCCTCAAGTAAAGTTACTGATAGATGAAGACGAAAGAGGGGATGCCTTCCGGGGCATCCCCAAGCTTAGGCTCTTGGTTGTCCTTAAATATTACCTTGGGTGCCTTGGGCATCCCCAAGCTTAGGCTCTTGCCACTCCTTATTCAATAGTCCACCAAATCCTTACCCAAAACTTGAGAACTTCACAACACAAAACTCAATAGAAAATCTCATAAGCTCTGTGAGTATAACAAAATAAATCACCATTTTTGGTACTGTTGTGAACTCATTCTTTATTTATATTGGTGTAATATATACTGTATTCCAACTTTTCCATGGTTCATACACCCTGATACTAGCCATAGATTCATCAAAATAAGCAAACAACACATAGAGAATAGAATCTGTCAAAAACAGAACAGTCTGTAGCAATCTGGATATTTCGAATACTTATGTAACTCCAACAATTCTAAAAAATTAGGATAGCCTAAGAAATTTGTTTATTAACCTTCTTAAAAAAGAATCAATATTTTATCAAGCTTCTGTTAAAAATGAGAATTTTTTTTCCTGAGCAGAAAAGTTTCTGTTTTTCATCAAGATCAAATCAACTATCACCGTAAGCTATCCCAAAGGTCTTACTTGGCACAAACACTAACTAAAACACAAAACCACATCTAACCAGAGGCTATATGAATTATTTATTGCAAAACAGAACCTAGAAAGAAAAAACAAAAATAAAATTAGGTTGCCTCCCAACAAGCGCTATTGTTTAACGCCCTTAGCTAGGCATAAAACACGAATAGATCTAAATATTATCGTCCCCCCTTTTGAGAAACAATGATAAAATTTCTTATCCATGGCATTTATCTTTCTATTTTGTGAAAGCACATGGCCATTGATAGTAGAAGAAAGATTAAGCACTTTACGAAAATTTGCATCTAAACTAGCCTTCATCTCTTTGGTTATTTCATTTTGATAGATACACATAATAATAGTTGATTCTACATTTTCTCCCTTGGGGTGCCCAAATATGGTTTTCTTCTTCTCATAAGTGTCAATGGCATCCCCTCAAAGAAAACCATTTTCAAATATATAATCCAAAACTTGCTTAAAAGAAGGAGGTGGGCCAATATAAAAGCTTTTTAAGTATGTCTTAATCTGATATTGGGCACATAGCTAGCTCGAATCCTCAAAATCCTATCCCAAGCATCTTTCAAAGTTTCATCAAGCACATAACGAAAAATTCTGGGATCATCTTTGTCAAAATTATTGAAATCTTCCTTAACCACCACGGTAAGTCTTTCCATAGCATCATTATTTATGATCTTAGAAAGGACAGAGGGGCTATCCAAAGCATTAAAACCTGGGAGAAAACCCTTAGCCCTTCTAGAGTCGGCCATAGTGGTAGAAAGTCGAACGGAAGAGGGGCGAAGAAATGGCTTTCAAAAATCATTTTAGAAGTGGGGAAGAGGAAAACGAGAGGCGAATGGCAAAGAATGTAATGCAAGAGATGAGAGTTTATGATGGGTACTTGGTGTGTCTTGACTTGTCGTAGATCTCCCTGGCAACGGCGCCAGAAATTCTTCTTGCTACTTCTTGAGCTTGCGTTGGTTTTTGCCTTAAAGAGGAAAGGGTGATGCAGCAAAGTAGAGTAAGTATTTCCATTAGTTTCGAGAACCAAGGTATCAATCCAATAGGATACAATGAACAAGTCACCGAATACCTGCACAAGCAATCAAACAACTTGCACCCAATGCGATAAAGGGGTTGTCAATCCCTTCACGGTTAGTTGCAAACGTGAGATCTAATAGAGATAGATAAACGGTAAAGTAAATATTTTTGGTTTATAGATTGGAAAGTAAAAGATTTCAAAGGAAGTAAATCAGAAACCAATATTGTAGATCGGAAACTTATATGATGGAAAATATAAACTTATATGATGGAAAATAGAAACTTATATGATGGAAAATAGACCCGGGGGCCATAGGTTTCACTAGAGGCTTCTCTCAAGATAGAAAAAATACGGTGGGCGAACAAATTACTGCCAAGCAATTGATAGAAAAGCGCAAAGTTATTACGATATCTAAGGCAATGATCATGAATATAGGCATCACGTCTGTGTCAAGTAGACCAAAATGATTCTGCATCTACTACTATTACTCCACACATCGATCGCTATCCAGCATGCATCAAGAGTATTAAGTTCATAAAGAACGGAATAACACATTAAGCAAGATGACATGATGTAGAGGAATTAACTCAAGCAATATGATGAAATCCCCATCTTTCGATCCTCGATGGCAACAATACAATACGTGCCTTGCTGCCCCTACTGTCACTGGGAAAGGACACCGCAAGATTGAACCCAAAGCTAAGCACTTCTCCCATTGCAAGAAAAACCAATCTAGTTGGCCAAACCAAACTGATAGCTCGAAGAGAATTACAAAGATATCAAATAATGCATAAAAGAATTCAGAGGAGATTCAAATAATATTCATAGATAAGGTGATCATAAATCCACAATTCATCAGATCTCGCCAAACACACCACAAAAAATTATTACATCAAATAGATCTCCAAGAACATCGAGGAGAACATGGTATTGAGAATCAAAGAGAGAGAAGAAGCCATCTAGCTACTAGGTATGGACCCGTAGGTTTGTGGTAAACTACTCACGCTTCATCGGAAGGGCAATGGTGTTGATGTAGAAGCCCTTCATGATCGAATCCCCCTCCGGCAGGACGCCGGAAAAGGCCCCTAGATGGGATTTCACGGGTACAGAAGGTTGCGGTGGTGGAAAAGAGTTTCCGTGGCTCTCTTTGTTGGTTTTGGGATATATGAGAATATATAGGCGAAGAAACTAGGTCGGTGGAGTCATGAGGGGCCCACAAGGGTGGGGGCGCGCCCTATGTCCTTGTGGCCGCCTCGTGGCTTCTCTGACTTGCACTCTGGTCCAAGAAAAATCATCGCATAACTTTTATTCCCTTTGGACTCTGTTTGGTATTCCTTTTCTGCGAAAATCTAAAACAAGGAAAAACAGGAACTGGCACTAGGCTCTAGGTTAATAGGTTAGTCCCAAAAATAATATAAAATAGCATATCAATGCATATAAAACATCCAAAACAAATAATATAATAGCATGGAACAATAAAAAATTATAGACACATTGGAGACCTATCGATTGCCGCCAATTCTTCTTGCGTCACTTCCGCTTAAAGCTCCGACCTCTCGAGCTTCTGCTCAAGATCACGCACATGAGCAGCCACATCAGCACTTTCTTTGTTGGAGTTGTTCCTAGATGACTGGAGCCCAACATTCCTCAGGAATGTGCTTTGCTTGACTTCCATCTTGAGCACTTCGTCAACAATTTCAGCAGCAAACTTTGGCTCTTCACCTTCTGGTACCGGCGCGCCCTTCCTTTTTTCCATCTCAAGCTAGCATATGGAGGAAAATGATAGACATTAGTAGCACATCTATTTCACATTTTGCATACTAGCAAGCAAGAGAAACCAGACAAGAAATGCCACCAAAGCAGCACACAAAGTGAATTACTTAAGTAACCAAACCAGCACACAAAATCTATATGTAGATATTTTACTCAAATTCAAACAGAAGAAGATGATGACTAGTAACCTGAAAGCATTATTTGAATCTTCATGTAGATATTATCAATAACAGATTCATTATAGCAAGTGTACACACTTATGTGATCTGGAGACTTTCAGTTGGAACAAGGCGATGATCATGCGACCCGAGTGAGTTCTTATGGAAGACTATGATGGTTTCATTAAGCTTAGAATGGTGGTTCTATATAATATGGCTTTCCGACTGAGCCGATCATCAAAGGCAACGACATTCAGATCAATTTTCATCATGTCATAAAAAATGCAACAAATAGCTACAACAAATTCTGATATCTTTGTTGAGAACTATACAACAAATTCTGATATTTTTCTTGAGATACCAAACCTATCTTAGGCTGTAGCAAACAACATCAAAGCATGGAACATACATCAGCATCAGTAAAGCATAAAACCTCAGGCTCTGAACTAGCTGGACAAAACATGGAGTGACTTACTATAGCAATCTTAACTGGCTTCGAAAACTCGTGCTTCTTACTATTGTGGGTGGCCTTGAACAAGTCAATTGCATACAACTTCTCACCCTTATGTTCTTCTTTATAAAATGCTTTTCAACAAAAATCAAAATGTTATTCAACAAGAATCAAAAATTTTATTGAACGAGGATCAAACGGTAAGCTCTCTAGACAAAAGTTCTCACAGTGGCAAAAATTTGTGTTGTGTAGTGCCTGGAACCAGTTCTTTGTTGGTACACGACTTTTTTTATTCATGTTGTTCGACACATAGGTTTACTTCAAAAAACATACTGTCAGCATGATCTAGCACTAGCATATCATGTGCAGAACATAAACCAACATCTACATGTATACAAGATGCCATAGCAAGAAGATACAAAACTTGTGTCTTGGGGTAGACCACATCTTCACCAGAGCTTCCCATTCACCGTCCGTTATATCTGGCACCGGAGACTTGATGCTGGCTTTGTTTGCTGCTATGGTATCAAAATATTTCTCCTTGATCTGGTGGCGTCTATTCTTTGAAATTTTCTGCAGAATATCTTTGCACGCGGTCTTAATGATCTCCAAGTTCATGTTCATCTGAAAATTTTCCTACCAAGACAGCAAACAAGGTAGGTACAAGATTAGTGATCATACGTAGGTGTAACAGAAAATAGATAGCACATTAGCTACGAAACAAGTAGCTTGTATCAACTTTTCCGATGTAGTTCTGCAATAGATTATCGTTTTTTGTATTCCTTGAAGTGAGGAAGTGTAAGTGCATCTAGTGCCACCCCTAGTTGGTTTTGGAGTATTGACGACAAACATGGTTGAGGGACTAATATGTTTGCAAGAATTGCAGGACGACATAGGTAGAAGTCCCTCATTGATCCGGTTTACCTACCGGAGATGACCCCTAAAAATGTATGAAAATATTGAAGACAATGGTGGTTCATGAAGACATCCACGTTGAAGATAATGACGTATGAAGACATTCACTTGAAGTCAATGGAGTGTGAAGATGTAGTTTGTTTCGTAGTTTCATTTCTTCTTTCTTGAGTCATAGGAACCACCAAACTCTTAAGTGGGGTCCAAGTGAACAAAGTCAAAAGACTGACGTGATGCTCAACCCAAATCCTATGTATTCGAGTGAAGACAATGAGAGTAAATCGTATCCAGAGTTGGATAAATCAGCCTTGCTTGTAGCCCAAGTCAAGCTGTCGCATGTGTTTGAAATCCGACCGTTGGACACGTGTCGGTTCCTGAGTGACCCATGGTCATTTCGGACATATCATGTCGGGTTGCCTCCTGGCTATAAATAGCCCACCCCATACACCATAAATTGGTGGCTACTCAGAGTTAGTGCATGGCTTTTGTCGTTTGAGAGCAACCCACCTCTGAAGCCTTTAAGAGAGAGAATCCTTGCAAGGACAAAGCCCAAAACACCCAGAGCCAAAGAGTGTTAGGCATCAGTGAAGTCTTTTTGTTCGCGTGACCTGAAGACTTGTTACACTTAAGGACTATGTATCCTACAGCCGGTTAGGTGTCACATTCTGAGGTTCCAAGAGTCATTGTGAATCGCCAGTGAACAAAGTCTGTGAAGGATTGGAAGTCTACCTTGAAGACTTACCAGAGTAATTCGGCGAGGACTAAGTGTCCTTATATCAAGGGGAATAAGGTGAAGACGTGGTCTTCTGAGTTCAATCTCAGCCTCCCTAACCAGACGTACAGTTGTCACAGCAACTGGAACTGGTCTACCAAATCCTTGTCTTCACCAAGCAACTAGTTCTATCCCCTACCTCCTTTACATTTTAGTTTGTCTTCGTGAAGTCATTGCTTGTTTTCCTGATCTGTTTGTCTTCACTGTGCAAGGACTTTTACCTGTTCGGCCTCATACTTTCTTCCATTCCGATCTGCTCTACCTAGCTGCTAGTAGTCGTCATGCTTTCATTGTATTGTCTACTTGACTATGGCCTGTCTAGTGTAGTTCATCTTCCGCTGCATATCATATAGGTGTTGTTTGGTTGTCTGTCTTCAAAGATATTGCATCTTTCGAAGACTTTCATAAAAATCACCTATTCACCCCCTCTAGTTGATAACTAGGACTTTCAATTGGTATCAGAGCAAGGTGCTCCCTTGTTTCGTGTGATTCGGTTTAACCACCTAGAGTTTTAGCTATGTCGACTACAGGGATAATCAAGGTCTCCGCTGCATGCCCCATCTTTGATGGCACTGATTACCCCTACTGGAAGAATAAGATGCGCATGCATCTTGAAGACATTGACTGGCATTCCCAAAGTCGGTGAAGGTGTCACCACTGCTAATGTCAAGAGGTTCGCGCAATTGGACTCAATCGCCAAGAACATCATCTGTGGTCATCTGACCAAAGGATAGTATGGTCGTGTGAGTGCTTTAGAAACTGCGAAGCTAGTCTGTGACTGGCTGCCCAAGGTCAACGAAGGCATCTCAACACAGAGAGACTCAAGAATAGATGTGCTTCATAATCTCTTCAACCGATTAAAGAGGAATGACAATGAGAATGTCCAGTTCACGTTCGACCGGCTCACTGATATCACAAATGAGCTTCGTGCACTCGGCGCCACTAGAATCACCAAACATGAAATTGTGAAGAAGCTCTTGAGATCACCTGATGACTCATTTGACACTTTGGCCCTGATGATCCAAGAACGCACTGACTTCAGAGATCTCGATCCATCTCACATACTTGAGAGGCTCAACACACATGAGTTCCAACTGTTTGAGAAGAGAGATATCTATGGGCCCAACTATGGCTGATCTCGTGCTTTGACGGAAAAAGTTGTTTCCTCATCTGAAGAAGATCTGACTGCAGTTTTGATGATCCTGAAGACATTGGCAAAGAACTAGCTATGCTCGTGAGAAAGTTCCAGAAGTTCTCCAAGAAGAATCGCTTCAGAAAGTATTCAAGATCCAGCTCCAAGAATGATGGGGCTTCCTCTTGTGACTACAAGAAGAGAACTTGCAAGAAATGCAAGAAGCCTGGTCACTACATATCTGATGGTTCTCTATGGGAGAATGAAGCAAATAAAATAAGAAGAGCAAGGAATATGACTCTAATGACAAGAAGAAGAAATCTTCAAAGTCTTCTTCAAAGTCTTCATCAAACTCATCATCATACAAGAAGAGCTCATCTGGCAAGGCACATGCTTTCATTCGGAAGGAAATGGATTCAGAGGAGGAGTCTGCTTTTGAGGAGGCGGAGGTGGCGGAGTCCGAGGAGGAGTCTGATTCAGGCGTGGCAAGCCTGGCTCTAGCTTCGGCGTTTGTCACCAAGTCCATCTTCAACACTGAAGCCGATGGTCACGACGCCGATGCTGAAGAAAACGATGACGACGACTGAGGGAGTCCTGGATTAGGGGGTCTCCGGACAACCGGACTATCTCCATTGGCCGGACTGTTAAACTATGAAGATACAAGATTGAAGACTTCGTCTCGTGTCCGGATGGGACTCTACCTGGAGTGGAAGGCAAGCTAGGCAATACGGATATGGATATCTCCTCCTTTGTAACCGACCTTGTGTAACCCTAACCCTCTCCGGTGTCTATATAAACCGAAGGGTTTTAGTTTGTAGGACAACAATGACAACATACAATCATACCATAGGCTAGCCTCTAGGGTTTAGCCTCTCTCATCTCATGGTAGATCTACTCTTGTACTACCCATAGGCTAGCTTCTCTGGACGGCGGCAACAGCCTGAACCTGCTTTATCAGGACACAGTGCGCAAAATGGGTGTAGACCCCTCAAGGATCAAACCCACAAAAACAACCTTTAAGGGCGTCACTCCAGGTGTAGAGGCCCATTGTACAGGCTCAATTACATTGGAAGTGGTCTTCGGATCCCCGGATAACTTCCGAAGTGAAGAGTTAATCTTCGATATAGTCCCGTTCCGCAGTGGTTATCACGCGCTGCTTGGGCGAACCGCATTTGCTAGATTCAATGCGGTACCGCATTTCGCATACCTCAAGCTCAAGATGCCAGAACCTCGCGGAGTTATTACAGTCAATGGAAACACGAAGCGCTCTCTCCGAACAGAGGAGCACACCGCGGCCCTCGCAACATAAGCGCAAAGCAGCCTCTAAAGGCAATCAACCAGTTCGGCCTTTCAAAGCCCGGACACCTTCAAGCACACTCGGGGCAATCGGCAAATAGACCGCCTGGCGCGATCTGAGCTCGTGTAGCAATACGGCACCCACCCCAATCCCAACCCAGCGGCGAAACTCGTGCCACGCGTACATAATTACCCATTAAAAATACCATGGGCACAAGTGGGGAGGGGGGCACAACTGCGGCACGCCCCAAAACGCGGCCTCAACCGCACTAGGGGCTTCCCGTTTGGTTATTTTTCTTTTTCTTTCAGGACCTTAATCTCTGGAAACACTGTTCGGCATCACTATTGCCGAACACATGATACAACAACCAAGGAGGCAGACAGCTACGTCATACCACGGAATTCCCAGGTTGATTACAGTAACGCGCGAAATATTCGATTTCATATCATTCCTCAGCCTGCCCTTGTAAGGGACATAGTCCTACTCTTTGCTTATCGCACTATCTGTATCATTCTGCTTTAACGCAATTTTTCAATAAACAATGCATGACATTACGATTATTATTGCATTCTTGTTATATATATATATATATATATATATATATATATATATCTATGTGTTCACTAATGATGCCTTGCAACCGTACAATTTGGTACGGCCAATTCACCAGGGGCTTACGTACCCCACAGTGCGGTGTGAAAAGTCTGAACACTTTCACAAGTGCGGCACCCCGAACTTATAGCATTATATGCATCAGCTCCGAATCCTGTCTTTGGTCAAATGTTGGGTTTGCCCGGCTCCTATGTTTTGGTACCTTACGTTCCGCTCTATCGGCTAAGGTGGCGCTAGGAGAACTACTGCGATTGTGCCCCGGTTCTGTCGGGCTGAGCACCTCATTAGAGAAAGCTAAAACTGACTGTCATGATAAGACGAGAGACTGGTCGCTGTTCAGCGAGGTTTTTCGAGTCCCTAAAGACTTATGCCGCTTAGGGCGAAGAGCCAGCCCTGTCCGGCTTACAGGCGTGTATCGCGTCCCGAATTCGGCCTTCCGAATACCAGGGGCTTCGCCGAAATTTAAAATTATAGAATTCTATGGCTAAGTGAGAGTGATAAAGCATTATTAGTCCGGTTGGCTTGTTCGTTGTGCTAAGAACCTCCTTCAAAGGACCCAAACATGGGAACAGGAGTGCTCAGGTTTATCCCGAACACCCCAGCACTCGTGGCATGGGGGCAGAAGCCGAGGACTAGCCATCTCTCAGATTGGATAAACAGCCAAACAGAAGGTAATATTTTAAATTCAAACAAGCGTTGCATAGCACATATGAAACAAGTTTTCATACATACAGGATAAAACGAGCAAGTCTCATTCAAATATTGCATCTTTTGAGCACTCATCCGCGATAAGACGGGCACCCGGCAGAACACCCTAGTGGTACATCTCGGGGTGGCGGTGCTCCTTGCCCTCCGGCGGCCCCTCCTTGATCAGCTTCACGGCGTCTAGCTTGACCCACTGCATTTTTACACGGGCAAAAGCCCGGCGTGCACCTTCAATGCAGACGAATCGCTTGACGACCTCCAGCCATGGGCAGGCATCCACAAGCCGCCTCACCAGGCCGAAGAAGCTGTTCGGAAGGGCATCGCCAGGCCACAGCCGGACTATGAAGCCCTTCATGGCCTGATCGGCCGCCTTATGTAGCTCGACCATCTGCTTCAGCTGGTTGCTCATCGGCACCGGATGTTCGGCCTCAGCATACTGAGACCAGAATAGCTTCTCCGTCGAGCTTCCGTCCTCGGCCTGGTAAAACTGTGCGGCGTCGGACACACTGCGGGGAAAATCTGCGAATGCTCCTGAAGAGCTCCGGATCCGGGTAAGTAATCGGTAATTTACTTTTACATGCTTGCTTTGCACATAGAAAGCCTTACCTGCTGCTATCTTCTTCATCGCGTCGATCTCCTGAAGGGTCTTCTGGGCCTCGGCCTTGGCACTCTTTGTGCTCTCATGGGCCGCGCCAAGCTCAGACTCTCGCGTCTTCAAGTCAAGCTCCAACGCCTCGTGCTTCGTCACGAGAGCTTGGAGCTCTTGCTGCACCTCGCCCACCTGAGCCTCGTGCCTCTCTCGCTCGGTGCGCTCCTTGGCCGCTGTATCCTCGGCCTTGGTCAGCGCTTGCTTCAGGGTCGCCACCTCGGTTGTGGCCCCTGGCAAACATACAATTATCCTGTCATTTTGTAATCGCGTCCTTTTTTAATATACATATCTATAGACGGGGTATTACTTACCCTTGTTCTCCTCGAGTTGCCTCTTGGCCAGGCCGAGCTCCTTCTTGGACCCCTCGAGGTCATGCTTCAATACGGCGACCTCCACAGTTAGTGCGGCGGACGCCAGCAGCGAAGCCTACATACGCATATCGACATACTTATGTTAGACTCCTGCGATATTATTTGATCCTCTGTTCGGCTTTTTTTGAACACCAAACAAAGCATCAAAGGGCTACTGTCTATGCGGTATTATTTCTACTATATTTTAAAACACTTACCTCGAAGCCTGTTAGAAGGCTGGCACAGGCTTCAGTCAATCCGCTCTTGGCGGACTGAACCTTCTGGATCACCGCACTCATGATAGTGCGGTGCTCCTCGTCGATGGAAGCGCTGTGAAGCGCTTCCAGCAGATTGTCCGGTGACTCTGGATGGACAGAGGTCACCGGCACAGGCGTCTGGCCCCTCTTAGAAGGAGACCGCCTGCCTGAGCCCGGAACCGCTGGAGGTTCCGACACGGTGTTCGGCTGAGGGCCGAACTCGGAGCTCTCGGGGCCCCCGTCCCCTCGGCTTCCGGAGTCTGGAAGGTCGCCTTGAGGCGCCTCCGGGACTGTCTCCCCTCGATCCGGTTCCTCTTAAGACAACACCTCGGCGTTGTTGGCAAGACGAGGGGAGGTGGCGGTCGGGACTAGATCGCTATCCATGTCCGACGAGCCCAGGGAGCCGTCCGATGATACCTCGATATTGGCTCGGGGCGGCCTGCATAATTATGTTCGGCGATTAGGGAAAGCAGTGCGACAAAGCAATCCTATGAGTTATTCTGGTATCCGAATACTTACGATCTCCCTAGGGGCTTGACCCTGGGCAACCACTCATCTTCGCCTTCGTCGGCGGCGGTGGAACTGTCCAGAAGGAGAGTCCTTCCCTTCTTGGACCCCCGGCCTCCCCAGTTGGGGCGGCCTTCCTTTTCTTGTCTCCCCCATTCGGTGGGGGAGCATCTTCTTCTTCTTCTTCCTCGTCTTCGGGGGAAGAGTGCGTCGCAGAGTCATCAGACGGTGAGTCCAACGACGCTTGGCGTCGGGAACTCTTTCGAGCTCCCTTGGCCTTCTTCGTCTTCTCCGGCACCTTGTAAGGGGCCGGAGTCAACATCTTTGTCAGAAGAGCATCAGCGGGGCCTTTGGGCAAAGGATCCGGACAGTCGATCTCTCCGGCCATCTTCTGCCAGTCCTGTCAAAGGTACGGGAGTTTAGACCCCACATAGAGTCAATCTATATAAAAAATAAGTATCCTGTGAAAGGTAAAGCAGCTTACCTCACTAGCTTGGCGCTTCGCGCTGAATCCGCGATCCTCCATGATAGGGGGAGGGACCTCGGCACTTTTGAACAGCACCCTCCAGGCGTCTTCATGAGTCGTGTCGAAGAGCCTATTCAGAGTTCAGTGCTGCGCCAGATTAAACTCCCACAAGGTGAACTCCCGTGGTTGGCACGGGAGTATCCGGCGGATGAGCATGACTTGGACAATGTTGAAAAGCTTGAGCTTCTTTTCCAACATGTTTTGAATACATGTTTGGAGTCCGGTCAGCTCCTTCGAACTACCCCAGGATAGGCCCTTCTCTTTCCAGGAGGCGAGCCGTGTGGGGATGCCAGATCGGAACTCGGGGGCCGCTGCCCATGCAGGGTCGCGCGGCTCAGTGATGTAGAACCACCCCGATTACCACCCCTTTATGGTTTCCACAAAGGAGTTCTCGAGCCATGTTATGTTGGGCATCTTGCCCACCATGGCGCCTCCGCACTCCGCCTGGCGGCCGCCCACCACCTTCGTCTTGACATTGAAGGTCTTCAGCCATAGGCCCAAGTGGGCCTTGATGTGGAGGAAGGCCTCGCACACGACGATAAACGCCGAGATGTTGTGGATGAAGTTCGGGGCCAGATCGTGGAAATCTAGACCGTAGTAGAACATGAGCCCCTGGATGAAGGGATGAAGAGGGAATCCCAGTCCGCGGAGGAAATGGGTGAGGAATACTACCCTCTCATGGGGCCTGGGGGTAGGTATAAGCTGCCCCTCATCTGGGAGCCGGTTTGCAATGTTGTCGGACAGGTATCCGGCTCTCCTTAGTTTCTTGATGTCTCCCTCCGTGACGGAGGAGACCATCCACTTGCCTCCCGGTCCGGACATGGTTGGAGAAGGTTGAGGTGGAAGTGAGGACTTGGGCGCTGGAGCTCGAGTGTGCGGAAACGGATGAGCAAAGGGGGAAGAAGGCGTGGATAGAAAGGTGAATCCTTATCCCTTTATATGGGCGGACGAAACAAAGCGTCCCCACTTGCCTGGTAAAACTCGCTTATCCCCCAAGCGCCGCAATTGATGGCGCGGTTGGGTTACTCACGCCCGTATTGATGAGAATCCCGTGATACGATCTCTGCTTTGACAAGACGTGTTGAAAAACTGCCTCGCGTTATGTGCGGGGCTAGTTAAAAGAAAACGGTTCGAATAATCACCGGGCCATGACATAATGTCGTGCTACCAAAACAAGCCAGAGTTAGATCTGTGAAAATATTATTCTCTCTGCGGTGGAATGTGGAATTTATTTTGCAGGGTCGGACGTTATCCTCGTATTCAAATTCTTCTGTGATGTATTCGGAGAAGGAACCCTCCTTGCAATGCCGAAGTCAATAACTGCGCGCCGGACTCATCGTCATTGAAAGCCTGGTTCAGGGGCTACTGAGGGAGTCCTGGATTAGGGGGTCTCCGGACAGCTGGACTATCTCCATTGGCCGGACTGTTAGACTATGAAGATACAAGATTGAAGACTTCGTCTCGTGTCCGGATGGGACTCTACCTAGCGTGGAAGGCAAGCTAGGCAATATGGATATGGATATCTCCTCCTTTGTAACCGACCTTGTGTAACCCTAACCCTCTCCGGTGTCTATATAAACCAAAGGGTTTTAGTTCGTAGGACAACAATGACAACATACAATCATACCATAGGCTAGCTTCTAGGGTTTAGCCTCTCTGATCTCGTGGTAGATCTACTCTTGTACTACCCATATCATCAATATTAATCAAGTAGGACGTAGGGTTTTACCTCCATCAAGAGGGCCCGAACCGGGTAAAACGTCATGTCCCCTGCCTCCTGTTACCATCCGGCCTAGACGCACAGTTCGGGACCCCCTACCCGAGATCCGCCGGTTTTGACACTGACATTGGTGCTTTCATTGAGAGTTCCTCTGTGTCGTCGCCGTTAGGCTCGATGGCTCCTACTATCATCGATAGCGATGCGGTCCATGGTGAGACTTTTCTCCCTAGACAGATTTTCGTATTCGGTGGCTTTGCACTGCGGGCTAATTCGCTTGGCCATGTGGAGTATATTGAAAGCTACACCCGTGGCCATCAGGTCAAATTTGGAAGTTTGAACTACACGGACGACATCCGCAGAGACTTGATCTTCGATGGATTCGAGCCACAGCTGGGCGCGTCGCACTGTCGCGATGGGTATGACCTAGCTCTACCGCTGAACTGTACCCCAGAGGCTGTGCCCGCATCTGCTCCATACCTTAGCCCGATGCCAACTGCGCCAATCGAGGACGGGTGGTTAGACACCGCCTCAGGGGCTGTAGTCTCAATGGCGATCGAGCCGAACACCAGCATAATCCTCTACGCAGCCCGTGACTCCAAGGTGCCAGACTCTTTTTCTGACTCCGAACCACCCGCGCCCCTGCCAATCGAATCCGATTGGGCGCTGATCATGGAATTCACCGCCGCGGATATCTTTCAGCACTCGCCACTAAGGTCTCTCTCTTTGTCAGGAGAGCCCTGGCCGGATTATGGCCAACAGGGTTGGGATGCGGACGACGAAGAAATTCGACGCCCACCCACCACCCACTTCGTAGCCACTGTCGACGATTTAACCGACATGCTCGACTTCGACTCCGAAGACATCGACGGTATGGACGAGGATGTAGGAGACGAACATGAACCAGCACCTATAGGGCACTGGAAAGCCATCTCGTCATATGACATATACATGGTGGATACACCCAACAAAGGCAATGGCGACAAGATAGCGGAGGATGACCCCTCCAAGAAGCAACCCAAGTGCCGACGTCAGCGGCGCCGATCTAAGTCCCGCCAAAGCAAAAGTGGTGATACCGGCACAGGAGATAATAACACTCCGGATAGTGCCGAAGACAACAACAATCCCCTCCAACAAGATTTAGAGCAGGAGGATGAAGGAGCCAGCTCTCTTGAGAGAGCGGCAGATGGAGAGGAGGAGGATGACAATTACATCCCCCCCTCCGAAGACGAGGCAAGCCTCGGTGACGATGAATTCTCTGTCCCGGAGAATCCCGTCGAACAAAAGTGCTTCAAGCGCTGGCTTATGGCCACGGCAAATAGCCTAAAGAAAAAGCTGTAGCAGCTTCAAGCTGATCAAGATCTTCTGGCTGACAAATGGACTGAAGTCCTCGCGGCCGAGGAATATAAACTCGAGCGCCCCTCCAAGAGTTACCCAAGGCGCAGGTTGCTACCCCGACTGGAGGAAGAAGCGTATGATACGGCTGATCGGCCACCCCGTGGCCGCGATAGAGAGGCATTCCAGCCAAAATCTCAGCCTCCACCCCAACGCCATTCAAATAAAAAGGCATGGGGAGATACACCAGACCTGCGAGACATATTGGAGGACAAGGCAAAGCATTCAAGATCGATCTATGGATCACGAGGGCGCACCACTCTGCGCGACGACAAACGTCACGCCGGATACAGAAGCAAATCCGGCCAGGCCGAACACAGTGGGCAAGACCCACTCAAGCTGCATCGCAATATAGCCCAATACAGAGGCGCTGCACACCCGTTATGCTTCACAGACGAAGTAATGGAACATCAATTCCTAGAAGGTTTCAAACCTGTAAACATTGAATCATATGACGGCACAACAGATCCCGCAGTATGGATTGAGGACTTCCTCCTCCACATCCACATGGCCCGCGGTGATGACTTACACGCGATCAAATACCTCCCACTAAAGCTCAAAGGACCAGCGCGGCATTGGCTTAACAGCCTGCCAGCGGACTCCATTAGCTGTTGGGAAGATCTGGAAGCTGCATTCCTCGACAACTTTCAGGGCACTTATGTGGGACCACCAGACGCCGATGATTTAAGTCACATAATTCAGCAGCCAGAGGAGTCGGCCAGGCAATTCTGGACTCGGTTCCTTACAAAGAAAAATCAAATCATCGACTGTCCGGATGCGAAAGCCTTAGCGGCTTTCAAACACAACATCCGAGACGAGTGGCTGGCCCGGCACCTTGGTCAGGAAAAGCCGAAATCTATGGCAGCTCTCACGACGCTCATGACCCGCTTTTGTGCGGGAGAAGACAGTTGGCTGGCTCGCAGTAATAACATATCAAAGAACCATGGTACCTCAGACACTAAGGACGGCAATAACAGGTCACGTCGCAACAAGCATAAGCGCCACATTACCAGCGAAAATACTAAGGATATGATAGTCAATGCCGGATTCAAAGGCTCTAAACCCGGTCAGTGGAAAAATCCATTCAAACAAAGTACGCCGGGTCCGTCCAGCTTGGACCGTATACTTGACCGCTTGTGTCAAATACACGGCACCCCAGACAAGCCAGCCAATCACACCAACAGGGATTGTTGGGTGTTCAAGCAGGCCGGCAAGTTAATTGCCAAAAACAAGGACAAGGGGCCGCATATCGACGACGAGGAGGAGCCCCGGCAGCCGCACACTGGAGGACAAAAGAGGTTTCCCCCGCAAGTGCGGACGGTGAACATGATATACGCAACCCACATCCCCAAGAGGGAGCGGAAGCGTGCGCTCAGGGACATATATGCGTTGGAGCCAGTCGCCCCAAAGTTCAACCCTTGGTCCTCCTGTTCGATCACCTTCGATCGCAGGGACCACCCCACTAGTATCCATCATGGCGGATTCGCCGCACTGGTCCTAGACCCAATCATTGACGGATTTCACCTCACTCGAGTCCTTATGGACGGCGGCAGCAGCCTGAACCTGCTTTATCAGGACACAGGGCGCAAAATGGGTATAGACCCCTCAAGGATCAAACCCACAAAAATGACCTTTAAGGGCATCACTCCAGGTGTAGAGGCCCATTGCACAGGCTCAATTACACTGGAAGTGGTCTTCGGATCCCCGGGTAACTTCCGAAGCAAAGAGTTAATCTTCGATATAGTCCCGTTCCGCAGTGGTTATCATGCGCTGCTCGGGCGAACCGCATTTGCTAGATTCAATGCGGTACCGCATTACGCATACCTCAAGCTCAAGATACCAGGACCTCGCAGAGTTATTACAGTCAATGGAAACACAGAGCGCTCTCTCCGAACAGAGGAGCACACCGCGGCCCTCACAGCAGAAGCGCAAACAGCCTCTCAAGGCAATCAACCAGTTAGGCGTTTCAAAGCCCGGACACCTTCTAGCGCGCTCGGGGCAATCGGCAAATAGACCGCCTGGCGCGATCTGAGCTCGTGTAACAATACGGCAGCCACCCCAATCCCAGCCCAGCGGCGAAACTCGTGTCGTGCGTACATAATTACGCATTAAAAATACCATGGGCACAGGTGGGGAGGGGGGCACAACTGCGGAACGCCCCAAAACGCGGCCTCAACTGCACTAGGGGCTTCCCGTTTGGTTATTTTTCTTTTTCTTTCAGGACCTTAATCTCTGGAAACACTGTTCGGCATCACTATTGTCGAACACATGATACAGCAACCAAGGAGGCATACAACTACGTCATACCACGAAATTCCCAGGTTGATTAGAGTAACGCGTGAAATATTCGATTTCATATCATTCCTCAGCTTGCCCTTGTACGGGACATAGTCCTACTCTTTGCTTATCGCACTATCTGTATCATTTTGCTTTAACGCAATTTTTCAATAAACAATGCATGACATTACGATTATTGTTGCATTCTTGTTATATATATATCTATGTGTTCACTAATGACGCCTTGCAACCGTACAATTTAGTACGGCCAATTCACCAGGGGCTTACGTACCCCACAATGCGGTGTGAAAAGTCTGAACACTTTCACAAGTGCGGCACCCCGAACTTATAGCATTATATGCATCAGCTCCGAATCCTGTCTTTGGTCAAATGTTGGGTTTGCCCGACTCCTATGTTTTGGTACCTTACGTTCCGCTCTATCGGCTAAGGTAGCGCTAGGAGAACTACTGCGATTGTGCCCCGGTTCTGCCGGGCTGAGCACCTCAGTAGAGAAAGCTAAAACTGACTGTCATGATAAGACGAGAGACTGGTCGCTGTTCGGCGAGGTTTTTCGAGTCCCTAAAGACTTATGCCGCTTAGGGCGAAGAGCCAGCCCTGTCTGGCTTACAGGCGTGTATCGTGTCCCGAATTCGTCCTTCCGAATACCAGGGGCTTCGCCGAAATTTAAAATTATATAATTCTATGGCTAAGTTAGAGAGATAAAGCATTATTAGTCCGGTTGGCTTGTTCTTTGTGCTAAGAACCTCCTTCAAAGGACCCAAACATGGGAACAAGAGTGCTCAGGTTTATCCCAAACACCCCAGCACTCGTGGCATGGGGGCAGAAGCCAAGGACTAGCCATCTTTCAGATTGGATAAACAGCCAAACAAAAAGTAATATTTTAAATTCCAACAAGCGTTGCATAGCACATATGAAACAAGTTTTCATACATACAGGACAAAACGAGCAAGTCTCATTCAAATATTACATCTTTTGAGCACTCATCCACGATAAGACGGGCACCCGGCAGAACACCCTAGTAGTACATCTCGGGGTGGCGGTGCTCCTTGCCCTCCGGCGGCCCCTCCTTGACCAGCTTCACGGCGTCTAGCTTGACCCACTGCATTTTTACACGGGCGAAAGCCCGACGTGCACCTTCAATGTAGAAGGATCGCTTGACGACCTCCACCCGTGGGCAGGCATCCACAAGCCGCCTCACCAGGCCGAAGAAGCTGTTCGGAAGGGCGTCGCCAGGCCACAACCGGACTATGAAGCCCTTCATGGCCTGATCGGCCGCCTTATGTAGCTCGACCATCTGCTTCAGCTGGTCGCTCATCGGCACCAGATGTTCGGCCTCAGCATACTGAGACCAGAACAACTTCTCCGTCGAGCTTCCATCCTTGGCCTGGTAAAACTGTGCGGCGTCGGACACACTGCAGGGCAAATCTGCGAATGCTCCTGAAGAGCTCCCGATCCGGGTAAGTAATCGGTAATTTACTTTTACATGCTTGCTTTGCATATAGAAAGCCTTACCCACCGCTATCTTCTTCATCACGTCGATCTCCTGAAGGGTCTTCTGGGCCTCGGCCTTGGCACTCTTTGCACTCTCATGGGCCGCGCCAAGCTCAGACTCTCGCGTCTTCAAGTCAAGCTCCAACACCTCGTGCTTCGTCATGAGAGCCTGGAGCTCTTGCTGCACCTCGCCCACCTGAGCCTCATGCCTCTCTCGCTCGGTGCGCTCCTTGGCCGCTGTATCCTCGGCCTTGGTCAGCGCTTGCTTCAGGGTCGCCACCTCGGCCGTGGCCCCTGGCAAACATACAATTATCCTGTCATTTTGCAATCGCGTCCTTTTTTAATATACATATCTATAGACGGGGTATTACTTACCCTTGTTCTCCTCGAGCTGCCTCTTGGCTAGGCCGAGCTCCTTCTTGGACCCCTCGAGGTCATGCTTCAATACGGCGACCTCCGCAGTTAGTGCGGCGGACGCCAACAGCGAAGCCTGCATACGCATATCGACATACTTATGTTAGACTCATGTGATATTATTTGATCCTCTGTTTGGCTTTTTTTTGAACACCGAACAAAGCATCAGGGGCTACTGTCCATGCGGTATTATTTCTACTACATTTTAAAACACTTACCTCAAAGCCTATTAGAAGGCTGGCACAGGCTTCAGTCAATCCGCTCTTGGCGGACTGAACCTTCTGGATCACCGCACTCATGATAGTGCGGTGCTCCTCGTTGATGGAAGCACTGCAAAGCGCTTCCAGCAGATTGTCCAGTGACTCTGTATGGACAAAGGTCACCGGCACAGGCGTCTGGCCCCTCTTAGAAGGAGACCGCCTGCCCGAGCCCGGAACCGCTGGAGGTTCCGGCATGGTGTTCGGCTGAGGGCCGAACTCGGAGCTCTCGGGGGCCCCGTCCCCTCGGCTTCCGGAGTCCGGAAGGTCGCCTTGAGGTGCCTCTGGGACTGTCTCCCCTCGAACCGGTGCCTCTTGAGACAACACCTCGGCGTTGTCGGCAGGATGAGGGGAGGTGGCGGTCGGGACTAGATCGCTATCCATGTCCGACGAGCCCAGGGAGCCATCCGATGATACCTCAATATTGGCTCGGGGCGGCCTGCATAATTATGTTCGGCGATTAGGGAAAGCAGTGCGACAAAGGAATCCTATGAGTTATTCTGGTATCTGAATACTTAAGGTCTCCCCGGGGGCTTGACCCTGGGAAACCACTCGTCTTCGCCTTCGTCGGTGGCGGTGGAACTGTCTGGAAGGAGAGTCCTTCCCTTCTTGGACCCCCCAGCCTACCTAGTTGGGGCGGCCTTCCTTTTCTTGTCTCCACCATTCGGTGGGGGAGCATCTTCTTCTTCTTCTTTCTCGTCTTCGGGGGAAGAGTGCGCCGCAGAGTCATCGGATGGTGAGTCCGACGACGCTTGGCGTCGGGAACTCTTTCGAGCTCCCTTGGCCTTCTTGGTCTTCTCCGGCACCTTGTAATTGGCCGGAGTCAACATCTTCGTCAGAAGAGCATCAGCGGGGCCTTTGGGCAAAGGATCCGGACAGTCGATCTGTCCGGCCATCTTCTGCCAGTCCTGTCAAAGGTACGGGAGTTTAGACCTCGCATAGAGTCAATCTATATAAAAAATAAGTATCCTATGAAAGGTAAAGCAGCTTACCTCACTAGCTTGGCGCTTCGCGCTGAATCCGCGATCCTCCGTGATAGGGGGAGGGACCTCGGCACTTTTGAACAGCACCCTCCAGGCGTCTTCATGAGTCGTGTCGAAGAGCCTGTTCAGAGTTCGGTGCTGCGCCGGATTAAACTCCCACAAGGTGAACTCCCATTGTTGGCACGGGAGTATCCGGCGGATGAGCATGACTTGGACTATGTTGAAAAGCTTGAGCTTCTTGTCCAACATGTTTTGAATACATGTTTGGAGTCCGGTCAGCTCCTTCGAACTACCCCAGGATAGGCCCTTCTCTTTCTAGGAGGCGAGCCGCGTGGGGATGCTAGATCGGAACTCGGGGGCCGCTGCCCGTGCAGGGTCACGCGGCTCGGTGATGTAGAACCACCCCGATTGCCACCCCTTTATGGTTTCCACAAAGGAGCCCTCGAGCCATGTTATGTTGGGCATCTTGCCCACCATGGCGCCTCCGCACTCCGCCTGGCGGCCGCCCACCACCTTCGTCTTGACATTGAAGGTCTTCAGCCATAGGCCCAAGTGGGGCTTGATGTGGAGGAAGGCCTCGCACACGACGATAAACGCCGAGATGTTGTGGATGAAGTTCGGGGCCAGATCGTGGAAATCCAGGCCATAGTAGAACATGAGCCCCCGGACGAAGGGATGAAGAGGGAATCCCAGTCCGCGGAGGAAATGGGTGAGGAATACTACCCTCTCATGGGGCCTGGGGGTAGGTATAAGCTGCCCCTCATCTGGGAGCCGGTGCGCAATGTCGTCGGACATGTATCCGGCTCTCCTTAGTTTCTTGATGTCTCCCTCCGTGACGGAGGAGACCATCCACTTGCCTCCCGGTCCGGACATGGTTGGAGAAGGTTGAGGTGGAAGTGAGGACTTGGGCGCTGGAGCTCGAGTGTGCGGAAACGGATGAGCAAAGGGGGAAGAAGGCGTGGATAGAAAGGTGAATCCTTATCCCTTTATATGGGCGGACGAAACTAAGCGTCCCCACTTGCCTGGTAAAACTCGCTTATCCCGCAAGCACCGCAATTGATGGCGTGGTTGGGTTATCCACGCCCGTATTGATGAGAATCCCGTGATAAGGGGACACGATCTCTGCTTTGATAAGACGTGTCGAAAAACTGCCTCGCGTTATGTGCGGGGCTAGTTAAAAGAAAACGGTTCGAATAATCACCGGGCCATGACATAACGTCGTGCTACCAAAACAAGCCAGAGTTAGATCTGTGAAAATATTATTCTCTCTGCGGTGGAATGTGGAATTTATTTTGCAGGGTCGGACGCTATCCTCGTATTCAAATTCTTCTGTGATGTATTCAGAGAAGGAACCCTCCTTGCAATTCCGAAGTCAATAACTGCGCGCCTGACTCATCGTCATTGAAAGCCTGGTTCAGGGGCTACTGAGGGAGTCCTGGATTAGGGGGTCTCCGGACAGCCGGACTATCTCCATTGGCCGGGCAGTTAAACTATGAAGATACAAGATTGAAGACTACGTCTTGTGTCCGGATGGGACTCTACCTAGCGTGGAAGGCAAGCTACGCAATACGGATATGGATATCTCCTCCTTTGTAACCGACCTTGTGTAACCCTAACCCTCTCCGGTGTCTATATAAACCAAAGGGTTTTAGTCCGTAGGACAACAATGACAACATACAATCATACCATAGGCTAGCTTCTAGGGTTTAGCCTCTCTGATCTCGTGGTAGATCTACTCTTGTACTACCCATATCATCAATATTAATCAAGCAGGACGTAGGGTTTTACCTCCATCAAGAGGGCCCGAACCTGGGTAAAACATCATGCCCCCTCCCTCCTGTTACCATCCGGCCTAGACGCACAGTTCGGGACCCCCTACCCGAGATCCGTCGGTTTTGACACCGACAACGACTCTGCTCCCACCTAGTGCTTCATGGCACGAGGTGCCAAGATAAACTCACACGATGGTTACTTTCAGACCTCTAGTGAAGATGACTCTTAATGTGAATCCAAACCCGGTTATAAGACACTTGCTAAAATTACAACTGAACAACAAACAACCTTGGAAAAGGTTCAAAAACTGTTAGACAAAAGCGATGACATGTTCTATGAGGAAATGAATCAAACTCAGTCCTTAATCGAAGATATAAAAAATCTTCGCATTAAGTACGAAGAACTTGAAAGTCTTCATGAAGTCCTCTCAGCCACTCATGAGAAGATTTCCTATGATTATATTCAAAGGAAGCAAGATCTAGAGAATCTGAGAGTGTCTCATGAAGATCTTCAAAAATAAAACGATTCACTAGTCGCTCAACAGATCAGTTCCGCCCAGGAATATTTTGTGCCACCTTGTTTAAAATGCCTTGAGCGTGACAATGTGGTTTTCGTTGCTGAATGCTCTATTTCTTCTAAGGTCACGATATCTTCAACTGCTCATGTGGTAACTAACCCCTCTTCTAAGGATACCACTACTATTGCTGATGAGAATGCCAGGTTGAAGACATTGCTTGAAACAAGCATGCACAAAAGCCTCAAAGGGCATCAGACACTATGTGATGTCCTCGAGAAACAGATTCTAAGCCGAAACCCTAGGAAAGAGGGTGCAGGTTTCGAGAGGAAAATTAATGTTGATGGTTCTTACTGGAAGCCTGAGCAGTACCCCAAAACCACATGGGTTGCTGCAGAGTGCCCTTCAGTGGATCCATCTACCTTATGTGGCTTCACATGTGCTAACCCTATTATCATTGATGAGTCATTTGACTCAAACTATAAACTATTCAAGAATCAGAATGGTGTAGTGTTTGCTAGGTTTATTGGAACTAACTGCATGAATGGGTCATCTTTGAAGAAGATCCGGGTTCCCAAAAGTTGTTTTGAGAAGCTTCCTGTGAATGTCATCATGACACCACAAGGGAAGAAGACAAACCCTAGATCAAAGGCTTCATATGGCCCAAAGGCTTCATACACATAGAGGACCCCACAAGGTCACCCTAACGCCAATGTTTTGCAAGGACATCATCATCAGACTCATGAATATGAGCGTGTTTCATCTAACCGCTATGTTCACACATCAAAGAACTTTTCTGTATATTCTTCTGAGTACTATTCCCCTCCTGCAAAACTATTTGCTAGGGCCCCAAAGCCAAAGTTCTCATATGCTACACTTAGACTTATTGCTTCTAATCCACCCCTGAAGATGTGGGTGGTTAAGAAGAATTAACTTCTCTTGCAGGTAAAGGTCTTCAGCCAGAAATCATTGACTTCTAAAAACAATGTTGGGGACCTAAAACATCTTGTGGGACGCAAGATTAAGTGCAAAAATGGTGTTATCATTTATTTCGTCCCTGGGTTTCTTGATGAGCATCCTATCCTACCATCTAAGAATCTTAACTTTGATAGTATGCTTGTTCATCAAATGTTTATGCTTCACAATACTCTTGGTGAAGCCTATCCCGCTAACTGCACTGTAGGGTACGTCTCCAAAACCTACTGAGTGGATTATGGACAGTGGATGCACTAACCACATGACTGGTGATCGAAGTCTTCTGATGGACTCAACCCTACGACCATCTACTAAAAGCCACATCACATTTGCTGACACTGGTAAAAGCAAGGTATTGGGCCTACGTAGAGTTGATATCTCAAAGGATCAACACATGGATAAAGTGATACTTGTTGAATCCCTTGGATACAACTTAATGTATGTCTCGATGCTTTGTGATCTTGACATGATTGTGATGTTTGGAAAATATCATTGCCTTGTGCTTATGGCTTCTGACAACTCTCTAGACTTCGAAGGTTATCAAAGAGGTCATCTGTATATGGTAGATTTCTCCACAGGACCACAACTTGCCGTATGTCTTCTAGCAAAAGCTTCAGAGTGTTGGCCCAGGCATCGAAGGCTAGGACATGTGGGCATGAGGAACTTTCACACTCTCATCTAGAAGAAGCATATCATTGGCATCAAGGGCATCAAGTCCAAGAAGGATCATCTATGTGGTGCTTGTGAAGCCGGGAAGATGACTAGGGCAAAACATCCCTCGAAGACAATCATGAAGACTTCACACCCCTTCGAGTTGCTACACATGGACTTATTTGGCCCTACTCACTACTCCAGCCTTACTACCACTGCACATCTTTATGGCTTCATTATTGTTGATGATTATTCAAGATACACCTAGGTACACATAATTCTCTATAAGACTTAGGTGCAGGATGTCTTCAGACGCTTCGCTAATCGTGCCATGACCAACTATGGCATCAAGATCAAGCACATCAGAAGTGACAATGGCACTGAATTCAGGAACACTGGCCTCGACGCTTATCTTGATACACTAGGCATCACTCATGAGCTATCAGCTCCGTACACACCTCAACAGAATGGCGTTATGGAGCGCAAGAACATGACCCTTATTTAGATGGATCGTATGATGCTTGATGAGTACAAGACTCCAAGAAAGTTCTAGCCTGAAGCCATTGATACCGCATGCCACATCACCAACAGAGTTTATCTTCACAAATTCTTCAAGAAGACATCTTATGAACTACTCACTAGAAAGAAGCCAAACGTAAGCTATTTCAAAGTCTTTTGTGCTAGGTCCTGGATCAAGGATCCACATCACACTTCCAACTTTGCATCAAAAGCACATGAAGGTTTTATGCTTGGTTACAGAAAGGATTCGCACACCTACAGAGTCTTCAACCTCTTTCACTATAAAGTGGTTGAAACTATAGATGTGCGGTTTGATGAGACTAACGGCTCACAAAGAGAGCACCTGCCAAATGTGCTAGATGAAGCTTATCCTAGTGAATCTATCAAGCTAATGGGCATTGGATAAATCATACCCAACGAGGAATAGACTGAAGAGGCAATTGTCATCCTTGCCAATACTCTACGTGAACACAATGTTGAGCCTGAAGACAATGCTGAAGATGAAGATAATAGTCAACAACAGCAAAGTCTTTGCCCTGTTCATCTTCGTGTGGCCAATGAAGTTCATATTGAGAAGATAATTGATAGCATCAATGCACCTGGTCCACTTACTCGATCAAGAGCTACGCAATTAGCAAACTTCTATGGGCACTTTGCCTTCGTCTCCATATCCGAACCCAAGAAAGTAGATGAAGCTTTTATGGAACCAGAATGGATTCAAGCTATGCTAGAAGAGCTTCACCAGTTCGAGCTCAACAATGTCTAGGAGCTTGTCAAACGTCCTGATCCACGCAAGCACAATATATTTGGCACCAAATGGATCTACCGCAACAAACAAGATGAACATGGAGAGGTCATCAGAAACAAAGCTTGTCTCATTGCTCAAGGTTACACACAAGTAGAGGGAATTGACTTCGATGAAACCTTTGCTCCCGTGGGTAGGCTTGAAGCCATTCGCATACTGCTAGCCTATGCTAACCACAACAACATCCTTATGTACCAAATGGATGTGAAGAGTGCCTTCCTCAATGGCAAAATTGAAGAAGAAGTGTATGTAGCTCAACCTTCCGGTTTTGAAGATCCAAAGCATCCTGATATGGTCTACAAACTGAACAAGGCACTATATGGCCTCAAACAAGCACCTCGCGCTTGGTATGACACACTCAAAGACTTCCTAAAGAGCAAAGGCTTCAAACTTGGTTCTCTAGACCCCACTCTCTTCACGAAGACATATGATGGAGAACTGTTTGTATGCCAAATCTATGTGGATGACATTATCTTCGGCTGCACTGATAAGAGATACGGCGACGAGTTTGGGCATATGATGCAAGAGCAATATCAGATGTCCATGATGGGAGGGCTGAAATTCTTTCTTGGTCTTCAAATACGTCAATAGAGAAATGGCATCTTCATATCACATGAAAAATACCTCAAAGATTGCCTGAAAAAGTTTGGAATGCAAGACTGCGAAGGGTTGTAACATCCCAAATTTTCAATTTGGAATGTTTTACATCAGATCATCATGCATATCATATTTTATTTTGCATTTTGGTTGATCCTAGAAATTCTACGCAACTCAATGACCCACGGAGAGAGTTGGGGATTTCGTTATTTTCATATTTGAGTTTTCTCAAATTTTGAGAATAGGATCATTTGATTTTATTTATTTTATCATCAATTATTTCTATTACAAAAACATGAGAGAGGGAATAAAATGACTTTCCCAAAATAAAGAAATATTGAGGATTTAATAATAAAATCAAATAAGATTTTATTTCGGAGTTTTCTGGTGTTTTATTTGAATTTAGGAAAAATGTGCGTTTTTCAAAATTCCATTTAGGGCCCAAATAAATGTTCACCTTGCGCGGCTTGATTTTAGAAGCCCGTGAAAATTTATTTCGGAACTTTTTGGAGTCCGTTTAGTATTTCTTTTTATTTTTCTTCCGAGCGGAATAATTAAAAAAAATGCGAACCGACCTACGGGCCGTGTCCGACTAGGACTCTGGCCCGAGGGGGGGCCTTTATAAGCCGGGGCAGCCCACCCCGGGGGAAATCCTAGCCAGCCCCAAACCCTAGCCCGCGCCCCGCCCTAGCCGCCGCCGCCGCCGCGCGCCGCCGCCCGCGCCGCCGCCGCCACTCGCCGCTGCCGGATCCTGCCGCCGAGGTTCGTCGCGCCTCGTTTTCCATGCCGTCGTAAAAAAATAAAACAATTTGGCGTTCGTCGTTTTTCTTTTTCTCGGATTAAATCCGCGATTTTTCTGATCGCTCCTGATCCGATTTTCGTTTTGGTATAACTTTTCGCTCGTTTATCGGAATCAGGCGATTCAAGCGCCTAGAGTTTTGTCTCGAAACCCTCTATCCGTTTAACCAACTTAAACAAGTTTTTTCCACTGTAAAATTTGCCCTAGATCTAGATTACTAGAACGAAGTTGTTTTCTTTTGCCATTTGATTTTCGTTGCTTCGTTCGATTTGATTCTTTTTGCCAACCGGAGTTCTTAAGATGAACCTTCTGGTTAGATCTCTTATTTGAGTTTTACATGTGCATTAGATGAGTACTTATCGTATGCTTGTTTGTTTGTTTGCGATAGAGTACCCGGAGTGCGCCGCCTGTTACTTCGAATCGTTAGGTTTCGCGGATCATCAGCAAGGCAAGTAACACTTTGATCATACCTTTTCTACTACCCAGTTTTATTGCATTAGATCAACCCTCACACATTGCATGATTAGGATCTAATTAAATTGTGGGATGGGAAGTAGATGAGGTAGTATCTATTACCTATTTACTATCAAACCTTTGGGAGTTACTTCTATGTTTGCTTATTATGCCATGCTATGCTAGTAGACGTGGATTGGGTGAGTGATATCCATGACAGATGTGAGATTGTTAATTAATGGTTTATTTAAGGTGGCAACTTAAACACACATCTGGGTGGATTGAGGCACCTGGGTATTCCAGGACTTGCCTGTTTTCTTTTGGACCGCCACCCAGGCTCAAAGGGATCATGAGACTATTCATACTAGAAACTTCCGTGTGCAGCCACAAGCTATTATGGGCTCTAGCATAGTTGACTAAGTCGTGCGAACTCTTACAGTGGTAGACTAGCAGATGTAGGGGATGTAGGTGGTACGGTCTACCCGATCGTAAGGTGCTAGCGCTTCTGAAAGACTATGTCTCGGTCATCCGTCTTCTCAAACACCATGTAGTGCGAGAAACCAAACGGAGGCGGTCGATTCTTGTGGGGAAAAGTGCGCAAACCTCTGCAGAGTGTAACAAACTAATCATGGTTAGCCGTGTCCCCGGTTATGGACATCTTGAGTATCTAGTACCTGGATTTTCATGTGAATCTCAACATGTTACTCTAAAATTAATTTTGTTGGGTTTTGTTAATGATGATGCTTAATTGGGATTGAGGATGCTGTCAACCATTCTCAATGTTTAACAACCACCATGATAGCTAAATAAATTTATTCCTTTGAAGTAGGGAAAAATTGGCTTTACGCAAAACTGTAACCATAGAGCTTTCCACCAGCCAAATATGCATATAGAATAGCTATTTCATTCCATTACTCTCTATGTGTTACCATGCCAGCATATTCCATGTGCTGACCCGTTTTCGGGCTGCAACGTTAATGTTGCAGACTTTTCAGACGACGATTAAGGAGTTTTTAGGTTGTGGTTCTATACTCAGTGATGTCGTTGGAGTTGCTGGACTCACTTAACTTCCCAGCCTCCCGGTATTATAGTTATTAGATGGCCTTAAGCCATATTTATTGTAATAAGTTCTCTTATGAGGCACTCGATGTAATAAGTGTGTGATTTCTACTCTGCTATAAATCCTCCGAGTACTGTGTGGTGTTAGCATTACTGATCCAGGGATGACACCGGAGCACAGAGATCAGACCGTTTGAGGTCTGGTCGCTACAGAGATGGTATCAGAGCACACACTGACTGTAGGACACGACCACTAAGCTAAAAGACCTAGATCACTATTCACTCTCTTCTCTTCTGACCTCTCATCTTTTCTACTCTTTAGGATGGCGAATGCAAGGAACAAGTTCACACAACCGGATGAAGACACACCCTTTGGACGACACTTGAAGGAAGTCACTAGATACCCGAACATAGGAGTACCAAGCTTCACGGGAACCTATAATGCCACTTTACCTGAAGAAGAGCGCTGGATGATTCAAGTTCAAGTTCCAGGAAGGACATTCATGCCAGTCACTGAGCCCATAGAGTTTTCTTTTGATGCACCAACTTGGAGTCTAGGAAAGAGCATGGCAGCTCACATCGCCATGGGACGCATTGGAGAATTTTACCGCAAGGATCTCAAGGATACTATCTACCAGTTTGTGGGCGCCGAGATAAGCACTGGGAGATGATCAGCACCAGGAAGGATAGGTCAATCACAGCTTTTATCCAGGAGTTAAACCAGCACATTCGACGACAGGAGAACCAGATGTGCACCGACATGATAGATCTAAAGAAGGCTAAGACTAGAATCAAGGAACTGGAGGAAGAACTCAAGGCTACACGTGAAGATTATGAAGAAGAAATTGAAGTATTGGTGGATAAGAATGCCGACCTAACTATGAAGCTAGCAGTATTTATGGGAGGCCCTACGCCAGTAGATGAAGACGAAGAACCCCAGGAAATTAGCCCAGAAGACTACATCATCATCGACGAAACCGACCCGGAAGCAGATAGTAGCGATGATGACTATGTTGATGAAGCTGGAGCAGATACTATGGAGTCAACGACCGTAGAATATTTCTAGTAGTCCACCATGTAAATATAGTAGTCCGAGCACTTTTGCGATAGATAGATCGATTGTATGCCCTTGTTTGATTGATTGAAGTGAATTGTTTGTTTTGCCTCATGTGCATATGGGTAGTGTTTTCTCTTTAGACCCCCTCTATTCTTATATCTCATCTTTTCTAAACCCTCAGATGCCTCCGAGACGTGACCCCGGATTTGCCTTTCCACCGGAGCTCACCCAGTTGATCCAGTAGCAGAACACATTGATGCAGTTGCTAGTCCAGAATCAGAATCAGGGGAACAACAACAACAACCCACCACCACCACCTGTTGACCACTTAGCCCGTTTTCTTAGGCTGAATCTGCCGGTATTTTCCAGTAGCACCGAGCTGATAGTAGCAGATGATTGGCTCCACAAGACAGCTAGGGAGTTGACCACAGCAGGATGCACAGATGCGTAGAAGGTGAAGTTTGCCGCACATTAGTTAGAAGGACCCGCAGCGTCAGGGTGGGAGAATTTCACAGCCACTTTCCCAGTTGACACTATCACATGGGACCAGTTTCAGCAGGTTTTTTGTACTGCACATGTTTCAGCAGGAGCTATGGCCATGAAGAAGCGTGAGTTTCGCAACTTGCGCCAAGGAGGATGGTCAGTTGGCCAGTATGTGGAGGAATTCAGTAAGTTAGCATGTTATGCCCTAGATGACGTCTCTACGGATGCAGCTAAGCAGGAGAAGTTTTTGGAAGGACTGAGTGATGAGTTGAGCATGCAGTTGATGGTAGCAACCTTCAACAACTACCAGGAGTTGGTAGATCATGCTCTTATGATTGAAGGGAAGCAGCAGCAGATTGAGAACTGCAAGAGGAAGTATGGACAAGGAAAGTAGAAGCCATGTTTTACCCCTAGATCGGGAGAACATTTTCAGCATACCCATGGAGTAGGTAGCTTGCACAATCACAATGGAACCAAGAATGGTAATGGCAATGGAGGAAGCAACGGCCAGAACCGCACCAACCCCTCAACCCCAGCCAAGAAGGACCTGAGCCAAGTCACTTGCTTTAAGTGCCAGAAGACCGGACATTATGCCAATGAATGTCCTGAAGGACAAAATGGCAATGGAAGTTCTGGGAAGAAGCCGAACCCTTTCAACAGGGGACAGGTGAACCACGTTAGCATGGAGGAGGTTGAAGCTCAGCCCGATGCAGTAATAGGTAAGTTTTTGGTTAAGTCATTTACTGCACTCGTTCTTTTTGATACTGGTGCATCGCATTCATACATCTCAAGGGGATTTTTGGATAAGTATAACCTACCAACCCAAGCCCTTAGGTCACCCATGTTAGTAACCTCACCCGGAGCAGAGTATATGGCTAGTCTATGGTGTGATCGGTTACCATTAAGGATTGGTAACTATGTTTTTCCCTCAGACCTAATAGTATTGGAATCTCAAGGATTGGATGTGATATTAGGCATGGATTGGTTATCAAAGTATGAAGGGAATATAGAATGTGCTAGTAAGTCAATTTTGCTTACCACGCCAGAAGGGAGAAGGATCAAGTATGTATCCCGGCATGTGCCAAATAGGACTCAAGTAAATTGCCTAACAGGAGTTGTGCAGGAGGAAGTACCAGTGGTAAAGGATTTCCCTGATGTATTTCCAGAGGAGTTGCCAGGCATGCCACCGGATAGAGATATTGAGTTTGTGATTGAGCTATTGCCAGGCACAGGGCCAATATCAAAGAGACCATATAGGATGCCAGCAAAGGATTTGGTGGAAATTAAGAAGCAGATTAAGGAGTTACTGGATAAGGGATATATTTGCCCAAGTTCTTCACCTTGGGGGTCGCCAGTACTACTAGTGGAGAATTAGGATGGATCATTAAGGATGGTTGTTGATTATCGAGGATTGAATGAAGTAACGATCAAAAACAAGTACCCACTACCTATGGTCAACGATCTATTCGATCGATTGCAAGGAGCTAAGGTATTTTCCAAGATCGACCTGCGATCAGGATATCACCAGTTGAAGATTCGAGAACAGGATATTCCGAAGACAGCTTTTACCACCAGGTATGGGCTGTATGAGTATACCGTTATGTCATTTGGCCTGACTAACGCACCTGCCTATTTTATGAACATGATGAACAAAGTGTTTATGGAGTTTTTGGATAAGTTCGTGGTAGTGTTCATTGATGATATCCTGGTTTATTCGAAGAATGAAGAGGAGCATAAGGAGCATTTGCGTTTGGTACTTGGAAAGCTCAGAGAACAACAATTGTATGCCAAGTTCAGCAAATGTGAGCTTTGGTTGAAGGAAGTAGGATTCCTCGGACATATTATATCTGGAGAAGGTATAGCAGTAGATCCCGCTAAAGTTGAAACCGTGACCAAGTGGGAAGCCCCAACAATAGTTGGAGAGATCCGGAGTTTTCTTGGACTCGCAGGATACTACCGGAGGTTTATTGAGAATTTCTCAAAGATTGCGAAGCCTATGACTGAGTTGTTAAAGAAAGATATCAGGTTTAGATGGACGGAGGAATGTGAGGCTAGTTTCCAGGAGTTGAAGAAATGTTTGGTTACCACACCAGTGTTGATTTTGCCAGACCAGACCAAGGATTATGAGGTGTATTGCGACGCTTCACGTCGAGGACTTGGAGCAGTGCTTATGCAGGAAGGGAGAGTTGTTCCATATGCCTCAAGACAACTGAAGCCTCATTAGTTGAATTATTCCACGCATGATTTGGAGTTAGCAGCCGTAGTGCATGCATTGAAGACATGGAGACATTTCCTCATTGGAAATCATTGTGAGGTGTACACGGATCATAAGAGTTTGAAGTACATTTTCACACAGAAGGAGTTAAATCTCAGACAAAGGAGATGGTTGGAGCTTATCAAGGATTATGATATGAAATTGCATTATCATCCTGGAAAGGCTAATGTAGTAGCTGACGCATTAAGCCGTAAGAGCCATGTCAATACGTTAATGACGGGAGAAATACCAAGGGAGTTAGTAGAAAATCTTCGTGAACTATGTTTGGAAATAGTTCCGAGAGGCTATGTAGCAGCATTGGAGATTCAGTCAACTTTGATGGATAAAATCAGGGAAGCTCAGAAAGCTGACAAAGAGATTGCCGCTATAAAGGAGAAACTGAGCAAAGGAAAAGCTAAAGGATTTCGTGAGGATGAGCACGACACCCTATGGTTTGAAGACCGTGTTTACGTGCCCAATGACCCGGAGATCAGGAAGTTGATTTTGCAAGAGGCACATGACTCACCGTATTCAATTCACCCAGGAAATACCAAGATGTATCTGGATTTGAAGGATATTTTCTGGTGGACCGGAATGAAGAAGGATATTGCGGAGTATGGAGCAGTTTGTGATGTATGTCAGAGAGTAAAGGCAGAACATGAGAAGCCAGCAGGATTGTTACAACCATTACCGATGCCTGAATGGAAGTGGGATAAGCTAGGCATGGATTTTATCACAGGATTTCCCATGACTCATTCAGGCTATGACTCGATTTGGGTTGTAGTCGATCGATTGACAAAAGTAGCTCATTTCATCCCAGTAAAGACCACTTACACCAGTGCTAAGTTGGCAAAGATATACATGACCGGGATCGTATGTCTGCATGGAGTTCCAAGGAGTATCGTATCAGATAGAGGAACCCAGTTTACCTCAAAGTTCTAGAAGCAGTTGCACGAAACTTTGGGTACCGGGCTAGAATTCAGTATAACTTTTCATCCACAGATAGATGGACAGACCGAGAGAGTCAATCAGATTTTGGAGGATATGCTGAGAGCTTGTGCGCTAGATTACGTATCTAGTTGGGACGATAATTTGCCATATGCAGAGTTCTCTTACAACAACAGTTATCAAACCAGTTTAAAGATGGCCCCTTTTGAAGCTTTGTACGGAAGGAGGTGCAGGAGACCGTTGTCATGGGACGAAGTTGGAGACCGCCAGTTGTTTGGACCTGACTTGATTAAAGAGTCGGAACAAAAGGTGAAGTTGATTCGCGATAGGCTCAAGGTAGCCCAGTCCAGACAGAAAAGTTATGCAGATTCTAAACGCAAGGAGACAGTTTACGAAGTCGGAGATAGAGCTTATCTTCGAGTATCTCCACTTCGGGGAACAAAGCGTTTTGGAGTTAAAGGGAAGTTAGCGCCACGATTTGTAGGACCATATCGAGTTTTGGAGCGTATGGGAGAAGTGGCCTACAAGTTGGAATTGCCCGAAGGATTGTCAGGAGTTCATGATGTGTTCCACGTTTCCCAGTTGAAGAAGTGTCACGCGGAGATGGCTGACATACCGTTGAGAGACACAGTGCCCTTAGAAACTATTCAGTTGGATAACGATTTGACGTACGAGGAGAAACCAATTAAGATCCTCGAGTTTGCCAATCGAGTCACTCGCAGCAAGGTTATCAAGTTTTGCAAAGTTCAGTGGAGCCACCACACGGAGGATGAAGCCACCTGGGAACGAGAGGAAGATTTTCTCAAAGACCACCCTCACCTATTTTCTAGCCAACCCGAATCTCGAGGGCGAGATTCATCTTAAGGGGGGTAGGTTTGTAACATCCCAAATTTTCAATTTGGAATGTTATACATTAGATCATCATGCATATCATATTTTATTTTGCATTTTGGTTGATCCTAGAAATTCTACGCAACTCAATGACCCACGGAGAGAGTTGGGGATTTCGTTATTTTCATATTTGAGTTTGCTCAAATTTTGAGAATAGGATCATTTGATTTTATTTATTTTATCATCAATTATTTCTATTATAAAAATATGAGAGAGGGAATAAAATGACTTTCCCAAAATAAATAAATATTGAGGATTTAATAATAAAATCAAATAAGATTTTATTTCGGCGTTTTCTGGTGTTTTATTTGAATTTAGGAAAAATGTGCGTTTTTCAAAATTGCATTTAGGGCCCAAATAAATTTTCACCTTGTCCGGCTTGATTTTAGAAGCCCGTGAAAATTTATTTCTGAATTTTTGGAGTCCGTTTAGTATTTCTTTTTATTTTTCTTCCGAGCGGAATAATTAAAAAAATGCGAACCGACCTACGGGCCGTGTCCGACTAGGACTCTGGCCCGAGGGGGGGCCTTTATAAGCCGGGCAGCCCACCCCGGGGGAAACCCTAGCCAGCCCCAAACCCTAGCCCGCGCCCCGCCCTAGCCGCTGCCGCCGCCACCGCCGATGTTGGTGACAAGGTTGATCACAAGTCCACATTAGGCACATGTCACTTTCTTGGACGATCTCTTGTCTGTTGCTCTTCAAAGAAGTAGAACTGTGTATCACTATCTACTGCTGAGGCTCAATACATTGCTGTTGGATCTTGCTGCGTTCAGCTTCTCTGGATGAAGCAAACCCTCCAGGACTATGGCATCAACATGAAGAATGTGCCCCTCTACTGCGATAATGAAAGCGCCATCAAGATTTCTCACAATCCAGTTCAGCACTCGAAGACAAAGCACATTCAGATCCTTCATCACTTTCTCAGAGATCATGTGTTGAAGGAAGACATTGATATCATTCACGTCAACACTGAAGAGCAATTGGCAGATATCTTCACATAGCCCTTGGATGAGAAAAGGTTTTGCAAGCTGCGGTGTGAGCTAAATATCTTAGAATCCTCGAATGTCCTGTGAATGGACACACATCCTAATGCTTATGCATATTGATGACTTAGGTGCGCAACACACAAAGAAACGTATATCTTAAATTCATGAAGACACATCCTCTAAGTGTGAATACATTAATGTGGAATGTGACCTTAGTGCGCCATGATAATTGTGCGCCATGTCTGGGTCTAATACTTCCTATACGGTGAGTAACACCACCACCAACCTTTCTTGAAGATTTTTGTTTGGCGTTATGTTGCATTATCTTCAAAGTTGGTTTGTCTTCAACATTGCCTTGTCTTCATGTTTTATCTTTGCAATGTTTGATTTTGTCCTCACTGATATATATATATATAGGGCTAGACTATTCTATTACTAGTAACAGAATAATATTCTGTTACCTCCGGCCCTATAAGGGCGCGACGCGCCTACACCATAGAATCTCCCCGACCTAGCCCGAACCTAACCCACCTCCTTCTGCTGGAGGCAGCCGTCGTGCCGAGCGAGCGACGACGTCAGCCGAAGCGAGGGAGCCCACGACGCCGTGACTAGCAGCCGACGGATCCACCGCCGCCACCCCCTTCGTAGCTGGCAAAGCAATGACGGGGCCATGATCCTCGCCTCCTGCCTCCCTCCCTCACCGGAGCTCCTTCGATAGTGCCATGATCCCCACCTCCTGCCTCCCCCTCGCTGGAGCTCCTTCGACGGATCCGTGATATCCGCCACTAGCCTCCCCCTCGCAGGAGCTCCTTCGACGGATCTGTGATCTGCGCCACCAGCCGCTGCCTCCCCAGACCTCGTCGCCGGAGCTCCACCACAAGCAGGAGCGCCATCGTCTACCCAAGCTCCTTGCCTACATCAATGGCACTGCCTTCCAAGATTATGCCAATACGCCGCCAATGAGAGGAAGAAGAACACGTCAGATCCAAGAACATGCCACTGCAGGTGATGTCTGCTTCCCACACTAATTTTCCTCAAAATTTAATCTGCCTGATTGCTGCTGAAGCACAAACAATCAGTTCAAAAAATGTTTTCATATCTGGGTTTGCCTGAAGAAAAATACCATGTTTGTGTCAGTTCATCAGTTCCTGCTATGCAAAAGAGTCGATTTAAAAATTGCACACATTATGCTCTGCCTACATGTTACACTATTAGATTTATCAGTACTACATGTGTGCTGCATGAGTGACACATGTTCCTATGATGCAGAAGCTGATAGTACATTGCAAATGCTTGCACCAATTCATTACACCCCTGCCACTTGTTGCACAATTTGGATGTCGAGGTTACTGTTAGTACCTCTAATATACTAGCTTCAGTTCCAGTCAAAAAACATAAACTTATGCATAAGTCCAAGTAGCTACTACGCTTTATATAAGGTTCAGCTACCACTACAAGTTGTATGCTGTTATTTCTAATAGTACATGTCGTGTAGTTGCATCAGTTCGAACGAGTACAAGACTATTGTTGAAAAAATATACACTTGTTACGCAGTAAGTTCAATGATACAGAAACTAGGAGTACTTCTAATGTAGATGCATAAGTTCTAGATGAAAAAAGAGAAGACATGCATCATTTATATATATATATATATATATATATATATGTATATATATATATATGCATATTGTTCCGAAGTTCAATGTTCAGTTTACAAGCAGTGCACCAAATGTTTATGCATCAGTTATAGGGAAAAGGATAAAAAACTGTGCATAACAGATGCATCAGTGCTAAAAACAGTACATCAGTACATCAGTGCTGAACATATCCATTCACCAGTTCGACTGGAACTACATCATACACAAAATAGACAACACAATTTAATAACGCCCAGTGATGCGAGTTCAACTTGTACGTTACCTTCAGTGCATGACATGTTACCCATATCATGTATATGAGAAAATGCAGAAAAGATTAATCCCAAAACTGTTGAATGTCATTGCAAAAACATGCAAGGTGGCACACGCAGGGAGGGTTTGATGAGCCAAGCAGATATGAGGCACTGCCTGGTTGGGTAACACCAGAAATAGCACCTGGATACTTCAACAATACATGCAGATTTCAAGCTATACCAGAATCATCAGAAGCATGGACTGGTTCTTCTATGCAGCAAACACCGATATCTGGGAATACAAGATTTGCCACTTCTAGGGTGCAACAAGGTCAACAATGTCCCCAACAACAAATATTTTCCTTCACTAGTGCATGCAGAAAGGAAAGGACACACATGCTTCCACCAGTCGCTCCATCAACTTCAATCATCCTTGCTACAAAAGCGGTTGCGATGGGAAGACGAGGCCAAAGAGACATGAATTTTTGCCACTCTAGCAGGGTGCAAAGTAGAACATATGAGCCATATAGACAGGAGCAATCTCCCGACGAACCTGAGGGAAGACGACCGTATAATGAGAGACGGAGAGCTTCATCAACATTGCTCCCTCCAAGAGATGTTGTAAGATCAAAAGTATGTCTAGGGGGTGATTAGACTACTTGACCAAATAAAAGTCTAGCCTTTTCCCAATTTTAAGTCTTGGCAGATTTTACCAACTTAGCACAAGTCAAGCAATCAACCTACACATGCAAGTCTAAGAGTATAGCAACAGAATGTAAAACATTGCACATGAAGGTAAAGGGAGAAGTTTGGAGGGAGCAAACGCAATGTAGACCCAGAGATTTTTGGCGTGGTTCTGATAGGTGGTGCTATCGTACATCCACGTTGATGGATACTTCAACCCACGAAGGGTAATGGCCGTGCAAGTCCACGGAGGGCTCCACCCACGAAGGGTCCATGAAGAAGCAACCTTGTCTATCCCACCATGGCCATCACCCACGAAGGACTTGCCTCACTAGGGTAGATCTTCACGAAGTAGGCAATCTCCTTGCCCATACAAACTCCTTGGTTCAACTCCACAATCTCGTCGGAGGCTCCCAAGTGACACCTAACCAATCTAGGAGACACCACTCTCCAAAAGGTAATAGATGGTGTTTTGATGATGAACTCCTTGCTCTTGTGCTTCAAATGATAGTCTCCCCAACACTCAACTCTCTCACACAGATTTGGATTTGGTGGAAAGATAATTTGAGTGGAAAGCAACTTGGGGAAGGCTAGAGATCAAGATTCTTATGGTTGGACTGGAATATCTTGGTCTCAACACATGAGTAGGTGGTTCTCTCTCAAAAAATGAATGGTAGAAGTGTAGGCACGTTCTAATGGCTCTCTCCTCAAATGAAGAGTGGGTGGAGGGGTATAAATAGCCTCCACACAAAATCTAACCATCACACACAATTTACCAAACTCGATGGGACCGAATCATGAAACTTGGTCAGACCGATTTAGTGTAAAATGTGAACGTTAGGATTTTCGGTGGGACCGACATGTCAACTCGGTGGGACTGATTTAATTAGGGTTAGGGCATAACGTAATCTCGGTGAGACCAATCACATAAACTCGGTAGGACCGATTTCTGTAATAGGCAAACAGAGAGTTGGTTAGGCAAACTCGGTGGGAACGAATCGCTCATTTCGGTGAGACCGAAACATTACGAAAGGGAAACAGAGAGTTTGCATTGCAAACTCGGTGGGACCAATTACTCATCTCAGTTGGACCGAATGTTACAAAGGGAAATAGAGAGTTTGCAATCCCATCTCGGTGAGACCAAAGTGACTAGGGTTTCTGGCAATGGCTATGTCAAGTGAACTCGGTGGCGCCGAGTTTTACTTTTGGTTTGGGACATATGTGGATATGAGAAATGGTCGAGGGATCTTGGAGCATATCACTAAGCATTTTGAGAAAGCAAGCCATTAAGCAACACCTCATCCCCTTTTAATAGTATTGGCTTTTCCTATGGACTCAATGTGATCTTGGATCACTAAAATGAAAATGTAGAGTCTTGAGCTTGAGCCAATGTGTGTCCTTAGCATTTTGAGGGGTCCACATTCCTAATCCATGCCATGCCAATCATTGAACTTTCTAAAATGATCATCTTGAAATAGCATTAGTTCAGTGAGCTATATGTTGTTAGGAATTAGCAAAACCACCAAGGGATAGTTGCACTTTCAATCTCCCCCTTTTTAGTAATTGATGACAACATATAGATCAAAGCTCCGACAAATGATAATAAGATTTAAATACACCATCGCTTTGAGAAGTATGTGATAAGAAAGAGCTCCCCCTAAATTTGTGCATTATTTGAAATTTTCTTTTGAATGCAAATGCACAATCAATTAGGATCATGGGTTACTCTTCCATGTCACATACATCTTGGTGGAGCGCTCAAAATGATATAAGGAAAAAACATGCGCTCATCACCAAGCAAGCATTAAGGTAGGATATGATCAAACACATGATCATACAAGTATCTCACACACAAACATAAAGAGTATTAAACAAGCACACACAGAAGTATCAACGAAATAGCAAAAGACCAAAGAGGCAAAAACACTCTCTCTCGAAGCCTATGATCTATACATTTCTACCCCTTTGGCAACAAGTTACCAAAAAATTTGAAAATGCATAGTGCTATGCGTATCTAGGCTTGGTCTACGGGAGGTGGTGTAGAGAGGACTCCAAGGATGAAAGCATCTATGGATGTTGTTGGAGCTGGTGGAGTGGCAACTGGAGGTGACACTGAAGCTGTAGCTGTTGGTGCTGATGTAGTAGCTCTAGTGTCAGCCATGGGCAGTGCAGCAGATCTCTGACCTCTAGGCACTCTCTGAAAGGCATCTGTGGTAGCCTGCCCTTTCCTCTCCTCTGCTTCCTCCTGGAGCTGCTTAACAGCTGTCAGCATCTTAGTCACTTTCAGATCAAGATCATAGAAATTGGTTTCAATGATCCTCTCCAAGCTCTCCTGATTTTTGTTTAGGGTGGCCAAGCCCTTATCAATCCTCAAAGTTGCTTGAATCATATAAGCAAGCTAATCTTGTTTTGACTTTAAGAACACTTGAGATGCCTCCTCAACACTTGGCATCTTTGCAGCCTCCTCAGCCTTTGCCTTCTCTCTCTTTTCTTATGCTTGCATATATGTGGGATCATCCTCATTCATCACTGAAAGTGCAATATTGCACTAAAGTGTTTTTGACATTGATGACAACTTCATTTGTGTTTCTAACCGCATGCTCTAAGTGATAACAGCCCTGATCAAACTAAAAGTGAAGCATGGATGGTTATTTTCCCTCTTATTGGAACAAGGAAAAGCGGTGCACTCAAGAAAAGAAGAGTACCTTAATGTTTTCTTATTTCTTGAGTCCTTAGGGCAGCCACACTATTAAGAGGGGGTGCATCATAAAAACATCCGGGGAATCAACTTACCTTCTCACATTGATCTGAAAATCCTAGTGCCAAGTCTCTGTTCAGGCCGGAACTTCCGGGGATGGCCGAAACTTCCGGGGACCGGAATGTCCGGGCGGGGTCTGGGAAGCTTCCGGGGTACCCAGAGAAACTGCACTTTTCATGTGATCTCTCTGTGTAGCCCGAAACCTCGCCGGAACCTGGCCGGAACTTCCGTCACCCGAAACTTCTGGGCACCGGAACTTCCGTCCCATGTGTCAGCAGCTTCTGGGGTACTACTGAGTGGTGCAAACCTTCTGTGTAGCCCGGAACCTGTCCGGAACTTGGCCGGAACTTCCGGGGTCTGGAACTTCCGTCTGTTGCCGGAACTTCCGGGCTACGCGGAAATCTGCCTCCAACGGCCAGATTTCATCCCCACCTATAAATAGTCTTCTTCTTCCTCACGAAGGGTTGACGACTCCATTTCTCTCACCTCCATTTTAAGACCTCGATTTCTTGGAGATCTCCCTCCTTAGCCAACCAAAGCTCTTGATCTTTTGAGAAGCAAAGGAGAAGTGCTCTATCTACACATCGACCAAAGCGAAAGTTGATTCCCCCTTGTTTTTGTGGTGCATCTTGTTACTCTTGGAGGTTGGAGACTCCTAGGCGGTAGGAGTGCTCCGGCGAGAAATCTACCATTGTGATTTTCCCCGGAAAGTTTGTGAGGGTTTGGAGACCACCCCAAGGTCTACCACTAGTGGTTGAGAAACGCCTTTGTGGTGTTGTCTCAAGGAGAGAATAGGGTGAGCCTTCATGGCGTTGGTGTGCCTTCGTGGTAACATCCACCTCTCTAAAAGGTGACGTAGCTTCCCTCCAAGGAAGTGAACATCGGCATACATCCTCGTCTCTCGGAGTTGCAGTTATCCCTAACCCTAACTCTCTACTTGTGGTTACTTGTCTTTTAGCACTTACTTATATCATCTTGTGCTTGCTTACTCATACATATATTTGTGTCACTTGTTTATCTTGCTTAGCTGATTAGTATCATACTTGCAATTGTTAGGCTCACTTTCATTTTCTGCATTATTGCCTAAAATTGCTTAGTAACAATTAAAATTTGTAATTGTACCTATTCACCCCCCCTCTAGGTCAATCTCGATCCTTTAAATTGGTATCAGAGACTCATTCTCTATTTTTGTGGCTTAACCGCCCTAGAGCGAAATGAACCCCGATGGGACTCTCCGTGTTGTATATCCGAAGGATAAAGGCGAGGCTTCTTCTAAAGTTAAGTCCTTTACTTCTGAGGATCTAGAACGGGCCCTTGCTAAGTAAAAGGAGGAGCATGATGCTTCTCTTGAGTCCTTGGTCCAAATGAGGATAGCCACGTTGTCCATGGTGCTTGCACCACTTTCGGGTGGTGTGGCTTCGAGGCCAACTGTGCCTACTCCATCACTTGGTCAACAACCTCCTAGCAATGAACACTCCAGTGTTCCTTGGCTTTATGCAAGACCCCAAGTTGAGAAACCTAAATATAACCCTCAAGGCAAACCTCCTTTACTTGATGCCACTTCCGATTTTGCCTTGTGGAGAGTTGCTATGCAGGATCATCTTCGATATGGAAATGATGAGATGCTGGAGATCTTGGAGTATGGTTACCATGTGGTTGATCCAAAGAATCCTACACCAAGAGAAATTTATGACAAGAATCTCAATGACACTACAACCATGTGTATAAGGAGAGGTATGGTTGAAAAGCAAAGGAGACCTTTCATACACATCACAAGTGTCAAGGAACTATGGGAAAGTATTATAAGATCCAAGACCGGTACCTCCACCCTCCGGAGTGCTCAATATGAAATTGCCAAGGGGCAATTGCAAAACTTTTGTATGGAGAAAGGTGAAACTCCCAATCAACTCCTTGAGCGCCTCATGACTCTCACCGCTGATATTGAGTCGTGTGAGTGTGACAAGACACAAGATGGATTCAACATGACTAAGCGATTCCTTGTGGACAAGTTGCTCCATGCTCTTGCTCCATATCACCATCAAATGGTATGGGACATAAGACAACACCATGCCTTCAAGGAAATGACTACAGATGACATCATATCCACTTTCCAACTATTTGAAGAGTCAAAGGCAAATGCTACCAAACATCTTGCCATGCATGGTACTCCATCGTCAAAGATCAATCTTGCATTGAAGGCTAAGCATGCATGTGAAGATGAGAAAAGTGAAGAAGAAGAAGATGATGATGAAGAAGAAGATGGTGATGAGGTTGAATCCGATGAGGGCCCTTCATATGAAGACATGGCTCTCTTTGTCAAGAAGTTTAGCGCAGGAAAATTCAAGGGAAGATTTCAAAAGAAGAAAGTAAGAAAATGCTACAACTATGAAGAAACCAACCACTTCTCAAATGAGTGCCCGTATGAGAAGAGAGAAGACAAACCAAGGTTTCCCAAGACCTTTCCCAAGAAGAAGTTGCCAAATCCTTTGAACTCCAAGCTCAAGAAGAGAGATGGGAAAGCAATGGTTGCTCAAGAAGAATCCGATCCAGATGATGTTAGTGGTGTTGCCGGAGTTGCTCAAGATTCTCAAAACACATTGAGGATAGTCAACAAGAGTGGTGAAGTTGTCACCTACAACTACATGAAAGATTACAAGGGCAACACGCACAAGTGCCTCATGGCGAAGGCCGTGGTAGAAGATGGAGAGGACCAACACTCTCCTGACAAGGTCAAGGTAACCCCACGATCAAACCCTCCTCTTTTCACTCCTCCTACTTCTAGTGATGAGTATCTTGATGCGGAGGATAGTTATGAGGATGATGATATAAGTGATCCTATGCTTGCTAAATTAAATAAGTTCATGTGCTCCCTTATAGGAAAGAAGCTCACTATGTTTCGTATGCTTATGGAGATGGTGAGTAAGCACACCATTTCCATTAAGGAACTCGAAACCCTCGTCACCGAGGAAAAGGAAAAATATGAAATCCTTGAGTGGAAACTCCAATATGAGGAAGCACGCAATGATGACTATGCTTAAAAATTGGTGCAAACATTGATGTTCATACTAGGGATCTTGCCTCCTTGAAAAAGGCTATCAACTCTTGCGAAGAGTTGATGAATGATAAAAGTAAGCTTGTAAAGTCTAATGCTTCTCTCTCTAAGGATTGTGAGCTCCTATCCGTGTCCCTCAAGACCAAGGAAGAAGAGCTCACCCTCCTTACAAAGAGTTTTGAGACACTCAAGCTTACTTATCTTAAAACTCTAGCCAAGGCTTACTCTTCTCCTATTATCAATGTTGATGCTTGTACTACTAACTCTAGTAGTGATCTAGCGTCTATTCTTGAGGAGAATCGCTTTCTCAAAGCTCAAATAGAGAAAGGACTCATGACATATGGTCAAGGGCAAAAGAACCTTAATGAGGTGTTGAGCCAACACAATGAGGTGTTTGCCAAAGAGGGACTCAGGTTTGACCCAAGCACAAGCAATAAGAAGACGTCCTCTCAAAAGTGCACCACTCCGTTAAAAGAAATTTTGTACGAGAAGGGAACAAGGAGAAAGGTAAGGTTGTTAGTGGGAAGGCCACAAGGGGCATGCCTATTCTCAACAAGCCAAAAGTGTTTATGTCTCCATCCTATGTACTTCGTAAGACTAAGGATGGAGAAGTTTTTGCTAAATTTGTTGGTCCTCGAAATGCATTTCAGTTTTATGCTATTTGGGTCCCTAAGACCCTTGTGACTAACCTAAGAGGTCCCATTGCAAAATGGGTGCCTCTAACTAAGCCATAATTGTGTGTAGGTCGCTTTCTCTAGTGGAGTAAAATGGGTGATTGATAGTGGATGTACCAATCATATGACCGGAGATAGCAAGTTGCTCTACGATTTCATGGAAGCCATTCAACCATTTATGAGCATTATGTTTGGTGGAGGTTCAAAAGGACAGGTACTCGGGTTGGGCAAAGTGGCCATAACAAATGACATGTCTCTTGCAAATGTGATGCTTGTCCAATCCCTCAAATACCATTTGCTTTCTGTTCGCCAATTGGCTTCTGTTGGTTATGATACACTCTTTGGACTAACGGATGTGAAAGTCTTTAAGAGAGATACTCTTGAAGTGGCCTTTGTTGGAGAGTTGGATGGCAACCTTTACACGGTTGATTTCTCAAAAGAGAGCACATTCCATGCAACTTGTCTAATGGCCAAGGTCGACAAGGGGTGGCTATGGCATCGCCGGCTAGCCCATGTCGGCATGAGAAATCTTCAAGATCTCTTAAAGGGTAATCACATCCTTGGACTAACAAATGTCTCTTTTGAGAAAGATCATGTGTGTAGTGCATGCATAGCCGTGAAGCAACATCAATCAAAGCACCCACCCAAGAATATTGTATCTACTTCAAGGCCTTTGGAGCTCCTTCATGTGGATCTCTTTGGGCCTCCTTCGTGGGATAGTATTGGTGGAAAAAATATGGATTTGTCATTGTGGATGATTACTCACGGTATACATGGGTCTTCTTCCTCAAATCCAAGGACGAGACAAAGATCACCTTCATTGACTTTGCAAAGCAAGCACAACACAAGTTTGACAAAGAAATTCTGGCAATAAGAAGTGATAATGGATCTGAGTTCAAGAACTACACCTTGGAAGAGTTCCTTAGTGATGAAGGGATTGAACATCAACATTCAGCTCCATACACTCCCCAACAAAATGGTGTTGCAGAAAGGAAGAATCGCACTCTTGTGGAGATGGCAAGGTCCATGTTGGATGAATACAAGTCGCCACATAGTTTTTGGGCCGAGGCCGTCAACACTGCATGTCATGCATCGAACCGACTCTTCCTCCGCACAATATTGGAAAAGACTCCATACGAGCTCCTAACCGAGAACAAGCCTAACGTCAAGTACTTTCGTGTATTTGGGTGTAAATGCTTCATCCTCAACAAAAGAGAGCGGTTAGGAAAATTTCAATCTAAAACCATTGAGGGCATATTTGTTGGCTATGGATCAAACTCTCATGCCTATAGAGTCTACAACAAATCCAATGGATGTGTTGTAGAAACTTGTGACGTGGTGTTTGATGAATTTAATGGCTCCCATGGGGAGCAAGTTGATCTGAATGATGTAGGTGAAGAAGATTCTTCTCAAGATATCTCGACGATGGGTGTTGGTGCACTTCTTCCAATGGAACAAGAACCTCATGATGATGAAGAAGAAGATGAAGGCCTCAAACATCATCAAACTACTTCAACACCCATACCACCACAAGCCCCTATTACTCAATCAATGCCCATAGTCCAAGTACAAGATGATGATCAAGCTCCTCTTCATGATAATCATCAAGAACAAGATCTTCCTCAAGGGCAAGAACAAGAAAGTGCAATCATTGACAATGAACCTCAACAAATGCAAGAAGAAGAAGATTTTCCAACACACATTAATGATCTATATGTAGAGGACGTGGATGATGGACATGAAGTTGAACCTCGTGAAACCTTAACCTCCATCATGCCTCGAGTGGCTAGTCGTGTTGATGTTGATAAGATCCTCACTGGAATATCGGAAGGTAGAGTCACTCGTAAACAATTGACAAACTTTTGTGCTCACTTCTCTTTTGTGTCTAGTGTTGAACCTCTCAAGGTACAAGATGCGTTGATAGACAACGATTGGCTCATTGCTATGCAAGAAGAGTTGAATAGTTTTGAGCGCAATCAAGTGTGGTCATTAGTCAAGAGGCCAACTACGGAACACAACATCATTGGTACAAAGTGGATTTTCAAGAACAAGCAAGATGAGAATGGTGTAATCATCCGCAACAAGGCAAGGTTAGTGGCACAAGGGTACTCACAAGTTGAAGGTTTGGACTTTGGTGAGACCTTTGCCCCCGTTGCCCGTCTTGAATCCATTCGCATCTTACTTGCTTATGCTGCTTTCAATGGCTTTACATTACATCAAATGGATGTGAAGAGTGCTTTCCTTAATGGCCCTCTACAAGAAGAAGTATATGTATCACAACCACCTGGGTTCGTTGACCCCGATCACAAAGACTATGTGTATAAACTTCATAAGGCTTTGTATGGCCTCAAACAAGCACCTCGTGCCTGGTATGATCATCTTAAGAAGTTTTTACTCGATGATGGCTTTGTGAGAGGGGTGATTGATCCCACTCTTTTTACTAAGAGGGACAAAGGTGATTTGATCTTATGCCAAATCTATGTAGATGATATCATTTTTGGTTCTCCTAACATTCATTTATGCAAGAAGTTTGCGGCATCAATGGCCAAGAGTTTTAAAATGTCACTCAATGCGGATTTGAAGTTCTCCCTCGGATTTCAAATTCAACAATTTGAAGAAGGAATTTTCTTGTCTCAAGCAAAATATCTCAAGGATATCCTAGCAAAATTTGGCATGACTGATGCTAGCCCATGTAGGACACCCATGCCAACCAAAATTGTACTCACTGAAGACACAAACGGTATCCCTTTCGACCCATCTAAATACCGCTCTATGATTGGTTCATTGCTTTATCTTTGTGCATCTAGACCAGACATCATGTTTAGTGTATGCATGTGTGCTAGATTTCAAGCTTCCCCTAGGGAAAGCCATCATAAGGCAGTTATGCATATTCTTAGATACCTTGTTCACACCCCAAAGTTGGGTCTATGGTACCCCAAGGATGCTAAGTTTGATCTCATTGGGTACACAGATGCGGATTGGGATGGAGACAAAGTGGATCGTAAATCCACCTCCGGTGGATGTCAATTTCTTGGACGCTCCTTAGTAAGTTGGTCCTCGAAGAAGCAAAACTGTGTTGCTCTCTCCACCGCTGAAGCTGAATATATTGCAACCGCCAGTTGTGCAACTCAGTTACTATGGATGAGGCAAACCTTGAAGGATTATGGTATCACCTATAGACATGTGCCTCTTCTATGTGATAATGAAAGTGCCATTAATATTGCTGAGAACCCCAATGATCATACCCGCACCAAGCACATCGACATTAGGTACCACTTCTTGAGAGATCATGTGGAGAAGGGTGATATTGACATTGCTCATGTTGGCACAGATATGCAACTTGCAGATATTTTCACCAAGCCATTGGATGAAGCAGGGTTCTGTCAACTTAGGCGTGAACTTGGTATCTTGGAGCTTGATAATATTATGTGAAATCTAGTACCCATTCATGCATTTTCATAATGTCGTGTCTAGATGTAGGCATGTCTTTAGGGGGAGACATTCAACCCATGAGTTATCTCACCCTATATGATGCACAAATAAACCAAACACTCTCAAAGTTACTATGTTCTCACTTTGTGACCTAGTACTTTAAATGATGGAGTTGTGATGTTGGGCTCAAGGTTAAAATCTTAGCAGTACCAAGTCACACACACTCAAACATGGTGGCCTCGTCCACCGCCCTCTCTTAGAGAGGCTGAACTTATTCTTCATTTCTACATTTCTTTTTCTATGTGTTCGTCTGGTGTTTTTCTCTCTATTTGCGGGTTCTCGTTGTTGCTCTGGTGTTTTGCCCCTAGCTCAGGTTCTACTCAACTCTCTCCCATCTCGAAACCATCTGATATTTATCTAGTGCACAAGCTTAAAATCATCCCCACATAAATGTTAATGTGGTGTGTGGTGTCTTGGGAGATTTCGGACCCCCTCCCCCTAGTTCTCAGGAGTTCAGAGAGACTGTAATCTCTCTGGATATCCCGGAACTTCCGGGGTGAGGCCCGGAACTTCCGGTCGCCGGAACTTCCGGCCTTTCCCGGAACTTTCGGGCGTCGCGGGTCGTGGGCACATATTATGGGTAGGGGATCTCAAAGGGGTCATTTCCCTTCTTCTCTGTTCCACTGCTTCTCTCCCTGCGGCGCCCCTCACCCATCGCCGACTTCCGGGCGAGCTGTCGGCCCCCGGAACCTCTAGCCCCTTCTTCCCTTTCATCGTACTTGGAGGGGATCTGTCCTCTTCACCATCTACATGGAGGAAGCAGGAGGGTCCGATTCGCGTGCTCACTCATCCAAGGTGTATGAACGAAAAACCAAATCTAGGGTCAAGAAGACAACGGCTGTTGTTTTAGGGCGTGAGAACATGTTTGACTGCCATCCTGAGGAAGATGCTGAGGCTGAAGACAATGCATCCCCTCTTGCTGCACCCGCCCACTCCAAGAAGTGGAAGACCACTTCCAAGAAGGCAAAAGCACAAAACGTACAACCTCCTCCTCCTGAGCCAGTCACCATGAAGGAAATGCCCGCACCGGAGTGGATTGCTCTGCGCCATGTCAATCCCTATCATCACGATCATGATCATGTGGTTGATTCCAAGTTTTGGACACTTTTCCAGCAACGCAACTATGAAGAGATTTTTTCTCAGTTCATCAACAAGTGTGTCACTCAGAAGAGCATCAACATTGCTCACTTTGACAAGACTCCAACAAACTCTGCGTACTTTGAGGGGATCCAAAACATGTGTGTGAAGCTCAACTCCTTCCACTCATGCACTTTCAACATGATGTGTCTCCACCTCTTGTGGCTCAATTCTATGCCACTGTGCATTTTGGGACAGATATGCAGTGCACCCTTACATGGATGAGTGGTAATGAGAAGTTCTCTGCTCCGTTCTCCATGCTGGCCGGTCTTTTGGGCTATGAGTATACTGACATTACTGCTGACCGTGGGTACAAGATTCACGACAAAGGGGTCTTCCAAGCTATTCACTTGGCTGATTTGTATCCTCCGTCCGGAAAGATTGGATCTGTTGGTGATCTTCTGCCTTTCTATGACATCATGCACCGTATCTTTTGAGAGACCCTTGCAGTCAAGGTGGGTGACAAGAACAAGATTCGTGGGCACCTCATCAACCTTCTTCACTACACCTGTCATAACTCCGAGTAGGGCCCCATTGATGTGATGGACTTTATGTGGAATGAGATGTACAGTGTGGTAGTAAACCGCAAGGTTCCTATCTATGCTCCATACATTACTGCTTTAATCGCTGAGGTTGCTCCTGATGCACTTGCGGGTCGGCGTCTGACTGGCCACTCCAGTGTTAACTTGCTTGTTAAGAAGGTCAAGGCAACTGCTCATGAGGGTGAAGATGAGGAGGAAGAGGAGCTACATGCTGGAAATCCACACCACTTTGAGCTTCGTCCCCGCTCACATACTTTTCATCATGGGGAGCCTAGTGACTCCGGGTCCAAGAAGAGCAACAAAATTTGGCGTATTCTCGAGAACATGTTTTGTCTTCAGCAAGATATGCATAAGAAGCAGTGGGAGGAGCACAAGTCTAGGAAGGAGAGCATGAAGGCTCTTAAGGATGGTATGCGTGCATCTGGTATGGACATTGCTCACGGCTCCGAGTCTAATGTGACTCCTTTTGAGAAATACCAGTCCCAGTTTGCTCGGTTTGATGTTGAAGCCGGTGATGAAGCCTCTTCTCACCGCCCTCCTCGCCCAGAATCTTCTGGAGAGTCATCTGGTGACTCGTCTGCGTCCCTCTCCTAGGAGCTATTTGCGGATTCCTCCATCTTTACTTTTTTCCATCTAGGTGACAACAGGGGGAGATGTTGTGCTGCTTGATAGGGTCTTATCATTTATCCTTACCTTTGTTTTTATTAGGGCTTATCGTTTATCCTTGAACCTTTGTTTTTATTTGGATCCTTGAACCTTTGTTCTTTATTTGCCTCCATTTGGATCTGAGCTTGCTATTTGAACCTATTTATGTTCTGTTAATTAATCTATCTGTGTGTGAGACACTTATGGCAAGGAGGTCACATGGCATATTCTATTTATTGTAAGAGATATCTATCAGGCTATGATTATATCTATATCTGTACCCTCACTATGAAGAACAAAGGTTAGTAAAGTGTGCTATGTCTATATATCATTCTTCTATGGGTATGCACAGTGATAGGGGGAGAATCCTATAACCATGTCATCTCATTTCAAATGCAATCTTAAAATAAGGCATGTGTTGTGGGGGAGTACCTTCCTGTCATTAAAGTTGCTTATTTCTGTATATACTTTATGAGTTTACCCTCTCAAGCATTGTTGCCATCTATGTCAAAAAGGGGGAGATTGAAAGTGCAATATTGCACTAAAGTGTTTTTGACATTGATGACAACTTCATTTGTGTTTCTGACCGCATGCTCTGAGTGTTAACAGCCTGATCAAACTAAAAGTGAAGCATGGATGGTTATTTTCCCTCTAATTGGAACAAGGAAAAGCGGTGCACTCAAGAAAAGAAGAGTACTTTAATGTTTTCTTATTTCTTGAGTCCTTAGGGCAGCCGCACTATTAAGAGGGGGTGCATCATAAAAACATCCTGGGAATCAACTTACCTTCTCAAATTGATCTGAAAATCCTAGTGCCAAGTCTCTGTTCAGGCCGGAACTTCCGGGGATGGCCGGAACTTCCGGGGACCGGAATGTCCGGGCGGGGTCCGGGAAGCTTCCGGGGTACCCAGAGAAACTGCACTTTTCGTGCGATCTCTTTGTGTAGCCCAGAACCTCGCCGGAACCTGGCCGGAACTTCCGTCACCTAGAACTTCCGAGGCGGCCAGAACTTCCGGGCATCGGAACTTCCGTCCCCTGTGACAGCAGCTTCCGGGGTACTACTTGAGTGGTGCAAACCTTCTGTGTAGCCCGGAACCTGTCCAGAACTTGGCCGGAACTTCTGGGGTCTGGAACTTCCTTCTGTTGCCGGAACTTCCAGGCTGCGCAGAAATCTGCCTCCAACAGCCAGATTTTATCCCCACCTATAAATAGTCTTCTTCTTCCTCACGAAGGGTTGACGACTCCATTTCTCTTACCTCCATTTTCAGACCTCGATTTCTTGGAGATCTCCCTCCTTAGCCAACCAAAGCTCTTGATCTTTTGAGAAGCAAAGGAGAAGTGCTCGATCTACACATCCACCAAAGCGAAAGTTGATTCCCCCTTGTTTTTGTGGTGCATCTTGTTACTCTTGGAGGTTGGAGACTCCTAGGCGGTAGGAGTGCTCCGGCGAGAAATCGACCATTGTGATTTTCCCCGAAAAGTTTGTGAGGGTTTGGAGACCACCCCAAGGTCTACCACTAGTGGTTGAGAAACGCCTTCGTGGTGTTGTCTCAAGGAGAGAATAGGGTGAGCCTTCGTGGCGTTGGTGTGCCTTCGCGGTAACATCCACCTCTCTAAACGGTGACGTAGCTTCCCTCCAAGGAAGTGAACATCGGCATACATCCTCGTCTCTCGGAGTTGCGGCTATCCCTAACCCTAACTCTCTATTTGTGGTTACTTGTCTTTTAGCACTTATATCATCTTATGCTTGCTTACTCATACATATATTTGTGTCACTTTTTTATCTTGCTTAGCTCATTAGTATCATACTTGCAATTGTTAGGCTCACTTTCATTTTCCGCATGATTGCCTAAAATTGCTTAGTAACAATTAAGATTTGTAATTGTACCTATTCACCCCCCCTCTAGGTCCATCTCGATCCTTTCAATCACAACGGTGTTGTCCTCAAATTCTAGTCTCAAAGGTAGATGCTCCTTGTCCAAAAGATAAGTACTTGTGCCCATCTTGGAGTTGATGAGCACCTGAATATGTGGAGCATACCCACAAGATCTTTTCTGATCAGCAACTGTCCTCTTGATTGTTTCAACAATCAGGCTCATAACCTTGAACTTCTGAGGCACATCAAATATCTTCAGCAAGTTGATTGAATGGCCTCTGATCATCTTGTGATCTCTAGATTTGGGCAACAATGTATGCCTCAAGATTGTGTTGATAGTAGCTAGACCAGACAACAAGTAATGTACAGATCCAAACTTATGAGTTTCCAATGCTTTGTCTGGGATCTCCTTGTACATGTAGGCCATAGAGTTGTGGTCTTTCTTCTTCTTGGCATAGACATCCAAGTCATCTTCATGCTCTTCAAGGACATTTATCAACTTTGCCCACTATCAACAGTTGACTGGTACCTTGTACCCTCAAACATCCATACAATTCTACCATCTGGATAAAAATGAGCTGTGGAGTGGAATTGCATAATGAGTTCATCATTCCATTTTGTCAGCTTCTGACCTACAAAATCGTCAACACCACATGCTCTGAAGCTCTCATGTACACCTGGAAAGTAATCTTCATTCTCATCAATGTACTCCCAATCAACCCACTTCGTATCACAGACTATGGGCTTGTCGAGCAGAATGGTTTCATAGAAATCTTGTTGTTCTTTGGTGTGGAACCTGTAGTCCACTGTAGTTCTTCTCCTTGAAGCATATGGATCAGACTGTCTCCAAAGTCCAAGACATGCATCCTTCCTGATGTTCATGTCTTCTGCCACAGGATGATTGTCATCATGATCTAGAATCTTTGGTTTAAGCTTTCTAAGCACTTGGGCTTCAGCATCTTCTTCTTCAACTTTAGGCACTGGGGCCTTGTTCTTCTCTACAGCTGGAATGTTCCTTATGCTCCTCTTTGGCTTTGGAGCTAGAGTAGAAGCTTTGGGGGCAGTCTTGGGTTTAGAAGGGGTAGCCCAGACTTAATTGCATCCCCCATCAGCTTTTGGGACTTGGGTGCTGGTGCAAAATCCTCTTCCTCTTCTTCATCTCCAGCTAGATCTTTCATCATAGATGATCTGCCAATGACTCTGACAGTGGTCTTCTTGACCCTCTCTTTCCTTTTCTTACTCTCTCCAGCAGCCTCTTCAGTTGGCTTAGAAGTTTCAACAGTTGAGGCCCTAGCCTTTAAGGTTGGCACCCTCTTGGCAGGTGCTTTCTTGTGCATTCCAGGTTTTGTTGCAGCAGTAGTTCCATTTTCCTTCTTCAACACTTTCTTCTTGGAACTCACTTCCTCCTCAGCAGCCACATAGTCCTCATCCTCTGAGTCTGAGGTTCTCTTCTTCCTCTGTCTAGTAGCTGCCTTGGGCAAATTTCTTGGAGTGCTCCTGCTACCCTCATCATAGCTGCTAGTGGGACTAGTGCCCTCACTCAAGTTCACTTGCTCTTTTAATTTGTTCTGGCTATCACTTTGGTCAGACATATTGGCAAGGCAAACTGACAGAAGACCCTGTGAATAGATATATATGAGATAGAGTGGATGAGCATCACATAGTGCGGAGTTTCTTCAAAAACAAATGAGTCAAAAACTTAGTTTTAGTTTTCCCCAGAAAGCATTTTGGAAATACCGATTTGTTAAACTTGGTGACACCGAAGCAACTTTTGGAGTCTAAACTAGTGAACTCGGTCAGACCGAGTCATAGTTTGGTGACTCCAAGATTGCTAGGGTTTCACAGAGGTCGCACCAATTTGCAACTTTCGATCAGACCGAAAACTGCAAGTGCTATGGCCTAGGCCAAATAGGTGAGACCAATTTCCACAACTCGGTCGGTTCGAGATGGGTTTGGCGGAAACCTAACCCTAAATTTTCGAATCAAACCTAATCTAATGGATGTTTTCTTTGGATAGATTGATCTGATACGTGGTAAAGAACATGGCATTGCATTGTGCTAAGAATCAGAGTAAGGTATTAGCACAAAAAGCCAAACTCATACCCTAGTTCGGCGGTGAGTTTGCTATGACGGCAATGACAGTGTTGAAATCCGTTGACGGTGATGGAAACCAACGGCGGGAGGTCGCTGGCGATGAGAAGACAATCTAGAGACCCAAGGCGGTAGAGCAGGACATGTGCGGCATGAGGGGTTTTGAAGAAATTTCCAAAATCTCACCCGTCGGTATATAGATCCTGACCCTGTCGGTGTGACCGAGTGGAACAACTCGGTGGCACTGAGATGCAGAATCGCAAGCGGTTACTGCAACTCAGTGTGATCGAAAAGTTCTAATCGGTTGCACCGAGATTGAAAACCTAGATCAACTCAGTGAACTCGGTGTGAGCGAAGTGGATGGGTCGGTCGGACTGAAATGCACAGAGAGGTTTTGGAAGTTTAAGTCTATGACGAATCGGGGACTCCGAGTCCTCCTCACACAGAGTGTTTCGAATCTGACTTGATCAAACTTTGTGATGTAGCATGAATAGAGTTTGAGACAAGAAAAGCATAGAAAGCTAGAGGGAGTTCTTAGGCATTCTTGTCCATCCATCTGGCAAAAGAGAAAGAGCCAAACAATCAAAGAAACAAATGGATGTCCTTGAATGAGTAAAATATGCAATCAACATGCTCACACAATAAAATGACAAATGAAATATGTGGCAAAGCATGCACAAACACTCTAGCATCTATCAAGCAATTGGCAATGACTAGGTCATCTATATATGAGTATATTGACTTGTCAAATGAGAACATTTGATCATAGATCATACTCATTGTTTAAGCACAAGTGGGGTTACCACTTTTACATAAAGCATTGTTGTGTTCACTCCATTAGAGTTGCTTTAGCTCAATGTTTGGAGTAAAGCTCCCCCTGGATGTGATATCCCCTCTAAGAGGGATGACCTAACCTTGGGTTTTGTTGATGATGACTTCATGTAGATGTTGAAGCTGTGGATGCTCAATGTTTATGTAGATCATTTGGAGCAATCCATTGGAGTGAGTTGCACTTTCAATACCTACACGGGTTAGTCCCATAAGGAACAAACAATGATATCCATAGACATAGAGTGATGTTCACACAAGATGATGTCCATGAAAGCATTAGGTTACCTTGTCCCTTTTCTTACCAACAAGAGGGCTTGTGACTCCTTGAACTAGTGCAATATGTGGAATTTGTTTGCACTTGTCCTTGCCAAAATGATACGAGTGAAGTATGTTGGCAGAGTCACCCTCAAGAACTCTCTAGTTCTTCTTCTTCGGGATCCACATCATCTTGATGGGAATCCTTGGAGTTGTGGCCGTACTTGATGAAGTAGAACTTGATGTAGTCTTGGGAACCCACTTGACCAAGGCCTTAGGAGCTTATTCAAATGCATCAATCTCCTCTTGAAGATTGTCCTTGCCTTTGTGCCTATGGTCTTGTGGTGGAAGATCATCTTGAGCTTATGTAACATCCCAAATTTTCAATTTGGAATGTTATACATTAGATCATCATGAATATCATATTTTATTTGCTTTGGGTTTTGATCCTAGAAAATTCTAAGCAACTCAAGGACCCACGGAGAGAGTTGGGGATTTCGTTATTTTCATATTTGAGTTTTTTCTCAAATTTTGAGAATAGGATCATTTGATTTGATTTATTTTATCATCAATTATTTCTATTACAAAAATATGAGAGAGGGAATAAAATGACTTTCCCAAAATATAGAAATATTGAGGATTTAATAAAAAAATCAAATAGTTTTATTTCAGAGTTTTTTTGTTTTTATTTGAATTAGGAAAAATGCGCGTTTTTCAAAATTGCATTTAGGGCCCAAATAAATGTTCACTTTGTCGGGCTTGATTTTAGAAGCCCGGGAAAATTTATTTCGGGATTTTTGGAGTCCGTTTAGTATTTCTTTTTATTTTCTTTCTTCCGAGCGTAATTATTTAAAAAAAGCGGAACTGACTATGGGCCGTACTCGGCAGGACTCCGCCTGGCTGGGGCCTTTATAAGCCGGGGCAAGTCAGCCCGAAGGCCCAGCCGCCCCGAAACCCTAGCCGCACCCAGCCCCAGCCCCGCCGCCGCCGCCACCACCGCCGCCGCCGTCGCCGATCCGCCAGAGCCGCGCGTCACCCGAGGTTTGCCGCACCTCGAAATCCGTGCCGTTTAAAAAAATCCGTTCGTCTTTTTTCTTTTTCGTCGGATTTTTCCGCGGTTATTTTCTGATCGCGATTTCTGATCCGATTTTCGTTTTAGTTTTTCTTTTCGCTCGTTTATCGGAATCAGGCGATTCAAGCGCCTGGAGTTTCGTCTCGAAACCCTCTATCCGAATAATCAACTTAAACAAGTTTTTGCTACTTTAAAATTTGACTTAGGTTCAGATTACTAGAACGAAGTTGTTTTCTTTCGCCGTTTGACTTTCTTTGCTTTGTTCGATTTGATTCTTTTTGCCAACCGGAGTTCTTAAGTTGAACCTTCTGGTTAGATCTCTTATTTGAGTTTTACCTGTGCATTAGATGAGTACTTATTGTATGCTTGTTTGTTTGCCTGCGATAGAGTACCCGGAGTGCGCCGCCTGTTACTTCGAATCGTTAGGTTTCACGGATCATCAGCAAGGCAAGTAACATTTTGATCATACCTTTTCTACAACCCAGTTTTTTTGCATTAGATCAATCTTCACACATTGCATGATTAGGAACTAATTAAACTGTGGGATGGGAAGTAGATGAGGTAGTACCTATTACTTGTTTATTATCAAACCTTTGGGAGTTACTTCTACGTTTGCTTATTATGCCATGCTATGCTAGTAGACGTGGATTGGGTGAGTGAAATCCATGACAGATGTGAGATTGATAATTAATGGTTTATCTAAGGTGGCAACTTAAACACACATCTGGGTGGATTTAGGCACCTAGGTATTTCAGGACCTGCCTGTTTTCTTTTGGACCGCCACCCAGGCTCAAAGGGATCATGAGATTTTTCAAACTAGAAACTTCCATGTGCAGCCACAAGCCATTATGGGCTCTGGCATAGTTGATTAAGTCGTGCGAACTCTTACAGGGTAGACTAGCAGATGTAGGGGAAAGTAGGTGTACCGGTCTATCCATCGTAAGGTGCTAGCGCTTCTGAAAGACTGTGTCTCGGTCATCCGTTTCTCAAACACCATGTAGTGCGAGAAATCCAACGGAGGTGATCGAGTCTTGTGGGGAAAAGTGCGCAAACCTCTGCAGAGTGTAACAAACTAATCATGATTAGCCGTGTCCCCGATTATGGACATCTTGAGTATCTAGTATCTGGATTATCATGTGAATCTCAACATGTTACTCTAAAATTAATGTTGTTGGGTTAATGATGATGCTTAATTGGGATTCAGAATGCTGTCAACCATTCTCAATGTTTAACAACCACCATGATAGTAATTAAATTTATTCCTTTTGAAGTAGGGAAAAATTGGCTTTATGCAAAACTGTAACCATAGAGGTTTCCACCAGCCAAATATGCATATAGTATAGCTGTTGCATTCCATTACTCTCTATGTGTTACCTTGCCAGCATATTCCATGTGCTGACCCGTTTCGGGCTGCAATGTTAATGTTGCAGACTTTTCAGACGACGACTAAGGAGTTTTTAGGTCGTGGTTCTATACTCAGTGATGCCGTTGGAGTTGATGGACTCACTTATCTTCTAAGCCTTCCGCTGTTATCGTAATTAGATGGCCTTAAGCCATATTTATTGTAATAAGTTCTGTTTTGAGACACTCGATGTAATAATTGTGTGATTGCTACTCTGCTATAAATCCTCCGAGTACTGTGTGGTGTCAGCATTACTGATCCAGGGATGACACTGGAGCACAGAGATTAGACTGTTTGAGGTCTGGTCGCTACAGCTTGTGTCCCTTGGAAAGAAGTAGGATCATACTGCTCTTGTTGAGGAACAAACTTCATCTTGGGATATTGATCTTCACCCCATTCAACTCCATTGGCATTGAACTTTCGTTCAAAACCAACACCTTGATTCTTCCGGTGCCTTCCTTGCTTGCGTACAATTTCCTCAAATTGCTTACTCCCGGCAAGGCTCTTGTAAACACCTTTCTCTATGATTCCCTTCAATAAGCTATTTTCTTTCTCAAGTGTAACTTGGCTAAGAGAATCATTAGTGGAATCAAGAGAATTACTAGAAGCAACAACATTGGATTTAACATGATTACTGTTACTACTAGAAGAAGAATCTTTCCTACTCTTGTTGCTAGATTTTACTTGTGGCATGTAAGTAGACAAGAGTAAATGCTTGGCAATGTAAGAAGAACTTTTCTTGCGAAGATCATCATTGATTGCTTTTAAGAACCCATGCTCTTTCTCAAGGTTGAGCTTTTCAAAGCGTAGCTTCTCATGAGTTTTTAAAAGCTCTCGATGATCTTCCAAGGTAGTTTCATGAGCTAACTTAAGAGTGTTTAGTTCTTTAGTCAGACGCTCAATCTCCTTCTTATCATCATCATTCATTTTATCTTGATTAGCATGATTAATAGCAATTTCATCATAGTTTTCATCACTAGAGTTGTCAACAAGTAAATCATCATCATCACTATTAAAATCAAAATACTTAGGGTGTGATACCTTTGGGCCTTTAGCCATGAAGCATCTTCCAATTCCTTCATTTGGTGAGTCAAATATGTCGTAGGAGTTGGTTGACACAAGTGCTAGACCGGCAACACCTTCATCTTGAGTATATTCGGAGTCGGAGTGGCAACTTCTCTCGGAGTGATTGTCGGAGTCGGAACCGGATACCCATTCACCAACATGAGCTTGATGTCTTCATTTTGTGTAGCTCCTTGATGACTTGTCCTTCCTTTTTGAATGCTTGCTTCTCCGAGATGTTCTTCGTTCATAACGATCATGTCTACTCCTTCTCTCTCTTGGAGGTGATTCTTATCTTCTACTTCTCCTTTTGGGTGAATCTTCTCTTCTTTTGTAGGGGGCCGTACACTCATTGGAGTAGTGTCCTCGTCTTCCACAATTGTAGCAATTATGCTCACGACTTGAAGATCTTTTGTCATTGTAGGACCATGACTTTGAACTTGTTTCTTTGCTTCTACTCTTATAGAACCAGTTGAAGTTCTCCACCATTAAGCTCAATTCTTCATTGAAGGCTTGTTTCTCACTTGATGATGTAGGAGCGTCACATGAGGCTTTGTAAGCACCACTTGTCTTGTTGTGAAGCCCGTCCTTATCCTTGAGTGACATCTCATGAGCAACAATTCTTCCAATTACTTCCGTTGGTTTGAGATCTTTGTAGTTGGGCATCATTTGGATCAATGTGCACATGGTATCATATTTTCCATCCAAGGCTCTTAGGATCTTCTTGATGATGAATCTATCGGTCATCTCTTCACTTCCTAAGCCGACAATCTCGTTTGTGATGAGAGCAAGCCAAGAGTACATTTCAGCGACACCTTCACCATCCTTCAGTTTGAACTTGTCAAATTGACTTTGAAGCACATCCAATTTGGATTCCTTGACGGAGTCGGTACCCTCGTGCATATCAATCAAAGTATCCCAAATTTTCTTTGCATTCTCAAGACGGTTGATTTTGTTGAAATCTTCAGGGCACAATCCATTGAAGAGGATATCGCAAGCTTGAGCATTGTATTGCAGCATCTTCAACTCTTTCGCGGTAGCTTCACGGTTTGGTTCTCTCCCATCAAAGAATTCACCTTGCAAGCCAATACACACAATAGCCCAAATGGCGGAATTGTGTCCAAGAATATGCATTTTCATCTTATGCTTACAACTAGCAAAATTAGTACCATCAAAGTAAGGACCTCTACGGTGGTAATTTCCCTCACTAGATGCCATACTCTCCTAGGTTGTGAAACCAAGGCTATGATCACCAAAGCTACGGAAATCAAGGAAAATGGAGACCAAAGCTCTGATACTACTTGTAGGATCAAAAGTATGTCTAGAGGGGGGGTGATTAGACTACTTGACCAAATAAAAGTCTAGCCTTTTCCCAATTTTAAGTTTTGGCAGATTTTAGCAACTAAGCACAAGTCAAGCAATCAACCTACACATGCAAGTCTAAGAGTATAGCAGCGGAGTGTAAAACATTACACATGAATGTAAAGGGAGGAGTTTGGAGGGAGCAAATACAATGTAGACGCGGAGATTTTTGGTGTGGTTCCGATAGGTGGTGCTATCGTACATCCACGTTGATGGAGACTTCAACCCATGAAGGGTAACGGCTGTGCGAGTCCACGGAGGGCTCCACCCATGAAGGGTCCACGAAGAAGCAACCTTGTCTATTCCATCATGGCCATCGCCCACAAAGGACTTGCCTCACTATGCTATATCTTCACGAAGTAGGTGATCTCCTTGCCCGTACAAACTCCATGTTCAACTCCACAATCTTGTCGGAGGCTCCCAAGTGACACCTAACCAATCTAGGAGACACCACTCTCCAAAAGGTAATAGATGGTGTGTTGATGATGAACTCCTTGCTCTTGTGCTTCAAATGATAGTCTCCCCAACACTCAACTATCTTTCACAGATTTGGATTTGGTGGGAAGGCTATTTGAGTGGAAAGCAACTTGGGGAAGGCTAGAGATCAAGATTCTTATGGTTGGATTGGAATATCTTGGTCTCAACACATGAGTAGGTGGTTCTCTCTCAGAAAATGAATGGTAGAAGTGTAGGCACGTTCTGATGGCTCTCTCCACGAATGAAGAGTGGGTGGAGGGGTATAAATAGCCTCCACACAAAATCTAACCATTACACACAATTTACCAAACTCGGTGGGACCGAATCATGAAACTCGGTCAAACCGATTTAGTTCAAAATGTGAACGCTAGGATTTTCGGTGGGACCGACATGTCAACTCGGTGGGGCCAATTTCATTAGGGTTAGGGCATAAGGTAATCTCGGTGAGACCGATCACATAAACTCGGTAGGACCAATTTCTGTAATAGGCAAATAGAGAGTTGGTCAAGCAAACTTGGTGGGACGGAATCGCTCATTTCGGTGAGACTAAAACGTTACAAAAGGGAAACAGAGAGTTTGCATTGCGAACTCGGTGGGACCTATCGCTCATCTCGGTTGGACCGAAACGTTACGAAGGGGAACAGAGAGTTTGCAATCCCATCTCGGTGAGACCGAGATCCCTATCGGTGAGACCGAAGTGACTAGAGTTTCTTGTAGTTGCTATGTCAAGTGAACTCGGTGGCGCCGAGTTTGACTTTTGGTTTGGGACATATGTGGATATGCAAAAGTGGTTGAGGGCTTTTGGAGCATATCCCTAAGCATTTTGAGCAAGCAAGCCATTAATTAACACCTCATCCCCTTTTAATAGTATTGGCTTTTCCTATGGACTCAATGTGATCTTGGATCACTAAAATGAAAATGTAGAGTCTTGAGCTTGAGCCAATGTGTGTCCTTAGCATTTTGAGGGGTCCACATTCGTAATCCATGCTATGCCAATCATTGAACTTTCTGAAATGATCATCTTGAAATAGCATTAGTTCAATGAGCTATATGTTGTTAGGAATTACCAAAACCACCCAGGGATAGTTGCACTTTTAGATGCATTGCTACATGTGCCGAAGGTGACACCACCCGCGCCCATACACTAGGGTGAATAGCAAACACCGGATGCAGCGTAGAGCTATACACATGTAAGTATCCATTAAGAAAAACATACAATCACAGTCCATACCCTAGTACTGTGACTACCCCATCTAACATTTTCATCACTGTGTTTTTGTTTGCTCACTGTTGCGTACAACCACCTAACATTGAAGCTTACGTTCTGCCAAGGCTAGAGATGCACTTTGAAACTTTCAAAGAAGCAAAGAACTTCTACAACATCTATGTGAAGCACGCGGGTTTTGCTGTGAGGGAAGGCTCCAAGGTTAACACCATAGTCTACATTTATTGAACATGCTATGGAGTCTATGAATCGAAGGTGTCAGAAGCAAACAGACAGCAGAACAAGACCACAACCAGGACTAATTGCAGGGCTAAAATGAGGCTGAAGAGGGAAAAGGATGGAACACTTGTCCTAAAAGAGATAATCTAAGAACACAATCACATGCTACAGCTCTCCCCCCAAATGCTTGTCTTCTTGCACTCCCACAAAAACTTTGACAAAACAATCTTGGAGTACGTCAAGTATCTGCAGTTCAAAGGCATTGAACACATGCAAATCATGATCATACTGGGCGGCGATGACCCCGGTAGCTACTTTCTCGAAATGAATGCCAAATACGGGATTAACATGTAAGTACAAACTTTTTCTCCTCCCATAAACCCCCTCCATCTTTTTCCTCTGTCAGTACAAACATATTACGCAACGCATGACCTGATGCTAGTTCAACATGCATTTTTGGATGACTGTTCACTTTTAATATGTAGCAAAGCAAAGAACTCAAGGATGGATGATGTGGATGATGTCCTAAAGAATGTCAACTTCTTTAGGGAGATGAAAGCGATAAACAAGGAATTCTTCTGCGACATACAACTTGATGAGTTCGACAGAGTGAAGAACATATTCTGGGTAAACGCAAGCTGCTGAGGTGCATATTAAGACTTTGGTGACTGCGTAATGTTTGACACCACATATAAGACTAACAAGTACCATATGCTACTTTGAGTGTTTGTGGGTAATAACAACCACTTATAGACTACATTCTTTGCTTTCGCCCTGATAAGAGATGAGGATGCAGATTCATTCAGATGGCTATTCAAAACATTTTTAAGGTGCATGAGAGGGAAGGCTCTTACATGCATCCTAAAAGGTACAACCGCCACCCCCCAAAAAAGGAAAATAACACGGTAAAATTGTTGTGTCAGTTCTAGTTGTATATATGCACTACCATCTGCTGACCACTCCACATCTCTTTTCTCATTACCACAACAGTGCCCGACAATGGCTTTGGCGATCCCAGATGCTTTCGACGACATAGTACACAAGCTGTGCCACTGGCACATTATGAATAAGTATAGGGAACACCTTGCATACCTGTACAACCTCCACGAAGACTTTAAGGATGAATTCACAACAATCCTCAACTGGCCCCTCATGCCAATTGAGTTTGAGGCTACCTAGAAAGCACTCATGGATAAGTACAACTGTGACGCCCCCGATTCAACGTACACTAATCATGCACGCAAACGTGTACAATCAAGATCAGGGACTCACGAAAAGATATCACAACACAACTCTAAAACATAAATAAGTCAAACAAGCATCATAATACAAGCCAGGGGCCTCGAGGGCTCGAATACAAGTGCTCGATCATAGACGAGTCAGCGGAAGCAACAATATCTGAGTACAGACATAAGTTAAACAAGTTTGCCTTAAGAAGGCTAGCACAAACTGGGATACAAATCGAAAGAGGCGCAGGCCTCCTGCCTGGGATCCTCCTAACTACTCCTGGTCGTCGTCAGCGGGCTGCATGTAGTAGTAGGCACCTCCGGTGTAGTAGGGGTCGTCGTCGACGGTGGCGCCTGGCTCCTGGACTCCAGCATCTGGTTGCGACAACCAGAAAGAAAGGAAAGGGGAAAAAAGGGGGGAGAAAGCAACCGTGAGTACTCATCCAAAGTACTCGCAAGCAAGGAACTACACTACATATGCATGGGTATATGTGTAAGGAGGCCATATCAGTGGACTGAACTGCAGAATGCTAGAATAAGAGGGGGATAGCTAATCCTGTCGAAGACTACGCTTCTGGCAGCCTCCGTCTTGCAGCATGTAGAAGAGAGTAGACTGAAGTCCTCCAAGTAGCATCTCCAAGTAGCATCTCCAGTAGCATCTCCAAGTAGCATCTCCAGTCGCATCTCCAGTCGCATCGCATGGCATAATCCTACCCGGCGATCCTCCCCTCGTCGCCCTGTGGAAAAGCGATCACCGGGTTGTCTGTGGAACTTGGAAGGGTGTGTTTTATTAAGTATCCGATTCTAGTTGTCATAAGGTCAAGGTACAACTCCAAGTCGTCCTGTTACCGAAGATCACGGCTATTCGAATAGATTAACTTCCCTACAGGGGTGCACCAACTTACCCAACACGCTTGATCCCATTTGGCTGGACACACTTTCCTGGGTCATGCCCGACCTCGGAAGATCAACACGTCGCAGCCCCACCTAGGCAAAACAGAGAGGCCGGCACGCCGGTCTAAACCTAAGCGCACAGGGGTCTGGGCCCATCGCCCATAGCACACCTGCACATTGCGAGGGCGGCCGGAAGCAGACCTAGCCTAGCAGGCGTTCCAGTCCAATCCGGCGCGCGCCGCTCCGTCGCTGACGTCTGAAGTGCTTCGGCTGATACCACGACGTCGGGATACCCATAACTACTCCCGCGTAGATGGTTAGTGCGTATAGGCTCGTAGCCAACTCAGATCAAATACCAAGATCTCGTTAAGCATGTTAAATATCCGCGAACGCCGAACAGGGCTAGGCCCACCTCTCTCCTAGGCGGTCTCAACCTGCCCTGTCGCTCCGCCACAAAGATCCACTCGCGGGTGCTCCACCAGCCGACCCGTCTTTGGTCACCACATGTATCATATATACCCATGATCACCTCCCGAGTGATCACGGCCCGATAGTATAGCATAGCAGACGGACAAGAATGTAGGGCAACAGATGAAAATACTAGCATCCTATACTAAGCATATAGGATTGCAGGTAAAGGTAACAACAGTAGTAACAAGGACATGCTATGCATCAGGATAGGTATAACAGAAAGCAGTAACATGCTACACTACTCTAATGCAAGCAGTATAGAGTAGAATAGGCGATATCTGGTGATCAAGGGGGGGGGGGCTTGCCTGGTTGCTCTGGCAAGAGAGAGGGGTCATCAACTCCGTAGTCGAACTAGGCAGCAGCAGCGTCGGTCCCGTAGTCTACCGGAGAGAAGAGGGGGAAGAAACAATGAATACCATGTAAACAGATGCATATCGATGCATGACATGACAAGTAACGATGCTAGGTGTGCCCTAACGCGGTAGGAGGTGATACCGACGAAGGGGGAAGACATCCGGGAAAGTATTCCCGGTGTTCCGTGTTTTCGGGAAGAGGAGCCGGAGGGGGAAAGTTGTGAGTTCGATAGGTTAGGGGTGTGTGGCAGACGAACAGGTTGCGTATCCGGAATCATCTCGTCGTTCTGAGCAACTTTCATGTTGAAAATATTTTAAACCGAGTTACGGATTAAAAGATATGATTTTCTAAAGATTTTATTAATTTCTAGAATTTAGTTAATTATTTAATTAATTCGGAAAACAGATTAATGACATCAGCATGATGTCATGCTGACATCAGCAGTCAACAGAGTTGACTTGGTCAACCTGACATGTGGGTCCAGGGGGACCCACCTGTCATTCTCTATTTAGGTTAATTAGGGTTTAGGTTAATTAGTTAGCTTAATTAACTGTTTAGCTTAATTAACCAGAATTAATTAAGTCTATTAATTAGTTAATTAATTAATTAATTAATTATTTTCATTATTTGTTATTATTATTATTATTATTTTAAATTCCTCTTTTTTTATTAAAACGTTATGGGACGTGGGCCCCGTTTGTCATTGGCCCAGAGGCCATAGCGGGCACGGGCGCTAACGGGCACAGCCCGAACGGGCGCTAGCCCGCGGGGGCGCACCCGACCAGGCAACAAGGGGCGGCTGGTTGGCGCGGGCGCCAGCACGCCGGCGTTGAGCTCCGTCGGCTGCCACCGGGCGGAGCATGGGGAGGGCCGCGGCTGTCGACATGCAGCAGGGCGGCCAGAGGCGGACGACGTGAGCGCGAGGCCGCGATGAGAGGGGCGGAGGCTCCTCGGTATGACACAGGGCGAGCGGGAAGGAGCAACGCGTGCGGGCGCGGCGAACTGGTGCGGAGGCTCGCACCCAACGCCATGAGAGGCGAGGGTGAGCGCGCCTGGGGGCCTCGGTGGTCGCGAGCGGAGGCGGCCGGGGACGTGCCGGCCACGGCAGACAGGGTGCGCGGGAGCAACGGCCGTCAGGGCGGTGCGTGTGGTGAGCGCGGACGGGGCGAGGAGCAACGGGTCGGCGCGGCGACGGGCGCGACCAAGCGGCCGAGCACGCGCACTGGGCGGCCAGGACGCATGGGGGGGGGGGGTTGCACGACGACGGAGCGAGCGTAGGGAGCAGAGGGGAGTGGAGAGGGGCGAGGCCTCACAGGGGGTTCGTGGGGTCCGGGACAGTGGGCTCGGGGAAGGTTGGGGAGGACGACGGGGACGAGCGGCGGAGAGGAGCAGTCCGGCGAGGAGGGTCCGGCGACGGGGAGGTCGAGGCGGAGGTGCTCCTGGCGTGGGGGGCGGCGAGCTCCGGGCGGCGTCGTGTGGCGGCGGGGTGGCGTCGAGCGGCGTCGAGCCCGATCCGATCTGGATCGGGGGGGAGGGCGCGTCGTGGGGGGGGAGTGGGTGGTGGCCGGTTAGGGTTTGGGGGAGGGAGTGGATAAGGAGGGGTAGTGGGCCGGCCGGCTGGGCCAAGTGGGCGAATGGGCCGGCCCGCTGGGTCTGCTGGCCCAGGGGGGGTCTTTCTCTCTCCTTTTCTTCTAGTTTTAGGGTTTAGTTTTTCTGTCTTGTTTTTATTTATTTTCTTTTCTCCTTTAAGTCACTTTAAATTATTTAGACATTTTATAAAAATGTGTTTGCTGCACCATAATTACCCTTGTAATATTTGGCAACCACCGAACATTTTTGTTTCAATTTCTGAAAACTTTTATTATCGACTATAATTTTAAATTCGAATTTGACGCGGTTGAACTAACGGACATTTAGCAAAAGTAATCGGGATGACAGGGCATCACTAGCAGAGGATCACTGTAGCTTAATTACCCGGGCGTCACAATTCTCCTCCACTACAAGAAATCTCGTCCCGAGATTTAAGAGGGGGACTAAGGGGGAAGGTCTGGTTACGAAATCCTAACGAATCTTCTCAGTCTTGGTTGCTCTTCTTGAAGAGGTCGATCCATTACATTGACATCTTCATTTCTCTGCTTCAGGTCATCATGGTGATGTCGCCCTTTTCTCGGGAACTCCAACGTACTTACGAATAGGTAAGGGGCAGCTCGGCTATGACAGAATGCTTATGAGGGAAACAATCTGGGGGTTAACCCATGAAGGAGCATAAGATTATCTCTCGAGTCGAACATCTAGAATACATCAAGAGGAAGGTACGAAGGTACAATAACAAGTTCCAAGTGGATAGATAGTTGCTTGAAGTCTGAACCAGAGTGAGAAAGTGGTTCAGGGCAGTGAGAGTAAGTATTGCGTCTGATACCAGAATAGAGCAATAGGAAGGTGGCTCATGAATTACACACGAAACCAAGAGTAAGGGATAACTTTGTCAACAAGGTGTACAGGAGAGTCAGCTTTCGATCCTGGGACCTGTGGGTTATGGGCCCACCATGTGGGTTAAAAGTAGGAAGGGCGCCGACATATTGCACGGTCATGGTAGCAAGGCTTGGCAGAGGATAGCCTGTCAGTTATGTTGGCAACAACGTTGGTACCAAGGGCGAGGGACGAAGAGAACCATTTTCCTGCTCGTTGAATGAGGCGGACCAATAGGCAAAGTTCTCATCCATCGGGGGTTACCAGGATGTCGTCAGCAATAGTAACAGGGTCACTCTGACAGAGTTGTAAACCGAGGTGTTTTCCTAAGCAGGAGAATATTACTGCTTAGATCATATAGATCACAAGAAACGTTAGCCCAACAAATGGAAAGAAAAATATGACTATCAGATTAAACAGAACAATGGAAAGAAAAATGTGTTTAAACACATATGACATTACCCATACAACGGTGTTTGGATAATTGAGCAAGAAACATTTAGCATTGGGCTTCAAATGTTCTTGTTTTAAAACGGAGTACCGTAGACATGCTTCGAGATAGCATTCACATGGTCTTCAAGCAAAGGTCGTACTTTGGATACACGAAGGATTCATCAAGAACAACTTGTAGAATAAGTCGTACAGTTTCCTCATGGAAGAATGGATAACATTGCTAAAGGGAACTATAACAATAGGGCCTTCGGCCGGGTGTGCTACCATGTCATGTAAAGACCAATGTTATAACTCTTGGAAATATTTCCCAATCATCATATCTGACCGAGATTCAGATCTGATGGTGCCAGGATGCCTCGGACTCAGGATGCCTGAGAAGAAAAGGTGCAACACAAATTGACGAGATGTCATTGTAAGATTCTCGGGAAATGAACTACGGAAGCGAGTACCAAAACAAGAGTTCATCATTTAACCAAGGAGAGGACGAGGAGGCGGCTGATGGACTCAGCGACAAGTCCTCAAGATTCCAAAGGATGGATTTCCACAACTATGTGAATAAGGAGATAACATTTGTCAGATCAGATGACATAATGAGGTATGCTCGAGGAAAACATGCACAATTAAACAATGGTTGAAAGGTGCACCCGAAATATGGGGTTAGGTAGCATGATCAATGTTAAAATGGTGATTCCATAACCAATAGTCTAAGACTGAACTATCGACCATTAACTTCAAAGCAATAGGGTTGCTAGAAGTTTTGAATTCACACATCATAGCTCAATTGTCGGTATTCCAGTTAAAAAAACAATACGGGGTCCAAGGAATGAACGGAGATGGCGAGAAGTATTATTATATCAAGAATTTTTTAAGAGGTGGTGAAATTCCCACGACATTCTTGACATAAAAGGTGGTAATATTACAAGGTAAAGAAGAACAATGTTGGGTAGCAAGGAACTCAAGGTATAACACAAATCAACGAGGGGAAAGGAAGGTATTTGTCATCATGAGTTCGGATGATATCCTAGAAGAGCTCAGAACGGTCATGATGATCACGACACATTTGTCGAGAGATTTCACGAAGATGTAATCAACCAGCAACGACATCAAGTCAAAGGAATGAGGTAGCGGAAGGTTATTGGAACCATGGGTAGGACACAAACTTGAAATCAAGCTTGTTGTTCAAGGCGAACTGATATGACGAGGAAGATCGACGTAAGCTTAGCTCATCGTCGAAAATTTTGTGCTTCGGGATGAAGGACCAGGTAGCACAGTTAGAAGTTTGCACGATAATGATATAGCCGATAAGGCTAGGAATGACTTGAAGGATTATTAAACTCATAAGCAACCAGAATTACTTAGATTTATTGAATTGGAGTGCGGAATCGATTCACTTATCGGTGTTCTCGGTTGACGACAACCCAGAACCCAGGAAAATTGGAATCGATGAGAGATAACAGTTGATGAAGAACCCATAAGAAGTTATGTAGTTCCCTGACATTCTCGCGGTACCAGAGGGTATACTCAAGGGTAGAGCGGGATAGAGGTTGGACAAGTGAAATCATTTGTAGAAGGCAAGCACTTAAACTTGTCCAAGAAATGGGAAAGAAGAACAATATGGTCGAAACCACGGTCGCAAAAGACCAAGCATAGATAAGAGAAGAAGTTATAACAAGGGGATTATTATTACTACGAGAAGCTTCCATGATAAGTTCCACCTCGGGTCCATGGGCATGAACACAAAGTTCAAGGTCGACTCCCACTTCTCCAAAGCATAACCTTACATTCACTTCTCGTTTCGATAATGGCATTAGTTGTTGAAAGTTTTACCTGGTGCAATACCAGATAAGTATGACTCGTGAAATCTTTCGGGTTCACACCGATGAGGGAAGGCGTTGGTTCAATCCCATCGGGGGCTTCTTACGAACATATACCATAAGCTTCAAGAGTAAATATCACCAGCTCAAAAGTAGAGCATGGTTGACAAAAGGAAAGGATACAATTTAACAAAGGCATTATGTATCGGAGAAGGACTCACAAGATGATTAATTATTAAGGACACTGTCGGATATAATAATCCAACAGTGGATATGGCGATCCACAGTGGAGCTGAGGTGAGTATCGATACCCAATCAGAGGAAGAAAGAATGCAAATGCAATAGATTATGGATCCATCTGAATAATCCAAAGCTTAGATGCAAAGGAATTATGATTTCCAAAATAAAGGATCAGAAGCAGACGTTCTCATCAAGGATGGATCAATTGAATATACCAGAGGCACAATTCAACGACAGATAGTTTGGTCGAGAACCAGCTCATGTTCAAAATGACATCTGAGCCGGAAAGATAATCCTAGGACTCGACTGATGATTGCGAACATTCACAACATATTGAATCAACGGACTCAAAAATGATGGTGACAAAGGATGCCAATATGATTACTATACTTATGGGATTAATCATAATGAAAGCAAGCAAGAAATTCCAGAGCAATAGGTTACTGAGGATTTTCGGAATATCGAATGGTATTTCGAAGACTTTTGTGTAACACATGAACAACTGGGGGATGAGCGGATACTCGATAAGTGCGAGAATCAACCGTAGGGGTATTCAGGTGACAAAGAACAGCAAGGCAGTAAGCTCAAAGGATTATCGAAACAACGACGAGTTTTTCGGGGTATCTTGTAATAGCAAGACCAACTGGGGACGAAGGTAGGAATAACAACTGCAAGTAGTTATCCATAAGGGTTTACGGTGGAAGGGGAATTGCAATCGCGATGAACACAAGTTCTCGAGTTAACAGCGGAGAGTATCTTCAGGGTCTTCTGGTGCAGCCGACGATCATCAGTAATAAGGGGCTCTCCGGGTGAAAGTGATAACGAGATCCTAATGTTAGATTTAGCAAAGTTCATTTAACCCGAATAGAAGAGAGATTAGAGTCCCAGAGTAAGATCGAGGAGTAAAAGATCCTAATACCACCCAATGGCGACGTGGGCCCATGGGCCACACAGCCAAGTTAGTAAAAGTTTTGTAAAGTCTAGACTCGACTTCGGCCAAGGAGTGTGGAAGGGGAATTCCTACAGGCAGTTGGCTCTGATACCAACTTGTGACGCCCCCGATTCAATCGTACACTAATCATGCACGCAAACGTGTACGATCAAGATCAGGGACTCACGGAAAGATATCACAACACAACTCTAAAACATAAATAAGTCATACAAGCATCATAATACAAGCCAGGGGCCTCGAGGGCTCGAATACAAGTGCTCGATCATAGACGAGTCAGCGGAAGCAACAATATCTGAGTACAGACATAAGTTAAACAAGTTTGCCTTAAGAAGGCTAGCACAAACTGGGATACAAATCGAAAGAGGCGCAGGCCTCCTGCCTGGGATCCTCCTAACTACTCCTGGTCGTCGTCAGCGGGCTGCACGTAGTAGTAGGCACCTCCGGTGTAGTAGGGGTCGTCGTCGACGGTGGCGCCTGGCTCCTGGACTCCAGCATCTGGTTGCGACAACCAGAAAGAAAGGAAAGGGGGAAAAAAGGGGGGAGAAAGCAACCGTGAGTACTCATCCAAAGTACTCGCAAGCAAGGAACTACACTACATATGCATGGGTATATGTGTAAGGAGGCCATATCAGTGGACTGAACTGCAGAATGCTAGAATAAGAGGGGGATAGCTAATCCTGTCGAAGACTACGCTTCTGGCAGCCTCCGTCTTGCAGCATGTAGAAGAGAGTAGACTGAAGTCCTCCAAGTAGCATCTCCAAGTAGCATCTCCAGTAGCATCTCCAAGTAGCATCTCCAGTCGCATCTCCAGTCGCATCGCATGGCATAATCCTACCCGGCGATCCTCCCCTCGTCGCCCTGTGGAAAAGCGATCACCGGGTTGTCTGTGGAACTTGGAAGGGTGTGTTTTATTAAGTATCCGATTCTAGTTGTCATAAGGTCAAGGTACAACTCCAAGTCGTCCTGTTACCGAAGATCACGGCTATTCGAATAGATTAACTTCCCTACAGGGGTGCACCAACTTACCCAACACGCTTGATCCCATTTGGCCGGACACACTTTCCTGGGTCATGCCCGGCCTCGGAAGATCAACACGTCGCAGCCCCACCTAGGCAAAACAGAGAGGCCAGCACGCCGGTCTAAACCTAAGCGCACAGGGGTCTGGGCCCATCGCCCATAGCACACCTGCACGTTGCGAGGGCGGCCGGAAGCAGACCTAGCCTAGCAGGCGTTCCAGTCCAATCCGGCGCGCGCCGCTCCGTCGCTGACGTCTGAAGTGCTTCGGCTGATACCACGACGTCGGGATACCCATAACTACTCCCGCGTAGATGGTTAGTGCGTATAGGCTCGTAGCCAACTCAGATCAAATACCAAGATCTCGTTAAGCGTGTTAAATATCTGCGAACGCCGAACAGGGCCAGGCCCACCTCTCTCCTAGGCGGTCTCAACCTGCCCTGTCGCTCCGCCACAAAGATCCACTCGCGGGTGCTCCACCAGCCGACCCGTCTTTGGTCACCACATGTATCATATATACCCATGATCACCTCCCGAGTGATCACGGCCCGATAGTATAGCACAGCAGACGGACAAGAATGTAGGGCCACAGATGAAAATACTAGCATCCTATACTAAGCATATAGGATTGCAGGTAAAGGTAACAACAGTAGTAACAAGGACAGGCTATGCATCAGGATAGGTATAACAGAAAGCAGTAACATGCTACACTACTCTAATGCAAGCAGTATAGAGTAGAATAGGCGATATCTGGTGATCAAGGGGGGGGCTTGCCTGGTTGCTCTGGCAAGAGAGAGGGGTCATCAACTCCGTAGTCGAACTGGGCAGCAGCAGCGTCGGTCCCGTAGTCTACCGGAGAGAAGAGGGGGAAGAAACAATGAATACCATGTAAACAGATGCATATCGATGCATGACATGACAAGTAACGATGCTAGGTGTGCCCTAACGCGGTAGGAGGTGATACCGACGAAGGGGGGAGACATCCGGGAAAGTATTCCCGGTGTTCCGTGTTTTTGGGAAGAGGAGCCGGAGGGGGAAAGTTGTGAGTTCGATAGGTTAGGGGTGTGTGGCGGACGAACAGGTTGCGTATCCGGAATCATCTCGTCGTTCTGAGCAACTTTCATGTTGAAAATATTTTAATCCGAGTTACGGATTAAAAGATATGATTTTCTAAATATTTTATTAATTTCTAGAATTTAGTTAATTATTTAATTAATTCGGAAAACAGATTAATGACATCAGCATGATGTCATGCTGACATCAGCAGTCAACAGAGTTGACTTGGTCAACCTGACATGTGGGTCCAGGGGGACCCACCTGTCATTCTCTATTTAGGTTAATTAGGGTTTAGGTTAATTAGTTAGCTTAATTAACTGTTTAGCTTAATTAACCAGAATTAATTAAGTCTATTAATTAGTTAATTAATTAATTAATTAATTATTTTCATTATTTGTTATTATTATTATTATTTTAAATTCCTCTTTTTTTATTAACACGTTATGGGACGTGGGCCCCGTTTGTCATTGGCCCAGAGGCCATAGCGGGCACGGGCGCTAACGGGCACAGCCCGAACGGGCGCTAGCCCGCGGGGGCGCACCCGACCAGGCAACAAGGGGCGGCTGGTGGGCGCGGGCGCCAGCACGCCGGCGTTGAGCTCCGGCGGCTGCGACCGGGCGGAGCATGGGGAGGGCCGCGGCTGTCGACATGCAGCAGGGCGGCCAGAGGCGGACGACGTGAGCGCGAGGCCGCGATGAGAGGGGCGGAGGCTCCTCGGTATGACACAGGGCGAGCGGGGAGGAGCAACGCGTGCGGGCGCGGCGAACTGGTGCGGAGGCTCGCACCCGACGCCATGAGAGGCGAGGGTGAGCGCGCCTGGGGGCCTCGGTGGTCGCGAGCGGAGGCGGCCGGGGACGTGCCGGCCACGGCAGACAGGGTGCGCGGGAGAACGGCCGTCAGGGCGGTGCGTGTGGTGAGCGCGGACGGGGCGAGGAGCAACGGGTCGGCGCGGCGACGGGCGCGACCAAGCGGCCGAGCGCGCGCACTGGGCGGCCAGGACGCATGGGGGGGGGGGTTGCACGACGACGGAGCGAGCGTAGGGAGCAGAGGGGAGTGGAGAGGGGCGAGGCCTCACAGGGGGTTCGTGGGGTCCGGGACAGTGGGCTCGGGGAAGGTTGGGGAGGACGACGGGGACGAGCGGCGGAGAGGAGCAGTCCGGCGAGGAGGGTCCGGCGACGGGGAGGTCGAGGCGGAGGTGCTCCTGGCGTGGGGGGGCGGCGAGCTCCGGGCGGCGTCGTGTGGCGGCGGGGTGGCGTCGAGCGGCGTCGAGCCCGATCCGATCTGGATCGGGGGGGAGGGCGCGTCGTGGGGGGGAGTGGGTGGTGGCCGGTTAGGGTTTGGGGGAGGGAGTGGATAAGGAGGGGGTAGTGGGTCGGCCGGCTGGGCCAAGTGGGCGAATGGGCCGGCCCGCTGGGTCTGCTGGCCCAGGGGGGGGTCTTTCTCTCTCCTTTTCTTCTAGTTTTAGGGTTTAGTTTTTCTGTCTTGTTTTTATTTATTTTCTTTTCTGCTTTAAGTCACTTTAAATTATTTAGACATTTTATAAAAATGTGTTTGCTGCACCATAATTACCCTTGTAATATTTGGCAACCACCGAACATTTTTGTTTCAATTTCTGAAAACTTTTATTATCGACAATAATTTTAAATTCAAATTTGATGCGGTTGAACTAACGGACATTTAGCACAAGTAATCGGGATGACAGGGCATCACTAGCAGAGGATCACTGTAGCTTAGTTACCCGGGCGTCACAATTCTCCTCCACTACAAGAAATCTCGTCCCGAGATTTAAGAGGGGGACTAAGGGGGAAGGTCTGGTTACGAAATCCTAATGAATCTTCTCAGTCTTGGTTGCTCTTCTTGAAGAGGTCGATCCATTACATTGACATCTTCATTTCTCTGCTTCAGGTCATCATGGTGATGTCGCCCTTTTCTCGGGAACTCCAACGTACTTACGAATAGGTAAGGGGCAGCTCGGCTACGACAGAATGCTTATGAGGGAAACAATCTGGGGGTTAACCCATGAAGGAGCATATGATTATCTCTCGAGTCGAACATCTAGAATACATCAAGAGTAAGGTACGAAGGTACAATAACAGGTTCCAAGTGGATAGATAGTTGCTCGAAGTCTGAACCAGAGTGAGAAAGTGGTTCAGGGCAGTGAGAGTAAGTATTGCGTCTGATACCAGAATAGAGCACTAGGAAGGTGGCTCATGAATTACACACGAAACCAAGAGTAAGGGATAACTTTGTCAACAAGGTGTACAGGAGAGTCAGGTTTCGATCCTAGGACCTGTGGGTTATGGGCCCACCATGTGGGTTAAAAGTAGGAAGGGCGCCGACATATTGCACGGTCATGGTAGCAAGGCTTGGCAGAGGATAGCCTGTCAGTTATGTTGGCAACAACGTTGGTACCAAGGGCGAGGGACGAAGAGAACCATTTTCCTGCTCGTTGAACGAGGCGGACCAATAGGCAAAGTTCTCATCCATCGGGGGTTACCAGGATGTCGTCAGCAATAGTAACAGGGTCACTCTGACAGAGTTGTAAACCGAGGTGTTTTCCTAAGCAGGAGAATATTACTGCTTAGATCATATAGATCACAAGAAACGTTAGCCCAACAAATGGAAAGAAAAATATGATTATCAGATTAAACAGAACAATGGAAAGAAAAATGTGTTTAAACACATATGATATTACCCATACAACGGTGTTTGGATAATTGAGCAAGAAACATTTAGCATTGGGCTTCAAATGTTCTTGTTTTAAAACGGAGTACCGTAGACATGCTTCGAGATAGCATTCACATGGTCTTCAAGCAAAGGTCGTACTTTGGATACACGAAGGATTCATCAAGAACAACTTGTAGAATAAGTCGTACAGTTTCCTCATGGAAGAATGGATAACATTGCTAAAGGGAACTATAACAATAGGGCCTTCGGCCGGGTGTGCTACCATGTCATGTAAAGACCAATGTTATAACTCTTGGAAATATTTCCCAATCATCATATCTGACCGAGATTCAGATCTGATAGGTGCCAGGATGCCTCGGACTCAGGATACCTGAGAAGAAAAGGTGCAACACAAATTGACGAGATGTCATTGTAAGATTCTCGGGAAATGAACTACGGAAGCGAGTACCAAAACAAGAGTTCATCATTTAACCAAGGAGAGGACGAGGAGGCAGCTGATGGACTCAGCGACAAGTCCTCTAAGGATGGATTTTCACAACTATGTGAATAAGGAGATAACATTTGTCAGATCAGATGACATAATGAGGTATGCTCGAGGAAAACATGCACAATTAAATAATGGTTGAAAGGTGCACCCGAAATATGGGGTTAGGTAGCATGATCAATGTTAAAATGGTGATTCCATAACCAATAGTCTAAGACTGAACTATCGACCATTAACTTCAAAGCAATAGGGTTGCTAGAAGTTTTGAATTCACACATCATAGCTCAATTGTCGGTATTCCAGTTAAAAAAACAATACGGGGTCCAAGGAATGAACGGAGATGGCGAGAAGTATTATTATATCAAGAATTTTTTTAAGAGGTGGTGAAATTCCCACGACATTCTTGACATAAAAGGTGGTAATATTACAAGGTAAAGAAGAACAATGCTGGGTAGCAAGGAACTCAAGGTATAACACAAATCAACGAGGGGAAAGGAAGGTATTTGTCATCATGAGTTCGGATGATATCCTAGAAGAGCTCAGAACGGTCATGATGATCACGACACATTTGTCGAGAGATTTCACGAAGATGTAATCAACCAGCAACGACATCAAGTCAAAGGAATGAGGTAGCGGAAGGTTATTGGAACCATGGGTAGGACACAAACTTGAAATCAAGCTTGTTGTTCAAGGCGAACTAATATGACGAGGAAGATCGACATAAGCTTAGCTCATCGTCAAAAATTTTGTGCTCCGGGAAGAAGGACCAGGTAGCACAGTTAGAAGTTTGCACGATAATGATATAGCCGATAAGGCTAGGAATGACTTGAAGGATTATTAAACTCGTAAGCAACCAGAATTACTTAGATTTATGGAATTGGAGTGCGGAATCGATTCACTTATCGGTGTTCTCGGTTGACGACAACCCAGAACCCAGGAAAATTGGAATCGGTGAGAGATAACAGTTGATGAAGAACCCATAAGAAGTTATGTAGTTCCCTGACATTCTCGCGGTACCAGAGGGTATACTCAAGGGTAGAGCGGGATAGAGGTTGGACAAGTGAAATCATTTGCAGAAGGCAAGCACTTAAACTTGTCCAAGAAATGGGAAAGAAGAACAATATGGTCGAAACCACGGCCGCAAAAGACCAAGCATAGATAAGAGAAGAAGTTATAACAAGGGGATTATTATTACTATGAGAAGCTTCCATGATAAGTTCCACCTCGGGTCCATGGGCATGAACACAAAGTTCAAGGTCGACTCCCACTTCTCCAAAGCATAACCTTACATTCACTTCTCGTTTCGATAATGGCATTAGTTGTTGAAAGTTTTACCTGGTGCAATACCAGATAAGTATGACTCGTGAAATCTTTCGGGTTCACACCGATGAGGGAAGGCGTTGGTTCAATCCCATCGGGGGCTTCTTATGAACATATACCATAAGCTTCAAGATTAAATATCACCAGCTCAAAAGTAGAGCATGGTTGACAAAAGGAAAGGATACAATTTAACAAAGGCATTATGTATCGGAGAAGGACTCACAAGATGATTAATTATTAAGGACACTGTCGGATATAATAATCCAACAGTGGATATGGCGATCCACAATGGAGCTGAGGTGAGTATCGATACCCAATCAGAGGAAGAAAGAATGCAAATGCAATAGATTATGGATCCATCTGAATAATCCAAAGCTTAGATGCAAAGGAATTATGATTTCCAAAACAAAGGATCAGAAGCAGACGTTCTGATCAAGGATGGATCAATTGAATATACCAGAGGCACAATTCAACGACAGATAGTTTGGTCGAGAACCAGCTCATGTTCAAAATGACGTCTGAGCCGGAAAGATAATCCTAGGACTCGACTGATGATTGCGAACATTCACAACGTATTGAATCAACGGACTCAAAAATGATGGTGACAAAGGATGCCAATATGATTACTATACTTATGGGATTAATCATAATGAATGCAAGCAAGAAATTCCAGAGCAATAGGTTACTGAGGATTTTCGGAATATCGAATGGTATTTTGAAGACTTTTGTGTAACACATGAACAACCGGGGGATGAGCGGATACTCAATAAGTGCGAGAATCAACCGTAGGGATATTCAGGTGACAAAGAACAGCAAGGCAGTAAGCTCAAAGGATTATCGAAACAACGACGAGTTTTTCGAGGTATCTTGTAATAGCAAGACCAACTGGGGACGAAGGTAGGAATAACAACTGCAAGTAGTTATCCATAAGGGTTTACGGTGGAAGGGGAATTGCAATCGCGATGAACACAAGTTCTCGAGTTAACAGCGGAGAGTATCTTCAGGGTCTTCTGGTGCAGCCGACGATCATCATTAATAAGGGGCTCTCCGGGTGAAAGTGATAACGAGATCCTAATGTTAGATTTAGCAAAGTTCATTTAACCTGAATAGAAGAGAGATTAGAGTCCCAGAGTAAGATCGAGGAGTAAAAGATCCTAATACCACCCAATGGCGACGTGGGCCCATGGGCCACACAGCCAAGTTAGTAAAAGTTTTGTAAAGTCTAGACTCGACTTCGGCCAAGGAGTGTGGAAGGGGAATTCCTACAGGCAGTTGGCTCTGATACCAACTTGTGACGCCCCCGATTCAATCGTACACTAATCATGCACGCAAACGTGTACGATCAAGATCAGGGACTCACGGAAATATATCACAACACAACTCTAAAACATAAATAAGTCATACAAGCATCATAATACAAGCCAGGGGCCTCGAGGGCTCGAATACAAGTGCTCGATCATAGACGAGTCAGCGGAAGCAACAATATCTGAGTACAGACATAAGTTAAACAAGTTTGCCTTAAGAAGGCTAGCACAAACTTGGATACAAATCGAAAGAGGCGCGGGCCTCCTGCCTGGGATCCTCCTAACTACTCCTGGTCGTCGTCAGCGGGCTGCACGTAGTAGTAGGCACCTCCGGTGTAGTAGGGGTCGTCGTCGACGGTGGCGCCTGGCTCCTGGACTCCAGCATCTGGTTGTGACAACCAGAAAGAAAGGAAAGGGGGAAAAAGGGGGGAGAAAGCAACCGTGAGTACTCATCCAAAGTACTCGCAAGCAAGGAACTACACTACATATGCATGGGTATATGTGTAAGGAGGCCATATCAGTGGACTGAACTACAGAATGCTAGAATAAGAGGGGGATAGCTAATCCTGTCAAAGACTACGCTTCTGGCAGCCTCCGTCTTGCAGCATGTAGAAGAGAGTAGACTGAAGTCCTCCAAGTAGCATCTCCAAGTAGCATCTCCAGTAGCATATCCAAGTAGCATCTCCAGTCGCATCTCCAGTCGCATCGCATGGCATAATCCTACCCGGCGATCCTCCCCTCGTCGCTCTGTGGAAAAGCGATCACCGGGTTGTCTGTGGAACTTGGAAGGGTGTGTTTTATTAAGTATCCGATTCTAGTTGTCATAAGGTCAAGGTAGAACTCCAAGTCGTCCTATTACCGAAGATCACGACTATTCGAATAGATTAACTTCCCTGCAGGGGTGCACCAACTTACCCAACACGCTTGATCCCATTTGGTCGGACACACTTTCCTGGGTCATGCCCGGCCTCGGAAGATCAACACGTCGCAGCCCCACCTAGGCAAAACAGAGAGGCCAGCACGTCGGTCTAAACCTAAGCGCACAGGGTTCTGGGCCCATCGCCCATAGCACACCTGCACGTTGCGAGGGCGGCCCGAAGCAGACCTAGCCTAGCAGGCGTTCCAGTCCAATCCGGCGCGCGCCGCTCCGTCGCTGACGTCTGAAGTGCTTCGGCTGATACCACGACGCCGGGATACCCATAACTACTCCCGCATAGATGGTAAGTGCGTATAGGCTCGTAGCCAACTCAGATCAAATACCAAGATCTCGTTAAGCGTGTTAAATATCCGCGAACGCCGAACAGGGCCAAGCCCACCTCTCTCCTAGGCGGTCTCAACCTGCCCTGTCGCTCCGCCACAAAGATCCACTCATGGGTGCTCCACCAGCCGACCCGTCTTTGGTCACCACATGTATCATATATACCCGTGATCACCTCCCGAGTGATCACGGCCCGATAGTATAGCACAGCAGACGGACAAGAATGTAGGGCCACAGATGAAAATACTAGCATCCTATACTAAGCATATAGGATTGCAGGTAAAGGTAACAACAATAGTAACAAGGACAGGCTATGCATCAGGATAGGTATAACAGAAAGCAGTAACATGCTACACTACTCTAATGCAAGCAGTATAGAGTAGAATAGGCGATATCTGGTGATCAAGGGGGGGGGGGGCTTGCCTGGTTGCTCTGGCAAGAGAGAGGGGTCGTCAACTCCGTAGTCGAACTGGGCAGCAGCAACGTCGGTCTCGTAGTCTACCGGAGAGAAGAGGGGGAAGAAACAATGAATACCATGTAAATAGATGCATATCGATGCATGACATGACAAGTAACGATGCTAGGCGTGCCCTAACGCAGTAGGAGGTGATACCGACGAAGGGGGAAGACATCCGGGAAAGTATTCCCGGTGTTCCGTGTTTTCGGGAAGAGGAGCCGGAGGGGGAAAGTTGTGAGTTCGATAGGTTAGGGGTGTGTGGCGGATGAACAGGTTGCGTATCCGGAATCGTCTCGTTGTTCTGAGCAACTTTCATGTTGAAAATATTTTAATCCGAGTTACGGATTGAAAGATATGATTTTCTAAAGATTTTATTAATTTATAGAATTTAGTTAATTATTTAATTAATTCGGAAAACAGATTAATGACATCAGCATGATGTCATGCTGACATCAGCAGTCAACAGAGTTGACTTGGTCAACCTGACATGTGGGTCCAGGGGGACCCACCTGTCATTCTCTATTTAGGTTAATTAGGGTTTATGTTAATTAGTTAGCTTAATTAACCAGAATTAATTAAGTCTATTAATTAGTTAATTAATTAATTAATTAATTTCATTATTTGTTATTATTATTATTATTTTAAATTCCTCTTTTTTTATTAAAACGTTATGGGGCGTGGGCCCCATTTGTCATTGGCCCAGAGGCCATAGCGGGCACGGGCGCTAACGGGCACAGCCCGAACGGGCGCTAGCCCGCGAGGGCGCACCCGACCAGGCAACAAGGGGCGGCTGGTGGGCGCGGGCGCCAGCACGCCGGCGTTGAGCTCCGGCGGCTGTGACCGGGCGGAGCATGGGGAGGGCCGCGGCTGCCGACATGCAACAGGGCGGCCAGAGGCGGACGACGTGAGCGCGAGGCCGCGACGAGAGGGGCGGAGGCTCCTCGGTTTGACACAGGGCGAGCGGGGAGGAGCAAGGCATGCGGGCGCGGCGAACTGGTGCAGAGGCTCGCACCCGACGCCATGAGAGGCGAGGGTGAGCGCGCCTGGGGGCCTCGATGGTCGCGAGCGGAGGCGGCCGGGGACGTGCCGGCCACGGCAGACAGGGTGCGGGGGAGCAACGGCCGTCAAGGCGGTGCGTGTGGTGAGCGCGGACGGGGCGAGGAGCAACGGGTCGGCGCGGCGACGGGCGCGACCAAGCGGCCGAGCGCGCGCACTGGGCGGCCAGGACGCATGGGGGAGGGGGGTTGCGCGACGACGGAGCGAGCGTAGGGAGCAGAGGGGAGTGGAGAGGGGCGAGGCCTCACAGGGGGTTCGTGGGGTCCGGGACAGTGGGCTCGGGGAAGGTTGGGGAGGACGACAGGGACGAGCGGCGGAGAGGAGCAGTCCGGCGAGGAGGGTCCGGCGATGGGGAGGTCGAGGCGGAGGTGCTCCTCGCGTGGGGGGGCGGCGAGCTCCGGGCGGCGTCGTGTGGCGGCGGGGTGGCGTCGAGCGGCGTTGAGCCCGATCCGATCTGGATCGGGAGGGAGGGCGCGTCGTGGGGGGGGGGAGTGGGTGGTGGCCGGTTAGGGTTTGGGGGAGGGAGTGGATAAGGAGGGGGTAGTGGGCCGGCCGGCTGGGCCAAGTGGGCGAATGGGCCGGCCCGCTGGGTCTGCTGGCCCAGGGGGGTCTTTCTCTCTCCTTTTCTTCTAGTTTTAGGGTTTAGTTTTTTTGTCTTGTTTTTATTTATTTTCTTTTCTGCTTTAAGTCACTTTAAATTATTTAGACATTTTATAAAAATGTGTTTGCTGCACCATAATTACCCTTGTAATATTTGGCAACCACCGAACATTTTTGTTTCAATTTTTGAAAACTTTTATTATCGACAATAATTTTAAATTCGAATTTGACGCGGTTGAACTAACGGACATTTAGCGAAAGTAATCGGGATGAGAGGGCATCAGTAGCAGAGGATCACTGTAGCTTAATTACCCGGGCGTCACAACAACCTCCATGATGATGCCACGATGGTGGCAATGTGGAATGATCGCGAGAAATAGATATCAGCTTACTTCAAAGAAATTTTCTATGCCAAAATGGCGTCCACACAACGGAGTGAGAGAATGAACTTGAAGGAAATATGCCCTAGAGGCAATAATAAAGTCGTTATTTATATTTCCTTATATCATGATAAATGTTTATTATTCATGCTAGAAATTGTATTAACCGGAAACTTAGTACATGTGTGAATACATAGACAAACAGAGTGTCACTAGTATGCCTCTACTTAACTAGCTCGTAATCAAAGATGGTTAAGTTTCCTAACCATAGACATGAGTTGTCACGTGATGAATGGGATCACATCATTATAGAATGATGTGATTGACTTGACCCATCCATTAGCTTAGCACTATGATTGTTTAGTTTATTGCTATTGCTTTCTTCATAACTTACACATGTTCCTATGACTATGAGATTATGCAACTCCTGAATACCGGAGGAACACTTAGTGTTCTATCAAACGTCACAACGTATCTGGGTGATTATAAAGATGCTATATAGGTGTCTCCGATGGTGTTTGTTGAGTTGGCATAGATCGAGATTAGGATTTTTCACTTCGATTGTCGGAGAGGTATCTCTGGGCCCTCTTAGTAATGCACATCACTATAAAGCCTTGCAAGCAATGTGACTAATGAGTTAGTTACGGGATGATGCATTACGGAAAGAGTAAAGAGTCTTGCCGGTAACGAGATTGAAGTAGGTATGATGATACCGATGATCAAATCTCGGGCAAGTAACATACCGATGACAAAGGGAACAACATATGTTGTTATGCGGTTTGACTGATAAAGATCTTCATAGAATATGTGGGAGCCAATATGAGCATCCAGGTTCCGCTATTGGTTATTGACCGGAGATGAGTGTTGGTCAGGTCTACATAGTTCTCAAACCCATAGGGTCCGCACGCTTAACATTCGATGACGATCGGTATTATGAGTTTATGTGTTTTGATGTACCGAATGTTGTTTGGAGTCCCAGATGTGATCACAGACATGGCAAGGAGTCTCGAAATGGCTGAGACATAAAGACTGGTATATTGGATGACTATTTTCGGACACTGGATGAGTTCCGGGGGTCACCGGATATATATTGGAGTGCCGGAAGGGTTATCGGAACCACCGGAGAAGTAATGGGCCTTATTGGGCCTGGGGGAGAGAGAGGGGCTGCCAAGGGCCGGTCGCGCGCGCCCCATGGGCCTACTCCGAATTGGACTAGGGGGAGGGGCGGCACCCCCTCCTTCCTTCTCTTCCCCCCTCCTTCCTTCTTCTCCTAGTAGGACTAGGAAAGGGGGGAGTCGTACTCCTACCAGGAGGAGGATTCCTCCCCCCCTTGGCGCGCCTATGAGGGCCGGCCGGACTCCCCCTCCCTCCTTTATATACGTGGGGAGGGCGACACCCTAGAACACATCAAAGTTGACCTTAACCATGTGCGGTGCCCCCCTCCATAGATTTCCACCTCGGTCATATCATTGTAGTGCTTAGTCAAAGCCCTGCGTTGCTAACTTCATCATCACCGTCAACACGCCGTCGTGCTGACAAAACTCTCCCTCGGCCTCAACTGGATCAAGAGTATGACGGACATCACCGAGCTGAACGTGTGTAGACCGCGGAGGTGCCGCGCGTTCGGTACTTGATCGGTTGGATCGCAAAGACGTTCGACTACATCAAGCGCATTACTTAACGCTTCCGCTTTCGGTCTACGAGGGTACGTGGGCACACTCTCCTGCTCGTTGCTATGCATCACATAGATAGATCTTGCATGATCGTAGGTAATTTTTTTGAAATACTGCATTCCCCAACAGTGGCATCCGAGCCAGGTTTATGCGTAGATGTTATATGAACGAGTAGAACACAAAGGAGTTGTGGGCGTGGGTATATACATATTGCTTGCCGTCACTAGTTGATTCTTGATTTAGTGGTATTGTTGGATGAAGCGGCTCAGACCGACATTACGCGTACACTTATGCGAGACTGGTTCTACTGATATGTGATACGTCTCCAACGTATCTATAATTTTTGATTGCTCCATGCTATATTATCTACTGTTTTAGGCAATATTGGGCTTTATTATCCACTTTTATATTACTTTTGGGACTAACCTATTAACCGGAGGCCCAGCCCAGATTTGTTGTTTTATGCCTATTTCAGTGTTTCGAAGAAAAGGAATATCAAACAGAGTCGAAACGGAATGAAATCAACTAGAGAAGTTATTTTTGGAAGGAAACACACCTGATGGACTTGGACCCCACGTCAAGGAAGGAACGAGGTGCTCACGAGGGTGGGGGGCGCCCCACCCCTAGGGCGCGCCCCCCTGTCTCATGGGGCCCTCGTGGCTCCCCTGACGTACTTCTTCCGCCTATATAACTCCACGTACCCTAAAACTTCCAGAACGTAAGATAGATCGGGAGTTCCGCCGCCAGAAGCCTCCGTAGCCACCAAAAATCAATCGGGACCCTGTTCCGGCACCCTGCCGGAGGGGGGAACCCTCACTGGTGGCCATGTTCATCATTCCGGCGCTCTCCATGACGAGGAGAGAGTAGTTCTCCCTCGGGGCTGAGGGTATGTACCAGTAGCTATGTGTTTGATCTCTCTCTCTCTCTCTCTCTCGTGTTCTTGATTTGGCACGATCTTGATGTATCGCGAGCTTTGCTATTATAGTTGGATCTTATGTTTCTCCTCCCCCTCTTCTCTCTTGTAATGAATTGAGTTTTCCCTTTGAAGTTATCTTATCGGATTGAGTCTTTAAAGACTTGAGAACACTTGATGTATGTCTTGCCGTGGATATTTGTGGTGACAATGGGATACCATGTGCCACTTGATGTATGTCTTGGTGACCAACTTGCGGGTTTCGTGACATTGGGAACCTATGCATAGGGGTTGGCACATGTTTTCGTCGTGATTCTCCGGTAGAACTTTGGGGCACTCCTTGAGGTCCTTTGTGTTGGTTGAATAGATGAATCTGAGATTGTGTGACGCATATCGTATAATCATACCCACGGATACTTGAGGTGACATTTGAGTATCTAGGTGACATTAGGGTTTTGGTTGATTTGTGTCTTAAGGTGTTATTCTAGTACGAACTATAGGGCTGTTTGTGACACTTATAGGAATAGCCCAACGGATTGATTGGAAAGAATAACTTTGAGTTGGTTTCGTACCCTACCATAATCTCTTCGTTCGTTCTCCGCTATTAGTGACTTTGGAGTGACTCTTTGTTGCATGTTGAGGGATAGTGATGTGATCCAATTATGTTAGTATTGTTGAGGGGACTTGCACTAGTGAAAGTATGAACCCTAGGCCTTATTTCCACGCATTGCAATACCGTTTACACTCACTTTTATCACTTGCTACCTTGCTATTTTTATTATTTCAGATTACAAAAACTTTATCTACTATCCATATTGCACTTGTATCACCATCTCTTCGCCGAACTAGTGCACCTATACAATTTACCATTGTATTGGGTGTGTTGGGGACACAAGAGACTCTTTGTTATTTGGTTGCAGGGTTGCTTGAGAGAGACCATCTTCATCCTACGGCTCCTACGTATTGATAAATCTTAGGTCATCCACTTGAGGGAAATTTGCTATTGTCCTACAAACCTCTGCACTTGGAGGCCCAACAACGTCTACAAGAAGAAGGTTGTGTAGTAGACATCAAGCTCTTTTCTGGCACCGTTGCCGGGGAGGTTAGCGCTTGAAGGTATATCTTTAGATCCTGCAATCGAGTCTTTTAGTTTCTTGTTTTATGACTAGTTTAGTTTATAAAAGAAAACTATAAAGAAATGGAATTGAGTTTGTCTCATACGCTTTACCTTTTTAATATCTTTCGTGAGTATGATGGAAAGGATAATTGTGCTCAAGTGCTAGAAGAAGAAATCTATAAAATGTTTGGCACTAAATATTTGAATGATGAGCATGATTGCAATGTTGTTAGTATGGATTCCTTGAATATCCATGATGCTAATGATATGCAAAGCCACAAGCTTGGGGAAGCTATGTTTGATGAAGATGATATTTTTGTCCCCAAGCTTTGATGAGAAAATTTACTATGATGAAAGCATGCCTCCTATCTATGATGATTATTGTGATGACACGTATGCTTTAAAGAATAATGATAACCATGAAACTTGTCATCTTGATCTTAATTTTCAATCACATGATAGTTATTTTGTTGAGTTTGCTCCCACTATTATTCATGAGAAGAATTTGCTTATGTGGAGAGTAGTAAATTTTCTATGCTTGCAGATCATGAAAAGAATGCTTTAGGTGCTGGTTATATTGTTGAATTCATTCATGATGCTACTGAAAATTATTATGAGGGAGTAACATATGCTTGTAGGAATTGCAATAATATCAAGTTTCCTCTCTATGTGCTTAAAATTTTGAAGTTATGCTTGTTTTACCTCCCTATGCAAGTTGATTCTTGTTCCCATAAGTTGTTTGCTCACAAAATCCCTATGCATAGGAAGTATGTTAGACTTAAATGTGCTAGTCATATTCTTCATGATGCTCTCTTTATGTTACAATTCTTATCTTTTATGTGAGCATCGTTGAAATCATCATGCCTAGCTAGGGGCACTAAACGATAGCGCTTGTTGGGAGGCAACCCAATTTTATTTTAGTTCCTTGCTTTTTGTTCCTGTTTAGTAATAAATAATTCATCTAGCCTCTGTTTAGATGTGGTTTTATATGTTTAATTAGTGTTTGTGCCAAGTAGAACCTTTGGGAAGACTTGGGGGAAGTCTTGTTGATCATGCTGTCAAAAACAGAAACTTTAGCGCTCACGAGAATTGTTGCCATTTTTATTTGGAGAGTTCTATTTAGTTAATTATTTTTTCAGATGATTAATAGATAAATTCTTCAGGTCCAGCAATTTATTTGAGAATTTTATGAGTTCCAGAAGTATACGTTTGATCCAGATTACTACAGACTGTTCTGTTTTTGACAGATTCTGTTTTTCATGTGTTGTTTACTTATTTTTATGAATCTATGGCTAGTAAAATAGTTTATAAACCATATAGAAGTTGGAATACAGTAGTTTTAACACCAATATAAATAAAGAATGAGTTCATTACAGTACCTTGAAGTGGTGATTTAGTTTCTTATACTAACGGAGCTGACGAGTTTTCTACTTTAAGTTTTGTGTTGTGAAGTTTTCAAGTTTTGGGTAAGGATTCGATGGACTATGGAACAAGGAGTGGTAAGAGCCTAAGATTTGGGATTCCCAAGGAACCCCAAGGTAATATTCAAGGACAACGAAGAGCCTAAGCTTGGGGATGCCCCGGAAGGCATCCCCTCTTTCGTCTTCGTTCATCGGTAACTTTACTTGGAGCTATATTTTTATTCACCACATGATATGTGTTTTGCTTGGAGCGTCAATTTATTTTGTTAGGATTTTCTTGCTGTTATTTAGAACAATGTTTTGCATCTTTTATTTCAATATAAGTGGCATTGATAGTCTTTACTATGCCTATTTTAGAAGTCTACATGTTGCTGTTTGAAAACAGAAAGTTTACCGCTGTTGCAATAATTCCCTAGAAAAGTCAGAATGTGATAAAATGTTGAAACCTTTTGCATATTAAGATATGATAAACTTACTACAGTGGGAATTTTCTTTCATAATTTTTGGAGTTAGGGAAGTATGGATGTTGCAGCATTCTTTACAGACTATCCTGTTTAGGAAGATTGCTGTTATGTTTGCATTGTTTGCATATGTTTGCTTCTTTAATGATTCTATTTGAGGATAGGACTATTAAATATGCAGAGGCATTTAGTATGCAATTTTGAATAATAATTTCTGTGATTTTCTACAGTAGAGTATGATAAGGTTTTGGCAATGGTTTATACTAACTTATCTCACGAGTCCTTGTTGAGTTTTGTGTGGATGAAGCTTTTGAGATTTAGGGAGACCGTGATATGAGAGGAATTAAGGAGACACAAAAGCTCAAGCTTGGGGATGCCCAAGGCACCCCAAGATAATATTTCAAGAAGTCTCAAGCATCTAAGCTTGGGGATGCCCCGGTTGGCATCCCACCTTTCTTCTTCAACAACTATTGGTTAGTGTCGGTTGATCCTAAGTTTTTGCTTCTTCACATGATGTTTGCTATTCTTAGAATGTCATTTTATTTTGCTTTGCTTGCTGTTTGAATAGAATACCAAGATCTGAAATTATTAAATGTTAGAGAGTCTTCACATAGTTGCATAATTATTCGACTACTCATTGATCTTCACTTATATCTTTCGGAGTAGTTTGTCATTTGCTCTAGTGCTTCACTTATATCCTTTTAGAGCATGGTGGTAGTTTTATTTTGAAGAAATAGATGAACTCTCATGCTTCACTTAGATTATTTTGAGAGTCTTAAATAGCATGGTAATGTGCTTAAAAATCCTAATATGCTAGGTATTCAAGAATAATAAAATTCTCTTATGAGTGTGTTGAATACTATCAGAAGTTTGATACTTGATAATTGTTTTGAGATATGGAGATGGTGATATTAGAGTCATGCTAGTTGAGTGGTTATAAATTTGAGAAATACTAGTATTGAAGTTTGTGATTCCCGTAGCATGCACGTATGGTGAACCGTTATGTGACGAAGTCGGAGCATGCTTTATTTATTGATTGTCTTCCTTATGAGTGGCGGTCGGGGACGAGCGATGGTCTTTTCCAACCAATCTATCCCCCTAGGAGCATGCGCGTAATACTTTGCTTTGATAACTTCTAGATTTTTGCAATAAGTATGTGAGTTCTTTATGACTAATGTTGAGTCCATGGATTATACGCACTCTCACCCTTTCACCTTTGCTAGCCTCTCTAGTAGCGCGCAACTTTTGCCAGTACCATAAACCCACCATATACCTTCCTCAAAACAGCCACCATACCTACCTATTATGGCATTTCCATAGCCATTCCGAGATATATTGCCATGCAACTTTCCACCGTTCCATTATTATGACACGCTTCATCATTGTCATATTGCTAGCATGATCATGTAGTTGACATAGTATTTGTGGCAAAGCCACCGTTCATAATTCTTTCATACATGTCACTCTTGATTCATTGCATATCCAGGTACACCGCCGGAGGCATTCATATAGAGTCATCTTTGTTCTAGTATCGAGTTGTATCATCGAGTTGTAAATAAATAGAAGTGTGATGATCATCATTCAATAGAGCATTGTCCCCCCAAAAAAGGCTAAATAAAAAAGGAAGGCCAAAAAAAGGCCAAATAAAAAAAATAAAAAAATAAAAGGGACAATGCTACTATCCTTTTACCACACTTGTACTTCAAAGTAGCACCATGTTCTTCATATAGCGAGTCTCATATATTGTGCGTCAAAGTAGCACCATGTTCTTCATATGGAGAGTCTCTTGTTTTGTCATTTTCATATACTAGTGGGAATTTTTCATTATAGAACTTGGCTTGTATATTCCAATAATGGGCCTCCTCAAGTGCCCTAGGTCTTCGTGGGCAAGCAAGTTGGATGCACACCCACTAGTTTCTTTTGTTGAGCTTTCATACTTTTATAGCTCTAGTGCATCCGTTGCATGGAAATCCCTACTCACTCACATTGATATCTATTGATGGGCATCTCCATAGCCCGTTGATGTGCCTAGTTGATGTGAGACTATCTTCTCCCTTTTTGTCTTCTCCACAACCACCATTCTATTCCACCTATAGTGCTATGTTCATGGCTCACACTCATGTATTGCGTGAAGATTGAAAAAGTTTGAGAACATCAAAAGTATGAAACAATTGCTTGGCTTGTCATCGGGGTTGTGCATGATTTAAATATGTTGTGTGGTGAAGATGGAGCATAGCCAGACTATATGATTTTATAGGGATAACTTTCTTTGGCCATGTTATTTTGAGAAGACATGATTGCTTTGTTAGTATGCTTGAAGTATTATTATTTTTATGTCAATATGAACTTTTGTCTTGAATCTTTCGAATATGAATATTCATGCCACAATTAAGAAGAATTACATTGAAATTATGCCAACTAGCATTCCACATCAAAAATTATCTTTTTTATCATTTACCTACTCGAGGACGAGCATGAATTAAGCTTGGGGATGCTTGATACGTCTCCAATGTATCTATAATTTTTGATTGCTCCATGCTATATTATCTACTGTTTTAGGCAATATTGGGCTTTATTATCCACTTTTATGTTACTTTTGGGACTAACCTATTAACCGGAGGCCTAGCCCAGATTTGCTGTTTTATGCCTATTTCAGTGTTTCGAAGAAAAGAAATATCAAACGGAGTCAAAAAGGAACGAAATCAACTAGAGAAGTTATTTTTGGAAGGAAACACACCTGATGGACTTGGACCCCACGTCAAGGAAGGAACGAGGTGCTCACGAGGGTGGGGGGCGTGCCCCCCCTAGGGCGCGCCCCCTGTCTCGTGGGGCCCTCGTGGCTCCCCTGACGTACTTCTTCCGCCTATATAACTCCACGTACCCTAAAACTTCCAGAACACAAGATAGATCGGGAGTTCCGCCGCCAGAAGCCTCCGTAGCCACCAAAAGTCAATCGGGACCCTGTTCCGGCACCCTGCCGGAGGGGGGAACCCTCACTGGTGGCCATGTTCATCATCCCGGCGCTCTCCATGACGAGGAGGGAGTAGTTCTCCCTCGGGGCTGAGGGTATGTACCAGTAGCTATGTGTTTGATCTCTCTCTCTCTCTCTCTCTCGTGTTCTTGATTTGGTACGATCTTGATGTATCGCGAGCTTTGCTATTATAGTTGGATCTTATGTTTCTCCTCCCCCTCTTCTCTCTTGTAATGAATTGAGTTTCCCCTTTGAAGTTATCTTATCGGATTGAGTCTTTAAAGACTTGAGAACACTTGATGTATGTCTTGCCGTGGATATCTGTGGTGACAATGGGATACCATGTGCCACTTGATGTATGTCTTGGTGACCAACTTGCGGGTTTCGTGACATTGGGAACCTATGCATAGGGGTTGGCACATGTTTTCGTCGTGATTCTCCGGTAGAACTTTGGGGCACTCCTTGAGGTCCTTTGTGTTGGTTGAATAGATGAATCTGAGATTGTGTGACGCATATCGTATAATCATACCCACGGATACTTGAGGTGACATTGGAGTATCTAGGTGACATTAGGGTTTTGGTTGATTTGTGTCTTAAGGTGTTATTCTAGTACGAACTCTAGGGCTGTTTGTGACACTTATAGGAATAGCCTAACGGATTGATTGGAAAGAATAACTTTGAGGTGGTTTCGTACCCTACCATAATCTCTTCGTTCGTTCTCCGCTATTAGTGACTTTGGAGTGACTCTTTGTTGCATGTTGAGGGATAGTTATGTGATCCAATTATGTTAGTATTGTTGAGGGAACTTGCTCTAGCGAAAGTATGAACCCTAGGACTTATTTCCACGCATTGCAATACCGTTTACGCTCAGTTTTATCACTTGTTACCTTGCTGTTTTTATTATTTCAAATTACAAAAACTATTATCTACTATCCATATTGCACTTGTATCACCATATCTTCGCCGAACTAGTGCACCTATACAATTTACCATTGTATTGGGTGTGTTGGGGACACAAGAGACTCTTTGTTATTTGGTTGCAGGGTTGCTTGAGAGAGACCATCTTCATCCTACGCCTCCTACGGATTGATAAACCTTAGGTCATCCACTTGAGGGAAATTTGCTACTGTCCTACAAACCTCTGCACTTGGAGGCCCAACAACGTCTACAAGAAGGTTGTGTAGTAGACATCAACATGCTTCGCACACAGGTGGCTAGTGGGTGTCTGTTTCTCCAACTTTAGTTGAATCGGTTTCAATGAACAAGGTTATTTCTGAAGATCAAAAAGCAATCACTATACTATGTTGTGGTTTTGACGCGTAGGTAAGAACAATTCTTGCAAGAAGCCCGTAGCATCCACGTAAAACTTGCAACAACAAAGTAGAGGACGTCTAACTTGTTTTTGCAGGGCATGTTGTGATGTGATATGGTCAAGATGTGATTATATAAATTGTTGTATGACATGATCATGTTTTGTAACACGGTTATCGGCAACTGACAGGAGCCATATGGTTGTCGCTTTATTGTATGAAATGCAATCGCCATGTAATTGCTTTACTTTATCACTAAGCGGTAGCAATAGTCGTGGAAGCAATAGTTGGCGAGACGGCAATGATGCTTCGATGGAGATCAAGGTGTCAAGCCGGTGATGATGGTGATCATCACGATGCTTTGGAGATGGAGATCAAAGGCACAAGATGATGATGGCCATATCATATCACTTATTTGATTACATGTGATGTTTATCCTTTATGCATCTTATTTTGCTTAGTTCGGCGGTAGCATTATAAGATGATCTCTCACTAAATTTCAAGGTACAAGTGTTCTCCCTGAGTATGCACCGTTGCTACAGTTCGTCGTGCCGAGACACCACGTGATGATCGGGTGTGATAAGCTCTAGGTTTACATACAACGGGTGCAAGCCAGTTTTGCACAAGCAAAATACTCGGGTTAAACTTGACGAGCCTAGCATATGCAGACATGGCCTCGGAACACTAAGACCGAAAGGTCGAGCATGAATCATATAGAAGATATGATCAACATAGTGATGTTTACCATTGAAAACTACTCCATCTCACGTGATGATCGGACATGGTTTAGTTGATACAGATCACGTGATCACTTAGATGATTAGAGTGATGTCTATCTAAGTGGGAGTTCTTAAGTAATATGATTAATTGAACTTTAATTTATCATGAACTTAGTCCTGGTAGTTTTTGCATATCTATGCTGTAGATCAATAGCTCGCGTATAGCTCCCCTGCTTTATTTTTTGATATGTTCCTAGAGAAAAATAAGTTGAAAGATGATAGTAGCAATGATGCGGACTAGCTCCGTGATCTGAGGATTATCCTCATTGCTGCATAGAAGAATTATGTCCTTGATGCACTTTTAGGTGACAGACCTATTGCAGGAGCGGATGCAGACGTTATGAACGTTTGGCAAGCTCGGTATGATGACTACTTGATAGTTTAGTGCGCCATGCTTTACGACTTAGAACCGGGACTTCAAAAACTGTTTTGAATGCCACGGAACATATAAGATGTTCCAAGAGCTGAAATTGGTATTTCAGACTCATGCCCGTTTCAAGAGGTATGAGACCTCTGACAGTACTTTGCCTACAAGATGGAGGAGAATAGCTCAACCAGTGAGCATGTGCTCAGATTGTCTGGGTACTAGAATTGCTTGAATCAAGTGGGAGTTAATCTTCCAGATAAGATAGTGATTGACAGAGTTCTCTAGTCACCATCACCAAGTTACTGGAATTTAGTGATGAACTATAATGTGCTAGGGATGACGTAAAATGATTCCCGAGCTCTTCGCGATGCTGAAATCAGCGAAGGTAGAAATCAAGAAAAGCATCAAGTGTTGATGGTTGACAAGACCACTAGTTTCAAGTAAAAGGGCAAGGGAAAGAAAGGGAACTTCAAGAATAATGGCAATCAAGTTGCCACTCCCATGAAGAAGCCCAAAGCTAGACCCAAGCCTGCAACTGAGTGCTTCTACTACAAAGGAACTGGTCACTAGGAAGCGGAATTTCCCCAAATACTTGGCGGATAAGAAGGATGGCAAAGTGAACAAAAGTATATATGATATACATGTTATTGATGTGTACTTTACTAGTGCTCATAGTAACCCCTGGGTATTTGATACTGGTTCAGTTGCTATGACTAGTAACTCGAAACAGGAGTTGCAAAATGAACAGAGACTAGTTAAGGACAAGGTGACGATGTGTGTTGGAAATAATTCCAAGGCACACTCCTTTTTACCTTCGGGATTAGTGTTGAACCTAAAATAAATGTTATTTGGTGTTTATGTTGAGCATGAATATGACTGGATCATGTTTATTGCAATACGGTTATTCATTTAAGTCAAAGAATAATTGTTGTTCTGTTTACATGAATAAAACTTTCTATGGTCATACACTTAATATAAATGGTTTATTGAATCTCGATCGTAGTGATAGTGATAGGTCATATTGATGCCAAAAGATGCAAAGTTGATAATGATAGTGCAACATACTTGTGGCACTGCCGTTTAGGTCATATTGGTGTAAAGTGCATGAAGAAACTCCATGCGGATGGACTTTTGGAATCACTTGATTATTGATACGACTCCATCGTATCTACTTTTCCAAACACTTTTGCCCTTGTTTTGGACTCTTACTTGCAGGATTTGAATGGAACTAACCCGGACTGACGCTGTTTTCAGCAGAATTGCCATGGTGTTATTTTTGTGCAGAAATAAAAGTTCTCGGAATGACCTGAAAATCAACGGAGAATTATTTTCGAATATATAAAAAATACTGGAAGGAAGATCCATGTCAGGGGGGCCTCCACCTGTCCACGAGGGTGGGGGAGCGCCCCCCTGCCTCGTGGGCCCCCTGACGCTCCACCAACCTCAACCCTGACTCCATATATTCACTTTCGAGGAGAAAAAACCAGGGAGAAGGATTCATCACGTTTTATGATACGGAGCAGCCGCCAAGCCCTAAACTCTCTCGGGAGGGCTGATCTGGAGTCCGTTCGGGGCTCCGGAGAGGGGAATCCGTCGCCATCGTCATCATCAACCATCCTCCATCACCAATTTCATGATTCTCACCGCCGTGCGTGAGTAACTCCATCGTAGGCTTGCTGGACGGTGATGGGTTGGATGAGATTTATCATGTAATTGAGTTAGTTTTGTTAGGGTTTGATCCCTAGTATCCACTATGTTCTGAGATTGATGTTGCTATGACTTTGTTATGCTTAATGCTTGTCACTAGGGCCCGAGTACCATGATTTCAGATCTGAACCTATTATGTTTTCATCAATATATGAGAGTTCTCGATCCTATCTTGCAAGTCTATAGTCACCTATTATGTGTTATGATTCGTTAACCCCGAAGTGACAATAATCGGGATACTTACCGGTGATGACCATAGTTTGAGGAGTTCATGTATTCACTATGTGTTAATGCTTTGTTCCGGTACTCTATTAAAAGGAGGCCTTAATATCCCTTAGTTTTCGCTAGGACCCCGCTGCCATGGGAGGGTAGGACAAAAGATATCATGCAAGTTCTTCTCCATAAGTACGTATGACTATATTCGGGATACATGCCTACATTACAATGATGAATTGGAGCTAGTTCTGTGTCACCCTAGGTTATGACAGTTACATGATGAACCGCATCCGGCATAATTCTCTATCACCGATCCATTGCCTACGAGCATTCCATATATTTTTCTTTGCTTATTTACCTTTCCGTTGCTATTGTTACAATCACTATAAAACACCAAAATATTACTTTTGCTACCGTTACCTTTTACCACCGTTACCACTACTATCATATTACTTTGCTACTAAATACCTTGCTGTAGATATTAAGTTTCCAAGTGTGGTTGAATTGACAACTCAGCTGCTAATACTTGAGAATATTCTTTGGCTCCCCTTGTGTCGAATCAATAAATTTGGGTTGAATACTCTACCCTCGAAAACTGTTGTGATCCCCTATACTTGAGGGTTATCAAGACTATTTTCTGGCGCCGTTGACGGGGAGCATAACTCTATTCTTTGAGTCACTTGGGAATTATATCTTCTTATCATTTTGAAGAACTTGAAAGATACAAGAACCAAGATTTATCCCTCAACTACGAGGGGAGGTAAGGAACTGCCATCTAGCTCTGCACTTGATTCACCTTCTTTTTGAGTATGCTTGCGACACCCAAACCTGCTTCTGCTATCAATTATGATATGTTGCATGTTATTGATGATGCCACTTCTCCTATGCATAATACTTATGATGAAACTACTTCTATGCTCGATACTACTGTGCCACTTGGTGAATTTCTTGATGAACAACTTGCTAGGGCTAGAGAGAATGAAATTATTGAAACTAATAATATTGATGAAAGGGATGATGAAGACTCTCCCCATAGATATGAATTGCATGTTGTGCCTGAGGGCTATGTTATGGATGAAGAAACTACTAGAGATTTTCTTGCTTGCAATGATAGGAGTGATCTTAAGAAATTATTAGCTAAGCGGAAACAAAAAACTCTGAATGCTAGAATGAAATATGATCCTGCTTATGCTACTTCACCTATCTTTGTTACTGATAAGGATTATGATTTCTCTGTTGATCCTGAGATAATTACTTTGGTTGAATCAGATCCTTTCTATGGCTATGAATCTGAAAGTGTTGTGGCACATCTTACTAAATTAAATGATATAGCCACCCTGTTCACTAATGATGAGAAAACTCGCTATTATTATATCCTTAAATTATTTCCGTTCTCATTAAAGGGTGATGCTAAGATATGATTTAATTCTCTTGATCCTGGTTGTGTGCGTAGTCCCCAGGGTACGATTTATTACTTCTTTGCTAAATATTTCCCCGCTCATAAGAAACAAGCTGCTTTAAGGGAAATATTTTTTTTTTGCAAATTGACGAAGAGAGTCTCCCACAAGCTTGGGGGAGGCTTCTCCGATTACTTAATGCTTTGCCTGATCATCCTATTAAGAAAAATGAAATACTTGATATCTTTTATAATGGACTAACTGATGCTTCTAGAGACCACCTGGATAGTTGTGCTGGTTGTGTTTTTAGGGAAAGAACACCAGATGAAGCTGAAATTTTATTGAATAATATGTTGACTAATGAAAATAATTGGACACTTCCTGACCCAATTCCTTATCCAATTCCTGCACCAACTCCTAAGCCAACTCCGAAGAAAAGGGGTATTCTATTTCTCAGCCCTGAAGATATGCAAGAGGCAAAGAAATCTATGAAAGAAAAAGGTATTAAAGCTGAAGATGTTAAGAATGTACCTCCTATTGAAGAAATACATGGTCTTAATTTACCGCCTGTTGAAGAAATACATGGTCTTAATCCATCACCTATTGAAGAAATACATGTCCTTGATAACCCAACACAGGTAGTAAAGGTAAATTCTCTCTATAGATATGATAAAGCTGAAATCCCATTTACTAAGTTTGCTAGCCCATGCTTGGATAAGTTTGATGACTTTATGGATAAACAAGAAAACTTCAATGCTTATTTGGGTAGAGAATTAAAACGCAATGCTGATATGCTTGAACACTTGGGTGATTATATGGCTAATATTAAAGGTGAACTTAAACTTATTAGTAAACATGCTTCTATGGTTACCACTCAAGTAGAACAAGTACTTAAAGCTCAGAATGATTTGCTCAATGAATTAAATAGTAAGAAAAATGATAATGATGTTAGAGTTATGACTAGAGGTGGTTAAATGACTCAGGAACCTTTATATCCTGAGGGCCATCCTAAGAGAATTGAGCAAGATTCTCAAAGAACTAATATTGATACACATAGTCCTACTAAGAGGAAGAAAAAGAAAAATGATAGGACTTTGCATGCTTCTAGTGAACCTGTTATTGACACACCTGAGAATCCTAACGATGTTTCTATTTCTGATGCTAAAACACAATCTGGTAATGAACATGAACCTAGTAATAATGTTAATGATGATGTTCAAGTTGATGCTCAACCTAGCAATGATAATGATGTAGAGATTGAACCCGCTGTTGATCTTGATAACCCACAATCAAAGAATCAACGTTATGATAAGAGAGACTTTGTTGCTAGGAAGCACGGTAAAGAAATAGAACCATGGGTTCAGAAATCCATGCCTTTTCCTCCTAAACCATCCAGGAAAAAGGATGATGAGGATTTTGAGCGCTTTGTTGAAATGATTAGACCTATCTTCTTGCGTATGCGTTTGACTGATATGCTTAAAATGAATCCTTATGCTAAGTACATGAAAGAAATTGTTACTAATAAAAGAAAGATACTGGAAGCTCAAATTTCCACCATGCTTGCTAATTATACTTTTAAGGGTGGAATACCTAAGAAACTAGGAGATCCCGGAGTACCAACTATACCATGCTCCATTGAAGGAAACTATGTTAAAACTGCTTTATGTGATCTTGGAGCCGGTGTTAGTGTTATGCCTCTCTCTTTATATCATAGACTTGATTTGAATAAGTTGACACCTGCTGAAATATCTTTGCAAATGGCTGATAAATCAACTGCTATACCTGTCGGTATTTGTTAGGATGTGCCTGTTGTGGTTGCAAACGTGACTATTTTAACGAACTTTGTTATTCTTGATATTCCCGAGGACGATAGTATGTCTATTATCTTGGAAGACCCTTTTTGAATACTGTAGGGGCTGTTATTGATTGCACTAAAGGAAATGTCACTTTTCATGTAAATGGTAATGAGCATACGATACACCTTCTGAGGAAACAACCTCAAGTCCACAGTATCAACTCTATTGGAAAAATTCCATCGATTATTTTTGGAGGTTTTGAATTTCCTCTTCCTACTGTCAAGAAGAAATATGATATTCTTATTGTTGGGGATGTGCATATCCCCATTGAGGTAACCTAGTGTTATTCAAAAATTCTCCGGTTCCATGTTATTCGGAATGAGTTTGTTAACAAGACCCGCTCAACCTTGTTAGTGGATTCCTTTTGATGAGCATGAGATGGATGAATTTAGAAAACACAACTTTCTGTACCCACTTTTTACTTTCTGTTATTTATATTAAATAAAGCAAAAATAGTAATTTTTGTCTGTTTTCTTAATTATCAATGCAATTAAAAATACCCCAAAATAAAAGTTCTCCAAATGCCCTGAAATTTAAATATGATTTTTTCTGGAATATTTGAGAATATCTGACACTGAGAACACAGCAGGGGGAGCAAGCACCTGGCCATGAGGGTGGAGGGCGTGCCCTACCCCCTGGGCGCGCCCCCTGCCTCGTGGGCCCATGGTGACTCCCCTCCACTTATTCCAGCTACCACACACTCTTTCTTCCTCCCACAAACATCACTAACCAGCTCAAACCCAAGTCCAAGCTCATTTTGCTGCCATTTTCGATCTCCTTGCTCAAAGCACCTCTCACAAAACTGCTTTGGGGGATTGTTCCTTGGTATGTGACTCCTCCAATGGTCCAATTAGTTTTTGTTCTAGTGTTTTATTCATTGCATATTTTTGCTGCTTAGGTGACCTTGTTCTTGAGCTTTCATGTCAAATTTATATGGTCAAAAGTAGTTTTGATTCATATTATTGCTTCTAGGCACTTGTAGGAGTAGTTGCTATCAATTTTGTTGAGTTTGGTTCACTTTTATTTTGAAGTTACTAAAATTTCAGAATTTTTTCAGAGGAAGAAATATGTTTAGGAAAGTGTACCAAGGTGGTCCTTCAAGGAAGCAAGGACCCAGGCTCGCAATACGCGATGCCGATGATGAACCACTGAGCGAAGCTCAAGTGCGGGCTTGTGAATGGCCTTCAGAGGACTTTATGGATCGAGCAGGAATCAAGAAAGAATTTAACGCGTATGTGCGTAATGCCAACCTTGAGAGCTTCGAGGCAGATAAGTGCCGCCAATACCACTATCTCACTGATTCCTTTGTGAGGAGGTTTGAATTTTCATTGTCATGCAATTCTCAAACTACCCTGTTTGATCTCTATGAAAATTCTTATACTATGGACTCAGAGGATTTTAACACTGCTTCCAAACTTCCACAATGGGGTATTCCTAATGAACCTCGCAAATCTGAATTTAGAGATTTTCTTGCTAGTAGAACTGTGGGGGAATCTAGAGACATAACACAATCTACCATAGGGAGCATTCATTTTCCTACTATACATTATTTTGCTCTCTTCATAGGTAGATGCATTAATGGTAAAGATGAAGCATGTCACATGTGTGTGCCTGATCTTAGCGTTCTCAGAAGCACTATTTTAGGAGATAAACAATACAACTTGGGGGCTATCGTTGCACGTAGGTTGCATAATGATCATACTCATGGAGATTTCTTTGGTGGAATTTATGCAACCCGTCTAGCTAATTTTCTTGGTATACCCATACGTAGGCATGATATTGAGTTGCCTCTTGTTTATTTAGATTATGAGGCCATGGTTCGTCATCAGTTTGTTGAGAGGAACGATCAGTTCCTCCAGTACCGACTAATCATTGACAGACGACACACCTATCAGGTCGCTCTCCCTGCTCCTGCTTTCTTTGACTCTCAGGCAAAAGGGAGACATGTTATAACCAGGGAGGAGGCGGACGAGTATAAGAGGAGGATGGACATGGACCGTCTCCAAGTAGCAGCTCATGAGGCAATAGCTGTTGCATCTCAGTACGAGCCCAACTACAACCTTGGATATCCGCTAGGCCAGCCGTGGCCATAGACCAACTTAGGCCAAAAGCCTAAGCATGGGGGAGTACGTATTTCTCAACGACATTACATTCATGTTCACACACTCATTGCTAGTTGTCGGTGCTCATACTTTTTCATTGTATCATCCATGCTAGTTTATTTTCCTTTTTATGCTTTCTTCTTGTGTGTTTAATAAACCTTAAGAAAAACAAAAAAAATAGTTGTAACTTTTAGTTAGTTTACTTTCCATGCTTGTAGTAGTAATTAAAAAGAAAACCCAAAAAGATTTCTCGTTCTTCTTTTGCTTGCTGGGAGCTTTCCCGTGTAAATAGTTTTATTTATTTTCTTGTTGTTTGGGGGTCAAGAGGAGAAGACCATAATTAAAATGTTAAAGGGGCTCTTATATGCATTATTGTTGATCTGACAAAGAGCCCATATTACCTTGTCTTCTCTCTTGAATTGAATACTTGCAGATTCCAGCTTAGTCCAATGCACGTGCACTATTATTATTATCCACACTATTCGGTCGTGCAAGTGAAAGGCAATAATGATGATTATATGATGAACTTATTGAGATGAGAAAAGCTGGTATGAACTCGACCTCTATTGTTTTTGTAAATATGATTATTCCATCGTTCCTGATTCAGCCTATTATGAATAAACATGTTTGCAATGACAATTAGAGATTATAGTTGCTTATGCCATGCTTAATTAGCTAGGAGCTTATAATGGTTTACCTTGCATGCCAACATGCTATTAAAATGGTTGTGATGTGGTATGATAGGGCGGTATCCTCTTTTGAACGATTCGAGTGGCTTGGCTTGGGACATGTTCACGCATGTAGTTGAAACAAAATCAACATAGCCTCTATGATATTTATGTTCATGGTGCATTATATCCTACTCATGTTTACATTCGGTGTTGATTAATTTTAATGCATGTTCATGACTGTTGTCGCTCTCTAGCTGGTCGCTTCCCAGTCTTTTGCTAGCCTTCACTTGTAATAAGCGGGAATACTGCTTGTGCATCCAATTCCATAAACCCCAAAGTTATTTCATATGATTCCACCATACCTACCTATATACGGTATCTACCTGCCGTTCCATGTAAATTTGTATGTGCCAAACTCTAAACCTTCAAATAAACATTCTGTTTTGTATGCTCGAATAGCTCATGTATCAACTAGGGCAGTCTGTATCTTCCATGTTAGGCAGGTTATTCTCAAGAGGACTGGACTCCGCTCCTCACTGACGAGAAAATGGCTGGTCACCGGGATGCCCAGTCCCATGCTTTATGCAAATCAAACCAAAATAACTGCAAACAAAACTCCCCCGGGACTCTTGTTAGTTGGAGGCACTCGTTGTTTCGAGCAAGCCATGGATTGGTGCTTGTTGGTGGAGGAGGAGTATAAACTTTACCATTCTGTTTGGGAACCGCCTATAATGTGTGTAGCATGGAAGATATAGCAATCTCTTGGTTGTTATGTTGACAATGAAAGCATGCCGCTCAAAATATTATTCATATCTATTTCAAAACCGAGCTCTGGCACCTCTACAAGTCCCTGCTTCCCTCTGCGAAGGGCCTATCTATTTACTTTTATGTTGAGTCATCATCCTCTTATTAAAAAGCACCAGTTGGAGAGCACCACTATCATTTGCATTCATTACTATTAGTTTACATTGAGTATGACTTGACTGGATCTCTTTTACCATGAATTACAATGTCTAGTCAGTCCTTGATCTTTAAAGGTGCTCTGCATTTATGTTTTGCGGTCTCAGAAAGGGCTAGCGAGATACCATCATGTTATATCATATCATGATTGTTTTGAGAAAGTATTGTCATCCGAGATTTATTATTATTGCTCGCTAGTTGATTATGCCATTGATATGAGTAAACATGAGACCTAAGTGTTATTGTGAATATGGTTAGTTCATAATCTTTGCTGAAAACTTGAATGCTAGCTTTACATACTTGCAACAACGAGAGCAAACCGAGTTTGTAAAAGTTTTTCTTTATCACTTTCAGTTTATCAACTGAATTGCTTGAGGACAAGCAAAGGTTTAAGTTTGGGGGAGTTGATACGTCTCCGTCGTATCTACTTTTCCAAACACTTTTGCCCTTGTTTTGGACTCTAACTTGCATGATTTGAATGGAACTAACCCGGACTGACGTTGTTTTCAGCAGAATTGCCATGGTGTTATTTTTGTGTAGAAATAAAAGTTCTCGGAATGACATGAACATCAACGAAGAATTATTTTGGAATATATAAAACATACTGGAAGGAAGATCCACGTCAGGGGGGCTCCACCTGTCCACGAGGGTGGGGGGCGCGCCCTACCCCCTGGGCGCGCCCCCTGGCTCGTGGGCCCGCTGACGCTCCTATGACCTCAACCCTGACTCCATATATTCACTTTCGGGGAGAAAAAAACCAGGGAGAAGGATTCATCGCGTTTTACGATACGGAGCCACCGCCAAGCCCTAAACTCTCTCGGGAGGGCCGATCTGGAGTCCGTCCGGGGCTCCGGAGAGGGGAATCCGTCGCCATCGTCATCATCAACCATCCTCCATCAACAATTTCATGATGCTCACTGCCGTGCGTGAGTAATTCCATCGTAGGCTTGCTAGACGGTGATGGGCTGGATGAGATTTATCATGTAATCGAGTTAGTTTTTTAGGGTTTGATCCCTAGTATCCACTATGTTCTAAGATTGATGTTGCTATGACTTTTCTATGCTTAATGCTTGTCACTAGGGCCCGAGTGCCATGATTTCAGATCTGAACCTATTGTGTTTTCATCAATATATGAGAGTTTTTGATCCTATATTGCAAGTCTATAGTCACCTATTATGTGTTATGATCCGTTAACCCCGAAGTGACAATAATCGGGATACTTACCGGTGATGACCGTAGTTTGAGGAGTTCATGTATTCACTATGTGTTAATGCTTTGTTCCGGTACTCTATTAAAAGGAGGCCTTAATATCCCTTAGTTTCCGCTAGGACCCCGCTACCACGGGAGGGCAGGACAAAAGATGCCATGCAAGTTCTTTTCCATAAGCACGTATGACTATATTCGAAATACATGCCTACATTACATAGATGAATTGTAGCTAGTTCTGTGTCACCCTAGGTTATGACTATTACATGATGAACCACATCTGGCATAATTCTCTATCACCGATCCATTGCCTACGAGCTTTCCATATATTGTTCTTCGCTTATTTACTTTTCCGTTGCTATTGTTACAATCACTATAAAACACCGAAGATATTACTTTTGCTACAGTTACCTTTTACCACCGTTACCACTACTATCATATTACTTTGCTACTAAATACCTTGCTGCAGATATTAAGTTTCCAGGTGTGGTTGAATTGACAACTCAGCTGCTAATACTTGAGAATATTCTTTGGCTCCCCTTGTGTCGAATCAATAATTTTGGGTTGAATACTCTACCCTCGAAAACTGTTGCGATCCCCTATACTTGTGGGTTATGAATTATGAATCATTTGATGCTTGCGAACCATGCCTCATGGGAAAGATGACCAAGACTCCATTCTCCGGAAAAATGGAGCGAGCCACTGACTTATTGGAAATAATACATACCGATGTATGCGATCCAATGAGTGTTGAGGCTCGCGACGGGTATCGTTATTTTCTGACCTTCACAGATGATTTGAGAAGATATGAGTATATCTACTTAATGAAACACAAGTCTAAAACATTTGAAAAGTTCAAAGAATTTCAGAGTGAAGTGGAGAATCATCGTAACAAGAAAACAAAGTTTCTACGATCTGAACGCGGAGACGAAATATTTGAATTATGAGTTTGGCCTTCAGTTGAAACAATGTCAAATAGTTTTGCTACTCACGCCACCTAGAACACCACAGCGTAATGGTGTGTCCGAACGTGGTAACTGCACTTTATTAGATATGGTGCGATCTATGACGTCTCTTACTGATTTACCGCTATCGTTTTGGGGTTATGCTTTAGAGACGACTGCATTCATGTTAAATAGGGCACCATCGAAATCCGTTGAGACGACACCTTATGAAGTGTGGTTTGGCAAGAAACCCAAATTGTCGTTTCTTAAAGTTTGGGGCTGCGATGCTTATGTGAAAAAGATTCAACCTAATAAGCTGGAACCTAAATCGGAGAAATGTGTCTTCATAGGATACCCAAAAGAGACTGTTGGGTACACCTTCTATCATAGATCCGAAGGCAAGACATTCGTTGCTAAGAATGGATCCTTTCTAGAGAAGGAGTTTCTCTTGAAAGAAGTGAGTGGGAGGAAAGTAGAACTTGATGAGGTAACTGTACTTGCTCCCTTATTGGAAAGTAGTTCATCACAAAAATCAGTTCCAGTGATTCCTACACCATGAAGTGAGGAAGCTAATGATGGTGATGGAACTTCTGATCAAGTTACTACCGAACCTCGTAGGTCAATCAGAGTAAGATCATGTTACTTGACCATGACGAACCTACGAACTATGAGGAAGCGATGATGAGCCCAGATTCCATGAAATGGCTTGAGGCCATGAAATCTGAGATGGGATCCATGTATGAGAACAAAGTATGGACTTTGGTTGACTTGCCCAATGATCGGCAAGCCATAGAGAATAAATGGATCTTCAAGAAGAAGACTGACACTAACAGTAATATTACTGTCTACAAAGCTCGACTTGTTGCGAAAGGTTTTCGACAAGTTCAAGGAGTTGACTACGATGAGACCTTCTCACCCGTAGCGATGCTTAAGTCTGTCTGAATCATGTTAGCAATTGCCGAATTTTATGATTATGAAATTTGGGAAATGGATGTCAAAACTACATACCTTAATGGATATCTTAAAGAAGAGTTGTATATGATGCAACCAGAAGGTTTTGTCAATCCTAAAGGTGCTAACAAAGTGTGCAAGCTCTAGCGATCCATCTATGGACTGGTGCAAGCATCTCGGAGTTGGAATATACGCTTTGATGAGTTGATCGAAGCATATAGTTTTATACAAACTTTTGGAGAAGCCTGTATTTACAAGAAAGTGAGTGGCAGCTCTGTAGCATTTCTGATATTATATGTGGATGACATATTGTTGATCGGAAATGATACTGAATTTCTGGATATCATAAAAGTATACTTGAATAAGAATTTTTCAATGAAAGACCTCGATGAAGCTGCTTACATATTGGGCATCAAGATCTATAGAGATAGATCAAGACGCTTGATAAATTTTTCAATAAGTACATACCATGACAAATTTTTGAAGTAGTTCAAAATGGAATAGTCAAAGAAGGAGTTCTTGCCTGTGTTGCAAAGTATGAAGTTGAGTAAAGACTCAAAACCCGTCCATGGCAGAAAATAGAAAGAGAATGAAAAGTCATTCCCTATGCCTCAGTCATAGGTTCTATAAAGTATGCTATGCTATGTACCAGACCTATTGTATACCGTAGCATGATTTTGGCAAGGGAGTACAATAGTATCTAGGAGTAGATCACTGGACAACGGTCAAAATTATCCTTAGACTAAGGAAATATTTCTCGGTTATGGAGGTGATAAAAGAGTTCGTCGTAAAGAGTTACATTGATGCAAGCTTTTTACACCGATCTAGATGACTCTAATTCTTGATCCAAATACATATTGAAAGTGGGAGCAATTAGCTAGAGTAGCTCCATGCAGAGTATTGTAGACATAGAAATTTGTAAAATACATACGGATCTGAATGTTGCAGACCTCTAGACTAAACTTCTCTCACAAGCAAAACATGATCATGTTTTGCTATGTGATTTACACATGTAACAACTACACTTGCAGCAAGTGTGGGGGGACTGATGGACATAATGCCCGCACATGCAAAGTGGGCAAGGAGGTCAGTGGCGCTGAACAGAAACAGGGCAAGGTACAGAGTTCCAAGAAATCAAAAGAAGAGGATGAAGAAGAAGAATTTGACGAGAATGACGACCAATCAGACGAATACAATGAAGATGACAATATTGGGGATGAGGGAACTGAAACTGATGATGAAGCTGCCAAGGCTCAAGCAGGAAAGGACGCCAACAAGGGACAACGTTCAGGGCTAGTTAGAAGGAGCTCAAGACCGAAGAATCCATAGTGGTTATGCTGCTGCATCAACTCAAAAATAATCTTGTACTCTCGGTTTCCTTGGTACACAATGAGGAATCATATCAAAAACACTGTCGTTACCAAAACTTATTTAGCTTTATCATCGATTTCTCGATCAGTACTATAGTTAAGATATAATTTGTGATTTGTGCCTGCTGGACCAGTGACATTATTATGTAAACCATTTGATAAACCTTTTGAATGCAGTCACAAATATATTTGAAAAAATTGATCTGGATTTATGTAACGTCAACACTACTGTCGACCAGTAACTCAACAAAAAATTGTAAAAGAAAATTTAAACTCTTATAGTACATCAGTATTTGAAAATAATCATTACAATTTGAGTTGCTTAACAACGCTTCAAAAGTTGAAGGAAAAAATCTTAGTACTTCATGTACTGTTCTCATTCATATGTAGCTGCTAGAAAATTAACAAGTACTACAACAGAAAAAGTTGACCGAACAGTACATATTTACTACAATAAAAAGTACAAAGAAGCATCAGTTTGCAATCCCTCAAAGAAATAAATGTAAGACTAAGCACATAAGTGGTACTATGAATGAACTCTGAGTAAAACTTAGTTTACACACAAGTACTATAGTGCTAAAAAGGATACCAGAAGACCCTTGAGAATAATCACAAAAACAAACACAAAAAGAAGGCAAAAAATCAATGAAAAAGATAACACTTCCACAAAACTCACGAGAACTACAACAAGAAGTATCAATCCACATTACTGGTGGAGTCAAGTACTAGATTCAAACCAAAAAAAATTGACCGCCTGAAGACAGGCAGGCCCTAACGCAGCTAGATACTTGAACTCGAGCCCACGGCGGAACCGTTGGCGAATCCCTAGTAATCGGCACAACGCAGGGCCAGCTGACCAGGGCCCATAGGTCATGAGAGAGAGCGAGCTCCGTGTATAAGCGGTCAGGTAAGTATTCAGAGGAGTTCGACCAGTAGGACTCGACAACGCTTATAAAAAAGTCGAGAGCCCCTCGCTTAACAAGGTGGGACTAAATCCAGAGCACACACACATCCAACAGTCCTCAAATTGCCCGCGCGGGCCATTTGGGTGGGAAAAGGGCCCAATAGCCTCCATCGTCTCCAAACACCCCACCCATAAGACCAGTTGAATAAAGTAGAGCGCGTGGCAAAGAAATATAAACTACAACAGAATGTTTGAAAACTGAAAATAGAAAAGTTCAAATACTTGTTCGCAGGCAATAATTTTAAATACAAAAATAAAAATAATTTTAGCTCTGCACCGTGGATGATAAAAAAGGAAAAAATATGATATAAAAATAACGAAACTTTAAAAAGCGGAGAACTTAATAGGCTATCTGTTAAATGTACATAATTTAAACCATCGAATTAAATATTACTTTCAAGTTCAACTACTAAAATGCAAGAAGTTCAAATAGATATTGTTTGTCAATTCTGCTAAATTTCTTATTTATATAAAATCTGACTAGAGCTCAACTAATGATTTCGTCGTAAATAATCTCAATCCCCCAAAAAAACTCAGTTCAAACATACATATGATGTCAGTACTACAAAACCAGGAATGGTCAGGCCACTCACGCTACATCCACACACCACTATTACACCAATTTTCAAAACCTTACATTGTATGAAATTACAATTTAGTATCCACAACACTAAACCATAAGTACCTTAAAAAGAGAGTACAAAAACTATAAATGCCTAACTTAGGTTGGGAGAGATGAAAATAAAATAAGTCCTAGTTTTGAGCAAGAACTCGCAGTGCACTGAAAAAAGTTTTGAGATGAACTAGTGTATAAGACTTCAGTGCAAAAATAAGACTTAACCTCCAAACTAAAAACATCACAAAGTATACATCACTTAAACAGTACAAAATGCCATCATCACCAACCCTGAGATGTGCAAGTGGGATAAGCAGTTGATAAGTACAGCTTGACAAGACAGATCAGTGCGATAGTAAAAAACCTTGGCTTGGACGGTTGGTTCTTCCAGGCCACCACCCGCGCCACCCACTGGGCGGTTGCCACGACGGACTACAATGGCGAACCCACGACCACTACCCCCACGACTGGGAAGAACCACCTCCCCCACGTCCCAAACCACGCCCTCAAAAAGCCCCAAATTGACTCCATCCCTACCACATCTCCAAAAACCACCATTGCCGCTTCCATCTCCACTACAAACAACCCACAAACATCTCTCTTCCGAGCCCACAGTCGCCGGAGGAGGGAAATGGCGGAGGAACCGTCCGCCAAGCGTCATCGTGGTGAGACGTACGACCAGAGCAGCAACCTCGACGACGTTCACGTCCCCGGCGAGAAGCGCGAGTACACTCGAACCCTCACAGGGGTTGAGCTCCACGGCAAGGAGATGCTGGAGATCATCTGTACTAGCAAACCAAACAAGGCCGAGGAGATGATGAGTAGGCTTAGGATGAAGGGCGGCGGCTTGTATCCTAGCTTCATCGGAGTTGATGTGGAGTTTACCAGAAAAGATGAACTTCCCCAGATGGCATCAATCCTGCAGTTATGTGTGGAGGAACTCTGCTTGGTGTACCACATCGCAGCGGCCGCAAAATGGTGATCCATACTACTCTTCATGCATTTGTTCTATTAGTACTACTCCCTAAAAATTTCATTAAACTTGTTTCCCAACTAGATGAACTACTGTAGTTGGTGAAGTGGATGCATGAGTACATGTTTCTCAAGTAGATGCACTATAATATATTTTGAAACTGATGCACTGGATTAGCATCTGAAAATGTTTCACCAGATTAATTTCTGAACTTGATGTACTAGCATAGTTTCTGATCTTGATGCACTAGTGTAGTTTATAGAGTTGATATATTAAAAGATGTTTCTAAACTTGATGTACAAAAGTAGTTTCTGAACCTGGTCTGATGTTATTTTCAGCAGCAAAAAATAAAGTAAGAACTTGGTGAAGCACGGGTATAGATCTTTTATTCAACAAAAATAAAACTAAACTTGAAGTAAGCAGCACATTGATCATTTACTCTGGTTATAGGTTCTTGAACTTGGTGAAGCATTTGGTGAAGCACTGAAGATACCAAAAAAAGAAAATAACATGGTGTACTTGAATTTAATTTCAAAACTTTGTGTACTAGTTTCTGAACTATATTCATCCACGACTTATACTATATAAGCATATACCTCATGGATTATCACTTGTAAACCAAAAAATAGAAGAATTAAATCTTCAAAAAAGAACACTAATCCTCAATATGTGTCTCCCCCTTGTAGGCCCAAGCGCCTCAAAGAGTTCCTATAGGAGCAGAAATTGTACACATTTGCCGGTTTCAACATTGAAGGTGACAAAGGGAAGCCGAACATGTCTGGTTTGGCGACCAACCCCAAGAACTTCACTGACATTCAGCGCAACTGGAGAGTTCCAGGCACCAGAGAAGAGTACGACTCCTTGGCTGATGTTGCAGCCAGCGTCATCCACCCATTCTACAAAAGCATGAAGAAGAAGATCGACAAGGAGGAACACCACAAACCGTGGGGGATCAGCCCGCTGCCAGACAAGCTCATTGAGTATGCAGGAATAGATGCGTACGCAATGTACAAGTCATGGAAGATAATCGACAACACCATAACTGGTCGGGAAATTTCAAAAGAGTAGAAGGCTGACCCCTACTACCACTGCCACTATGCGGGTTGAAGAGACATCAAAGTCTGCCTTCGTGTTGCTTGCGCTTGTGCTTGTCCTTTATCTTGTTGTTTCAAATTTGTAGTTTGCTTTTGTTAGGTTGAACCAGCTTGCTTATGTCATGTGTGTCAGGGTTGAACAAGTTTTCTTATGTCATCAAGTACATCGTTCGCTTATGTCTTTGAACAAGTTTGGTAGCTTCCTTTTTTGTTTATCCATCATTTGAAGTTGAAGTAGGTTGTGAATGAAACTATGTGGCTACTATGCAGCACTAGTCGTGGAGCAACAAACCGCACACGGATATTTTCACAAAATAGTGGCAGACTAAGGACAACATCAAATAGTAGCCTTGGACGCTCAGTACAGCTTAGTCCTATACGGTAGTACTATCACACTAAAAATTAGTTTTTAGTTTCAGAAGAACACTAAAAATACTAAGTTGCAGCCAAGGACAACATTCAGTACTAACAACATCATGCTTATAGTCGTTTGAAAATTACTAAGTATTGCAACAGGAAAAGCCAGGAACCATCGGTACGTATTTCATAGTCACTAACATAGTGGGAGTGAAAGTACTGGTACACTTGAACACACAGTACATCCATTCTACAAAAATAAAAAGGAACGAGAAGCGTCAGTTTGCATCCCCTAAAACAGTGACACACTAAGAATAACAGTACTAGTACAATTGAAATCTCAGTGCAACTTAGTTTATACAGCAAGTACTATGATGATACCAAATAATACCTTGAAAATAACCACAACCTAGAAAAAAGAAGGCCAAAACTAAATCAAAAGGATATTAGTTTGACCAAGGAGAAAAATCAAAAGAACCACAACAGAAGCATCAGTCCAAATTGACTAGTGAGGTACTAGTTTCAAACAACACAAAATAAAATGATGACAATGCTAGTACAATTGAAATCTTAGTACAACTTAGTTTATACGGTAATCACTATGATGATACCAAATAATGCCTTGAACAAGAAGGCCAAGACTCAATCAAAAAGATTACAGTTCAACCAAGGACAAAAATTCACAAGAACAAACAATAGAAGCATCAGTCCACATTGACCAGTGAGGTACTAGTTTCAAACAACAACAAAAAGATGACCACCCAAGGACAGGCTAGCCACACACAGGAGGATACACTTGGACTCGAGCCCACGGCAGAACCGTTGACAAATCCATAGTAATCAAGACTGTGCGGGCTAGACATCAAGGGCCCACAGGTCATGGAACAGAGAGTGAGCCCCGTGTATAAGCGCCCATGTTAGTATATAGAGGAGTTTGACAGGCAAGGCACGACGACGCTTATAAACTGGCCTAGAGCCCCCTCGGCTAGCGAGGTGGGACTAAACTCAGAGCGCATGCACAACCAGCAGTCCACAGTCGCGCGCATGGGCCATTTGAGCCGGAAAAGGGCCCAATACAACTGCTACTCCCTCCTCTCCAAACTCTCCTCACCCCACCCCATAAGGCCCGGTGAATAAACCAGAGCGCGTGGCGAAGAAAATATAAACTAGTACAAAAAAGTTTGAAAACTGAATATAGAAACGTTCAAATACATGTTCGTAGGCAAAATAATTCTAAATTCAAATATAAAAATAAAATAAATTTACCTCTTCAGCACAAATAAAAGGATTAATAATATGCTACAAAAACAATGATACTTTGAAGTTCAACTATGTATGCTAAAAAAAATAATTATGAACTTAATAGGGATATCTATTAAATGTAGCTAATTTAAACCAATGCTTTAACTTTTACTATAAAGTTCAACTACTAAAATGCAAGAAGTTCAAACAAATATTTGGCTCTCAATTTTGCTAAATTTCTTATATTTAAATAAAATCTGGCTAGAGATCACGTAGCAATTTCGTCGTAAATAATTTCAACCCAAAAAACCTTCAGTTCTAATACATTATATGACATCAGTTCTACATAAGAAGGAAGCGTCACTCCACTCACGCTAGATCCAAAAATACTATTGTGATACCAAATTTTAAAAGCCTTACGCTGTATGAAATTATAATTTAGTACTCACAGAACTATACCAAAAGTACAAGAAAAAAGGGTACAAAAACTATAAAGGTCCAACTTAGGTTGGGACAGATGAAAATAAAACAAATCTCACTTTTTCATCAACAACTCGTAATGCACTTGAAAAAAGTGTTTTAGTTCAACTAGTGTATAAGACTTCAGCGCAAAAATAAAACTTAATGAAAATAAATTCCCGATAAAACATATACAAGTGAAACAACTGCTCAACCACATTCTCATCATGGTAAAAAGTTTGTAAAACATTGTGCAACACTTATAAACATCACAAAGTATACCAGTTATTACATGGTTGACAAGACATCCAAACACTACATACAAAGCCTACAATGCTTTCAAGACATAAATCACACAAGTATCCCATTCACTACACAAATGACAACCATTTCTTCTATGCACCAGGAGCCAAAGCCTGAACCTCCTCGGGAAGCTCCACCACCATAACCTAGTTATTCCGGTTGAACACAACCGTATACAGATCCTTGCTACGTCTTGAGCTTGCGTTGGTTTTCCCCGAAGAGGAAGGGATGATGCAGCAGAGTAGCATAAGTATTTCCCTCAGTTTTTGAGAACCAAGGTATCAATCCAGTAGGAGCCCACGCTCAAGTCCCTCGTACCTGCACAAAGCGATAGCTACCCGCAACCAACGCGATTAGGGGTTGTCAAGCCCTTCACGGTCACTTGCGAGAGTGAGATCTGATAGATAGAATATTTTTGATATTTTTGATATAAAGATGCAAAGTAAAAATTAAAAGCAAAGTAAATAGCAAAACAATATAAAAGTGATGGAGATTGATATGATGAGAATAGACCCGGGGGCCATAGGTTTCAATAGTGGCTTCTCTCGAGAGCATAAGTTTTCTACGGTGGGTGAACAAATTACTATTGAGCAATTGACAGAATTGAGCATAGTTATGAGAATATCTAGGCATGATCATGTATATAGGCATCACGTCCGTGACAAGTAGATCAAAACAATTCTGCATCAACTACTATTACTCCACTCATCGACCGCTATCCAGCATGCATCTAGAGTATTAAGTTAAAAAAGAGTAACGCTTTAAGCAAGATGACATGATGTAGAGAGATAAATTCATGCAATATGAAATAAACCCCATATTGTTATCCTCGATGGCAACGATACAATACGTGTCTTGTTGGCCCTTCTGTCACTGGGAAAGAACACCGCAAGATCGAACCCAAAGCTAAGCACTTCTCCCATGGCAAGAACTACCAATCTAGTTGGCCAAACCAAACGGATAATTCGAAGAGACTTGCAAAGATAACCAATCATACATAAAAGAATTCAGAGAAGATTCAAATATTGTTCATAGATAGACATGATTATAAACCCACAATTCATCGGTCTCAACAAACACACCGCAAAAGAAGAAGATTACATCGAATAGATCTCCACAAGAGAGGGGGAGAGCATTGTATTGAGATCCAAAAAGAGAGAAGAAGCCATCTAGCTACTAACTATGGACCCGAAGGTCTGAGGTAAACTACTCACACTTCATCGGAGGGGCTATGATGATGTAGAAGCCCTCCGTGATGACGGCCCTCTCCGGCGGAGCTCCGGAACAGGCCCCAAGATGGGATCTCGTGGATACAGAAAGTTGCGGCAGTGGAATTAGGTTTTTGGCTCCTGTTCTGATTGTTTGGGGGTACGTGGGTATATATAGGAGGAAGGAGTACGTCGGTGGAGCACCGAGGGGCCCACGAGGCAGGGGGGCGCGCCCTGTAGGGGGGGGGAGCCCCCTACCCTCGTGACCACCTCCGGTACTTCTTGGAGTAGGGTCCAACTCTCTTGGGTCTTATCCGAGAAGAAAATCACGTTCCAAAAAGGATTTTTCTGTTTGGACTCCGTTTGATATTTTGTTTCTTCGAAACACTGAAATAGGCAAAAAAAACAACAATTCTGGACTGGGCCTCCGGTTAATAGGTTAGTCCCAAAAATAATATAAAAGTGGAAAATAAAGCCCAATATAGTCCAAAGCAGTAGATAATATAGCATGGAGCAATCAATAATTATAGATATGTTGGAGACGTATCAGGCATCCCCAAGCTTAATTCCTGCTCGTCCTCGAGTAGGTAAATGATAAGAAGAGAATTTTTGATGCGGAGTGCTACTTGGCATAATTTCAATGCAAAATTTCTTAATTGTGGTATGGATATTCAGATTAGAAAGATTCAAGACAAAAGTTCATATTGACATAAAGAATAATAACACTTCAAGCATACTAATAAAGTAATTATGTCTTCTCAAAATAACATGGCCAAAGAAAGTTATCCCTACAAAATCATATAGTCTGGCTATGCTCTATCTTCACCACACAAAGTATTTAAATCATGCACAACCCCGATGACAAGCCAAGCAATTGTTTCATACTCTAACTTTTTCAAAACTTTTTCAATCTTCACGCAATACATGAGCGTGAGCCATGGACATAGCACTATGTGGAATAGAAGGGTGGTTGTGGAGAAGACAAAAAGAGGGGAAGATAGTCTCACATCAACTAGGCGTATCAACGGGCTATGGAGATGCCCATCAATAGATATCAATGTGAGTGAGTAGGGATTGCCATGCAACGGATGCACTAGAGCTATAAGTATATGAAAGCTCATCAAAAGAAACTAAGTGGGTGTGCATCCAACTCGCTTGCTCACGAAGACCTAGGGCAATTTGAGGAAGCCCATCATTGGAATATACAAGCCAAGTTCTATAATGAAAAATTCCCACTAGTATATGAAAGTGACATAACGAGAGACTCTCTATCATGAAGATCATGGTGCTACTTTGAAGCACAAGTGTGGTAAAAGGATAGTAACATTGTCCCTTCTCTCTTTTTCTCTCATTTTTTTATTTGGGCCTTTTCTCTTTTTTTATGGCCTCTTTTTTTCGTCCGGAGTCTCATCCCGACTTATGGGGGAATCATAGTCTCCATCATCCTTTCCTCACTTGGGACAATGCTCTAGAAAATGATGATCATCACACTTTTATTTTTCTTACAACTCAACAATTACAACTCGATACTTAGAACAAATATGACTCTATATGAATGCCTCCGGCGGTGTACCGGGATATGCAATGAATCAAGAGTGACATGTATGAAAGAATTATGAATGGTGGCTTTGCCACAAATACGATGTCAACTACATGATCATGCTAGCAATATGACAATGATGGAGCGTGTCATAATAAATGGAAAGGTGGAAAGTTGCATGGCAATATATCTCGGAATGGCTATGGAAATGCCATGATAGGTAGGTATGGTGGCTGTTTTGAGGAAGGTATATGGTGGGTGTATGATACCGGCGAAAGGTGCGCGGTATTAGAGAGGCTAGCAATGGTGGAAGGATGGGAAAAAGTGCATATAATCCATGGACTCAACATTAGTCATAAAGAACTCATATACTTATTGCAAAAATCTAGAAGTTATCAAAGCAAAGTATTACGCGCATGCTCCTAGGGGGATAGATTGGTAGGAAAAGACCATCGCTCGTCCCCGACCGCCACTCATAAGGAAGACAATCAATAAATAAATTATGCTCCGACTTCATCACATAACGGTTCACCATACGTGCATGCTACGGGAATCACAAACTTTAACACACGTATTCTTTAAATTCACAACTACTAAACTAGCATAACTCTAACATTATCACCTCCATATCTCAAAACAATTATCATGCTTCAATCTTCTCTTAGTATTCAACGCACTCAAAAGAAAATTTCACATATCTTGAACACCAAGCATATTTATATTAAGCAAATTACCATGCTATTAAGACTCTCAAAATAATTTAAGTGAAGCATGAGAGATCAATAGTTTCTTTAAAACAAACCACCACCATGCTCTAAAAGATCTAAGTGAAGCACATAGAGCAAAATTATAACGCTCAAAAGATATAAGTGAAGTGCGTAGAGCAAAACTACATAGCTCAAAAGATTTAAGTGAAGCACATAGAGTATTCTATCAAATTTCAATTCAAGTATGGCTCTCTCAAAAGGTGTGTACAGCAAGGATGATTGTGGCATACTAACAAACAAAGACACAAATAATACAAGACGCTCCAAGCAAAACACATATCATGTTGGTGAATAAAAATATAGCTCCAAGTAAATTACCGATGGAAGTGGACGAAAGAGGGGATGCCTTCTAGGGCATCCCCAAGCTTTGACTTTTTGGTGTCCTTGGATTATCTTGGGGGTGCCATGGGCATCCCCAAGCTTAGGCTCTTGCCACTCCTTGTTCCATAATCCATCAAAAGAACTCACCCAAAACTTGAAAACTTCACAACACAAAACTCAAATAGAAAACTCGTGAGCTCCGTTAGCGAAAGAAAACAAAAGACCACTTCAAGGTACTGTAATGAACTCATTATTTATTTATTTGGTGTTAAACCTACTGTATTCCAACTTCTCTATGGATTATAAACTATTTTACTAACCATAGATTCATCAAAATAAGCAAACAACACACGAAAAACAGAATCTGTCAAAAACAGAACAGTCTGTAGTAATCTGTAGCTAGCGCAAGATCTGGAACCCCAAAAATTCTAAAATAAATTCTGGACGTGAGGAATTTATCTATTAATCATCTGCAAAAATAATTAACTAAATATCACTCTTCAAATAAAAATGACAGCAGTTCTCGTGAGTGCTAAAGTTTCTGTTTTTCACAGCAAGTTCAACAAGACTTTCCCCAAGTCTTCCCAACGGTTCTACTTGGCACAAACACTAATTAAGCACAAAAACACAACCAAAACAGAGGCTAGATAATTTATTTATTAAATATCAGCAAGTAAAAATATTGGGATGTCTCCCCAACAAGCGCTTTTCTTTAAAGCCTTATAGCTAGGCATTGATAATTTTAATGATGCTCACATGAAAGACAAGAATTGAAGCACAAAAGGAGCATCATAAAGCATGTGACAAACACATCTAAGTATAACATACTTCCTATGCATAGGCATCTTATAGGCAAACAAATTATCAAGGCAAGCAAAAACTAGCATATGCAAGGAAGAGGAAAGAAACAATAGTAATCTCAACACAACGAGAGGTAATTTAGTAACATGAAAATTTCTACCACGATATTTTCCTCTCTCATAGTAATTACATGTAGGATCATAAGCAAATTCAACAATATAGCTATCAAAAAAATATTCTCAACATGATCCACATGCATGCAAAGTTGGCACCTTTCCGAAATAATGGGATTAACATTAACTAAAGTCATGACCTTCCCAAACGCACTTTTATCAAAAACTTCATAAGATTGAACATTCTCTAAATATGTGGGATCTAAAGTTGACATTCTTCCAAACCCACTTTCAATATTATTGCAAACATTATAATCAATCTCATATTCATCATGGGGCTTAAATAAATTTTCAAGATCATAAGAAGAATCACCCCAATCATGATCATTGCAACAAGTAGTAGACATAGCAAAACTAGCATCCCCAAGCTTAGGGTTTTGCATCTTATTAGCACAATTGACATTAAAAGAATTTATAATAGAATCATTGCAATCATGCTTTTTATTCAAAGATCTATCGTGAGTCACTTTACGGATTTCAGGCAAAACCTTATAAAGATAATCTAGTGCATCCAAATCACTAGGAATTGGTTCATCATAATTGGATCTCTTAAAAAGATTGGCAAGTGGATGAGGATCCATAGATCTTAGCTTCTCTGTTTAGTAATAAATAAACAACTATTCCAACCATACGAGCAAACAAGAAACGGGCAAAAAGAGGCAAATAGAGAAAGAGAGGGAGGATAGAGAGAGAGAGAGGGTGAATAAAACAGCAAGGGTGAAGTGGGGGAGAGGAAAACGAGAGGCAAATGGAAAATAATGTAATGCAAGAGATAGGGATTGTGATGGGTACTTGGTATGTTGACTTTTTGCGTAGACTCCCCGCCAACGGCACCAGAAATCCTTCTTGCTACGTCTTGAGCTTGTGTTGGTTTTCCCCGAAGAGGAAGGGATGATGCAGCAGAGTAGCGTAAGTATTTCCCTCAGTTTTTGAGAACCAAGGTATCAATCCATTAGGAGCCCACGCTCAAGTCCCTCGTACCTGCACAAAGCGATAGCTACCCGCAACCAACGTGATTAGGGGTTGTCAAGCCCTTCACGGTCACTTACGAGAGTGAGATCTGATAGATAGAATATTTTTGGTATTTTTGATATAAAGATGCAAAGTAAAAAGTAAAAGCAAAGTAAATAGCAAAACAATATAAAAGTGATGGAGATTGATATGATGAGAATAGACCCGGGGGCCATAGGTTTCACTAGTGGCTTCTCTCGAGAGCATAAGTTTTCTACGGTGGGTGAACAAATTACTGTTGAGCAATTGACAGAATTGAGCATAGTTATGAGAATATCTAGGCATGATCATGTATATAGGCATCACGTCCGTGACAAGTAGATCGAAACGATTCTGCATCTACTACTATTACTCCACTCATCGACCGCTATCCAGCATGCATCTAGAGTATTAAGTTAAAAACAGAGTAACGCTTTAAGCAAGATGACATGATGTAGAGAGATAAATTCATGCAATATGAAATAAACCCCATCTTGTTATCCTCGATGGCAACGATACAATACGTGTCTTGTTGCCCCTTCTGTCACTGGGAAAGAACACCGCAAGATCGAACCCAAAGCTAAGCACTTCTCCCATGGCAAGAACTACCTATCTAGTTGGCCAAACCAAACGGATAATTCGAAGAGACTTGCAAAGATAACCAATCATACATAAAAGAATTCAGAGAAGATTCAAATATTGTTCATAGATAGGCTTGATCATAAACCCACAATTCATCGATCTCAACAAACACACCGCAAAAGAAGAAGATTACATCGAATAGATATCCACAAGAGAGGGGGAGAACATTGTATTGAGATCCAAAAAGAGAGAAGAAGTCATCTAGCTACTAACTATGGACCCGAAGGTCTGAGGTAAAGTACTCACACTTCATTGGAAAGGCTATGATGATGTAGAAGCCCTCCGTGATGACGGCCCTCTCCGGCGGAGCTCCAGAACAGGCCCCAAGATGGGATCTCGTGGATACAGAAAGTTGCGGCGGTGGAATTAGGTTTTTGGCTCCTGTTCTGATCGTTTGGGGGTACGTGGGTATATATAGGAGGAAGGAGTACGTCGGTGGAGCACCGAGGGGCCCACGAGGCAGGGGGCACGCCCTGTAGGGGGGCACCCCTACCCTCGTGACCGCCTCCGGTACTTCTTGGAGTAGGGTCCAAGTCTCCTGGGTCTTATCCGAGAAGAAAATCACGTTCCAAAAAGGATTTTTCTGTTTGGACTCCGTTTGATATTCTGTTTCTTCGAAACACTGAAATAGGCAAAAAAAGCAATTCTGGGCTGGGCCTTCGGTTAATAGGTTAGTCCCAAAAATAATATAAAAGTGGAAAATAAAGCCCAACATAGTCCAAAACAGTAGATAATATAGCATGGAGCAATCAAAAATTATAGATACGTTGGAGACGTATCAATCCTCAACATTCCAATCAACAATGCGCGGCTGCAAAACAATAAAACAAATTATCAAAAATCATGACACATAAAAAAAGAATAGACAATCAGCCAAACACAGAAAGTGAAAGCTGAACTAGAACCCACATCATTATTTTGAATGTTCTCAATGATCTTTTCACCATCATAGGTTCCCGCATACTTCAGAGTATAATGGCCACATTCATTCGGCGCTTGAAATGGAACCTTGACAAACCTTGGTTTCTTTGCTAAAACCTCCCATTTGGGTTGCTTGCTCGCATTATACTGAGCATCACCATACACAACCTTCATTACTTGGACCAATCTAGAGATCTGTAAAAAAAGAAAAGAAACCACACATTTTCATGTCTCGGAAAAGTAGAAACAAGAGGCGGAAAAATTAATCTAGTACAGGTAATAAATGTCACTCACAATCTTCTCGCAGTCTTTATGATAGGTGTTCTTTGAAGGACGGTGGTTCTTCCTATAAGGTAAAGGGTCAAGGATGTTTTTCTGAGAGTATGCCAAATTGGTGTACTATATTTTTATAGAAGGCAGAAGATAATTACAAGCAGTCTAGCAAGATGCGAACATCCTGCTTGACAAACACCAACACCGAAATGAATACAAAAATCACTCTCTCACGAAAGGATCTAAGCCTCCTACACCTAATCCAGCAAGCAACCACTCCTTGATCTCTGAAAGCACAAGTGTCACCAGCTGCTTGAGCGTCCTTTGATCGTGCACTCTATTGAACACCCTTGCGTTTCTCTGTTTCCACAAAGCCCACGCCGTGCCGATCATGAAGGAGTCAAAGCCACGACGAATTTTGCCTGAGAACCTAGTCCTTTGTTGGAACCACCACTCGGTAAATGTGTTGCTCTGGGTTGGTGGTGCAGTGTCCATTTGCATTGTGTCAAAGCAACGATGCCAAACCTTCCGCGCGTAGACGCATCTCGTGAGAATGTGATCTACGTTGTCCTGGCCTTGCAACGAAGCAAGCGGATGGCTTGTCCTGGAGTCCATAAACAATACTAGACCATGTGCCAAGCGAAGATCTTGCAACGCAGCGGTGCCCAGCTCCGCTATATGGCCATAGCAGTCGGCGAACACACAAAGCCCATGCATAATCTCTGGTAGGTCGACCTTGCCATGTAGGCTCTGGACTTGTCAGCAGGCCAACTGAACTGATCAGGAAGGTTATCGTCCCGCGGCACCGTCGCGATGGCAACGCACAAGTGAGCCACCTGCATATGCGCCAGGAAAGAGATGTCGCCTTGCGCATCTCGCGACCATGCGTTATCCATCAGAGTCTGCCGGACAGTCCTGGCATTGTGCGCCCTCGTGCTAAACATCTCCAAGATCATCGGAGCAATCTCGCCGACCGTGAATCCATGAATCCATCTGTCCGTCCAAAACATGACCCTCTCCCCATTGCCAAGTGTAATCTTGATGAAACTATTGAAGATCGACTTAACCTCGGCGTCCCCAGCTAGCGGGATGCCCTGCCATGGTCGAAGCAGATCCGTTCTGCGGAGCCATTTCCAGCGCACTCTCAAAGCAATGACCTGCAGCCCCAGGTCCTTGATGCCTAGCCCACCAAAGCTCGTAGGCCAGCAAATTGTGTCCCATGCCACTAGACACTGCCTACCATTGACTTTATCTTTCCCGGCCCAAAAGAAAGCCCACATCCATTTGTTGATTAACTTGGAAACCCAAGCCGGGGCATCAAGAACCATGATTTGGTGTATGGGCATTGCAGAGACCATTGATTTGAGAAGGATGAGCCTGCCTGGTCTATGTATGAGCCCTCTCTGCCATGCTGGAACCACCTTCCTAACCTGATCAAGCAGCGGGTGCCAATCTGCACGGCGCAACTGATGGATTGTTAAAGGAATGCCGAGATACTTACACAGAAACGTACCCAATTGGCGGCGAAGAATCACTCTAACTCTCTGCCCATCCTCCTCCACTCCATGAATTAGGATAGCCGCTGATTTGGCGAAGTTAATCTTGAGCCCCGATGCTTCACCAAAGACCTCCAGGAGCTCTCTCACACAATGCAGGTCCTGCGTCTCTGGCTTGACGAACATGGCAACGTCGCCCGTCTAGATGGACAATCTTTGTAGAGGCAGGATGCCGCGGAACAAACTAAGCACACCCACATCAGCAGCTTTGCAGATCAATGTTTTAAGCGTGTCCATGGCGATCACGAAAAGCAGGTGGGACACAGAGTCCCCTTGCCTCAAGCCTTTAGCATGATAAATTGTACGTCCCGGGCTCCCATTCACAATGATCTTTGTGCTCCCTGAAGATAGCAGCATGGTAACCCATCTGATCCACCTCCATCCGTAACCTCTAGCCCTCAAAACTTCCAGAAGAAAGGGCCACGAGAGCAAGTCGAAAGCTCTCGCGATATCAAGCTTGAGGAAGAGCCCCTTGATCTTAGCCGCATAGATTTTGCGGGCGACTTGCCTAACCAGAAGGTAATTGTCATGAATGCTTCTTCCTTTGATGAAAGTTGACTGATTTGCGCTAAAAACTTCATGCAATCTCATGCGCACCCGCATTGCCAGAATCTTGGCAAATAGCTTAGAGAAGCTGTGACGGAGGCTGATGGTCCTAAAATCCTTAACCTCCAAGGCCTCCGCAGTGTTAGGAATAAGCACGATGTGCGCCTTATTGAGCTTGCAAAACCCCCTGCCGTCCCCCACATACAGCTTAAGCAAGGCTGCCATAATGTCGTGCTTAATCACCGACCAAGCTTTGTGATAGAACAACCCGATGAAGCCGTCGGGGCCAGGGGCTCTTTTTGGTGGGAGATCCTTGATCATGCTCCAAACCTCCTCGTCCGTGAAGATCTCCTCCATGTCCACGAGGTCTAACTGTGCTAAGCCAAGTAGATCGAGATTTAAGGAGTGCTCACGCGTATTGGCCGTTCCCAACAACCTGTCATACACCCCGGCGAACACGTCCTCAATTTTGCCTTGGTCCGTGAAGATCTCCTCCTCATGCTTGAGCCGTGCGATGTAATTCTTGGATCTCCCGCCATTGGCCGCAGCCTAATACAGCTTTGTATTGGCGTCACCCTCTTTCAAACACCTGATGCGTGATCTCTGACGATCGATTGTCCGTTGGAGCGAGGCAAGGCCCAACAACGTAACCTTGAGCGTCTTCCGTAACCACCATTCCATGTCCGAGAGTTGGCGGACTTCTAAGGCTTGGTCGAACCTGAGAATAAGCCAGTTGGCCACCGCCATGAGAGTTTTAATGTTGCCAGCTTTTTGTTGTCCCCAAGCCTGAAGATAGACAGCCGTATTTCTGTATAAAGCATCAAAGCATTTGAATGGATCCACAATCTCCTCGTTACAAGTCCAAGCCTCCTATATCGCATCGTCAAAGCCCTCCAGTTTAGTCCAGAAGACCTCGAATCGAAATCACTTCTTATGATGTAGACGAGCGTTTGTTGACAGATGCAAGGGGGCATGGTCGGAAACACCCGTGGAGAGGGCTTGGAGCAGGTGATCCGGGTGCGACAGCTCCCAATCAACCGACACCAACACCCGGTCTATCTTGGTGAAGGTGGGAGCGTTTATTTTGTTCGACCAAGTGATCATCTGTCCGTGCATGTAGAGCTCCTTTAGCTCATGATCATCCACAAAGCTTCTGAATCTGTTCATCATCATTCAGTTAATGTTTTGATTGCTCTTCTCCGACGCTCGCAAGATCATATTGAAATCGCCTAGCACCATCCACGGTCCAGGGCATAAGGCTCTATGTGCATATAGATCCAGCAGGAATTGCGTTTTGAGCTCATCACCCTGGGGCGCATACACCGCAGAGATCCACCACTTCTCCCCGTCCTTATTAGTCACCATACTCGTAAAAAAATTGGAGTCCAACTGGATGTGGTCAATTGTAATCACCGTAGTTTCCCAAGCGAGCAAGATGCCACCACGGGTCTCCTCCGCCGGCAAATAGGCAAAACCGTCAAAGGACGGCCCGACGCATTGCATTACTTCAAAATGACTGATTACATTGAGTTTAGTCTCCTGCAAACAAACCAAATTGACTTTCACCGAAATTATAAACTCCCTCACGGCCTTCTACTTCGCGGGGTTGTTGAGTCCGCACATGTTCCAACACAAAACCTCTGGGTTGTACAACATTGGAAAGCTAGGCGTCCACCCACACCAGTGCGCGCATCAGAGCACGACGATGGCCGTGTCCCGCGCACCCGCCAAGTCCTTTGCGGGCGGCACATCCTTCCTGAACAAGGTCGCGATCACCCTGATGTGCTGCTCACGCAGAGGCGAGTCGAATAGACTCTGAATCTCTTGCACTGCTGCCTCGTCAGCCACTAAGTCATTCAGAACTAGGCCACGCGCACGTAACAGGACATTCTCCGTTGGTTTTGGCTTAACAGTGCTGGTGTTGGTACTTCTCTTTGCAGCCCTGGTTGTCCTCTTGGGGGTGAAAGACTCAGCCTCGGGGCGTAGGGAGGAGGCCAACAACTCACAGAGGAGCGGGGGTGTCAGCTTCTTCATGAGATTGTTGCAAAAGGCCTTGAGCATGTCAAAGGATATAGATTCTTGTACCGTCATCCCTCCCCCAGCAGGCTCGATGTCCACGGTCGTCTTCATGCGCTGCTCCTCAGTGGTGATCTCTCTATCAGTGGACTCGGGTGGGAACAACTCCTCTTGCTCGACTAAGTCTCGCATAGCTCTAGGTTCCGGTCCATGAACCGCAGGGGCATGCAACCCCTCGGCCCCACCAGCAGTCTCATATGCATGGGTATGATTCAGATCAATCCCCTCTGCCCCACCAGCATTGCCAAGAGCATGATTCCCATCAATCCCCTCGGGTGGTGCCTCGTGCATGGCCTCCGCATGGCCACCTGAGTGGTGGGATCGTGTAACACCCACAATGAGGCTATATCTCCCATGTGTCGGGGCACGACTTAGAGGCATAGCCGCATGGTAGGCTTGTCGCAAGAGGGGTAATCTTCACACATCCCATGTGCTGAATAAGAAAGGGATAAAGAGTTGGCTTACAATCGCCACTTCACACAAATGCAAGTTAAACATACATCATCCAGAATACAATCAAGGTCCAACTACGGAACCAACATAAAAGAAGTCAACCCCAAATGCTAGATCCCTAATCATCCCAACTGGGCTCCACTACTGATCAACTAGAAAACGAAACCGCACAATGAACACGATCTTCATCGAGCTCCCACTTGAGCTCGGCTGCGTCACCTGCACTAGTATCATCGACACCTGCAACTGTTTGGAAGTCTCTATGAGCCACAAGGACTCAGCAATCTCACACCCGCGAGATCACGACTATTTAAGCTTGTGGGTAGGAAAGGGGTAATGAGGTGGAGCTGCAGCAAGCACTAAGCATATATGGTGGCTAGCATACGCAAAAATGAGCAAGGAGAGACGCAAAGCAACAGTCGAAAACCTAGAAGTGATCAAGAAGTGATCCCGAAACTACTTACGTTCAAGCATAACACAAGAATCGTGTTCACTTCCCGGACTCCGCCGAAAAGATACCATCACGGCTACACACGCGGTTGATGCATTTTAATTAGGTTAAGTGTCAAGTTCTCTACAACCGGATATTAAGAAATTCCCATCTGCCCGTAACCGCAGGCACGGCTTTCGAAAGTTCAAACCCTGCAGGGGTGTCCCAACTTAGCCCATCACAAGCTCTCACGGTCAATGAAGGATATTCCTTCTCCCAGGAAGACCCGATCAGACTCGGAATCCTGGTTACAAGACATTTCGACAATGGTAAAACAAGACCAGCAAGACCGCTCGATGCACCGACATCCTGATAGGAGGTGCACATATCTCGTTCTCAGGGCAACACCGGATGAACACTACGTACAGCGAAAACCAGCCCTCAAGTTTCCCCGAGGAGGCGACGCAAGTGGCTATGTTTCGGACCAACACTTAGAGAAGCACTGGCCCGGGGGGGTTAAAATAAAGATGACCCTCGGGAGCGCGACTTCCCAGGGAAAAGTAGGTGGTGGTGAGGCAAATGGTAAAACCAAGGTTGGGCCTTGCTGGAGGAGTTTTATTCAAAGCGAACTATCAAGGGGTCCCCATAACACCCAACCGTGTAAGGAACGCAAAATCAAGGAACATAACACCGGTATGACGAAAACTACGGCGGCAAGAGTGGAACAGAACACCAGGCATAAGGCCGAGCCTTCCACCCTTTACCAAGTATATAGATGCATTAATTAAATAAGATATATTGTGATATCCCAACATATCCATGTTCCAACATGGAACAAACTTCATCTTCACTTGCAGCTAGCAATGCTATAAGAGGGGCTGAGCAAAAGCGGTAACAAAGAAAACAACGGTTTGCTAGGAAAGGTGGGTTACAAGCTTGACATGGCAACATGGGAGGCATGATATAGCAAGTGGTAGGTATTGCAGCATAGCAATAGAGCGAACAACTAGCAAGCAAAGATATAAGTGATTTCGAGGGTATGGTCATCTTGCCTGAGATCCCACAAGGAAGAAGAACGAGTCCATGAAGAAGACAAACGAACATAGACGAACGAATCCTCAGAAACGCAACGTTATCGGAAGTTACCCGAAGAAGCAACACCGGAAAGAAGCAAACAACATAGTAAACAACCATCACATAATCATGGCATGATGCACAATCAAGTATGATGCATGTCCGGTTTAATGAAGCATGGCATGGCAACATGCGCAAACAATCCTATAAATTAAGTGGAGCTCAATATGTAACAAGTTGCATTTTGACCGAACACCACATTCAAGTTATTTAGTTGGATATTGTTTATGTACCCCAAAATATTAAATGTTGATTAACATGGCAAGAGGTGAAGCAAATGAAAACTACCTATCTAGGCAAGTTTAAATGAGGCCGGAACAACAAACAACTAGTCCGGAAAAACCCTCATGTGCATATTTTAGGTTTGGTACCGATCTTCCCTAAACCATATTTTAGAGTTTCTAAACATACAAAGAAATGTCACCATGTTAAACTAGGCATTTTTGTACCCCATTTACATATCAAGTTTATTTAAAATGGAGCTACGGTTATTAAGTTATGAAATAAATCATTTTAGTATGTTATTTAAGCAAATTAATGCAAACAGCAGTTTAAACATTTTAAACATGCATGAAAATTGGATATTATGAAACTAGATGAAATTCTATTCATTTTTAATATATAAAACATTTTAATCCGATTCACCATTTGTGAGTTATTAAATGCATGATCTAGGTGGACTTTTCTGCAAAACTCGCGTTCTCTGGAAAATAGACAAAATCGTTCAGAAAAAAAACAACACGGGCCGAAATTGCTACAGGTTGGGCCGAACAAAAACAAAAGGAGGCACTGGGGCCTCACATTGGGCTGAGGCCTAGTAGGGCAAACGGCCTGCGGGAGGGTGCGGTGGAGCAGGCCGACTTGGGCTGGCGGAGGCTTGGTGCGCTGGGCCTCGGTCAACACGCGAAGGGGAAGGCAGCCCAGACACATAGCGGATCTGGCGGTAGACTCGATCGAGTCAACATGGTCGAGCGGGGGAGCTGGCGTCCTCGCTGGAACGCTCGACGTGGCTCGAAGCAGAGGCAAGAAACGATAGGCGGCGGCGGATCCGGGTCGCGAGAAACAGCGGGGATGGATGGATCCACCTCGGATCCGGCGAGGAAGGGATCCATGGCGCGAAGAGGGCTCCTCTTGTTCGTCCTGAAGAAAGAGAGAGAGACCGCGAGGTTAGGGAGAGAGAAGAACCAGGGGAAGAAGGATAGTGAGGCGATGAGGCGCTGCAGGAGGGCCGGCCTTGGAGCACTGGGGCTCGGGGCGACGAGCATCAGGGAAGCAGGAGGCCTCGGGTGCCGGGCATCCACGAGCTTGTGTGCTGCTCCACGGCGGGAGGACGGAGAGAACGAAGCAAGGCGGCGGTGGAGCACCTGGGCATGGGGAAGTGGCCTAGTGGTTCGGTGGTCGGTGGCTTGCCTCGGGAGGAGCTCGTTTCCTTGGGTCGATGAGGATGCAGGGAATCCAGGAGGTGCTCGCTGGCGATCCTTGCGGTCGCGGAAGGGCAGCAACCTGGGAAGCAGAGGAGGTTGCGGGCTCGGGCGTGGAATGGATAGAGGGGAAGGTGGTGGTTGGTTGGCTCTTGGCTAATATGATTTGGGCGCAGCGGAAATCAAGGATGGACATGGGGGAGCGCTGGTTGGTGGATTGGATTGGGGTGAGATCCCGAGGAAAGAGAAGGCAGGTAGGTGGTGGCGGACAGGAGGATGGATGGGACAAGTGGCCTAAAAACTAGGGTTGCCTCCTTATATACGCTTGTGGATTAGGTTAGGGGCTAACGGATCCCTCCGATCATAATCGGACGATCGAGAATAAAAGGTTAGAGCAGTCCAAAAATAAAATGGTGATGTTTTGTAGATGTTTGGGGATGATCCGAATCCAACGGTGACGACTGCCCGGGTCGGGTCCGGGACAGCTTTCGGACACGCGCGCGAGGAGGGCCGCGGGCTGATGAGAGAGGTTAGGTTGGGCATGGCGGCAGGTAGTGGACTATGTAGACTATAACGCCCTCGATGCGGCTATATCTCCCACGTGTCGAAGCACGACTTAGAGGCATAACCGCATTGAAAGCAATGTCGCAAGTGAGGTAATCTTCACACAACCCATGTAATACATAAGGGAAAGAGATACATAGTTGGCTTACAATCGCCACTTCACACAATTACATGAATAAAGCATTACATCATCCGGATACAATCAAGGTCCGACTACGGAACCAAAATAAAAGAAGAACCCCAAATGCGACAAAGGTCCCCGATCGACCCCAACTGGGCTCCACTACTGATCAACTAGAACGAAACAACACAAAGGGCAAGATCTTCATCGAGCTCCTCCTTGAGCTTGGTTGCGTCATCTGCACGGACTCATCGGCACCTGCAAGCTGGTTTTGGAAGTATCTGTGAGCCACGGGGGCTCAGCAATCTCGCACCCTCGCGATCAAGACTATTTAAGCTTATGGGTAAGGTAAAAGGTATGAGGTGGAGCTGCAGCAAGAGACTAGCATATATGGTGGCTACAATCGCAAAAGAGAGCGAGAAGAGAAGCAAGGCACGGTCGTGAAGCTAGTAGCGATCAAGAAGTGATCCTGAAACTACTTACGTCAAACATAACTCCAACACCGTGTTCACTTCCCAGACTCCGCCGAGAAGAGACCATCACGATTACACACGCGGTTGATGTATTTTAATTGAGGTCAACTTCGGGTTTTCTACAACCGGACATTAACAAATTCCCATCTGCCTCATAACCGCGGGCACGGCTTTCGAAAGTTCAAATCCCTGCAGGGGTGTCCCAACTTAGCCCATCACAAGCTCTCACGGTCAACGAAGGAATAGACCTCCACCCGAGACATTCCGATCAGACTCGGTATCCCGGTACAACAAGACATTTCGACAGGGTAAAACTAAACCAGCAACACCGCCCGAATGTGCCGACAAATCCCGATAGGAGCTGCACATATCTCTTTCTCAGGGCACACTCAGATTGTCCTAGGTACGGGTAGGCCAGCCCAGAGTTGCCCCTGGTGGCCACCGGCAGCTGACAGGTGGACCAACACTCAGAGGAGCACTGGCCCGGGGGGGTAAAATAATGATGACCCTTGGGCGCGCGACCCCAAGGGAAAAGAAAAGGCTAGGTGGCAAATGGTAAAACCAATGTTGGGCATTGCTGGAAAAGCTTTACTTAAGGCGAACTGTCAAGGGGTTCCCATAATAGCCCAACCGCGTAAGGAACGCAAAATCCGGGAACATAACACCGATATGGCGGAAACTAGGGCGGCAAGAGTGGAACAAAACACCAGGCATAAGGCCGAGCCTTCCACCCTTTACCAAGTATATAGATGCATTAATTAAATAAGAGATATTGTGATATCCCAACAAGTAAACATGTTCCAACAAGGAACAACATCTCCATGTTCCAACAAGTAACAAACTTCAATCTTCACCTGCAACTAACAACGCTATAAGAGGGGCTGAGCAAAGCGGTAACATAGCCAATTAACGGTTTGCTAGGACATGGTGGGTTAGAGGTTTGACATGGCAATTTGGGAGGCTGACAAGCAAATGGTAGGCATCGTAGCATTGGCATAGCAAGAGCGAGCAAACTAGCATAGCAAAGATAGTAGTGATTTCGAGGGTATGATCATCTTGCCTGAGATCCCGCAAGGAAGAAGAACGAGTCCATGAAGAAGACAAACGGACGAAGTTGAATGGATCCTCACAAACGCGACGTTATCGGAACCAACCCGAAGAAGCAACACCGGAAAGAAGCAAACAATCATGGTAAACAACCACCACATAAACATGGCATAATGCACAATCAAGTATGATGCATGTCCGGTTTAATGAAGCATGGCATGGCAAAGTGCACAAACAATCCTACAAATTAAGTGGAGCTCAACATGCAACGGTGCATATTGACGAAACGCCACGACAAGTTATTTAGTTCTCTCTCGGTTATGTACTCACCAATATTAAAAGTTGTTAGCATGGCAAGAGGGTGAAGCAAATGAAAACTACCTATCTAGTCAAGTTTAAATGAGGCCGGAAACAACGAACAACAATTCCGGTAAATCCTCATATGCATTAGCAATTTCATGCAACAACAATTTAAACATTTTAATGTTGTTAACATGATGCAGATGACATGCTCAAGTTTTATGCAATTTTAAGAAAAGTTGACAAGAGCAAATTAAGAAGCATTTGTCATCATGGCGGAAAGAAAGGGTGCCACGGCGACGATAACGGAAACGGTGCCACGGCAACGTTCTGGTTCCGGAAACTCGATTGAGATGCCGGTGGAAAAGAACAAGTGTGACGGGAGCGTGTCATGTGATGAACGGCGGGGTGCTCCCGGTTACCGGGTTCCCACGGGTCGACGACGGTGACAAGGCAAAAGAGGGGCAACGTGCACTGGCAATTCGAGCATGGAGCAAGCACGAGCATCTCATACACCACACATGCATTCGTTCATGGGCGGTCGTCTCAGGGTTATACCTTTGAAGCGTGCATTATCGGAACGGATCGAGTTCGGTGGTAGGGGTACACTTGTCGAAGGGGAAGTAGTTGTTCACGGGTCGTCGTGGGAAGTAGAGGAAGTAGTCGTTCAAGCGTCCGATGGTAATGGTACTCGATCGTTTCGAAGAAGTACTTGGGGTCATTCGAACTTGCCGATCTCGTCATCTCGAAGGGGTACTTGACGTTCTTAGCGATCCCGAAGACGAGGTAGAGGTACACTTGTTGTAGGAGTACTTGTCGGATCCACGACGACGGTAGAGGTACAAATGTTCTCGCGGTACTTGTCGGTCCAGTCTTGGTGTAGATGTACATCGCAAATGTAGTGGTACTCGCGGACTTCGGCGCCGGTAGTCGTACACATGTCGTAGAGGAACTTGGTCTTGCGAAGAGGTACTTGACGGTAGTGGTACTTGACGCGTTCGAGGATCGTCATGTCATGGTATTTGGCAAAATCCTCGGAGAAGGTGCTTGACGGTCCGGGTACGTATGGTTCTTCGGAGATGGTAGTTTGTTCACGTTGTAGTCGGACTTGACGCAAAACGCACTAGCTGTAGAGGTACATGACTCGCAGCCATCCAGGGTCGTGGTACTGGTACTTGACGTCCATGGAAAATTAGCAGCGGAGGCAACGGGTCTCAGGTCCTAGGTCGTGAACTTGAGGAGGTCAGCGGGAGCTGGGCCGGAGGAGCTGGCGAAGCTGGGCCTTGGCGAGGCCGGCATTGGACAGCGTGGTCCCTGGGTAAGCAGCCAGGACGAGAACGCAGCCCAGGCGCGGTCGAGGCGGGCGTCCTCGTGACGCTCCTGATCCTGCTCGATGGAGAGGGCTGCGGGGGCGGCGCCTAGAGGTGTAGGGAAGCGACGACGAGGACGAGGAAGCAGGGCAGCGCTGGATCGAGAAGACGGACGGCGGCGGGGCACGAGACACTTGAGGGCGCGGGGCGCGACGGAGCTTGACGGGGTTGAGGACGACGGGTTCGGGCGGTGAAGGAGGTGCAGCCATGGAGGCTTGGCGCTTCGCGCGGGACTTGGGCGCCGGAGGACGACGTCTGCGGGCGCAGGGCCTTGCTGGTGGCCCCCTGGGCGCGACGGCAGCGAGGTGGTCGACGGGGCTCCGGCCTGCAGTGGTGGCGCGCGTCGGGCCCCAAGGCGATGAGGAGGAGGTAGTGGGATGAGGGAGCGAGCGAGAGGAAGGTGGGGATCGAGGAGAGGTGGGTCGAGGGATGCGGTCTCCCTAGCGGCGCTGGGAACGAGGAGGGAGCGAGGGGTAGGAAATAGGGAGGCTAGGGTTCGGTCGGACCTTGGCTGGTTCTTGGGCCGGCCGGCCTGAGGCTATAGCCGGGCCTTAGGGGAAAAAGGATGGGCCACCCTGAGATCTAGGCTGGGCTCTCTCTCCCTCTATTTGCTCTATTAAAAAACAGAAGAAAAAAAGGAAGAAAAGGGAAGAAAAGAAAAAAGGTAGAGAAAGAGTTTGGGCACGGGAATAAATTTCCCGGACTCGCAAAAATGTGCATGTTCCAAGAAAAATGGAGTGGGCATTTTTGAACGTTCAAATTCAAACTCATTTGATTTAAAATCAAATGGTTTGAATAGGAAGTGAGGGTTAGGAAGGTCCAAAAATGATCGGATTTTTGGTGGAGCTCCGGAAAATGACAAAAGAATTTATGGGCAAAGTTTGGAGACCAAGAATTGAGATAATAAAGGCATGGGATATTTGCAAGTGTGTTATGGTTAATTCCAAATAAATGGAATAATTACTATGGCTTTCTAAATATCGAGAGGATATGTTGTAAAGAGAATCACCATGTGAATTCCCTCGGTTTAAATGGATCGAAGATCCATACGGTTTAATTAGCTGAGTTAAGAAAAGAAATGACATGATGGCATGATGACATGATGCAATGCACACGATGCAAAGATGAATGCAACAGATGAAACAAAACACACAACGAAACCCGGAAACATGGAAGGCATCTGAAGCTCCGGTCTTGGGGTGTTACAACACTCTACCACTACGAGAGGATCTCGTCCCGAGATCTAGAATGGCACCGGAGGGAAACGGAAGAGGAAGAGGAGAGGTAAAACTAAGTTGCTTCTTTGACAAACGAGTGAAACCACGAACCTTGAAGAGGTTAAGCCACTTCGAGAAAAGAATACAACGGAGATAAATGAAGTTGAAAGCACTCCGTTAGCAAAGAGGAACAAGGAAGAACAACTTCGGTCAGCACTCCGGTTGAAAAGTGATACAAGACTTGATAAGATGAAAAGAACTTGAGCAGAGGACACGACACTCCGGTTACAAGGATAAGCATGAAAAGATCATGATCTTCACAACTCGAGATGATGACTGAAAAGGGTAACAACACAATGCCTCCGGAACAAAATAATAGAAGATAGATAATTGAAAGAAAGGAATGGAGAAGAAAATGCCAAGTTCTTTCACAAAAGAGCTTGACAAGGCATCTTTTAGGAGAAGGGTCGAACGGAATTGTTGAAAAAACCAACAACGAAAAGAGTAAGCTGGTAGTGGGCTTATGGAAGACATCTCAAAATTATGAGGTGAAATTCTGCCACTAACGAAACAATAAATTGGCTTGATATCAAGAAGGATACGAGAAACTATCGCACCGGGAGAATAAATGAAGAACTTGGATCATATATTATCACCTTTAATAGCATTAATCCTTAGGAAAAGCTTTAGGTGAAATATAACTCCAGATAACTCCAATGACGAGATTGATGGATTTAAAATATCCCATTCTTGTGAAAGAAGAATGATATATTATCACCTCAAATGATACGGAAGAGAGAATTGCACTCCCTATTACAATATGAAGAAAGCTTGAGCTCCTTAGAAAAGAATCTCAATGAACACTTCGAGAAGGAATTAAATCCTTGATGAATCCATCATGTAGAACATCTATGAAAAACTCCGGTAATAAAAGAATGATCCAAAATAATTGACTGGTGGAAAGAATAAGATTGAAGCCTCGCAATGATTTAGATGGATCTCTGTGGTGATAAAATTGCGAGGGCTAGGAACTCCGAGAAAGAAAAGATAAAGCATCTCGAACCGAGAATGTGGTATGATGAACCACTCCGGAAAGCAGGAATTGAACAAACTCGATGAAACAAGAATAAGAATTACATTATGCTTATCCTTCACCAATTAAATTGATGACAATCAACGGATTTGGCACACTACTTATTCTCGTATCAAGGATTAAGAGAGATATAGCGCCAACTTGAGAAGGTCTTCCAAGAACCACCGGTAGAATTTGAAAAGCACGAATGCATAGATATGATACACGAAGGAAGAAAACTCTTGAACGAACCACCGTAAGAATTAAAATGATGGAAGTAGGGGTGAATCACCGGTAAGAATTAGCAAATGAACGAAAGTGCTTGAGACAAACTAGATACATGAGAACGAAGGGAATCACGAACTGAATAGAGAATATTTGAATGATGCACCGATAAGATTTGGAGAAAGATAAGTGAAAACTGGAATGGATAAATCTTATTTGATGAACTCCGGATAATCAAACTGAGAAGACTCTTGAATTGCTCCGGATAGATGAAAAGAATTATCACAATCAAAACAATTACGAGAGGATGGCAACAAGCTAGAATCACGAATCTTGAAGAGAATGGAGCAAGATTAAAGATAAACTCTTTTTCGGTCTTCCAATGTTGAGAATGACGACAAGAAACACCACCAAGAATTATTTAGACACTCCGGAAGAATCAAAACGAAGAGATTGAGTCAACGATGAAAATAATTTGAACGATCTAGGAGATGGCATTTGACTGATGATAACTCATTCTTACGTCAAACTTCGAAAGGAAATTTTTGAGGATAGCTCCGGGAAACTAAGAAGAGTCAGGTAAGATCTTGGAAAAAGACCTGTGGGTTAGGGCCCACTCAACAGAAAACATCGTTGAAATGATTTAAAAGAGAGGTTGCACCAGTTGAATTAAATGACTTGAATGAGATAACAACCTGGAAAGATGTTGAACGAATGCAGAGTGGAAAACACGAATCTTCGAGATATCTTGAGCACTCCGGAACAATTGAATAGCGAGAGATGGATGATTAAGAGGTGCACCGGCATAAGAAAAGCATTGGGAAAAATGAAAAGGAGTATGCTCAATACCAAATCTTGAATTAAATCCACCGGAGAAGAAAATGAGTGATGAGAGATGAACTTGCAGCTTCGTTGGCATCTTCTGAGAATCACCGGATAAAAACATAGACGGAAAAAGGAATGAAGAGACTTCACAACATTAAAATGATCCTTGAATAAGAAATCTGGTTCCTTGAAGAAAAGGGTGGGAGGGAGGGAAAACAAAGGCAACTTGGAGACGGGTGAAACAAACACCGTTCAGAAGGGCTAGTAATAGATCTTGCGACTATTGAAGTGATCGGATCCACTTGAAGAGAAACACGCTGGTTAAAAGGATTGACATGACAAACTCGATGATCGAGAAGGATTAGTATTCACATAGAAGTATGAGAACACCACTTGGAAAAGGTATGGAATCAACATTTGACTTCGAAGCAACTCGAATACCACAACACAAAACAAAAACAAAGGATTGGCTTGCAGAATAAGCCGGAACAAACATATGATAGAGATTTCGTCCGAAGTTTTCGTGGTGGGGCCTACACGGGCTCGATCGTACAGCACCATCATGTACAAGGCAGTGCACATGGCATACGAAGCATCCCCGAGTCGGCATAGCCAAGGACTCTTTAAGACACAACGAGACTACTGTAAAACCGACCGTGAATAGGCGGACCACTAGACGTCGAATCCCAATTTCATATCATACATCTGTCGAAAAGATATCCTAAGCGCTACTTGACTTCCCACCTATGAAACTCCCGAAATTTTCCGGTTATGCAATCAGGTGTTGGGGATACAGGGGAAGCATAATATCTCACCCAAACTAGCAAATCCTACATCCAGCTGTATCCATCCTTCAACACATAACCAAGAAACCTTCGGAAATCATCTACCTCAACCTTCGAAAAGCATCCTTTATACAAGTTATGGCGATACTCCCGAACTCCCGCCCCAGTACTGGGTGGCGTCGAGGTTATCTCACCAACGAACTGCATAAAAGAGATTTTCGATGTGGGCGTACTAAACTCAGGTATTCCAGAACTGCAACGATAAAATTATGACGACAACACCTCAGAGCTCAACTCCCCGGGACACTTCCACAAAACCCCTGACAGGAGGCACCAAGACAATGTTCTCATCATAAGCCATCGGAACGATTCCAAGATACCCGCGTGATCCTAAAAATTTTTTTTAGTGAAATTTGAGAAGAGAAGAGTCAAAACTCTACGTCAGGATGCCTTACCAGAGCGATGAGGAGACTGGGGAGTAAAAAGAATTCCTAAACTCTTTGATATATAGTTCCTAAATGACTCAAAACATTTTTTTCTAGACACAACACGGCCGCTAAAAACGATCAAGCAATGGGGCTCCTAAGGTCGGGGAAGGCTCTGATTACCAACTTATAACGCCCTCGATGCGGCTATATGCTCCCACGTGTCGAAGCACGACTTAGAGGCATAACCGCATTGAAAGCAATGTCGCAAGTGAGGTAATCTTCACACAACCCATGTAATACATAAGGGAAAGAGATACATAGTTGGCTTACAATCGCCACTTCACACAATTACATGAATAAAGCATTACATCATCCGGAATACAATCAAGGTCCGACTACGGAACCAAAATAAAAGAAGAACCCCAAATGCGACAAAGGTCCCCGATCGACCCCAACTGGGCTCCACTACTGATCAACTAGAACGAAACAACACAAAGGGCAAGATCTTCATCGAGCTCCTCCTTGAGCTTGGTTGCGTCATCTGCACGGACTCATCGGCACCTGCAAGCTGGTTTTGGAAGTATCTGTGAGCCACGGGGACTCAGCAATCTCGCACCCTCGCGATCAAGACTATTTAAGCTTATGGGTAAGGTAAAAGGTATGAGGTGGAGCTGCAGCAAGAGACTAGCATATATGGTGGCTACAATCGCAAAAGAGAGCGAGAAGAGAAGCAAGGCACGGTCGTGAAGCTAGTAGCGATCAAGAAGTGATCCTGAAACTACTTACGTCAAACATAACTCCAACACCGTGTTCACTTCCCAGACTCCGCCGAGAAGAGACCATCACGGTTACACACGCGGTTGATGTATTTTAATTGAGGTCAACTTCGGGTTTTCTACAATCGGACATTAACAAATTCCCATCTACCTCATAACCGCGGGCACGACTTTCGAAAGTTCAAATCCCTGCAGGGGTGTCCCAACTCAGCCCATCACAAGCTCTCACGGTCAACGAAGGAATAGACCTCCACCCGAGACATTCCGATCAGACTCGGTATCCCGGTACAACAAGACATTTCGACAGGGTAAAACTAAACCAGCAACACCGCCCGAATGTGCCGACAAATCCCGATAGGAGCTGCACATATCTCTTTCTCAGGGCACACTCAGATTGTCCTAGGTACGGGTAGGCCAGCCCAGAGTTGCCCCTGGTGGCCACCGGCAGCTGACAGGTGGACCAACACTCAGAGGAGCACTGGCCCGGGGGGTAAAATAATGATGACCCTTGGGCGCGCGACCCCCAAGGGAAAAGAAAAGGCTAGGTGGCAAATGGTAAAACCAATGTTGGGCATTGCTGGAAAAGCTTTACTTAAGGCGAACTGTCAAGGGGTTCCCATAATAGCCCAACCGCGTAAGGAACGCAAAATCCGGGAACATAACACCGATATGGCAGAAACTAGGGCGGCAAGAGTGGAACAAAACACCAGGCATAAGGCCGAGCCTTCCACCCTTTACCAAGTATATAGATGCATTAATTAAATAAGAGCCTTCCACGACAAGTTATTTAGTTCTCTCTCGGTTATGTACTCACCAATATTAAAAGTTGTTAGCATGGCAAGAGGGTGAAGCAAATGAAAACTACCTATCTAGTCAAGTTTAAATGAGGCCAGAAACAACGAACAACAATTCCGGTAAATCCTCATATGCATTAGCAATTTAATGCAACAACAATTTAAACATTTTAATGTTGTTAACATGATGCAGATGACATGCTCAAGTTTTATGCAATTTTAAGAAAAAGTTGACAAGAGCAAATTAAGAAGCATTTGTCATCATGGCGGAAAGAAAGGGTGCCACGGCAACGATAACGGAAACGGTGCCACGGCAACGTTCTGGTTCCGGAAACTCGATTGAGATGCCGGTGGAAAAGAACAAGTGTGACGGGAGCGTGTCATGTGATGAACGGCGGGGTGCTCCCGGTTACCGGGTTCCCACGGGTCGACGACGGTGACAAGGCAAAAGAGGGGCAACGTGCACTGGCAATTCGAGCATGGAGCAAGCACGAGCATCTCATACACCACACATGCATTCGTTCATGGGCGGTCGTCTCAGGGTTATACCTTTGAAGCGTGCATTATCGGAACGGATCGAGTTCGGTGGTAGGGGTACACTTGTCGAAGGGGAAGTAGTTGTTCACGGGTCGTCGTGGGAAGTAGAGGAAGTAGTCGTTCAAGCGTCCGATGGTAATGGTACTCGGTCGTTTCGAAGAGGTACTTGGGGTCATTCGAACTTGCCGATCTCGTCATCTCGAAGGGGTACTTGACGTTCTTAGCGATCCCGAAGATGAGGTAGAGGTACACTTGTTGTAGGGGTACTTGTCGGATCCACGGCGACGGTAGAGGTACAAATGTTCTCGCGGTACTTGTCGGTCCAGTCTTGGTGTAGATGTAGATCGCAAATGTAGTGGTACTCACGGACTTCGGCGCCGGTAGTCGTACACATGTCGTAGAGGAACTTGGTCTTGCGAAGAGGTACTTGACGGTAGTGGTACTTGACGCGTTCGAGGATCGTCATGTCATGGTACTTGGCAAAATCCTCGGAGAAGGTGCTTGACGGTCCGGGTACGTATGGTTCTTCGGAGACGGTAGTTTGTTCACGTTGTAGTCGGACTTGACGCAAAACGCACTAGCTGTAGAGGTACACGACTCGCAGCCATCCAGGGTCGTGGTACTGGTACTTGACGTCCATGGAAAATTAGCAGCGGAGGCAACGGGTCTCAGGTCCTAGGTCGTGAACTTGAGGAGGTCAGCGGGAGCTGGGCCGGAGGAGCTGGCGAAGCTGGGCCTTGGCGAGGCCGGCATCGGACCGCGTGGTCCCTGGGTAAGCAGCCAGGGCAAGAACGCAGCCCAGGCGCGGTCGAGGCGGGCGTCCTCGTGACGCTCCTGATCCTGCTCGATGGAGAGGGCTGCGGGGGCGGCGCCTAGAGGTGTAGGGAAGCGACAGCGAGGACGAGGAAGCAGGGCAGAGCTATATCGAGAAGACGGACGACGGCGGGGCACGAGACACTTGAGGGCGCGGGGCGCGACGGAGCTTGACGGGGTTGAGGACGACGGGTTCGGGCGGTGAAGGAGGTGCAGCCATGGAGGCTTGGCGCTTCGCGCGGGACTTGGGCGCCGGAGGACGACGTCTGCGGGCGCAGGGCCTTGCTGGTGGCCCCCTGGGCGCGACGGCAGCGAGGTGGTCGATGGGGCTCCGGCCTGCAGTGGTGGCGCGCGTCGGGCCCCAAGGCGATGAGGAGGAGGTAGTGGGATGAGGGAGCGAGCGAGAGGAAGGTGGGGATCGAGGAGAGGTGGATCGAGGGATGCGGTCTCCCTGGCGGCGCTGGGAACGAGGAGGGAGCGAGGGGTAGGAAATAGGGAGGCTAGGGTTCGGCTGGACCTTGGCTGGTTCTTGGGCCGGCCGGCCTGAGGCTATAGCCGGGCCTTAGGGGAAAAAGGATGGGCCACCCTGAGATCTAGGCTGGGCTCTCTCTCCCTCTATTTGCTCTATTGAAAAACAGAAGAAAAAAAGGAAGAAAAGGGAAGAAAAGAAAAAAGGTAGAGAAAGAGTTTGGGCACGGGAATAAATTTCCCGGACTCGCAAAAATGTGCATGTTCCAAGAAAAATGGAGTGGGAATTTTTGAACGTTCAAATTCAAACTCATTTGATTTAAAATCAAATGGTTTGAATAGGAAGTGAGGGTTAGGAAGGTCCAAAAATGATCGGATTTTTGGTGGAGCTCCGGAAAATGACAAAAGAATTTATGGGCAAAGTTTGGAGACCAAGAATTGAGATAATAAAGGCATGGGATATTTGCAAGTGTGTTATGGTTAATTCCAAATAAATGGAATAATTACTATAGCTTTCTAAATATCGAGAGGATATGTTGTAAAGAGAATCACCATGTGAATTCCCTCGGTTTAAATGGATCGAAGATCCATACGGTTTAATTAGTTGAGTTAAGAAAAGAAATGACATGATGGCATGATGACATGATGCAATGCACACGATGCAAAGATGAATGCAACAGATGAAACAAAACACACAACGAAACCCGGAAACATGGATGGCATCTGAAGCTCCGGTCTTGGGGTGTTACATAGACGGTCTCAAGATGAGAGAAGAGAAGAAAGAGAGGCCCGGCGACTGTTTCCGGAGACCGAAAAATCACGGCGTTTTGACCGACTATATTGTTGCTATAGTTTAACGGTTGGGCTAAGAAACGAACTCCGAATGCGATGAAATTTGGCAGGCAGCCTATCTACACTATAACAACACCGCATGCCAAATTTCAACCCTTTCCGAGAATATTTCCCAGCCACTAAAAGAATACTATTTCGGACGTGCCGCGGGCGCGTGCAAGGGTGTCTGGGCTCGGAACGGAAACAAGCGGAACTGGGGGAGCCCGAACGGATGCAAGTTTTGAAAACATGATGCAATGAACATGATGACATGACAAGATGCAACACGCAAGCGAAAGACATGGCAACGACAGCGAAAAACTGGAAGACACCTGGCGCGTCGGGCTCGGGGCATCACAACACTCCACCACTACAAGAGGATCTCGTCCCGAGATCTAGGATGGCAGCAGAGAGAAACGAAAGAGGAAGAGGTAAAACAAAGTTGCTTCTTTGGCAAATGAGTGAAACCAATGAACCTTAGAGGTTGAACAACTTGAAAGAAGGAATGCAATGAAGATGAACAAAGTTGAAAACACTCCGCTAGAAAAGAGGAACAAGGAGCATTACTAGAACCTTGTAGGTTGAAAGACATGAGGAAAAGGGTGCAATGGGCAAGAAGTACATGCAAGCACTCCGGTCGAAACGAGAAGTACAAGGAACGATAAAGGTCAATTACGACAACACTGCGGTTGGAAATGGAAGGTAAAGAATACGAGCTTGTTAAAATGAAAGCACTTGGATGAGACTCCGGTTATTAGGGAAATGATAGACACAACACTCTGGTTAAAATAAGATAGAGAAGGAATAAGAATGATATAATTTGGATAGCACTCCGACTGTAAATGGAAGGAATTGAACATGAACTTGACAAGATGGAAAGATACTTGATGAAATCGACAACACACTGCCTCCGGAACTATTGAAAGAATGGCACAAGGGGTAAGAAGATTTCAGACAGCACTTCGGTTGAGAAGGGAGGCAAAACTTGATAAGATGAGAGAACTTGAATGAAGGACACGACACTCCTGTTGAATGGATAAGCACGAAAAGAACATGGTCCTCACAATTCGAGATGATGAGTGAAGAGAGCAACATCACAAAGCTTCCGGAACAAAAGAATAGAAGCTAGATTGTTGGGATAAAGGGACGGAGAGGAAAATGACAACTTCTGCCACAAATGAGCTTGAAAAGGCATCTTTAGGAGAAGGGTCGAACAGAGTTGTTGGAAAAACAATAACAAAAAGAGTAAGCTTGATGTGGGCTTATGGAAAACATCTCAAAACTTGAGGTGAAATTCTGGCACTAACTTAACAATTGATTTGAATGAGGGCACGAAAGAGATGAAAATTTTCTTCCACCACGATGATAAAGAGATAACTTGGAACATTGATAAGCACCACAATAGCAACATTCCCAATGGAAGGCTTTAGGTGAAATCTATACCAAGATACTCCAACAAATAAGTTGATGGATTGAAAAGATGTCTTGAGCGAAGAGAAAATGATGGATTTAGATATGTCACTCTTGAGAACTTGTGAATCATGAAACATGAAGGGAAATTATCAATAATGACATAACACCACCTCAAAAGATAAGAAAGAAAGAATTGCGCTTCGGAATGCAAGATGAAGAATACTTGAAGTATAGCTTGGGGGCTCATGGTTTCGAGAGAACTCTTGAGGAACAATTGAAGAATGAAAATACTCCTTGATGAACCACCATGTAGAACCTCCGTGAAGAACTCCGGTAATAAAAGGATGATAAAGGAAAGAGAAGTTGAAAACACAAGGTGAAGCCTGGCGATGATTTAGATGGAGCTTCGCGATGAGATAAAGCAGAAAACTTGGAACTCCGAAAAGAAAGATGAACAACTAGAAACCGAGAATTGATGAACCTCTGGAATAAGGATTTGAATTTACTCGATGAAACAAGAATAAGAATTGCATTATGCATACCCTTCACCAATTTAATTTATGACAAACAATGGATTTGGCATACTACTTATTCTCATAGAAAGCATTAAGATAGATATGGCGCAAACTTGAGAAGGTCTTCGAAGAACCACCGGTAGGATTTGGAAAGAACATATGAATTGATGTGATAACGAAGGAAGATAAATCTTGAACGAACCACCATAAGAATTTGAAATGAATGAAGAAAAGATAGTGAAACACCAGGAAGAATTAGGAAATGAACGAAGATACAAGAGAGAATTTAGATGCAAGTGAACGAAGAGATTCTGAGCTGATTAGAGAATACTTGAATGAAGCTCCGGCATGATTTGGATAACGAGAGCTGAAAGCTGGAATGAATAATTCCGAAATGATGGGCTATAGAGAATCAAACTGAAAAGACTCCTGAATTGCTCCGGATGGGTGAAAAGAATTCTCACAATCGAAAACAATTATGAGAGGATGGCATCAAGCTAGAATCACGAATCTTTGAGAGAACGGATAAGATTTGGAGGAAAACTCTTCTTCGGTCTTCAAATGCAGAAAATTACGACGGGAAACACCACCATGAATTTTTTGGGCACCCGGGGATGAAAATTAGAAAGGTTGAACCAACGATGAAAAACATTTGAAAGATCTTGGAGAAATACATATGACTGATGACAATTCATACTTACGTCATACTTTGCAATGAATTTGAGAATAACACCAGGAAAATAGAAGAGTCAGGTAAGATCCTGGAAAAAGAACTGTGGGTTAGGGCCCACTCAAAAGATACACCATTGAATGATTTGAAAGAGAGATTGCGCCGGTTGAATTAAATGGCTTGAATGAGATAACAACCTTGAAATAGGTTGAACGGATCTTGAATGAAAAGACGAGTCTTCTAAAATATCTTCAGCACTACAGATAACATGAATAGCAAGAGGTGGATGATTAAGAGCTGCATCGGCATGAGAAAGCATTTGAAACAAGGAAAAGGATAAGATAAACACCAAAGCTTGAATTTCAACCACCAGAGAAGAAAGAGAACAAAGAATTATGAACTTGAAGCTCCTTTAGTATCTTCATGAGAATCACCGGATAAGAACATAGACAGAAAAGAATGGAGAGACTTCCCATCAATAAAAGGGATACTTGATTAAAAATCTGAGTCCTTGAAGAAAAAGGGTGGGGTGGGTGGGAAAACAAAGGCAACTTTGGACGGATGAAACGAACAACATTGGGAAAAACTGAGATTGGATCTTGCGGATGTTGAAAATGATTGGATCCACTTGAAAAGGAGCACACCGGTTGAATAAGGATTGACATGACAATCTTGATTTTCATGAAGGATTAGTATTAACATAGAAATATGAGAACATCGTTTGGGAAAGGTATGGAATCAACACTTGACATTGAAGCAACTCGGATACCACAAACCAAAACGAAAACAAAGGAATTGGCTTGCAGAATAAGTCGGAAACAAACATATGATAGATCCCATATAGTATCATGTGTCCGTTGGAAAGATATCCTATGATATACTTGAATTCCCACTTATAAACTCCCGAAACTTTATGGTTATGCAATCAGGTGTTGGGGATACAGGGGAAGCATAATATCTCACCCAAACTAACAAATCCTACATCCAGCTGTATCCATCGTTCAACACATAACCAAGAAACATTCGGAAATCGTGTACCTCAACATTTGAAAAGCATCTGTTATACGAGTTATGGCAATATCCCCGAACTCCCGCCCCAGTACTGGGTGGCGTCGAGGTTATCTCACCAACAACTGCATAAAAGAGATTTTTTATGTCGGCGAAACTCAGGTATTCTAGAACTGCAACGATAAAATTGTGACGACAACACCTCTGAGCTCAACTCCCCGGGACACTGCTACAACCCCTAAATGTCAGGAGGCACCAAGAACAATGTACTTGTCACAAAACCATCGGAACGATTCCAATATACCCGCGTTATCCTAAAAAAATCGTGAAATTTGAGGAGAGAAGAGTCAAAACTTCTACGTCAGGAGGCCTCACCAGAGCGACGAAGGGACCGAGGACTAAAAAGAATCACTCTCCGATATATATAATCCTAAGACTCAAAACATTTTCTTCTAGACTCAACAATGTCAGTGATTCGATCAAGCAGGGGGCTCCTAAGTCGGGGAAGGCTCTGATTACCAACTTGTAACACCCACAATGCGGCTATATCTCCCACGTCTCGGGGCACGACTTAGAGGCATAGTCGCATGGTAGTCTTGTCGCAAGAGGGGTAATCTTCAAACATCCCATGTACTGAATAAGAAATGGATAAAGACTTGGCTTACAATCGCCACTTCACACAAATACAAGTTAAACATGCATCATCCAGAATACAATCAATGTCTAACTACAGAACCAAAATAAAAGAAAACAACCCCAAATGCTAGATCCCTGATCGTCCCAACTGGGCTCCACTGCTGATCAACTAGAAAATGCGCACAACAAACATGTTCTTCATCGAGCTCCCACTTGAGCTCGGTTGCGTCACCTGCACTGGTATCATCGGCACCTGCAACTGTTTGGAAGTATCTGTGAGCCACGAGAACTCAGCAATCTCACACCCGCGAGATCAAGACTATTTAAGATTATGGGTAGGAAAGGGGTAATGAGGTGGAGTTGCAGCAAGCACTAAGCATATATTGTGGCTAACATACGCAAATAAGAGCGAGGAGAGAAGCAAAGCAATGGTCGAAAAGCTAGAAGTGATCAAGAAGTGATCCTGAAACTACTTACGTTCAAGCATAACACAAGAACTGTGTTCACTTCTCGGACTCCGCCGGAAAGAGACCATCACTGCTACACACGCGGTTGATGCATTTTAATTAAGTTAAGTGTCAAGTTCTCTACAAACGGATATTAACAACTTCCCATCTGCCCATAACCGCGGGCACAACTTTCGAGAGTTCAAACCCTGCAGGGGTGTCCCAACTTAGCCCACAAGCTCTCATGGTCAACGAAGGATATTCCTTCTCCCAGGAAGACTCGATCAGACTCGGAATCCCGGTTACAAGACATTTCGACAATGGTAAAACAAGACCAGCAAGATCGCCCGATGCGCTGACATCCTGATAGGAGCTGCACATATCTCGTTCTCAGGGCAACACCGGATGAACACTAGGTACAGCTAAAACCAGCCCTCAAGTTCCCCCGAGGTGGCGCCGCAAGTGGCTCTGTTTCGGACCAACACTTAGAGAAGCACTGGGAAAATATGACCGTTAGGAGCGCGACACCCCAGGGAAAAGTAGGTGGTGGTGAGGCAAATGGTAAAACCAAGGTTGGGCCTTGCTGGAGGAGTTTTATTCAAAGCAAACTGTCAAGGGGTCCCCATAACACCCAACCGTGTAAGGAAAGCAAAATCAAGGAACATAACACCGGTATGACGGAAACTAGGGCGGCAAGAGTGGAACTAAACACCAGGCATAAGGCCGAGCCTTCCACCCTTTACCAAGTATATAGATGCATTAATTAAATAAGATATATTGTGATATCCCAACATATCCTTGTTCCAACATGGAACAAAATTCATCTTCACCTCTAGCTAGCAACACTATAAGAGGGGCTGAGCAAAAGCGGTAACATAGCCAGACAACGGTTTGCTAGGAAAGGTGGGTTAGAGGCTTGGCATGGCAACATGGGAGGCATGATATAGCAAGTGGTAGGTATCGCATCATAGAAATAGAGCGAACAACTAGCAAGCAAAGATAGATGTGATTTCGAGGGTATGGTCATCTTGCCTGAGATCCCGCAAGGAAGAAGAACGAGTCCATGAAGAAGACAAATGGATGTAGACGAACGAATCCTCACAAATGCGACGTTATCGGAACTAACCCGAAGAAGCAACACCGGAAAGAAGCAAACAACATAGTAAACAACCATCACATAATCATGGCATGATGCACAATCAAGTATGATGCATGTCTGGTTTAATGAAGCATGGCATGGCAAAGTGCACAAACAATCCTACAAATTAAGTGGAGCTCAATATGCAACGAGTTGCATTTTGACAGAACACCACATTCAAGTTATTTTGTTCGATCTCGTTTATGTAACCCACAATATTAAATGTTGATTAACATGGCAAGAGGTGAAGCAAATGAAAACTACCTATCTAGGCAAGTTTGAATGAGGCCGGAACAACAAACAACAAGTCCGGAAAAACCCTCATCTGCATATTTTAGGTTTGGTACTCATCTGCCCTAAACCATATTTTAGAGTTGTTGAACATGCAAAGAAATGTCACCATGTTAAACTAGGCATTTTTCTACCCATTTACATATCAAGTTTATTTAAAATGGAGCTACGGTCATTAAGTTATGAAATAAATCATTTTAGCATGTTATTTAAGAAAATTAATGCAAATAGCAGTTTAAACATTTTAAACATGCATGAAAGTTGGATATTGTGAAACTAGATGAAATTCTAGTCATTTTTCATATATAAAACATTTTAATCCAATGCACCATTTGTGAGTTATTAAATGTATGATCTAGGGGGACTTTTCTGCAAAACTGGCATTCTCTGGAAAATAGACAAAATCGTTCAGGGAAAAAAACAACACGGGCCGAAACTGCTGCAGGTTGGGCAACACAACAAAAACAAAAGGAGGCACTGGGGCCCCACATTGGGCTGAGGCCTAGTAGGGAAAACGGCCCGCGAGAGGGTGCGGTGGAGCAGGCCGACTTGGGCTGGCCGAGGCTTGATGCGTTGGGCCTCGGTCAACAGGCGAAGGGGTAGGCGGCCCGGGCACGTAGCGGATCTGGCGGTTGACTCGATCGAGTCAACGTGGTCGAGCGGGGGTGTGATGCCCGGATAATTAGACTACAGTAATTCCCTGCTAATGATGCTACGTCACCTCTGTCACTGTAGTTAATCTCGGGTTAGCTCAAAACCAATTCAAATTCAAAATTGAATTAAAGGCAAACAACAAAAGTTTTCAAACTTTAAAACTAAAATGTCCAGGTTGTGCCAAGTAATGCAGAGTTTATTGTGGTGAGGAAACCCCACTTTTATAAAGTGTTATAATACTCTAAAATGATTAAAACAGTAGTTAAAACGATTAAATAAGTGCCCTTGATATTTTATAAAATCATAAACTATTTTATTTTGAGGTAAAACTTTTTAGGGTAGTGGGTTGTTTTGAAACACTAATTTGGAGCTACTGTCATATTTTACTAAACAAAGAATAAAGTGTAACTAAAATAAAATAAAAAAGAAAAAATAAAAGGAAAAGAAAACCAGACGAACAAAAAAATAAAACAAAAACCCCCTGGACAACAGGGCCTCGACCCAACCGGCCCAGTCGGGCAGCCCACCCCGTGCCTGGCCTACATGCCCCCATCCCAGGGGAAACCTAGCGCACACCCCCGCTCCTCCCCGCACAATCCCCTCTCCTCCCTCACTCCCCCTCGATCCGGATCGGGCTCCGACCCCGATGCCCACCTCACCGTCGGTGTCCCCTCGTCGTCTCCAGCGCCGCCCCGCCCTTGCCGCCTCGACCCCATCGCATGCCTCGCTCCTCCCTCGTCTGGATCGGGAGGCAGCCGCGCCTCGACCCCGCCAACGCCGATGCCGTGCGCCACACCGTCGCTCCTTGTCGGCGCCCCGAAGCCTGCTGCCGTCGCCGGATCGACCTCGCCGTGGCCTCCTCGACCTCCTCCCTGAGCACCGCTGCCCGTACCCCTGCAACCCCTTGTGAGCCCCCTCCTTCTCCTCCGCCCCGCGCCACCGAGCTCCGCCGCAGCAGTGCCTGGTGTCGCTGCTGCTGAACTGCGTACGGCCACACCCCGCATCCCTTGCGCGCCTCGCGCGCGCTGGCCTTGCCCTGCTCCGGCCCCTCCTACTTCTCACGGCCGGCTGCGCCTACCACCTCCCCCGCCGCGGCTTCCGCTCTGCTCCGGTCGCGCACCTCACCTCCACCGCTGCTAGCCGCTGCCTCGCAACCCCCCTCGTGTTGTCCGTGACTCGCGCGCTCGGTTCCACCTTCGCGCCTCCCCGTGTGCCCGCGCGCCCCGCCGCGGCCTCGTCTCGCCCGTTCCGCCTCCGCTCACTGCCGCCGCCCTCCTGCGCCCTGTCCGCACTTCGTCCCGCCTCTTCCGATGCCGTAGCCGCCCCGCGCCGCGACGCTCTTCCCGCAGCTCTGCTGCCCGCCTCGCCGTGGCCTCGCAGCTGCCCGCATCAGGCGGCCGACCTCGCCGCGTCCATGGCGGGCGCCCCCCTGGCGAACTGCGAGGCGGGCTGCTTCCCGTCGCCCTCCTGTCCGCTCCAGTGCGCCCGCGCCCATAACCCCGCGCGCCCGTTAGGCCCCTGTGAGCAAATGACAAGTGGGCCTAGCCCCAGAACGAAAATATATAAAATTAATAATAATAATAATAATAAATTAATAAATTAATTAATTAATTAATTAAATTAACTAATCATGTTTAATTAATATAATTAACTAGTTAAGTTAATTAAACCCTAATTAGACTAAACAGTCAATGATGAACAAGACCAACCTGTCAGGTTGACCAGGTCAACTGCTGACGTAATGATGATGTCAGCAAACACTATTCTGGATAATGTTGAATTAAAATAATTAAATAAATCCTAAAAATGATTTAATTCTTTTAAAATTAATATAAAATAAACCGTAGCTCGGATGAAAAAACTTTGTACATGAAAATTGCTCAGAACGCCGAGACAAATCCGGGTATGCAGCTCGTTCGTCCACCACGCATGCCTAGCATAGCGAACACACAACTTTCCCCCTCCGGTTCGTTTGTTTGAAAACGCGAAACACCGGGGACATTTTCCCAGATGTTTCCCCCTTCACCGGTACCACCTCATACCGCGTTAGGGCACACCTAGCATCATGCTTTGTCACGTCATGCATCGTCATGCATCTGTTTGCTTAATATTTATTGTTTCTTCCCCCTCTTCTCTCGCTAGACACCGATACCGACGTCGCTGCAACCCAGTACGACTACGGTGTTGATGACCCCTCTCTCTTGCCAGAGCAGCCAGGCAAGCCCCCCCCCCCCTTGATCACCAAATATCGCCTACTCTTCTATCTACTGCTTGCATTAGAGTAGTGTAGTATGTTACTGATTTCCGTTAATCCTATTCTGATGCATAGCCTGTCATTGTTGCTACAACTATTGATACCTTACCTGCAATCCTAAATACTTAGTATAGGATGCTAGATTATCATCAGTGGCCCTACATTATTGTTAGTCTGCCATGCTATACTATCGGGCCGTGATCACGTTGGGTGTTGATCACGGGTAAATACCTACATATATACATACTATACAGGTGGTGACTAAAGTCGGGTCGGCTCGTTGAGTACCCACAAGTGATTCTGATGTGGGGGCTGAAGGGGCAGGTGGCTCCATCCAGGTAGTGGTGGGCCTGAGTTCCCGATGGCCCCCGACTGTTACTTTGAGGCGGAGCGACAGGGCAAGTTGAGACCACCTAGGAGAGAGGTGGGCCTGGCCCTGGTCGGCATTCGCGGATACTTTAATTAACACGCTTAAAGAGATCTTGGTATTTGATCTGAGTCTGGCTACTGGCCTATACGCACTAACCAACTACGCGGGACAGTTATGGGAACTCGACGTCGTGGTATCAGCCGAAGCCTTCGTGACGTCAGCGACTGAGCGGCGCGCGCCGGGTTGGACTGGAACGCTTACTCTTGTATAAGGGAGGCTAGGTCTGCTCACCGGCCGCCCTCGCAACTTGCAGGTGTGCAATGGGCGATGGGCCCAGACCCCCACGCCATAGGATTTAGACCGGCGTGCTGACCTCTCTGTTGTGCCTAGGTAGGGTTGCGACGTGTTGATCTTCCAAGGCCGGGCATGACCCAGGAAAGTGTGTCCGGACAAAGGGGATCGAGCGTGTTGGGAAATGTGGTGCACCCCTGCAGGGAAGTTAATATTTTCGAATAGCCGTGATCTTCGGTAACAGGACGACTTGGAGTTGTACCTTGACCTTATGACAACTAGAACCGGATACTTAATAAAACACAGCCTTCCAAGTGCTAGATACAACCCGGTGGTCGCTCTCTAACAGGGCGACGAGGAGAGGATCGCCGGGTAGGATTATGCTACACGATGCTACTTGGTGAACTTACCTTCTGCTCTCTTCTACATGCTGCAAGATGGAGGTGGCCAAAAGCATAGTCATCCATAGGACTAGCTATCCCCATCTTATTCTGGCATTCTGCAGTTCAGTCCACATATGATAGCCTTATTCCATTTGATACCAATGCATACATATGTAGTGTAGCTCCTTGCTTGTGAGTACTTTGGATGAGTACTCACGGTTGCTTTGCTCCCTCTTTTCCCCCTTTCTATACCCGATTGCTGCGGCCAGACGATGGAGCCCAGGAGCCAGACGCCACTGTTGATGATGACTACTACTACTCGGGAGGTGCCTACTACTACATGCATCCCGCTGACGACGACCAGGAGTAGTTTAGGAGGATCCCAGGCAGGAGGCATGCGCCTCTTTCGATATGTATCCCAGTTTGTGCTAGCCTTCTTAAGGCAAACTGGTTTAACTTATGTCTGTCCTTAGATATTGTTGCTTTCGCTGACTCATCTATGATCGAGCACTTGTATTCGAGCCCTTGAGGCCCCTGGCTTGTAATATGATGCTTGTATGACTTATTTTATTTGTAGAGTTGTGTTGTGATATCTTCCCGTGAGTCCCTGATCTTGATCGTACATGTTTGCATGTATGATTAGTGTGCGATTGAATCGGGGGCGTCACAAGTTGGTATCAGAGCCGACTGCCTGTAGGAATTCCCCTTCCACACTCCTTGGCCGAAGTCGAGTCTAGACATTACAAAACTTTTACTAACATGGATGTGTGCCTTACGGGCCCACGTCGCCATTGGGTGGTACTAGGATCTTTTACTCCTCGATCTTTACTCTGGGATTCTGATCTCTCTCCTATTCAGGTTAAATGATTTTGCTAACTCTAACACTAGGTTCTCGTAACCACTTCCTCCCGGAGAGCCTTCACTCCAGATGATTGCTTGATGCATCGAAGGATCCCAAAGATACTCTGCGATGTTCTCTCGAGACTTTGTGCCATCGCTTTTGCAATTCCCTTCCATCGATAAACCCCCTATGGATAACCACGTACACTTGTCCTTCATACAATCATTTCCTGTTGGTCTTGTTGTTACAACATACCCCGAATTTCTCTCTATTGTTCTGAAAATCCTTTGAGTTGCTGCCTTGCAGTTCCTTTCCACTTGAATACCCCTACGGATAATTCCTCGCTCTTATCGAGTATCTACTCATTCCCAGTGGTTCATGTGTTTCGCAAAAGACTTCGAAATACCATTCGATCTTTCGAAAATCCTAAGCAGCCTGTTGCTCTTGAAATTCTTGCTTTCTTGCATTATGGTTAATCCCATAAGTCTCATAATCTTATTGGCATCCCTTGTCTGTATCATTTTAAGTCTATTGATTCAATATGTTGAGGATGCTCGCATTCCTCAGTCGAATCCTAGAATTCACCCTTCCGGCTCAGATATCATTTTGAACAGGAGCTGGTTCTCGACTAATCAATTGCCGTCGATTGTATCTCTAAGCCTACTCAACTTATCCATCCTTGATCAGAGTGTTTGCTTCTGATCCCTTGATTTGGAATTCATAATTCCTTTGCAATTGAGCTTTGAATTAGTGAGTTGTTTCTATCATCTGATCTCCTTGCATTCTTTCTTCTTTTGGTTGAATACCGATGCTCGCATCATATCCCTTATGGACCACCAGATCCTTTATTGGATTTCATCCGACAACGTCCTTCATATTCAATAACCTTGTGAGCCTTTTCTTGGATACGTAATGCCTTTGGTAAATTGTATCTGCTACCTCTCAACCTTGCTCTGTTGTTGAGCTTGTATAATTTACTCCTAAAGTTTGCGTTATATGATCCTAAGATACCCCGATGGGTTGAGACTATGCCTTTGTTAGTCTATGTGAACTCGAAAGTTATGAGGGTTATATTCTACTAACATTTGGTCGTGTAAAATTTCAACCCTACAACTTCTTCGAAAGCAAGAAGTGAATGAAAGGTTATGCATTAGAGAAGTGGGAGTCGACCTTGAACTTTGTGTTCATGCCCATGGACATGATGTAGATCCTATCATGGAAACCTCTTGTAATAATAGCCTTTTCCTTGATAAATATCATCCGGTATTTGTGAATTGATCCTTTGCAACTTTGGCTCTGATCATGATTGTTCTCCTTTGATTCTATTTCTCGGACAAGTTAAAGTACTTGTCTTTTGCAGACTAATACACTTGTCAACCCTCTATTTTGCTCTACCTCCGAGTATTACCCTCTAGTATCTCGATAATATCACCGAACCATGTTGCTTATTATGAGCCTTCATCAAGTATTATTCCTCACTGATTCCAATGTTCCTTGGTTCCGAGTTGTTAGTCACTCCAGGACATCGATAACTAATTCGGGTCTGCACCACGATTAAACAACTCTTAGTAATCTCCTTTACTCATGAGTTTGTACTCAAGCATGTCATTACTAGCCTGATTGGCTATCATCTTGTGCTAAATTTTAAATTGTACCACCTGGTCCTTAATCCCGGAGCACTGCTTTTGATGATGACCTAAGCTTACATCGATTTCCTCATCTTATCATTCCACCTTGAACAGCAAGCTTGATCCCAAGTTGGTTTCGTATCTGTGGATCCAATAATCGTACGCTACTTCAGTCCTTTTGCTTGATGCACTCGTTATCCGATTGCTTCTTCGTGGAGCCTCTCGACAAAATTTGTCTTGATCATCATCAACATTTTGACTCTTTCTAGGTTTTCAATCGAATTCTTGATGATAAGTGCCATCCTCGTCCCTTGGTAATTTGAGTTACCATCGACAACTTCCTTACCTTCCTTTCATCATAAACATGTTCTTGTTATGGATGCAACTTGCTATCCAGCTTGTATTAAGATCTACCTTGAAGTATTAATGTCTTTTGTCAAGGATGTTGTGAGAGTTTCACCACCTCTTAAAAATTCTTGGTATAGAGATACTTATCACCATCACCATTCTTTCTTGGTCCTCATGTGGATTCCAACCGGGGTACCAACAAGTGAATGGTATTGTTGGGATTCTGCCCTTCTAGCAACCCTATTGCTTTGAAGTTAATGGTCGGCCGTTCATTCTTAGACTATTGATTATTAAATCACCATTCCGACGTTGGTCGTGCAAACCAGCCAATATTTCGGGTGCACCTTTCAAGCAATATTTTATTGTGTATGTTTTTCCTCGAGCATACATCATTATATCGTTTGATCTGACAAGTGTTACCTCCTTTTTCATATAATTGTGGAAATACATCTTTTGGAAATCCCAATGAATGGTCGCTGAGATCATCAGCCACCTCCTCATTCTCTCCATGGTTTACAAATGAACTCTTGTATTGGAACTCGCCTCCATAGTTCATTTCCCGAGAATCTTACGATGTCTTCTCATCAATTTGTGTCGCAACTTTTTCTTCTCAGGCATCCTGAGTCTGAGGTATCCTGACCCCAATCAGATCTGAATCTCGGTCTGATATGATGGTTGGAACATATTTCCAAGAGTTATAACATTGGTATTTATGTGACCCGGTAAGGTGATGTCGTGCCTAGCACACTTGGCCTAAGGACCTATTGTTATAGATTCCTTTTCAGCAAGGTTATCCATTCTTCCATGAGGAAATTGTAAGACTTATTCTACTAGTTATTCCTGATGGATCCTTTGTGTTTCCAAAGTCTGATCTTCACCTGTTGACCATGTTAATACTATCTCGAAGCATGTCTACGGTACTCCGATTTTCAACAAGAACATTTGAAGCTCAATGCTAAATGTTTCCTGCTCAATTATCCAAATACCGTTGTATGGGTAATGTCATGAAATTTCTTTCCCCTTACCTAAAGAGTTTTCTACATTATGTCCTATCATCGATATCATGCTTTGCTTGTCTTTGGGAAGGATATACCCATGAATTATGTGTTTAAACACATTTTTCCTTTCCATTGTTTTGTTTAACCTTCTTGAGGTTTATATGATCTAAGCCGTAATATTCTCCTGCTTATGTAAACACCTCGTTGTACAATTCCGTCAGCAAGACCTTGTTACTATTGTTGATGATATTCCGGTAGCTGCCGATGGACGAGAACTTTGCCTATTGGTCGGCCTCGTTCAACGAGCAGGAAAATGGTTCTCTTCATCCCTCGCCCTTGGTACCGACCTTGTTTCTGACATAACTGACAGGCTATCCTCTGACATGCCTTGGTATCATGACCTTGCAAGATGTCACTGCTCCTCCTACTTTTAACCCACATGGTGGGCCCATAACCCACAATTCCACAGGATCGAAACCTGACTCTTACGTATAGCCCTGTTGCCAAAGATATTCGTCGCGTTTGGCTTCATAAGTAATTCACGAGCCACCTTCCTCGAGATGATCTATTCTAGTTTTAGCCGTCATACATATTCCATTGCTCTAAACCCCTCTCACACTCCGTTATAGGCATCGAATGTTTGCCTACCCGCTTGAAAATTCTCTTGCATATTATTATTATTTCTCTTGATGCTTTTTCTGAGTTCCAACTCGAGGGATACTCATATATTCATTCATGGGTTAACCCCGGATGAATACCCTCTTAGCATTCTATCATTGCCAAGCTGCCCTTACCTATTCGTAAGTACGATGAAGGCCCCGAAAAAAAAGGGACGACAACTTCATCATGATGCATTGATGCATAGGAATGAAGACATCAACGCTATGTGCCGGCCTCTTCAAGAAGAGCAACCAAGATCGAGAAGATTCATCAAAATTTCGTAACCAGATCTTTCCCCTTACTCCACCTCCTAAATCTCGGGACGAGATTTCTTGTAGTGGAGGAGAATTGTGATGCCCGGATAATTAGACTACAGTAATTCCCTGCTAATGATGCTATGTCACCTCTGTCACTGTAGTTAATCTCGGGTTAGCTCAAAACCGATTCAAATTCAAAATTGAATGAAAGGCAAACAAGAAAACTTTTCAAACTTTAAAACTAAAATGTCCGGGTTGTGCCAAGTAATGCAGAGTTAATTGTGGTGAGGAAACCCCACTTTTATAAAGTGTTTTAGTACTCTAAAATGATTAAAACAGTAGTTCAAATGATTAAATAAGTGCCCTTGATATTTTATAAAATCATAAACTATTTTATTTTGATGTAAAACTTTTTAGGGTAGTGGGTTGTTTTGAAACACTAATTTGGAGCTATTGTCATATTTTACTAAACAAAGAATAAAGTGTAACTAACATAAAACAAAAAAGAAAAAATAAAAGGAAAATAAAACCAGAAGAACAAAAAATAAAACAAAAACCCCCTGGCCAACTGGGCCTCGACCCAACCGGCCCAGTTGGCCGGCCCACCCCGCGCCTGGCCTACATGGACCCCCCCATTCTCGAGGAAACCTAGCGCACACCCCCACTCCTCCCCGCACGATCCCCTCTCCTCCCTCACTCCCCCTCGATCCGGATCAGGCTCCGACCCCGATGCCCACCTCGCCGTCGGTGTCCCCTCGTCATCTCCAGCGCCGCTCCGACCTTGCCGCCTCGACCCCGTCGCATGCCTCGCTCCTCCCTCGTCTGGATCAGGAGGTAGCCGCGCCCCGACCCCGCCAACGCCGATGCCGCGCGCCACCCTGTCGCTCCTCGTCGGTGCCCCGAAGCCCGCTGCCGTCGCCGGATCGACCTCGCCGTGGCCTCCTCGACCTCCTCCCCGAGCAACGCTGCCCGTACCTCTGCAACCCCATGTGAGCCCCCTCCTTCTCCTCTGCCCCACGCCACCGAGCTCCGCCGGAGCCGTGCCTGCTGTCGCTGCTGCTCACCTACGCACCGGCCACACCCCGCATCCCCTGCGCGCCTCGCGCGCGTTGCCTCGCCCCACTCCGGCCCCTCCTACTTCTCGCGTCCGGCTGCGCCTACCGCCTCACCCGCCACGGCTTCCGCTCTGCTCTGGCCGCGCGCCTCGCCTCCACCGTTGCTTGCCGCCGCCTCACAACCCCCCTTGTGTTGTCCGCGACTCGCGCGCTCGGTTCCGCCTTCGCGCCTCCCCGTGTGCCCGCGCGCCTCGCCGTGGCCTTGTCTCCCCCGCTCCGCCTCCGCTCACTGCCGCCGCCCTCCTGCGCCCTGTCCGCACTTCGTCCCGCCTCTTCCGGTGCCGTAGCCGCCCCGCGCCGCGACGCTCCTCCCGCACCGCCGCAGCTCTGCTGCCCGCCTCGCCGTGGCCTCGCCGCTGCCCGCATCAGGCGGCCGACCTCACCGCGTCCATGGCGGGCGCCCCCCTGGCGACCTGTGAGGCAGGCAGATGCCCGTCGCCCTCCTGCCCGCTCCAGTGCGCCTGCGCCCGTAACCCCGCGCGCCCGTTAGGCCCCTGTGAGCAAATGACAAGTGGGCCTAGCCCCAGAACGAAAATAGATAAAATTATTAATAATAATAAATAAATAATTAAATTAATTAATTAAATTAACTAATCATGTTTAATTAATCTAATTAACTAGTTAAGTTAATTAAACCCTAATTAGACTAAACAGTCAATGACGAACGGGACCCACCTGTCAGGATGACCAGGTCAACTGCTGACGTCTTGCTGACGTAATGATGATGTCAGCAAACACTATTCTGGATAATGTTGAATTAAAATAATTAAATAAATCCTAAAAATAATTTAATTCTTTTAAAATTAATATAAAATAAAACCGTAGCTCGGATGAAAAAACTTTGTACATGAAAGTTGCTCAGAACGACGAGACAAATCCGGGTACGCAGTCCGTTCGTCCACCATGCATCCCTAGCACAGCGAACACACAACTTTCCCCCTCCGGTTCGTCTATCCGAAAACGCGAAACACCAGGGACATTTTCCCGGATGTTTCCCCCGTCACTGGTACCACCTCATACCGCGTTAGGGCACACCTAGCATCACGCTTTGTCATGTCATGCATTGTCATGCATCTGTTTGCTTAATATTTATTGTTTCTTCCCCCTCTTCTCTCGCTAGACACCTAGACTGACGTTGCTGCTACCCAGCACGACTATGGTGTTGACGACCCCTCTCTCTTGCCAGAGCAACCAGGCAAGCCCCTCCCTTGATCACCAGATATCGCCTACTCTTCTCTCTACTGCTTGCATTAGAGTAGTGTAGCATGTTACTGCTTTCCGTTAATCCTATTCTGATGCATAGCCTGTCATTGTTGCTACAACTGTTGATACCTTACCTGCAATCCTAAGTACTTACTATAGGATGCTAGATTATCATCAGTGGCCTGACATTCTTGTCAGTCTGCCATGCTATATTATCGGGCCGTGATCACGTCGGGTGTTGATCACGGGTAAATACCTACATATATACATACTATACAGGTGGTGACTAAAGTCGGGTCGGCTCGTTGAGTACCCGCAAGTGATTTTGATGTGGGGGCTGAAGGGGCAGGTGGCTCCATCCAGGTAGTGGTGGGCCTGAGTTCCTGACGGCCCCCGACTGTTACTTTGAGGCGGAGCGACAGGGCAGGTTGAGACCACCTACCAGAGAGGTGGGCCTGGCCTTGGTCGGCGTTCGCGGATACTTCAATTAACACGCTTAAAGAAATATTGGTATTTGATCTGAGTCTGGTTACTGGCCTATACGCACTAACCAACTACGCCGGGATAGTTATGGGCACTCGACGTCGTGGTATCATCCGAAGCCTTCATGACGTCAGCGACTGAGCGGCGCGCGCCAAGTTGGACCGGAACGCCTGCTCTTGTATAAGGGAGGCTAGGTCTGCTCACCGGCCGCCCTGCTGTAACGCCCCGTGACTGATGTGCCAGGTGTCGTCCAGTTATTCGCTGTTGTTGCGTTGTCATTGCTTGCGTCATGCATTGCATATCATGTCATCATGTGCATTTCATTTGCATACGTGTTCGTCTCATGCATTCGAGCATTTTCCCCATTGTCCGTTTTGCATTCCAGCGCTTCATTCTCCTCCGGTGGTCATTTCTACCTTTCTTTCATGTGTGGGGATTAAACATTTCCGGATTGGACCGAGACTTGCCAAGCGGCCTTGGTTTACTACCAGTAGACCGCCTGTCAAGTTTCGTACCATTTGGACTTCGTTTGATACTCCAACGGTTAACCGAGGGATCAAAAAGGCCTCATGTGTGTTGCAGCCCAACACCCTTCCAAAGTGGCCCAAAACTCACCTAAACCTGCTCCATCATCTCGGTCGTTTGATTATGATCGCGTGGCCGAAAACCGCACCTCATTTGGACTCTCCTAGCTCCCTCTACCTATAAATAAGTGATCCCCTCCGAAATTTCGCGGTCTAACCCTAGCCCCCTCCCTCTCCTCGCGCGGGGGACACATATCCCGCCGACGGACATGTCCGCTCCGTCGTCCACCGCCACATGGCATCCACCGGTTCGCTCGGCCGCCTCCCCTGCTGTCGGCCCGCTCGGCCCAGGGCGGGCCCTCCTCCGCGCGCCACCGGGCCGCGCCCCGTTCCAGCCGCCGCCGCCCAGGCAGCCCACCTCCGCCGTGCCGCTCCCGCTCGCCGGCCGGAGTTCGTCGCCGGCCAGCTCCCATGCACCGCCTCTGCCACCGCATCCGCCGGCGACCGCCGCCCGCTCCCTGCCATTCTGCGCGGCCCGAGCCGGCCATCTCCTCCATCGCCTCGTCAAGGGCCACCACCGCCCTCTGCGCCGCCCTGGTCGCCGGACATCGCCGGAATTCGCCACCTCGCCGGCGTCTTCCTCCACTTTGGCGTGATCCCGGAGGGTGGATCAGATCCACCACACCCTCCATCCAAACATCCTCGTCCCAATCCGGATCTTCCCGTCCCGGATCCCTCCGTCCCGCGTTGACTTTCGCAGAGGTATAATTTCACCAAGTCCCCGAAATTCCCAGATCCATATGCCCTTGTTCATCATGTCGTAACTCCGCATCCGTAGCTCCGTTTTGGGCATATAGCATATCAAAATGTTCGTCTCAGAGAGTACATCATTTCATCTCATTGCATCATTTTCATTTGAGTTCATATTGATGCCCTAAATACTGTTAGAAGAGTGCTACTTGAGATAATTGTCAGATCTGCTGCTCCATTTAGATATTTGTCATTTTTGCCATGTTTATTGTGTGCATGATATGCCCTTGAGCTCTACATGTGTTTTGTTAAGGGTTTTTCCATCTATCCAGAGGTGCAACCCATGTATTTTTGTGATGTGTGTGGTGACTAGCACAAGCTTGCTAAGTGAGGCACTTGGTAATGCTGATTTCAGGGACTTAGCATTTCCACTAAGTCCTTGATCTGTTCATTTCATGATGCCATATGTTCATGTTCTTTCCTAGTGATCTATGCCTCTTTTGAGGATGATCAGTAAGTATGTTTTGTTAATATTGTAGTGTTCTATCCATCCATGTCTTTGTTTGCAATTATGGAGCACCTTAGATTGAGTCAATCGAGCTCTACTTTTGCTACTTCATGAATCTGGGCAGATTGTCTACTTGTTAGCGATTTTGCCGAGGATGTTGTAGTTGATCCGTGCATGCTATGTTATTGTTCTTGCCATGTCTAGCTTGCGTTTTGTGTATTCTTGATGGTTCTATGCTTAGCTTGTCATGACTTGCTCCGTAGTGAGTGCATCTAGCTCGTAAACATGCCTACTTGATATCTGTTTTCAGCATGCTCCAGTTTTCACTAAGTCTGAGAACTGATTATGTTTTTGCCATGTTCACATGCTTGCAATTGTATTTTCTGATCCCTTTTGGCTCAAGGTCACTAAGGGACTTTTGTTAAGCTCTTTGAGTAGCTCCATGCCATGCTTTACTTTGCCATGTTCAGGTCCTATACCATATAGTTTTCATGCTCCGAAGAGTGCTATGTGATCTAAAATTCCAGACAAGTGTTAATCTCACTAAGTCTGAAATCTGGTTATCATATGCATTTTTGCCATGCTTGTTTGAACCTGTTAAGGGATGATTTGGCCGTAGCTTAGTGCTAGACTTTTGTTACGCATCATGAATGGATTCCTGCCATGCATTTTGATGCCATGTTTGGGTGTTGTAGCATGTTCATCTCATTGCATTTAGATGGCTACTTGCTGTAAATTGCAGATCGGTGTCATATTTGAATTGCTTGCCATTTCCAAACCGTAACTCCGATTCTGGTGATCTTTATATCGTTTTCAAGCAATTTCATCTCATCTTTCCAGTGGCACACTTGGATTTCCAGGTTGAGGCTAGGTTCATGCATTCCTTGTCCAATCATGCATATGCATCGCATACCGCATCCCACATATCATACCATGTTCATGTGTTGGTTGTTTACTATGTTGTGTGCTTCCTTTCCGGTGTTTGCTCCTTCGGGTTGGTTCCGATAACGTCGCGTTTGTGAGGACCCATTCATCTATGTTCCATTTGTCTTCTTCATGGACTCGTTCTTCTTCCTTGTGGGATTTCAGGCAAGATGATCATACCCTCGAAATCACTTCTATCTTTGCTTGCTTAGTTGCTCGCTCTTTTTCTATGCCTATGCTGCGATACCTACCACTTGCTTATCATGCCTCCTATATTGTTGAACCAAGCCTCTAACCCACCTTGTCCTAGCAAACCGTTGTTTGGCTATGTTACCGCTTTGCTCAGCCCCTCTTATAGCATTGTTAGTTGCAGGTGAAGATTGAAGTATGTTCCTTGTTGGAACATGGAGATGTTGTTCCTTGTTGGAACATGTTTAGTTGTTGGGATATCACAATATATCTTATTTAATTAATGCTTCTATATACTTGGTAAAGGTGGAAGGCTCGGCCTTATGCCTGGTGTTTTGTTCCACTCTTGCCGCCCTAGTTTCCGTCATATCGGTGTTATGTTCCCGGATTTTGCGTCCCTTACGCGGTTGGGCTATAATGGGAACCCCTTGACAGTTCGCCTTGAGTAAAACTCTTCCAGCAATGCCCAACATTGGTTTTACCATTCGCCACCCAGCCTTTTCTTTTCCCTTGGGGGTCGCGCGCCCAAGGGTCATCATTATTTTAAACCCCCAGGCCAGTGCTCCTCTGAGTGTTGGTCCAACTTGTCAGCCGCCGTTGGCCACCAGGGGCAACTCTGGGCTGGCCTACCAGAAGTTTAGACACTCCAGTGTGCCCTGAGAAAGAGATATGTGCAGCTCCTATCAGGATTTGTCGGCACATTCGGGCGGTGTTGCTGGTTTAGTTTTACCCTGTCGAAATGTTTGTAACTGGGATTCCGAGTCTGATTGGGTCTTCCCGCTAGAAGGTCTATTCCTTCGTTGACCGTGAGAGCTTGTGATGGGATAAGTTGGGACACCCCTGCAAGGATTTGAACTTTCGAAAGCCGTGCCCGCGGTTATGGGCAGATGGGAATTTGTTAATGTCCGGTTGTGGAAAACCTGAAGTTAACCTTAATTAAAATGAATCAACAGCGTGTGTTACCGTGATGGTCTCTTTCCGGCGGAGTCCGGGAAGTGAACACGGTGTTGGAGTTATGCTTGGCGTAGGTTGTTTAGGATCACTTCTTGATCTTACTTTCTCGATCGTGCTTTGCCTTCTCTTCTCGCTCTCATTTACGTATGCTAGCCACCATATATGCTAGTCGCTTGCTGCAACTCCACCTCATACCTTTTACCTTACCCATAAGCTTAAATAGACTTGATCGCGAGGGTGCGAGATTGCTGAGTCCCCGTGACTCACAGATACTTCCAAAACCAGCTTGCAGGTGCCGATGAGTCCGTGCAGATGACGCAACCAAGCTCAAGGAGGAGCTCGTTGAAGGTCTTGTCTTTTGTGTTGTTTCGTTCTGGTTGATCAGTAGTGGAGCCCAGTTGGGGTCGATCGGGGACTGTGTCGCATTTGGGGTTCTTCTTTTATTTTGGTTCCGTAGTCGGACCTTGTTTGTATTTGGATGATGTAATGCTTTATTCATGTATTGTGTGAAGTGGCGATTGTAAGCCAACTATGTATCTTTTTCCCTTATGTATTAAATGGGTTGTGTGAAGATTACCTCTCTTGTGACATTGCTTTCAATGCGGTTATGCCTCTAAGTCATGCTTCGACACGTGGGAGATATAGCCGCATCGAGGGCGTTACACCTACGCCATAGGATTTAGACCGGTGTGCTGACCTCTCTATTGGGCCTAGGTAGGGCTGCGATATGTTGATCTTCCGAGGCCGGGCATGACCCAGGAAAGTGTGTCCAGATAAAGGGGATCGAGCGTGTTGGGAAATGTGGTGCACCCCTGCAGGGAAGTTAATCTATTCGAATAGTCGTGATCTCCGGTAACAGGACAACTTGGAGTTGTACCTTGACCTTATGACAACTAGAACCGGATACTTAATAAAACACACCCTTCCAAGTGCCAGATACAACCCGGTGGTCGCTCTCTAACAGGGCGACGAGGAGAGGATCACCGGGTAGGATTATGCTACACGATGCTACTTGGTGGACTTACCTTCTGCTCTCTTCAACATGCTGCAAGATGGAGGTGGCCAGAAGCGTAGTCTTCGATAGGACTAGCTATCCCCCTCTTATTCCGGCATTCTGCTGTTCAGTCCACATATGATAGCCTTATTTCATTTGATACCAATGCATACATATGTAGTGTAGCTCCTTGCTTGCGAGTACTTTGGATGAGTACTCACAGTTGCTTTGCTCCCTCTTTTCCCCCTTTCTATACCCGATTGCTACGACCAGACGATGGAGCCCAGGAGCCAGACGCCACTGTCGATGATGACTACTACTACCCGGGAGGTGCCTACTACTACGTGCAGCCCGCTGACGATGACCAGGAGTAGTTTAGGAGGATCCCAGGTAGGAGGCCTGTGCCTCTTTCGATCTGTATCCCAATTTGTGCTAGCCTTCTTAAGGCAAACTTGTTTAACTTATGTCTGTCCTCAGATATTATTGCTTTCGCTGACTCGTCTATGATGGAGCACTTGTATTGGAGCCCTCGAAGCCCCTGGCTTGTAATATGATGCTTGTATGACTTATTTTATTTGTAGAGTTGTGTTGTGATATCTTCCCGTGAGTCCCTGATCTTCATTGTACACGTTTGCGTGTATGATTAGTGTACGATTGAATTAGGGCGTCACAGGGGGAGCTGGCTTCCTCGCTGGAACGCTCGACGCGGCTCGAAGTAGAGGCAAGAAACGGCAGGCGGTGGCAGATCCGGGTCGCGGGAAACGGCCGGGACGGATGGATCTACCTCGGATCCGGCGAGGCAGGGATCCATGGCGCGAACGGGGCTCCTCTTGTTCGTCCTGAAGAAAGAGAGAGAGAGACCGCGAGGTTCGGGAGAGAGAAGAACTATGGGAAGAAGGATAGTGAGGCAACGAGGCGCTGCAGGAGGGCCGGCCTTGGAGCACTGGGGCTCGGGGGGACGAGCATCAAGGAAGCAGGAGGCCTCGGATGCCAGGCATCCACGAGCACGTGTGCTGCTCCACGGCGGGAGGACGGAGAGGACGAAGCAAGGCGGTGGTGGAGCACCTGGGCACGGGGAAGTGGCCTAGTGGTGCGGTGGTCGGTGGCTTGCCTCGGGAGGAGCTCATTTCCTTGGGTCGATGAGGATGCAGGGACTCCAGGAGGTGCTCGCTGGCGATCCTTACGGTGTCGGAAGGGCGGCAACGTGGGAAACAGAGGAGGTTGCGAGCTCGGGCATGGAATGGATAGAGGGGAATGTGGTGGCTGTTGGCTCTTGGCTGCTGTGATTTGGGTGCAACGGAAATCAAGGAGGGACATGGGGGAGCGCTGGTTGGTGGATTGGATTGGGGTGAGATACCGAGGAAAGAGAAGGCAGGTAGGTGGCGGCGGGCAGGAGGATGGATGGGACAAGTGGCCTAAAAACTAGGGTTGCCTCCTTATATACGCTGGTGGATTAGGTTAGGGGCTAATGGATCCCTCCGATCGTAATCGGACGATCGAGAATAAATGGTTAGAGGAGTCCAAAAATAAAACGGTGATGTTTTGTAGATGTGTGGGGATGATCCGAATCCAACGGTGACGACTGCCCGGGTCGGGTCTGGGACAACTTTGGAACGCGCACGTGAGTAGGGCCACGGGCTGACGAGAGAGGTTAGGTTGGGCATGGCGGCAGGTAGTGGACTATGTAGACGGTCTCAAGCTGAGAGAAGAGAAGAGAGAGAGGCCCGGTGACTGTTTCCGGAGACCGAAAACGCCCGACGTTTTGACCGACTATATTGTCGCTATAGTTTAACGGTTGGGCTAACAAACGAACTCCGAATGCGATGAAATTTGCCAGGCGGCCTATCTACACTATAACAACACCGCATGCCAACTTTCAACCCTTTCCGAGAACATTTCCCAGCCACTAAAAAAATACTATTTTGGATGTGCCGCGGGCGCGTGCAAGGGTGTCTGGGCTCGGAACGGAAATAGACGAAACTGGGGGAGCCCGGACGGATGCAAGTTTTGAAAACATGATGCAATGCACATGATGATATGACAAGATGCAACACGCAAGCGGAAGACATGGCAATGACAGCGAAAAACTGGAAGACACCTGGCGCATCGGTCTCAGGGCGTCACAGATCGAGTGACACCGAATCCCGAGCTGCACCCAGCGCTAGTACTGACCCCACCAGAACGTCCCGCTCACCGCCTCGAGCCTCGTAGTCCGGACCCAGCTGCATGTACTCATTGCCAGAACCATCCGGTTCGCTAGCATCCAACAGACCCATGGGGTCGTCTCTCCCATCCTGCACAGCGGGTCCCACACTCACCAGGCCCCTATTTGTGTCGCGCTGGCCTGGCGCGACCACAATGGCCAAAAACAGCCCAGTAGAACTACCATCCAGAGCCACCTGAGTTGTCTGGGGCCCCGTGCTACGTGGGGTAGGCTTGTGGTGCGCCATCTCCAGGCCAATCCCAGCTGACCTCAACTCCTGTCACCAACCACCACTTGCCTCGGATCCTCAACCTGATCTTGGTTGTCGCTGCCGTCGGCTGGCCCTACCACGATTGATGCCAACAATGGTCTGGTAGGCAGCTAGAACACCGAAGAAGCTTCTCCCCCAGTTGAAAACTTCCACGTGGCCATAGGTGGCTGAGCCAACTGTTGTTGGCCAACGGTCTCCACCTTCGGTCTAGTCAAGCGGTCAAAAGCAGAAGGCCTATGCTCAATCATGTTCCTCATGTTGCAGAAAGTATTTTAAAAACTCGTAAAACAATAGGCAATCTTGTTTCGTAGAAACAAATGATCTGATTCATTATCGTGATGACATATGAACTCAGCAAGATCCTTTTTACGGATGCAAAATTAACATTTCATTTCTTTCGGACTCAGCAAGATCCTTGCTCTTATCAATAGATGGATCATTAACTCCACATTCAACAGCAGCCTCAACATCATGACTGGTCTCCTGCATGAATTTTTTAATAAACAGATGAACATGAGAAAATTCAACTACAATACTGACAACAGAACAACATAGTAAGAAATGCAAACATCAAGGACTGACTCACATCAACAAAATGGGACTCCAAACCAACATTATTTGTATGGTGGTCAGAAACATTAGCCTCAGTACCATCAGCAGCCCTGCTGGCAGTGGCAGTAGCGTCATCCTGCTCAATCTACCTGATAACAACATTGGCACTTTCTTCATATGGCTTGCAGCGAGAATCTGGCATAGTTTTGAAATGCTTCATGTTGTTCACGCATATCACTTATTAAAATTATCTCCATCTCAATATAGTCTGCTACTTCCTTAGCATTAAATTGATGACTTTCTGGGAGGATACCATTGATACAGCTCAGACGCTCAACTGTAGTTAGGACCTTTTCCATCTTAGAATGCACATTAATAAAAAAACATGCTCAACGTGCTCCAATGCAGAAACAGCTACATCAATACCAAAACCCTGCCTCTGTGAAGTACTAGCCTTACTAGGGCCAGGGGGAACATAACCAGCACCCTCAACACTACGTCCATCTCTCAACTCATCGTGCAAAGATGAAATCTTGGGAATCTGAGACGGCATCTCCAGGACTGCCCGTTTATACACCCAGAAAAAGACGACTTCCTCATGAGTTTTCCACTATGAACAAGGGAAAAAGAGTTAATTAATCAATGCAACACATAGGAAAATAAAAATTATATTAACAGATTTAAATCCACAGTACTGACGATCTTTCACCGTCAGTGCCAATTTGTTAGTATTTTCAACAGGTCAGTTGAACAAGAGATTCAGTTCAACCACAGATGACACAACAGTACTAAAAATCATACCTAAACCTCACAAAGCTTAAGAACTAACAAAATCTAAACAGGTAACTCTGCAGTACACATGTTCACTCCAGCAAAAATAGCTATACCTAAAAAAAGTTCTGCAAGACATGAGAGAAATAAAACTCACCGGAAGCTTCCCAAACACCCAACTCCATGGATCAACATTGCCTTTTCTTATCAAATCTGCATCTGCCAGATCGGAAAGCTTGTCCCGGTCCATGAAACATATGCGGGGGACTTGCATGTCAACATACGGAATCTTGCCACGGATAAGGCAGTCAAGGTACATTAGTACAGTCCCTATAGCGCAGCTTGTGATTGCCTTCCCAAGGGTAACACCATCTTGGTACCTAACAACAACCCTTCTAAGCTCATCAACCATCAGCTGGCAATAATCCATATTAGCCATGTCCTCAATGAAGAGATCCTCAAACATTGCTACCTCTCTGGAAACACGAGGGGCGGCAGTAGGCAACACAACTTTCATAAACACAATAATGAAGAACAATTTTAGAGAAAGGTCATCTTTGCTAGGATCCTTGAAATAGTGTTCTTGCTAATGTGAAGCTCCGATCTTAACTTCATCAGAGCGTCATCCTATCCATCCTCTAACGGCCTTGGTGCAGAACGACCACCACGAGGGAACCCAAGTAGTTGTTGTATACCATCGCTAGTGATGCGAAGCTTCTTATTCGCCTCACCCATGTCAAGAGTCATCGTATCAGGATCTATCTTTAGGTACAAAGCTCCCATCAGAGGGCGGGAAATGTTAGACTTCACCTTCCATTGGAAGATAGAACCAAAACCAGCTACATGAACCATAGCCACATGGCGACTCTGAAGCAAATGAGCACAAGCATCTATCTCTCCCAACAAAAATCACATAGTTAAATTCAATCGCTGTGAGTCACCTTCATCCAAAGCAACTTTTTCGTCATTGCCTCTCACCAGCTTGACCGGACTCCTAACGCTAACAGGCTATAAATGAAAATAAAGAAGGCACAACTTAATTCAATGAATATAAAAAACAAAACAAACATATGAAGCTGACAAGGAAAAAATGATTGCACAAGTTCAACTATTAAAACAACATCAGTACCACCCTCAATTGATGCAAACAATGACCAGACCTCACCTGGCCAGCTTACCAACCCAGACACAATTAAATCATTACAAGTACAACTAGTAAGTCACCTACAATACAAACACGTACCACTGCAAATTCATCTTCAGAAGTAACTCAATATCATCTCCTTCAAATGCAGGATCTTCAGCTTTGACACAAGCACGCTTCTTCACACCTTTGTTCACCTTCACGGGAGCAACTTTATGCTTCTTATTTCCCTTCAACAAAGAGCACTTCAGAAGAGGAGACGAAGAAGGCTTCTTATTTGACAAAACTCGTGGACTCCGACGAATAGGGGAGCCACCAAGTGTGCTTGGACCAATCTTCACAGCAACACTATCTCCATCATCTTTGCTATTACCAGGTTAGGAACTAGCTTTCACACATGGGCTACGCCTCTGTGTGCCATCAGGATTTGGATCTGTCATCTTCCTCTTCAAAACAACTTTCTTTTCCTTAACGGCATCAGGAGGGAACACTTGCGTCAAGCGAGTCTGCAATAGGTTTGTCTTGACAGGCATGTCAGTTCCATGAGATCCAGCATCAACAGTTGCAAAGGCCACGTCACCACCTTCATCACCTCCACCTTTAGCAGCTTGAGCAACATCATCAGCGCTTAGTTGCATGCAAGCAGCCTTTTGACGCCGTTCCAACTCCTTTCTCCAATGGAAATCACACTTCTTTCTTTTCCTTTCATCCTCCAACTGTAACTGCATCCGAACATCCTCAACTTGAGTAACAAGCTTAGTGCCATCAACACTCTGTGATTGAGTAACAGACAACTGCAAGCTCCCATCACCATCACCAAAATTAAGAGAATAAATTCCAACATTAATATCTTTCACAACATCAGCAATGTCCTCAGCAGCAGCATGGCTATCATTAACTGCACAAACCAATAACATAAGCACACACATATAAAATTGAAACACAATTAACATTGCAGAGACAAGTAAAATAAGGCGCATAGCATTAGACACAAACAAAAGGAACAACTGATGTAACTAAACACATTTATGTATGCAAGGCTATTGAAAAATAGCAAATATAAGGGAAACACCAGCAACACTCGCAAGTTCTTATAGAGGATTTCGTATCTCAAAAATAACATTCACAAGGTCTTGAAAGTGTTCTGATTTCTCAGAATCAGGAGGCACCGACACTCAAACATCTGCAACAACATCATAATCAGCAAAAAAGTAAAAAAAAAGTACATGAACAAGCAATCAGTTCAACTATATGAACACTACAAGTGCAACCAATAAAATAATATAACCCCACCACTCGCACACCGAACTTGACAATGTCAGCTCTTTCAACATCATAATAGTTCTTCTCAAACTGCTACAAACTATTCAGATGCCAGTACAATAGTTCAAACTACACATGGTAATCAGTATTGCAACCTGTGTATAGGTTACAATGACCTAAAAACTAGACATACCACACATTCCAGGGAAACAATTGACAACTAACAAAATCCATGCAACTTGTAATGTCCATACGACAACACCTATACAACTAAAAACCGATTAAGCACCAGATCTGATAAAACATCATCAGCAGAAAACACAAAAAAGGTTTCAGCACAACGAATTACCTGCATTCAACTTGTCTGGACTGGATGATGTACCCATTGAGATCTAGACCTAAAATCTGCCGAACCAGAACTGCAAGACACATGACCAAAAATTAGGGTTCTTACCTATTTCAGAAACGAAGGACGCCAAACAAAGCAAAACTCTTACCAACAAACACAAACTCCACCACTGAATCTAGTATTAGATACGCGAGCTGCTCATTCAAGACTAAACGAACCCTAGCGAATCCAGCCTGAGACAACACGAGAGCAACAACTTACAAATACAGGAAAAATTTGTACAGAAGGGGAAGGTAGGGCAGTCGAGGGCAGAGCAAAGGAACCAACAGAGCACACAAACCTCCCCTTGGAGTTCAACCCGCCGACTGATGCTCCCGCGGCGAAATAGGAGAAGCAGCTTCTATGCGAGAAGAGAATAGGAGGGGAACGAAGAAGGAAGCGATTTGTGGAGGGGAGGGGAATGGGGACAAGCGAAGGTTAAAAGGTGAGTGTGAGAAAACCGACAGCTAAAGCCCACGATCGTGGCAAAGGCCACAATCTCAGGGCAGTTATTAAAGATAATAGCAAAAATTAAATACAATAAAAAATTAATATAGAGGGAGAAAATGAATGGCTATAGTACAAATAAGACCTCATAACAATACAATAAAATATCAAAAAAGAACAATTGAAATACCTTACATTATACAAAATTAAGTACAATATTTCTCAAAAAATAACGAAAAGTACAAATAAATGGTGGTACCCTTTGAATCACAAATCCATGTAAAGGACTTGCATCCTCACACTCGTGTACACATATGACGCTGCAACACATTATATAATGCAGACACCTAACAAAGATACCAAATGACGCAAGTTATGTTACAGATCAACCTTAGTGTATGAAAAAAACATCTTCTTACCGACGACGTGTGTTCATCAATCAATACAACAAAAAAGATGGTCAGTACAACTATGCCCCTCGGTGCGGTGCTGGGTTTTCTCCTAAAAAGATCGATAATGGGGGCAAGTCCATACAAGGAAGATGTTTCAGTACAACTATGCCCCTCGGTGCGGTGCTGGTTTTTTCCCTAAAAAGATAGATAAATGGGGCAAGTCATGTTACACACTCGCCTCCGCATGCGACGCCATGACACGCCGCATCGTCGCCTACTAAGGCTTGTTCCTGGCTCGGCCTCGTCGGGATGGGGGAGGGGGTCCCCTCCCCCTGCAAGTCGAACAACTGGGATCCGGTCTGTGACCAGGAGTTTGGTCCTTGGAAAGAGCATGCAGTACTTAGGCCCTTGGAACATTGAGCGCGAGCGAAACACCCACTGGGTCGGCTGGCGAGCAGCCGGTCGTGCGGCAACTTAGTGTGGTGAGGCCGGGTTAGCCAATCCGGCAGATCCAACTTAGTGTTTCGCGGCGTGTAATTTCTTTGGCCCGTAGTTATTGCCGGCCAACAGCGGAAACCGGACTGTGGCGTAGGGTGAAGTGGAGGGCCTCGGCTACCCGGACACGCCGGGATGTGCTAAGGAGGATGGCGGATGTGGCCAAGCCGGCCAACCCCCGAGCCCTCGGGTTGGTCCTACCGACCCGGCGGTGGAGGTTTAAGAAAATTCACAAGGATGTGTAAAACACAATAGCTTGATAGGAAAAGGTAGCCCCCGAGTGTCGTTCTGGGGTCCCGTAGTCTTTCATAGAATTACAAAAGGCAGCGATAGATACGTGTGTACAGCTAACTGTAAAACAAGCAGAGGAGCTCTACATTCTAGGGCTGGCTTGTTTCTTCACCGGTGGTATCTCTCTTGCGCTTGTTCGGCTTGCGGGCGTCGATGAGGTAGTAGGTGTTGCAGTCACACAGGGCTTTGTTGACGATGAAGGGGCCCTCCCATGGGAAGGCCAACTTGTCCTGGCCGGCTTGCCGTTGGACAAGCCGAAGGACGAGGTCTCCTTCACGGAACGCGAGGGACTTGATATTTTTGATGTAGTAGTGCCTCAGGCCTTGCTGATAGATGGTGGATCGGCTAAGGGCCAAAAGGCATGCTTCTTCGAGTAGGTCAACACCATTTTCATGTGCTTCCTTGGCTTGGGCTTCTGTGTACATTGCGACTCACGGTGAGTCGAACTCGATGTTGGTCGGGATGATAGCTTCAGCTCCATAGTTACAATAACAAGAGCAAACAGAGTTTGTAAATGTTTTTCTTTCTTTCAGTTTGTCATCTGAATTGCTTGAGGACAAGCAAGGGTTTAAGCTTGGCGGAGTTGATACGTCTCCATCGTATCTACTTTTCCAAACACTTTTGCCCTTGTTTTGGACTCTAACTTGTATGATTTGCATGGAACTAACCCGGAATGACGCTGTTTTCAGCAGAATTGCCATGGTGTTGTTTTATGTGCAGAAAACAAATATTCTCGGAATGACCTGAAACTCCACGGAACATCTTAGAAAAAATAATAAAAAATCCTCGCCAAAGATGAAGACCAGGGGCCCCACACCCTTCTCACGAGGGTGGGGGGCGCGCCCCCTAGGGCGCGCCCCCTACCTCGTGGGCCCCCTGGAAACCCTCCGACGCCAAATCCAACTCTCTATAATTGCTTTCAGAGAGAAAAAATTAGAGAGAAGAAATCATCGCATTTTATGATGCGGAGCCGCCGCCAAGCCCTAAAACCTCTCGGCAGGGCTGATCTGGAGTCCGTTCGGGGCTCTGGAGAGGGGGATTTGTCGCCGTCGTCATCATCAACCATCCTCCATCACCAATTTCATGATGCTCACCGCTGTGCGTGAGTAATTGCATCATAGACTTGCTGGACGGTGATGGGTTGGATGAGATTTATCATGTAATCGAGTTAGTTTTGTTAGGGTTTGATCCCTAGTATCCATTATGTTCTGAGATTGATGTTGCTATGACTTTGCTATGCTTAATGCTTGTCATTAGGGCCCGAGTGCCATGATTTCAGATCTGAACCTATTATGTTTTCATGAATATATGTGAGTTCTTGATCCTATCTTGCAAGTCTATAGTCACCTACTATGTGTTATGATCCGGCAACCCCGAAGTGACAATAATCGGGACCACTCCCGGTGATGACCATAGTTTGAGGAGTTCATGTATTCACTATGTGCTAATGCTTTGTTCCGGTTCTCTATTAAAAGGAGGCCTTAATATCCCTTAGTTTCCAATAGGACCCCGCTGCCACGGGAGGGTAGGACAAAAGATGTCATGCAAGTTCTTTTCCATAAGCACGTATGACTATATACGGAATACATGCCTACATTACATTGATGAATTGGAGCTAGTTCTGTGTCACCCTATGTTATGACTGTTACATGATGAACCGCATCCGGCATAATTATCCATCACTGATCCGGTGCCTACGAGTTTTCCATATACTGGTTCTCGCTTATTTACTTTCCCGCTGCTACTGTTACAATCACTACAAAATACCAAAAACATTACTTTTGCTGTCTTTACTTTTGTTGCCACTACCACCACTATCATATTACTTTGCTACTAAACACTTTGCTGCAGATACTAAGTTTCCAGGTGTGGTTGAATTGACAACTCAGCTGCTAATACTTGAGAATATTCTTTGGCTCCCCTTGTGTCGAATCAATAAATTTGGGTTGAATACTCTACCCTCGAAAGCTGTTGCGATCCCCTATACTTGTGGGTTATCAAGACTAATTTCTGGCACCGTTGCCGGGGAGCATAGCTCTATTCTTTGAGTCACTTGGGATTTATATCTGCTGGACACTATGAAGAACTTGAGAGATCCAAAAACCAAGATCTATCCCTCAACTACGAGGGGAGGTAAGGAACTGCCATCTAGCTCTGCACTTGATTCACCTTCTGTTATGAGTAAGTTAGCGACACCTACACCTGCTTCTGTTATTTGTTCTGATATGTCGCATGTTATTGATGATGCCACTTCTGCTATGCATGATACTTATGATGAAACTGCTTCTATGCCTGATACTACTGTGCCCCTTAGTGAATTTCTTGATGAACAAATTGCTAGGGCTAGAGAAAAAGAAATTATTGAATCTGAATACGATGATGATAGTGATGATGAAAATATGCCTGTTATTCCTGAGGGTTATCTTTTTGATATGGAATCTTCTGCCGCTATTTTAGCTTGCAAAGATAGATATGAGCTTAAGAGGTTATTAGATTAAATGGAACAAAGAATCACTTAGAGATAAAATGAAACCCGACCCTGCTTTTGCTACTTCACCTATTTGTGTTCCTGATAAGGATTATGAATTCTCTGTTGATCCTGATATAATTACTTTGGTTGAATCTGATCCGTTTTATGGCTATGAATCTGAAACTGTTGTGGCACATCTTACTAAGTTAAATGATATAGCTGCCCTGTTCACTAATGATGAGAGATCGCGTTACTTTTATATACTCAAAATATTTCCGTTCTCATTAAAGGGTGATGCTAAGATATGGTTTAATTCTCTTGATCCTGGTTGTGTGCGTAGTCCCCAGGATATGATTTATTACCTCTCTGCTAAATATTTCCTTGCTCATAAGAAACAAGCTGCTTTGAGGGAAATATACAACTTTGTGCAAAGTAAAGAAGAGAGTCTCCCACAAGCTTGGGGGAGGCTTCTCAAGCTACTTAATGCTTTGCCTGATCATCCTCTTAAGAAACCCGAAATACTTGATATCTTTTATAATGGACTAACCGATGCTTCCAGAGATTACCTGGATAGTTGTGCTTGTTCTCTTTTCAGGGAAAGAACACCGGATGAAGCTGAAATTCTATTGAATAATATGTTGACAAATGAAAATAATTGGGCACCTCCTGAGCCAGCTCCTGAGCCATCTCCTGCTCGAATTACTGAACCTATTATTAAACCAACTCCGAAGAAGAGAGGTGTTTTATTTCTCAGTCCCGAAGATATGCAAGAGGCAAAGAAATGTATGAAAGAAAAAGGTATTAAAGCTGAAGACATTAAGAATTTACCTCCTATTGAAGAAATACATGGTCTTAATATACCGCCTGTTAAAGAAACATATGATCTCAATTCTTTATTTACTGAAGAACCTCCTGATCCTGATATCCCAACACAGGTAGTAAAGGTAAATTCTCTCTATAGATATGATAAAGCTGAAGTCCCTCCTACTAAAATTGCTAGTCAATGCTTGGATGAGTTTGATAACTTTATGTTTAAGCAAGACGACTTCAATGCTTATTTGGTAGACAATTAAAAGAAAATGCTTATATGATTAGACGCTTGGGTGATTATATGGCTAATATTAAAGGTGAACTTAAACTTGTTAGCAAACATGCTTCTATGGTTACCACTCAAGTAGAACAAGTACTTAAGGCTCAAAAAGAAGTGCTTAATGAAATGAATAGTAAGAAAAATGATTATGCTGTTAGAGTGGCTACTAGAACTGGTAGAATGACTCAGGAACCTTTGTATCCTGAAGGCCACCCTAAGAGAATCGAGCAAGATTCTCAAAGAAATAATATTGATGTTCCTAGTTCTTCTAAAAAGAAGAAGAAGAAAAATGATAGAACTGTGCAAACTTCTAGTGAACCTATTGCTGAACCACCTGATAATCCAAATGATATTTCTATGTCTGATGCTGAAACACAATCTGGTAATGAACATGAACCTAAGTAAAAATATTAATGATGATGTTCATGATGATGCTCAACCTAGTAATGATAATGATGTAGAAATTGAACCTGTTGTTGATCTTGATAACCCACAATCAAAGAATCAACGTTATGATAAAAGAGACTTTGTTGCTAGGAAACATGGTAAAGAAAGGGAACCTTGGGTTCAGAAACCCATGCCTTTTCCTCCAAAACCATCCAAGAAAAAGGATGATGAGGATTTTGAGCGCTTTGCTGAAATGATTAGGCCTATCTTTTTGCGTATGAGATTAACTGATGTGCTCAAAACAAATCCTTATGCTAAATATATGAAGGATATCATTACTAATAAAAGAAAGATACCGGAAGCTGAAATTTCCACCATGCTTGCTAATTATACTTTTAAGGGTGGAATACCAAAGAAACTTGGAGACCCCGGAGTACCTACTATACCTTGCTCCATTAAAAGAAATTATATTAAAACTGCTTTATGTGATCTTGGAGCCGGTGTTAGTGTTATGCCTCTCTCTTTATATCGTAGACTTGACTTGAATAAGCTGACACCTACTGAAATATCTTTGCAAATGGCTGATAAATCAACTGCTATACCTGTCGGTATTTGTGAGGATGTGCCTGTTGTGGTTGCAAACGTTACTATTTTAACGGACTTTGTTATACTTGATATTCCCGAGGATGATAGTATGTCTATTATTCTTGGAAGACCTTTTCTTAATACTGCAGGGGCTGTTATTGATTGCAACAAAGGCAATGTCACTTTTCATGTTAATGGTAATGAGCATACGGTACACTTTCCGAGGAAACAACCTCAAGTTCATAGTATCAACTCTATTGGAAAATTCCATCGATTATATTTGGAGGTTTTGAATTTCCTCTTCCTACTGTCAAGAAGAAATATGATATACTTATTATTGGGGATGTGCATATCCCCGTTGAGGTAACTTAGTGTTATTCGAAATTTCTCCGGTTTCATGATTATCGGAATGAGTTTGTTAACAAGACTTGATCAACCTTGTTAGTGGATTCTTTTTGATGAGCATGAGATGGATGAAACTAGAAGCACAAACTTCTGTACCCTCTCTATACTTTCTGTTATTTATATAAATAAAGTAAAAATAGTATTTTCTGTCTGTTTCCTGACTTATCCGTGCAATATAAAAATATCCCGAAAATAAAAGTCCTCAGAATGCCATGCCAATTTAATATGATTTTTTCGGGAATATTTGAGGATTTACTGTGCAAAAATTACCGCGGGAGGAGCTGCCACCTGGCCACGAGGGTGGTGGGCGCCCCCCCTAGGGCGCGCCCCCTGCCTCGTGGGCCCACGGTGGCCCTCCTCCACTTATCCCAGCACCCATCTTCTTCCTCTGTCTCACACAAACCCGAAAAACCAACTCAAGCACGAGTTCCAGCCACTTTTGCTGTGATTTTCGATCTCCTTGCTCAAAGCACCTCTCGCAAAACTGCTTGGGGAGATTGTTCCTTGGTATGTGACTCCTCCATTGGTCCAATTAGTTTTTGTTCTAGTGCTTTATTCTTTGCAAATTTGTGCTGCATAGGTGACCATGTTCTTGAGCTTGCATGTCAAATTTATATGGTTCCAAGTAGTTCTAATGCTTGATATAGGCTCTAGGCACTTGTAGGAGTAGTTGCTATCAATATTATTGAGTTTGGTTTACTTTTATTTTGAAGTTACTAAAAATTTCAGAATTTTTCAGAGAAAAGCAATATGCTTAGGAAGATGTTCCAAGGTGGTTCTTCTAAGAAGCAAGGACCCAGGATTGCTATGCGCGATGCTGACGAGGATCCACCAAGAGACGCTCCAGTACGGCCTTGCGAATGGCCGTCGGAAAATTTTATGGACCGTGCAGGAATTAAAGAAGAATTCAAAGCATATTTGCGCAATGCCGGTCTTGAGGATTTTGAGGCTAACAAATGCCCCCAGTATCATGATCTCACAAGTTCATTTGTGAGGAGGTTTGAGTATTCATCTTCGCGTAATTCTCCTTCAGTCATGTTTGATCTCTATGACAAATCTTATACCATGGACTTAGAGGATTTCACTTCTGCTTGCAAACTTCCATCATGGGGTAGTGTTAGGGATCCCCCTAAATCTGAATTTAGAAACTTTCTTGCTAGTATAACTGTGGGGGAATCTAGAGATATAATGCAGGCTACCATAGGGAGCATTCACTTTCCTGCTATACATTATTTTGCTCTCTTAATCGGTAGATGCATAAATTCTAAGGATGAAACATGTCACATGTGTGTCCCTGATCTTAGCATTCTTAGGAGTGCTGTGTCAGGAGACCAATCTTATCATAGGGGAGCCATTGTAGCTCGTAGGTTGCATCATAATAGACATAATGGAGATTTCTTTGGAGGAATTTATGCAACCCGCTTAGCTCATTTTCTTGAAATAGACATTCGTGAGGGTGATACGGAGTTGCCTCCTGCATATTTAGATTATGACTCTATGGCTTCGCACCAGTTTGTCGAGAGGCCTGAATCACCTCTCTTATATCGTTTAATTTTTGATAAACGACGTGTTTTCCGTATTACTCTCCCTGCTCCTGCCTTCTTTGATTCACAGAAAAAAAAAGATATGTTATTACCAGAGAGGAGGCAGAAGAGTACAAGAGGAGAGCGGAGGCAGCTCGACTCCACGCTGCAGCTCAGCAGGAAATAACCGCTGCACATCAGTATGATCCCAACTATTCCTTCTCATCACAGTACGACCCCAACAACTATTATTATGGATATCCGCCAGGCCAGCCATGGCCATAGACCAACTTAGGCCAAAAGCCTAAGCTTGGGGGAGTACGTATTTCTCACCGACATTACATTTATGTTCACACACACTCATTGCTAGATGTCGGTGCTCATACTTTTTCACTGTAATATCCATGCTAGTTTATTTTCTTTTTCCTGCTTTCTTCTTGTGTGTTTGTTAAACCTTAAGAAAAACCAAAAAAATTAGTAGTAGTTTATTTTCCTGCTGTAGTAGTAATAATTAAAAAGAAAACCCAAAAATATTTCCCGTTCTTCTTTTGCTTGTTGGGAGCTTTCCCGTGTAAATAGTTTTATTTCTTTTCTTTTCTTTGGGGGTCAGTAGGAGAAGACCATAATTAAATTGTTGAAGTGGCTCTTATATGCATTATTGTTGATTTAACCAAGAGCCCATATTGCCTTGTCTTCTCCTGTTTATTGAATGCTCGCAGATTCCAGCTTAGTCCAATGCACGTGCACTCTTATTATTATTCACATCGTTCGGTCGTGCAAGTGAAAGGCAATTATGATGATATATGATGGACTGACTGAGATGAGAAAAGCTGGTATGAACTCGACCTCTTTTGTTTTTGTAAATATGATGAGTCCCTCGTTCTTGATTCAGCTTATTATGAATAAACATGTTTGCAATGACAATTAGAGATCATAGTTGCTTGTGCCATGCTTGATTAGCTATGAGTTATAATGATTTACCTTGTGTGCCAACATGCTATTGAGATGATTATGATGTGGTATGATGGGGTGGTATCCTCCTTTGAATGATTTAAGTGACTTGACTTGGCACATGTTCACGCATGTAGTTGAAACAAAATCAACATAGCCTTCACGATATTTATGTTCATGGTGGATTATATCCTACTCATGCTTGCATCCAATGTTTATTAATTTTAATGCATGTACATGGCTGTTGTCGCTCTCTAGTTGGTCGCTTCCCAGTCTTTTGCTAGCCTTCACTTGTACTAAGCGGGAATACTGCTTGTGCATCCAATCCCTTAAACCCCAAAGTTATTCCAGATGAGTCCACCATACCTTCCTATATGCGGTATCTACCTGCCGTTCCAAGTAAATTTGTATGTGCCAAACTCTAAACCTTCAAATAAACATTCTGTTTTGTATGCTCGAATAGCTCATGTATCAACCAAGGTTGTCCTTATCTTCCGTGTTAGGCGGGTTATTCTCAAGAGGAGTGGACTCCGCTCCTCACTCACGAGAAAATGGCTGGTCACCGGGATGCCCAGTCCCATGCTTTATGCAAACTAAATCAAAATTAATTGCAAACAAAACTCCCCCTGGGACCTGATGTATGTTGGAGGCACTCGTTGTTTCGAGCAAGCCATGGATTGATGCTTGTTGGTGGAGGGGGAGTATAAACTTTACCATTCTGTTTGGGAACCGCCTATAATGTGTTTAGCATGGAAGATATCGCCATCTCTTAGTTGTTACGTTGACAATGAAAGTATACCGCTCAAAATACAATTTATCTCTATTTCAAAACCGAGCTCTGGCACCTCTACAAATCCCTGCTTCCCTCTGCGAAGGGCCTATCCATTTACTTTTATGTTGAGTCATCACCCTCTTATTAAAAAGCACTAGCTGGAGAGCACAACCGTCATTTGCATTCATCACTGTTAATTTATATTGGGTATGACTATGATTGGATCTCTTTTACCATGAATTACAATGTCTAGTCAGTCCTTGATCTTTAAAGGTGCTCTGCATTTATGTTTTGCGGTCTCAGAAAGGGCTAGCGAGATACCATCTTGTTATATCATATTATGATTGTTTTGAGAAAGTGTTGTCATCCGAGATTTATTATTATGACTTGCTAGTTGATTATGCTATTGATATGAGTAATTATGAGACCTGAGAATTATTGCAAATGTGGTTAGTTATGATCTATGCTGAAAACTTGAATGCTGGCTTGACATAGTTACAACAACAAGAGCAAACAGAGTTTGTAAAAGTTTTTCTTTCTTTCTTTCAGTTTGTCAACTGAATTGCTTGAGGACAAGCAAGGGTTTAAGCTTGGGGGAGTTGATACGTCTCCGTCGTATCTACTTTTCCAAACACTTTTGCCCTTGTTTTGGACTCTAACTTATATGATTTGAATGGAACTAACCCGGACTGACGCTGTTTTCAGCAGAATTGCCATGGTGTTGTTTTATGTGCAGAAAACAAATATTCTCGGAATGACTTGAAACTCCACGGAACATCTTAGAAAAAATAATAAAAATTCCTCTCCAAAGATGAAGACCAGGGGGCCCACACCCTTCTCACGAGGATGGGGGGCGCGCCCCCTACCTCGTGGGCCCCCTGGAAACCCTCCGACGCCAACTCCAACTCTATATATTTGCTTTCGGAGAGAAAAAAATCAGAGAGAAGAAATCATCACGTTTTACGATACGGAGCCGCCGCCATGCCCTAAAACCTCTCGGGAGGGCTGATCTGGAGTCCGTTCGGGGCTCCGGAGAGGGGGATTCGTCGCCGTCGTCATCATCAACCATCATCCATCACCAATTTCATGATGCTCACCGCCGTGCGTGAGTAATTGCATCATAGGCTTGCTGGATGGTGATGGGTTGGATGATATTTATCATGTAATCGAGTTAGTTTTGTTAGGTTTTGATCCCTAGTATCCATTATGTTCTGAGATTGATGTTGCTATGACTTTGCTATGCTTAATTCTTGTCACTAGGGCCCGAGTGCCATGATTTCAGATCTGAACCTATTATGTTTTCATGAATATATGTGAGTTCTTGATCCTATCTTGCAAGTCTATAGTCACCTACTATGTGTTATGATCCGGCAACCCCGAAGTGGCAATAATCGGGAGCACTCCCGGTGATGACCATAGTTTGAGGAGTTCATGTATTCACTATGTGCTAATGCTTTGTTCCGGTTCTCTACTAAAAGGAGGCCTTAATATTCCTTAGTTTCCAATAGGACCCCGCTGCCACGGGAGGGTAGGACAAAAGATGTCATGCAAGTTCTTTTCCATAAGCATGTATGACTATATACGGAATACATGCCTACATTACATTGATGAATTGGAGCTAGTTCTGTGTCACCCTATGTTATGACTGTTACATGATGAACCGCATCCGGCATAATTATCCATCACTGATCCGGTGCCTACGAGTTTTCCATATACTGGTTCTCGCTTATTTACTTTCTGCTGCTACTGTTACAATCACTACAAAATACCAGAAAACATTACTTTTGCCGTCTTTACTATTGTTGCCGCTACCACCACTATCATATTACTTTGCTACTAAACACTTTGCTGCAGATACTAACAACTCATCAAGCTAGCTGTCGGGTGATCGGATGAGGGGCTCGACGAGCTATGGCTAGAGGCCGGATAGGATGAGGTTGTTTGCTCGCTTGACCTGGTCGTTGGATTGACGATGAGCCACGGAGGCCAGGTCAAGCCGGATGCCAGAGATGGAGCAGTATTGTGCTAGAGCGCCCTTGGCAAGTTGGTGCCATTGTCCGTGATGATGTTGTGCGGGATGCCATAGCGCACCGCAATGTCTTTGACGAACTGGACGGCCGTTGGCCTGTCCAGCTTCTTGATTGGCCGCGCCTCGATCCACTTGGTGAACTTGTCGACCACCACCAGCAAGTGTGTCATGCCGCCCCGAGCAGTCTTGAAGGGGCCTACCATGTCGAGGCCCTAGACCGCGAAGGGCGAGGTAATCAGGATGGTTTGCAGGGCCGAAGCCAGCTGGCGGCTGCACTTGCTGAAGTGTTGGCAACCCTCGCATTTGAGGACGAGCGACTCGGCATCTTTGGGGGTCGTGGGCCAGTAGAAACCATGGCGAAAAGCCTTGGCCACCAGGGACCCGGAGGCGGTGTGGTGCCTGCACTCACCCTGATGTATGTCGAGGAGGATCTCTATGCCCTTGTCTTGCTCGACGCAGCGCTGGAACATACTTGTCGCGTCGCGCTTGACGAGCTCGTTATTGATGATGCTGTAGGAGGACACCCGACGCCGCACTTGCCGGGCCTCGGTCGCATCCATGGGGAGTACTCCGCTCTCCAGGAACGCTAAGATTAGCTGGGCAAATGACGGAGCCGTCACCACGGTGAAGACGTCCACCAAGATCGGTTCTGGGGCGGCAGCCCCCTGGTTAGGGGCAACGGAGGCCGGGTTGAGCATGGCGGTCCCTGGGGCGGGTTCAGGAGCCCCCGGTCCAGAATTAGCAGTCCTCGGGCCAAGTTCTGGAGCCCCCGGGGCCGGGTTGGGGACGACAGCCCCCGAGCATGGACCGGCAGCCCCCGGGTCCAGGTTGGGGAGGGGTGCTTGATATGTCTCCAACGTATCTATAATTTTTTTATTGTTCCATGCTATTATATTATCTGTTTTGGATGTTTATACGCATTATTGTGCTATTGGATATTATTTTTGGGACTAACCAATTAACCTAGAGCCTAGTGCCAGTTCCTATTTTCCCCTGTTTTTGAGTTTCATAGAAAAGGAATACCAAACAGAGTCCAAACGGAATAAAACCTTTGCGATGATTTTTCTTGAACCAGAAGACAACCAGGAGACTTGGAGATGAAGTCGGAGGAGCCACGAGGCGGCCAGAAGGACGGAGGGTGCGCCCAGGGGGTAGGTCGTGCCCCCACCCTTGTGGGCCCCTCGTGCACTTGCTGACCTAATTTCTGCGCCTATACATTCCCATATATCCCCAAACCAATAGCGGCATCCACAAAAACACTTTTCCACCACCGCAACCTTCTGTACCCTTGAGATCCCATCTAGGGACCTTTTCCGGCACCCTGCAGGAGGGAGATTCGATCATAGAGGGCTTCTACATCAACTCTATTGCCCTTCCGATGAAGAGTGGGTAGTTTACCACAGACCTACTGGTCCATAGCTAGTATCTAGATGGCTTCTTCTCTCTCTTTGATTCTGAATACCATGTTCTCCTTGATGTTCTTGGAGATCTATTCGATGTAATACTTTTGTGCGGTGTGTTTGCCGAGATCCGATGAATTGTGGATTTATGATCAGCTTATCTATGAATATTATTTGAATCTTCACTGAATTCTTATATGCATGGTTTGATATCTTTGTAATTCTCTTCGAACTATCGGTTTGGTTTGGCCAATTATATTGGTTTTTCTTGCAATGGGAGAAGTGCTTAGCTTTGGGTTCAATCTTGCAGTGTCCTTTCCCAGTGACAGTAGGGGCAGCAAGGCACATATTGTATTGTTGCCATCGAGGATAAAAAGATGGGGTTTTCATCATATTGCTTGAGTTAATTCCTCTACATCATGTCATCTTGCATAATGTGTTATTCCGTTATTTATGAACTTAATACTCTAGATGCATGATGGATAGCGGTCGATGTGTGGAGTAATAGTAGTAGATGCAGAATCGTTTCGGTCTACTTGACATGGACATGATGCCTATATTCTGAAGGAAATATTCCCTAGAGGCAATAATAAAGTTATTATTTATTTCCTTATATCATGATAAATGTTTATTATTCATGCTAGAATTGTATTAACCGGAAACATAATACATGTGTGAATACATAGACAAACATAGTGTCACTAGTATGCCTCTACTTGACTAGCTCATTGATCAAAGATGGTTATGTTTCCTAACCATAGACATGAGTTTTCATTTGATTAACGGGATCACATCATTAGGAGAATGATGTGATTGACTTGACCCTTTTTGTTAGCTTAGCACTTGATCGTTTAGTTTGTTGCTATTGCTTTCTTAATGACTTATACATGTTCCTATGACTATGAGATTATGCAACTCTCGTTTACCGGAAGAACACTTTGTGTGCTACCAAACGTCACAACGTAACTGGGTGATTATAAAGGTGCTCTACAGGTGTCTCCGAAGGTACTTGTTGGGTTGGCGTATTTTGAGATTAGGATTTGTTACTCCGATTGTCGGAGAGGTATCTCTGGGCCCTCTCGGTAATGCACATCACATAAGCCTTGCAAGCATTGCAACTAATAAGTTAGTTGCGGGATGATGTATTACGAAACGAGTAAAGAGACTTGCCGGTAACGATATTGAACTAGGTATTGAGATACCGACGATCAAATCTCGGGCAAGTAACATACCGATGACAAAGGGAACAACATATGTTGTTATGCGGTCTGACCGATAAAAGATCTTTGTAGAATATGTGGGAGCCAATATGAGCATCCAGGTTCCGCTATTGGTTATTGACCGGAGATGTGTCTCGGTCATGTCTACATTGTTCTCGAACCCGTAGGGTCCACACGCTTAACGTTACGATGACAGTTTCATTATGAATTTATATATTTTGATGTACCGAAGGTTGTTCAGAGTCCCGGATATGATCATGGACATGACGAGGAGTCTCGAAATGGTCGAGACATAAAGATCGATATATTGGACGGCTATATTCGGACACCGGAAGTGTTTCGGGTGATTTTGGAGAAAACCAGAGTGCCGGAAGGGTTACCGGAACCCCCCGGGGAAGTATTGGGCCTTAGTGGGCCTGAGGGGAGAGAGAGGGTAGCAGACCAGGAGGTGGCGCGCCCCCTCCCATGGGGAGTCCGAATTGTACTAGGGGAGGGGGGCACGGCCCCTCTTTCCCTCTCCCTCTCCCTCTCTTTCCTTCCCCCTTCCCTCTTCCTAGTTGGACTAGGAAATGGGAGTCCTACTCCTACTAGGAGGAGGACTCCCCCCTCCTTGGCGCGCCTCAAGGGCCGGCCGGCCTCCCCCCTTCCTCCTTTATATACAGGGGCAGGGGGGCACCTCTAGACACACAAGTTGATCTTTGTGATCGTTCTCTTAGCCGTGTGCGGTGCCCCCTCCACCATAATCCTCGATAATATTGTATCGGTGCTTAGGCGAAGCCCTGCGATAGTAGAACATCAAGATCGTCACCATGCCGTCGTGCTGACGGAACTCTTCCCCAACACTTTGCTGGATCGGAGTCCAGGGATCGTCATCGAGCTGAATGTGTGCTCGAACTCGGAGGTACCGTAGTTTCGGTGCTTGATCGGTCGGGCCGTGAAGACGTACAACTACATCAACTGCGTTGTGCTAACGCTTCCGCTTCCGGTCTACGAGGGTACGTAGACAACACTCTACCCTCTCGTTGCTATGCATCACCATGATCTTGCGTGTGCGTAGGAATTTTTTTGAAATTACTACGTTCCCAAAAGTGGCATCCGAGCCTAGGTTTTATGCGTTGATGTTGTGCACGAGTAGAACACAAGTGAGTTGTGGGCGATATAAGTCATACTGCTTACCAGCATGTCATACTTTGGTTCGGCGATATTGTTGGATGAAGCGGCCCGGACCGACATTACGCGTACGCTTACGCGAGACTGGTTCTACCGACATGCTTTGCACACAGGTGGCTGGCGGGTGTCAGTTTCTCCAACTTTAGTTGAACCAAGTGTGGCTACACCCGGTCCTTGCGAAGGTTAAAACAACACCAACTTGACAAACTATCGTTGTGGTTTTGATGCGTAGGTAAGAACGGTTCTTGCTAAGCCCGTAGCAGCCACGTAAAACTTGCAACAACAAAGTAGAGGACGTCTGACTTGTTTTTGCAGGGCATGTTGTGATGTGATATGGTCAAGACATGATACTAAATTTTATTGTATGAGATGATTATGTTTTGTAACCGAGTTATCGGCAACTGGCAGGAGCCATATGGTTGTCGCTTTACTGTATGCAATGCAATTGCGCTGTAATGCTTTACTTTATCACTAAGCGGTAGCGATAGTCGTGGAAGCATAAGATTGGTGAGACGACAACGATGCTACGATGGTGATCAAGGTCTCGCGCCGGTGACGATGGTGATCATGACGATGTTTCAAAGATGGAGATCACAAGCACAAGATGATGATGGCCATATCATATCACTTATATTGATTGCATGTGATGTTTATCTTTTATGCATCTTATCTTGCTTTGATTGACGGTAGCATTATAAGATGATCCCTCACTAAATTATCAAAGTATAAGTGTTCTCCCTGAGTATGCACCGTTGCGAAAGTTCTTCGCGCTGAGACACCAGGTGATGATCGGGTGTGATAGGCTCTACGTTCAAATCCAACGGGTGCAAAACTGTTGCACACGCGGAATACTCAGGTTTAACTTGACGAGCCTAGCATATAACAGATATGGCCTCGGAAACGGAGACCGAAAGGTTGAGCGTGAATCATATAGTAGATATGATCAACATATTGATGTTCACCATTGATACTACTCCATCTCACGTGATGATCGGACATGGTTTAGTTGATTTGGATCACGTGATCACTTAGAGGATTAGAGGGATATCTTTCTAAGTGGGAGTTCTTAAGTAATATGATTAATTGAACTTAAATTTATCATGAACTTAGTACCTGATAGTATCTTTCTTGTCTATGTTTGATTGTAGATAGATGGCTCGTGCTGTTGTTCCGTTGAATTTTAATGCGTTCCTTGAGAAAGCAAAGTTGAAAGATGATGGTAGCAATTACACGGACTGGGTCCGTAACTTGAGGATTATCCTCATTGCTGCACAGAAGAATTATGTCCTGGAAGCACCGCTAAGTGCCAAGCCTGCTGCAGGAGCAACACCAGATGTTATGAACGTTTGGCAGAGCAAAGCTGATGACTACTCGATAGTTCAGTGTGCCATTCTTTACGGCTTAGAACCGGGTCTTCAACGACGTTTTGAACGTCATGGAGCATATGAGATGTTCCAGGAGTTGAAGTTAATATTTCAAGCAAATGCCCGGATTGAGAGATATGAGGTCTCCAATAAGTTCTATAGCTGCAAGATGGAGGAGAATAGTTCTGTCAGTGAACATATACTCAAAATGTCTGGGTATCATAATCACTTGACTCAACTGGGGGTTAATCTTCCTGTTGATAGTGTCATTGACAGAGTTCTTCAATCACTGCCACCAAGCTACAAAAGCTTCGTGATGAACTATAATATGCAAGGGATGAATAAGACTATTCCTGAGCTCTTCGCAATGCTAAAAGCCGCGGAGGTAGAGATCAAGAAGGAGCATCAAGTGTTGATGGTCAATAAGACCACTAGTTTCAAGAAAAAGGGCAAGGGGAAGAAGAAGGGGAACTTCAAGAAGAACAGCAAGCAAGTTGCTGCTCAGGAGAAGAAACCCAAGTCTGGACCTAAGCCTGAAACTGAGTGCTTCTACTGCAAGCAGACTGGTCACTAGAAGCGGAACTGCCCCAAGTATTTGGCGGATAAGAAGGATGGCAAAGTGAACAAAGGTATATGTGATATACATGTTATTGATGTGTACCTTACTAATGCTCGCAGTAGCAGCTGGGTATTTGATACTGGTTCTGTTGCTAACATTCGCAACTCGAAACAGGGGCTACGGATCAAGCGAAGATTGGCTAAGGACGAGGTGACGATGCGCGTGGGAAATGGTTCCAAAGTCGATGCGATCGTGGTCGGCACGCTACCTATACATCTACCTTCGGGATTAGTATTAGACCTAAATAATTGTTATTTGGTGCCAGTGTTGAGCATGAACATTATATCTGGATCTTGTTTGATCCGAGAGGGTTATTCATTTAAATCAAAGAATAATGGTTGTTCTATTTATATGAGTAATATCTTTTATGGTCATGCACCCTTGAAGAGTGGTCTATTTTTGATGAATCTCGATAGTAGTGATACACATATTCATAATGTTGAAATCAAAAGATGTAGAGTTGATAATGATAGTGCAACTTATTTGTGGCACTGCCGTTTAGGTCATATCGGTATAAAGCGCATGAAGAAACTCCATACTGATGGACTTTTGGAACCACTTGATTATGAATCACTTGGTACTTGCGAACCGTGCCTCATGGGTAAGATGACTAAAACGTTGTTCTCCGGTACTATGGAGAGAGCAACGGATTTGTTGGAAATCATACATACAGATGTATGTGGTCCAATGAATGTTGACGCTCGTGGCGGATATCGTTATTTTCTCACCTTCACAGATGATTTAAGCAGATATGGGTATATCTACTTAATGAAACATAAGTCTGAAACATTTGAAAAGTTCAAAGAATTTCAGAGTAAAGTTGAAAATCATCATAACAAGAAAATAAAGTTTCTACGATCTGATCGTGGAGGAGAATATTTGAATTACGAGTTTGGTCTACATTTGAAACAATGCGGAATAGTTTCGCAACTCACGCCACCCGGAACACCACAGCGTAATGGTGTGTCCGAACGTCGTAATCGTACTTTACTTGATATGGTGCGATCTATGATGTCTCTTACAAATTTACCGCTATCGTTTTGGGGTTATGCTTTAGAGACGGCCGCATTCACGTTAAATAGGGCACCATCAAAATCCATTGAGACGACGCCTTATGAACTGTGGTTTGGCAAGAAACCAAAGTTGTCATTTCTAAAAGTTTGGGGCTGCAATGCTTATGTGAAAAAGCTTGAACCTGATAAGCTCGAACCCAAATCGGAGAAATGTGTCTTCATAGGATACCCAAAGGAGACTGTTGGGTACACCTTCTATCACAGATCCGAAGGCAAGACCTTTGTTGCTAAATTCGGAGTTTTTCTAGAGAAGGAGTTTCTCTCGAAAGAAGTGAGTGGCAGAAAAGTAGAACTTGATGAGGTAACTGTACCTACTCCCTTATTGGAAAGTAGTACATCACAGAAACCGGTTTCTGTGACACCTACACCAATTAGTGAGGAAGCTAATGATAATGATCATGAAACTTCAGATCAAGTTACTACCGAACCTCGTAGATCAAGCAGAGTAAGATCCACACCAGAGTGGTACAGTAATCCTATTCTGGAAGTCATGCTACTAGATCATGATGAACCTACGAACTATGAAGAAGCGATGGTGAGCCCAGATTTCGCAAAATGGCTAGAAGCCATGAAATCTGAGATGGGATCCATGTATGAGAACAAAGTGTGGACTTTGGTTGACTTGCCCGTTGATCGGCAAGCAATTGAGAATAAATGGATCTTCAAGAAGAAGACTGACGCTGACGGTAATGTTACTGTCTATAAAGCTCGACTTGTTGCAAAAGGTTTTCGACAAGTTCACGGGATTGACTACGATGAGACCTTCTCACCCGTAGCGATGCTTAAGTCTGTCCGAATCATGTTAGCAATTGCCGCATTTTATGATTATGAAATTTGGCAAATGGATGTCAAAACTGCATTCCTGAATGGATTTCTGGAAGAAGAGTTGTATATGATGCAACCAGAAGGTTTTGTCGATCCAAAGGGAGCTAACAAAAGTGTGCAAGCTCCAGCGATCCATTTATGGACTGGTGCAAGCCTCTCGGAGTTGGAATAAACGCTTTGATAGTGTGATCAAAGCATTTGGTTTTGTACAGACTTTTGGAGAAGCCTGTATTTACAAGAAAGTGAGTGGGAGCTCTGTAGCATTTCTAATATTATATGTGGATGACATATTATTGATTGGAAATGATATAGAATTTCTGAATAGCATAAAGGGATACTTGAATAAGAGTTTTTCAATGAAAGACCTTGGTGAAGCTGCTTACATATTGGGCATTAAGATCTATAGAGATAGATCAAGACGCTTAATTGGACTTTCACAAAGCACATACCTTGACAAGGTTTTGAAGAAGTTCAAAATGGATCAAGCAAAGAAAGGGTTCTTGCCTGTGTTACAAGGTGTGAAATTGAGTAAGACTCAATGTCCGACCACCGCAGAAGATAGAGAGAAAATGAAAGATGTTCCCTATGCTTCAGCCATAGGCTCTATCATGTATGCAATGCTGTGTACCAAACCTGATGTGTGCCTTGCTATAAGTCTAGCAGGGAGGTACCAAAGTAATCCAGGAGTGGATCACTGGACATCGGTCAAGAACATCCTGAAATACCTGAAAAGGACTAAGGATATGTTTCTCATATATGAAGGTGACAAAGAGCTCATCGTAAATGGTTACGTTGATGCAAGCTTTTACACTGATCCGGACGATTCTAAATCGCATACTGGATACGTGTTTTTACTGAACGGTGGAGCTGTCAGTTGGTGCAGTTCTAAACAAAGCGTCGTGGCGGGATCTACATGTGAAGCAGAGTACATAGCTGCTTCGGAAGCAGCAAATGAAGGAGTCTGGATGAAGGAGTTCATATCCAATCTAGGTGTCATACTTAGTGCATCGGGTCCAATGAAAATCTTTTGTGACAATACTGGTGCAATTGCCTTGGCAAAGGAATCCAGATTTCACAAGAGAACCAAGCACATCAAGAGATGCTTCAATTCCATTCGGGATTTAGTCCAAGTGGGAGACATAGAAATTTGCAAGATACATACGGATCTGAATGTTGCAGACCCGCTGACTAAGCCTCTTCCACAAGCAAAACATGATCAGCACCAAGGCTCCATGGGTGTTAGAATCATTACTGTGTAATCTAGATTATTGACTCTAGTGCAAGTGGGAGAGAAGGAAATATGCCCTAGAGGCAATAATAAAGTTATTATTTATTTCCTTAAATCATGATAAATGTTTATTATTCATGCTAGAATTGTATTAACAGGAAACATAATACATGTGTGAATACATAGACAAACATAGTGTCACTAGTATGCCTCTACTTGACTAGCTCGTCGATCAAAGATGGTTATGTTTCCTAACCATAGACATGAGTTGTCATTTGATTAACGGGATCACATCATTAGGAGAATGATGTGATTGACTTGACCCTTTTCGTTAGCTTAGCACTTGATCATTTAGTTTGTTGCTATTGCTTTCTTCATGACTTATACATGTTCCTATGACTATGAGATTATGCAACTCCCGTTTACCGGAGGAACACTTTGTGTGCTACCAAACGTCACAACGTAACTGGGTGATTATAAAGGTGCTCTACAGGTGTCTCCGAAGGTACTTGTTGGGTTGGCGTATTTCGAGATTAGGATTTGTCACTCCGATTGTCGGAGAGGTATCTCTGGGCCCTCTCGGTAATGCACATCACATAAGCCTTGCAAGCATTGCAACTAATAAGTTAGTTGCAGGATGATGTATTACGGAACGAGTAAAGAGACTTGCCGGTAACGAGATTGAATGAGGTATTGAGATACCGACGATCAAATCTCGGGCAAGTAACATACCGATGACAAAGGGAACAATGTATGTTGTTATGCGGTCTGACCAATAAAAGATCTTCGTAGAATATGTGGGAGCCAACATGAGCGTCCAGGTTCTGCTATTGGTTATTAACCGGAGACGTTTCTCGGTCATGTCTACCTTCTTCTCGAACCCGTAGGGTCCGCACGCCTAACGTTACGATGACAGTTTCATTATGAGTTTATATATTTTGATGTACCGAAGGTTGTTCGGAGTCCCGGATATGATCACGGACATGACGGGGAGTCTCGAAATGGTCGAGACATAAAGATCGATATATTGGACGGCTATATTTGGACACCAGAAGTGTTTCGGGTGATTTCGGAGAAAACCGGAGTGCCGGAAGGGTTACCGGAACCCCTCGGGGAAGTATTGGGCCTTAGTGGGCCTGAGGGGAGATAGAGGGCAGCAGCCCAGGAGGTGGCGCGCCCCCTCCCATGGGGAGTCTGAATTGGACTAGGGGAGGGGGCGCGGCCCCTCTTTCCCTCTCCCTCTCTCTCTCTTTCCTTCCCCCTTCCCTCTTCCTAGTTGGACTAGGAAAGGGGAGTCCTACTCCTACTAGGAGGAGGACTCCCCCCTCCTTGGCGCGCCTCAAGAGCCGGCCGGCCTCCCCCTTGCTCCTTTATATACATGGGCAGGGGGGTACCTCTAGACACACAAGTTGATCTTCTTGATCGTTCTCTTAGCCGTGTGCGGTGCCCCCCTCCACCATAATCCTCGATAATATTGTAGCGGTGCTTAGGCGAAGCCCTGCGACAGTAGAACATCAAGATCGTCACCACCCCGTCGTGCTGATGGAACTCTTCCCCGACACTTTGCTGGATCGGAGTCCGGGGATCATCATCGAGCTGAACGTGTGCTAGAACTCAGAGGTGCCGTAGTTTCGGTGCTTGATCGGTCAGGCCGTGAAGACGTACGACTACATCAACCGCATTGTGCTAACGCTTCCGCTTCCGGTCTATGAGGGTACGTTGACAACACTCTCCCCTCTCGTTTCTATGCATCGCCATGATCTTGCGTGTGCATAGGAATTTTTTTGAAATTACTATGTTCCCAACATATTCATGATCATTGCCTTAGATATCGTCATAACTTTGCGCTTTTCTATCAATTGCTTAGCGGTAATTTGTTCACCCACCGTATTATTTTCTATCTTGAGAGAAGCCTCTAGTGAAACCTATGGCCCCCGGGTCTATTTTTGATCATATAAGTTTCTATTTTCCATCATATAAGTTTCCGATCTACTATTTTGCAATATTTTACTTTCCGATCTATAAACTAAAAATACCAAAAAAAATTACTTTATCGTTTATCTATCTCTATCAGATCTCACTTTTGCAAGTAATCGTGAAGAGATTGACAACCCGTTTATCGCGTTGGGTGCAAGTTGTTTGATTGTTTGTGCAGGTATTCGGTCACTTGTGCATTGTCTCCTACTGGATTGAAACCTTGGTTCTCAACTTATTGAATTACTTATCTTTACTTTGCTGCATCACCCTTTCCTCTTCAAGGGAAAAAACCAACGCAAGCTTAAGAAGTAGCACAGTGCTGCAAGGTCGTTAGGGATGAAGATGGACTGCGAATCCGGAGACGGCTTGACAGATAGCTTGCGCAAGTGCTCAAGGAGATACCGGATGGTACGGCCTGCCGGGATGAGCCAATCTTGGCTAGCATGTCGGAGGCTTCGTTTTCTGTTCACGGGATATGGAGGAACTCGCAACCATCGAAGGTGCCGGAGAGTTGTTGGACCGGGAAACGGTAGCTCTCCATGTTGGCATCCCGGGCGTCCCACTCGCTGGAACACAGCTGTACCGCCAGATCTGAGTTGCCATAGCATAGAATGCGCCGAACGCCGAGTTCCTTGGCAAGCCGGAGGCCGTGCACAAGGGCTTCGTACTCGGCAACATTGTTGGAGGCGGCGAAGTGGATCTCGAGCACGTGCCGCAACCGGTCGCCCTTCAAAGCCGGAGCGCATCTTGGAGCCGTCAAAGTCGACGAGGAAGTCGGACAGGGCCTGAGACTTGATCGTGGTGCTGGGCTCCTAGAGGATGGTGTGGCCTGCTAGCTCGATGGCCCACTTGGCAACCCAGCCAGAGGCATCCTGACAGCCCATGATCTCATTGATGGGGGCTGTGCTGACCACGGTGATGACGTGCTCTTGAAAGTACCGCTTCAGCTTCTTCGCGGTAAAGTACACGCCGTAGCACATCTTTTGGTAGTGCAGGTAGTTCTTCTTGGAGGCGGAAAGCACTTCGCTCAGGTAGTAGACCGGGTGCTGGATGGACTGAATCTTTCCCTTCTCTGGTCGCTTGACCACCAGCACCGTGGTGACCGACTGCGAGGTGGCAGCAACGTATAGCAACAGTGGCTCCATATCAGCCGGCGCGACCAGGACGGGTGCGGTGGAGAGCATGCGCTTGAGATCCCGGAACGCTTCATCCGCCTAGTCGTTCCACTCAAACGGCGACGTCTTCTTCATCAGCTGATATAGGGGCAAGGCCCTCTCGCCCGGCCGGCTGAGAAACCGACTGACTGAGGCCAAGCAACTGGCGAACTTCTGGACATCACGTAGCCGGGTTGGCTTGCACATGTGCTCGATGGCCTTGATCTTCTTCAGGTTTGCCTCAATGCCGCACTCAGAGACGAGGAAACTGAGCTGCTTCCCGGCCGGCACGCCGAAGACGCACTTCCCCGGGTTGAGCTTGATCTGGTACTCGCATAGATTGGCAAAGGTCTCCTTCAGGTAGTCAAGGAGCGTGAGGTGCTTCTTGGTCCTCACCATGATGTCGTCGATGTAGACGTGAATGTTGCGGCCGAGTTGCTTCAGCAAAAATTTCTGCATGCAGCGCTGGAAGGTGGCGCCGACACTCTTCAAGCCGAACGACATGGTGATGTAGCAAGACGCCCCGAAGGGCATCATGAAGGACGTCTTCAGGGCGTTGTCCGGGTCCAGCTTGATCTGATGATAGCCGGAGTAAGCATCCAGGAAGGACAGGAGCTCATAGCCGGCGGTGGAATCAATGACTTGATCTATCCGTAGGAGAGCGAAAGGATCCTTGGGGCGGACCTTGCTCAGGCTGGTGTAGTCTATCCACATGCGCCAGGTGTTGTTCTTCTTCAGGACGAGGACTGTGTTGGACAACCACTTGGAGTGAAAACACTTCCATGCTGAAGCCGGCCGCGAGTAGCTTGGCGACCTCTTCACTGATGGTTCTTCTCTTCTCTTCTCGTCTCTTCTGGAAAGTGACGTAAGGGTTGATGAACAGGCTTGGTGTCCTTGCAGACGTGCAGTTTATGCTCGGCATACTTCCTCGGAATTCCTGGCATGTCCTTGGGCTCCATGTGAAGATATCCCAATTTCATGGAGGAAGTCGACGAGCTCGCCTTCCTATTTGCTGTCGAGGCAGGTGCCCACAACGATGTACTTGCTGCAGGCAGGGTCTTCCGGGTTCAGCTTGACCTACTTGGTCTCGTTGGACGGCTGGAATGAGGCCTCGCCAACCGGCTCCTTGGCCGAAGCCGGCACGACCGGCGTCTCGTTGGCCAGCGAGACAATCTGAACGAGCTGGCGCCGCTCCTCGTCTATGACCAGCGACTCGGCCAATCTGGCGTTGGCTTGAGCGCACTCCAATGACTTTCTATAGTCGCCGACGAGGGTGATGAGGCCCTTAGGACCCGACAGCTTCATCTTCAGGTAGGCATAATGGGGAACCTCCATGAACTTGGCAAGCGCAGGCCGGCCCAGTAGCGCGTGGTACGTGCTTGACAGGTCCACCACCTCGAACCAGATAGGCTCGCGTCGGGAATGATCGCTCATGCCAACAGGACGTCAAGCCGGATCCGGTCGATGGGGGAGCATGAGAGGCCCGACATGATGCCATGGAACACCGTCCGGGATGGCTCCAAGTCCTTTGCCTCGAGGCCGAGCTTGGTCATGGTGTCGCGGTAGAGGATGTTGATGTTGCTGCCACCATCAATGTGGACTCGCAAGAACTTGCAGTTGCATCGGGCTGCGACTATGGTGGGGTCGAGGATGAGGGCATAACCACCTGGGTTCGGCACGACAGCTGAGTGGTCCTCCTGGGTCCAGCTGATCGGAAGCTGCGACCAGTGCATATATTGCGGCATGGCCGGGATGACGGTGTTCACCTCCTATCGGAGCAGGCGCTCGCTACGCTTGTTGTCGCCAAGGCTGGTAAAGACGACGTAGCTCGCATTCTGGTTTGGGGTATACTTCGTCACGCATCACACCGTTGGCCGGGGGCAAGGGAGGAGGCGGTGGAGGCGGCTGCCCCGCACCTGGAGCTGGAGCTAGAGGCGGCGGGATCTCGCCCCTCATGATACGCTTGGTGATGGCGCACTGTCAGAGCGTGTGCATGGACGGCCTTGCGCCGTTGTGGTGCTTGCAGGGGCGTCGAGCATCTCTTCAACACTCATGGCAGGTTGCCATGCCGTCTTGCCAGTTTGTTGGCGCTTGCTGGACGGCTCGACCGCGGGCTCCTGCTCGGCGGCCATAATGAGGCGGTTGTCGTAGCGTGGGGCATGTTTGTCGGCCTTGCGCTTGTTGTTCTGCTAGCGGCTGCTCTCGCCAGCTGGCTTGGGGGGTGGTGCTGGCATCACCTTACCGGATTCATCCAGCACCACCTGGACCTTCATGGCAGAGTCCGCGTTGGCGTACTTGTCCGCGATGACCATGAGCGTGCCCATGGTGGTTGGCTCGGAGCGCTGGAGCTTGTGCTTGAGGGGGGTGCCATCCCGACAGTCGCTCATGAAGTACTGAATGGCTTGGACCTCATGTACGCCCTCGCAGCTATTCCGGAGCTCGGTCCAGCATGCGAGGTACTCGCGACCGGTTTCAGTCGGCCCCTACATGCACATGGTGAGCTGACTGGGACGTCTGGGATGCTTGTAGGTGCCAGTGAAGTTGCGCATGGAGGCCTGCTCGAAGTCAGCCCACGCGTTGATGCTGTCGGCCGGCAGGCTGTTCATCCACGTGTGGGCCGAACCCTAGAGCATGAGCAGGGTGTAGCACACAACAAGGCGGTAATTGCCACCCGCAATGCTGATGGCGGTGGTGTAGTCGATGAGCCAGTCCTCCGGCTTGACGGTGCCGCTGTACTTGGGGGTGTCATGGGGCAGCGTGAACCCTTTGTGGAGCGGCTCATCCCGGATGCGTGGGCCGAAGCAAGCCGGTCCGATTGCGTTGTCTTCCTCCAGCTCGAAGGAGAGGGCAAGCTGATCGAGGCGATGGCAAGCGTCGGTATCACCGATGGTGCGCGGGCCTAGCCGGCTCGCGACCGGGTCGCGGGGAGCCGGGTCGACCAAAGCCGGATGGGCGCGGCGGCCGGATTGCGGGGGGAGATCTTGCTGGTGTCGGCCTTCTGGAGCTGGCTCGTCGCCCAAGCCACCGCTAGTTGATACGTCTCTGTCGTATCTACTTTTCCAAACACTTCTGCCCTTGTTTTGGACTCTAACTTGCATGATTTGAATGGAACTAACCCGGACAGATGCTATTTTCAGCAAAATTGCCATGGTGTTATTTTTGTGCAGAAATAAAAGTTCTCGGAATGACCTGAAAATCAATGGAGAATTATTTTGGAATATATAAAAAATACTGGAAGGAAGATCCACGTCAGGGGGCCTCCACCTATCCACAAGGGTGGGGGCGCGCCCTACCCCCAGGGCGCGCCCCCTGCCTCGTGGGCCCCCTGACGCTCCACCTACCTCAACCTGACTACATATATTCACTTTCAGGGAGAAAAAAACTAGGGAGAAGAATTGATCACGTTTCATGATACGGAGCCGCCGCCAAGCCCTAAAACCTCTCGGGAGGGCTGATCTGGAGTCCGTTCGGGGCTCCGGAGAGGGGAATCCGTCGCCATCGTCATCATCAACCTTCCTCCATCAGCAATTTCATGATGCTCACCGTCGTGTGTGAGTAATTCCGTCATAGGCTTGCTGGACGGTGATGGGTTGGATGAGATTTATCATATAATCAAGTTAGTTTTGTTAGGATTTGATCCCTAGTATCCACTATGTTCTGAGATTGATGTTGCTATGACTTTGCTATGCTTAATGCTTGTCACTAGGGCCCGAGTGCCATGATTTCAGATCTGAATCTATTATGTTTTCATCAATATATAAGAGTTCTTGATCCTATCTTGCAATTCTATAGTCACCTATTATGTGTTATGATCCGTTAACCCCGAAGTGACAATAATTGGGATACTTACCGGTGATGACCGTAGTTTGAGTTCATGTATTCACTATGTGTTAATGCTTTGTTCCGGTACTCTATTAAAAGGAGGCCTTAATATCCCTTAGTTTCCGCTAGGACCCCGCTGCCATGGGAGGGTAGGACAAATGATGTCATGCAAGTTCTTTTCCATAAGCACGTATGACTATATTCAGAATACATGCCTACATTACATTGATGAATTGGATCTAGTTCTCTATCACCCTAGGTTATGACTATTACATGATGAACCACATCTGGCATAATTATCTATCACCGATCGATTGACTACGAGCTTTCCATATATTGTTCTTCGCTTATTTACTTTTCCGTTGCTATTGTTACAATCACTATAAAACACCAAAAATATTACTTTTGCTACCGTTACCTTTTACCACCGTTACCACTACTATCATATTACTTTGCTACTAAATGCCTTGCTACAGATATTAAGTTTCCAGGTGTGGTTGAATTGACAACTCAGCTGCTAATACTTGATAATATTCTTTGGACCCCCTTGTGTCGAATCAAGAAATTTGGGTTGAATACTCTACCCTCGAAAACTGTTGCGATCCCCTATACTTGTGGGTTATCAAGACTATTTTTTGGCGCCATTGCCAGGGAGCATAGCTCTATTCTTTGAGTCACTTGGGATTTATATCTGCTTATCATTATGAAGAACTTGAAAGATCCAAGAACCAAGATTTATCCCTCAACTACGTGGGGAGGTAAGGAACTGCCATCTAGCTCTGCACTTGATTCACCTTCTGTTTTCAGTAAACTTGCGACACCTAAACCTTCTTCTGCTATTAATTCTGATATGTCACATGTTATTGATGATGCCACTTCTGCTATGCATGATACTTATGATGAAACTACTTCTATGCTTGATACTACTGTGCCACTTGGTGAATATCTTGATGAACAACTTCCTAGGGCTAGAGAGAATGAAATTATTGAAACTGATAATATTGGTGAAAGTGATGATGAAGATTCTCCCCCTAGATATGAAATGTCTGTTGTTCCTGAGGGTTATGTTATGGATGAAGAAACTGCTAGAGACTTTCTTGCTTGCAATGATAGGAGTGATCTTAAGAAGCTTTTAGCTAAACTGAAACAAAAAACTTTGAATGCTAGGATGAAATATGATCCTGCTTATGCTACTTCACCTATCTTTGTTACTGATAAGGATTATGATTTCTCTGTTGATCCTGAGATAATTACTTTAGTTGAATCTAATCCTTTCTATGGCTATGAATCTGAAACTATTGTGGCACATCTTACTAAATTAAATGATATAGCTACCCTGTTCACTAATGATGAGAAAACTCGCTATTATTATATCCTTAAATTATTTCTGTTCTCATTAAAGGGTGATGCTAAGATATGGTTTAATTCTCTTTATCCTGGTTGTGTGCGTAGTCCCCAGGATATGATTTATTACTTCTCTGCTAAATATTTCCCCGGTCATAAGAAACAAGTTGCTTTAAGGGAAATATATATTTTTTTGCAAATTGAAGAAGAGAGTCTCCCACAAGCTTGGGGGAGGCTTCTCCAATTACTTAATGCTTTGTCTGATCATCCTCTCAAGAAAAATGAGATACTTGATATCTTTTATAATGGACTAACCGATGCTTCCAAAGACCACCTGGATAGTTGTGCTGGTTGTGTTTTCAAGGAAAGAACTGTTGATGAAGCTGAAATTCTATTGAATAATATGGTGACTAATGAAAATAATTGGACACTTCCTGATCCAATTCCTGAACCAACTCCTGAGCCAACTCCGAAGAAAAGGGGTATTCTATTTCTCAGTCCTTAAGATATGCAAGAGGCAAAGAAATCTATGAAAGAAAAAGGTATTTAAGCTGAAGATGTTAAGAATTTACCTCCTATTGAAGAAATACATGGTCTTAATTTACCGCCTGTTGAAGAAATACATGGTCTTGATAACCCGACACAGGTAGTAAAGGTAAATTCTCTCTATAGATATGATAAGGATGAAATCGCTCCTACTAAGTTTGCTAGCCAATGCTTAGATGAGTTTGATAACTTTATGGTTAAGCAAGAAGATTTTAATGCTTATGTTGGTAGACAATTGAAACATAATGCTTATATGATTGAACACTTGAGTGATTATATGGCTAATGTTAAAGGTGAACTAAAACTTATTAGTAAACATGCTTCTATGATTACCACTCAAGTAGAACAAGTACTTAAAGCTCAGAATGATTTGCTCAATGAATTAAATAGTAAGAAAAATGATAATGCTGTTAGAGTTATGACTAGAGGTGGTAAAATGACTCAGGAACCTTTGTATCCTGAGGGCCATCCTAAGATAATTGAGCAAGATTCTCAGAGAAATAATATTGATGCACCTAGTCCTTCTAAGAGGAAGTAAAAGAAAAATGATAGGACTTTGCGTTCTTCTAGTGAACCTCTTATTGACACACCTGAGAATCCCAATGATATCTCTATTTCTGATGCTGAAACACAATCTGGTAATGAGCATGAACCTAGTGATAATTGATACGTCTCCAACATATCTATAATTTTTTATTGCTCCATGCTATTATACTATCTGTTTTGGATGTTAATGGGCTTTATTTTACACTTTTATATCATTTTTGGGACTAACCTATTAACCGGAGGCCCAGCCCAAATTGTTGTTTTTTGCCTATTTCAGTGTTTCGCAGAAAAGGAATATCAAACGAAGTCCAAACGGAATGAAACCTTCGGGAACGTGATTTTCTCAACAAACGTGATCCAGGAGACTTGGAGTGGGCGTTAAGAAACAATCGAGGAAGCCACGTGGCAGAGGGGCACGCCCTCCACCCTCGTGGGCCCCTCGTTGCTCCACCGACGTACTTCTTCCACCTATATATATCCACGTACCCCCCAAACATCCAGGAGCACCACGAAAACCTAATTCCACTGCCGCAACCTTCTGTACCCGAGAGATCCCATCTTGGGGCCTTTTTGGGAGCTCCGCCGAAGGGGGCATTGATCACGGAGGGCCTCTACATCAACTCCATGGCCTCTCTGGTGATGTGTGAGTAGTTTGCTTCAAATCTACGGGTCCATAGTTATTAGCTAGATGGCTTATTCTCTCTCTTTGGATCTCAATACAAAGTTCTCCTTGATCTTCTTGGAGATCTATTCGATGTAATCTTCTTTTGGGGTGTGTTTGTCAAGATCTGATGAATTGTGGGTTTATGATCAAGTTTATCTATGAATAATATTTGATTCTTCTCTGAATTCTTTTATGTATGATTGGTTTATCTTTGCAAGTCTCTTCGAATTATCAGTTTGGTTTGGCCTACTAGATTGATCTTTCTTGCAATGGGAGAAGTGCTTAGCTTTGGGTTCAATCTTGTGGTATCCTTTCCCAGTGAAAGCAGGGGCAACAAGGCACATTTTGTATTGTTGCCATCGAGGATAAAAAGATGGGGTTTATATCATATTGCATGAGTTTATCCCTTTACACCAGGCCATCTTACTTAAAGCATTACTCTGTTCTTATGAACTTAATACTCTATATGCATGCTGGATAGCGGTCGTTGTGTGGAGTAATAGTAGTAGATGCAGAATCGTTTCGGTCTCCTTGTCACAGACGTGATGCCTATATACATGATCATACCTAGATATTCTCATAACTATGCTCAATTCTAACAATTGCTCGACAGTAATTCGTTTACCCACCATAATACTTATGCTCTTGAGAGAAGCCACTAGTTAAACCTATGGCCCCCGGGTCTATCTTCCATCATATTAATCTTCCAACACTTAGTTATTTCTATTGCCGTTTATTTTACTTTGCATCTTTATTTCTCTTTATCATAAAAATACCAAAAATATTATCTTATCATATCTATCAGATCTCACTCTCGTAAGTGACCATGAAGGGATTGACAACCCCTTTATCGCGTTGGTTGCGAGGTTCTTATTTGTTTGTGTAGGTGCGTGGGACTCGAGCATGATCTCCTACTAGATTGATACCTTGGTTCTCAAAAACTAAGGGAAATACTTACACTTTACTGCATCACCCTTTCCTCTTCAAGGGAAAACCAACGCAGTGCTCAAGAGGTAGCAAGATGGATTTCTGGCGCCGTTGCCGGGGAGATTCGCGCCAAGTCAAGTCAAGATTTGACTCCCGACAACAAGCCATTGCTGGCACCGTTGCCGGAGTCTATGCACAAGTCAAGACATACCAAGTACCCATCACAAACTCTTATCCCTCACATTACATTATTTGCCATTTGCCTCTCGTTTTCCTCTCCCGCACTTCACCCTTGCCGTTTTATTCGCCCTCTCTTTTTGTTCGCCTCTTTTTCGCCTACTTATTGTTTGCTCGTGTGTTGGATTGCTTGTTTGTCACGATGGCTCAAGACAATACTAAATTGTGTGACTTTGCTAATACCAACAACAATGATTTTCTTAGCACTCCGATTGCTCCTCTTACTGATGCTGAATCTTGTGAAATTAATGTTGCTTTGTTGAATCTTGTCATGAAATATCAATTCGCTAGCGTTCCTAGTGAATATGCCGCTACCCATCTAAAAAAAATTTGTTGATTTGCGTGATATGCAAAAGAAGAAAGATGTGGATAATGATATTGTTAAACTTAAGCTATTTCCGTTTTCTCTTAGAGATCATGCTAAAGCTTGGTTTTCGTCTTTGCCTAAAAATAGTATTGATTCATGGAATAAGTGCAAAGATGCTTTTATCTCTAAGTATTTTCCTCCCGCTAAAATCATCTCTCTTAGAAACGATATTATGAATTTTAAGCAACTTGATCATGAACATGTTGCACAAGCATGGGAGAGGATGAAATTAATGATACGTCTTTGGATGATTATACAAAAAAATTATGCAGGGTTGAATTTTGCTTCTAGAAATCTTTTAGATTCGGCCACGGGAGGCACTTTTATGGAAATCACTTTAGGAGAAGCTACTAAACCCCTAGATAATATTATGGTTAATTATTCTCAATGGCACACCGAAAGATCTACTAATAAAAAAGTGCATGCGATAGAAGAAATTAATGTTTTGAGTGGAAAGATGGATGAACTTATGAAATTGTTTGCTAATAAGAGTGCTCCTACTGATCCTAATGATATGCCTTTGTCTACTTTTATTGAGAATAATAATGAATCTATGGATGTAAATTTTGTTGGTAGGAACAATTTTGGTAACAACGCGTATAGAGGTAATTTTAATTCTAGACCGTTTCCTAGTAGTTCCTCTAATAAATATGGTAATTCCTACAACAATTCTTATGGAAATTTTAATAAGATTCCCTCTGAATTTGAGACTAGTGTTAAGGAGTTTATGAATTCGCAAAAGAATTTCAATGCTTTGCTTGAAGAAAAATTGCTTAAGGTTGATGAATTGGCTAGGAACGTTGATAGAATTTCTCTTGATGTTGATTCTTCGAAACTTAGATCTATTCCACCTAAGCATGATATCAATCTATCTCTCAAAGCCATGAGGATTTCCATTGATGGGTGCAAAGAAAGAACTGCTAGGATGCGTGCTAAGAAAGATTGCTTTGTGAAAGCGTGTTCTTCTAGTTTCTATGAAAATAAAGATGAAGATCTAAAAGTTATTGACGTGTCTCCTATTAAATCTTTGTTTTGCAATATGAATCTTGATAATGATGGGACTGAATATGATCCAACTTTACCTAGAAGGCGTTCCAAAAATTCGGAGTTTTTAGATCTTGATACAAAAATTGGTAAAAGTGGGATTGAAGAGGTCAAAACTTTAGATATCAATGAACCCACTATTTTGGATTTCAAGGAATTTAATTATGATAATTGCCCTTTTATAGATTGTATTTCCTTGTTGCAATCCGTGCTAAATTCTCCTCATGCTTATAGTCAAAATAAAGCTTTTACTAAACATATCGTTGATGCTTTGATGCAATCTTATGAAGAAAAACTTGAGTTGGAAGTTTCTATCCCTAGAAAACTTTATGATGAGTGGGAACCTACAATAAAAATTAAAATTAAAGTTCATGAGTGCTATGCTTTGTGTGATTTGGGTGCTAGTGTTCCATGATTCCAAAAACTTTGTGTGATTTGCTAGGTTTCCGTGATTTTGATGATTGTTCTTTAAACTTGCACCTTGTGGATTCCACTATTAAGAAACCTATGGAAATAATTAATGATGTTCTTATTGTTGCAAATAGGAACTATGTGCTCGTATATTTCATTGTTTTTGATATAGATTTCAATCCTTCATGTCCTATATTCTTGGTAGACCTTTCCTTAGAACGATTGGTGCAATTATTTGTAACATACCAAAATTCTAAATTTCGGAATGTTATATTAAATAAATTATTATGATTGTTTGTTTGATTGTTGTGTGATTGATTGTGTGAAAATGATTGGAAATTGTAAACTTTTTGAAAGTTGAATGAGAGGGAATAAAAGAACTTTCCCGAAACTTTCATCTTGCATTTTGATCACCATGGATCCAAATTTATTTCATCACAAAACCCTAGAGTGAATATAATATGACTTCTTCCATTTAAAGAAATGAAAAGGGGTTCGAAAATGATGTGAATTCCATTTTGAAATATTTCAAACTTAGAAACTTTAAGCAACTCAACGAGTTCATGAGGGAAGATAAAATGACTTCTTCAAAATTCGAAGAAAGAGAGTTGGAACTTTCAAAAGAATAGTTTGGAGGTCACTTTGAAGTTATTTGAAACTCATTTTCCATTTGAAGTTGTTTGAAATTCCAAATTCAAATCCAACTAGGAGTTATTTGTGTTTATATTCAAATTATTTTTCTCCTAAAAGAAATAAATGGAAATAAGGGTAAAATGATTCCCTTCAATAGAAAATTAGGAGAAAATAAATTTGAAATCATTTTTCTATTTTAAAAATGATTTTTATTGATTTTAAATGCAATAGTAGCACTGTTTGACTTTTATGAATTTTTATGGAATTTAGTTGAACTTGAAAAATAGTTCATCTTATTGCTGCTATTTTTCTGAGCATTTTGGTATATAATATGCTTATATAATTATTATTATTATTACTCAGTTTGTTTGTTTTTCTGACTGTTAAAAAATGAAAAACATTTTATTAAAAAAACTCTGCCGGCCAGGCCACCGGCCCAGCCGGCCAGACAAGCGCCAGGAGGCCTAGCGGCCCAGCCGGCAATTGGCCCACGGCCGACCTCCCGCGCCCGAGCCGGCCCAGCAGCGCCCCAGGCCTTACGCTTCGCTCGCCCGCGCTACTCTTCTCTCGCTCGCATGCAGCGCCCGCTGCAGGAGGGCCCCGCCCATCATCCTCAACCTCCACTCGTTCCACTCGGATAGAGCACGCACTCGCGCTCCCGCAACCACCGGCGCCATTGCCCCAGGATAAGGCCTATCCGCCGTGACCCCGAGCCCCTCTTCGCGCCTATAAAACCCCCGTGACCCCCTCTCCCCATTCTGCCACTCCATGTCGTTCCTAGCTCCTCGCAACCGCCACACTGCCGTGTTGGATCTCGCCGGAGTCGGAGTATCTCGCCGGAGTTTTCCATCGCCGTAGACTCCCCTACCTTCACTTTGTTTTTGTCAATCTTCGTTACTCGCCGAGGCGCATCTTATTGACATGTTTTCGCCACCTAGGTCTCGCTGGAACCGCCGCCCTGACGACATGTGTCCTCGCCGGAGCACGGAGTCGTCGTCCCCGGGAAGCACAACCCCGACGCCCTCGAGGACACCCGCCTCCACCACCGGACTACACACGCCGCGCCCGACCTCCCTGACTCCTTCCCCGCCGCCAAAAAGCACCGCAAGCGTCGCCCCGTCCATCGCCCGAGCCAGCGCCATCGTCCCTGTTCGTCGTCGTCGCCACCATAAGCGAACCTCCTATTTGTTTTGTTTAGTTTTTTTATTTAGTATTAGAATGGTTAACCGCGGTTTGTTTAAACCGGACGGTTTTGATTAAAACCGATTGTTGGTTTTCCTTAGTTTAGCCGCGGTAGTTGTTTTCCTTTATTTAGTGGTCGTTCGCCATTTAGCCTAAGTCGCGAACGCTGCTCAGCCACCCGGAAGCCGCCACGTGGCCAGGGACCTGGTCGTGAATAAAACTTTCACAGTCAAGTCCCTGAGTTTTCAGTTTAGCCCCTAAACTTCAAATGGCTGTATCTTTTTAACAGTAACTCCAAATTCGACGAAACCAGCGGCAAAATGTTCGTCTCGAATAGCTTTATCCAGAGAACCAGCTTTGAAAACTTTTGGCCAAATTTAGATTTGAATTTATTCAGGTTTGAATTCAAACTTCAACTGGCCATATCTCCTAAACCGTAGCTCCGATTGATGTGATTATTTTTGCACCGTGTCACTATAGCCAAACCCTACCATTCGGACCATTGTCACACATTTTTCACACAACTATGATCTATCTATGATAGTTTTAGTACTATGCTTTATATGCACGATAGATCACATCACGGTTTTGCACCTTATGTCACCTATTGTTTTGCACCTAGAATTATTTACATGCAAGTTATGTGTGCTGATTTCCCATTTGGTTTTTCGAGTCGGTTGTGTTGCATGTTATTGCTCTCTGGAATGATTGCATATGTATATTATTTTACTTTGACGATAGACTGTCCGGAGTGCGAAGACGAGTACTATCGATCTTTAGAATTCAACTACCGATATCCAGGCAAGTTCACATTTGATCATTCCTTCAATTACCTATGTTTTATATTATGCACTTAGTCCTTTTGTGGTAGGATTGCATGGTAGGATTTATTATTGCCAGATGGCTATGCCGTTACCTAGTAGTTCATTTGAGGTAGGTCTGATCTATACATCCTTGTCACCATCGTGTAAGTTTATTTTTGCCTCGCTAAATGTAGACGTGGTTTGGGAAGCGAACATAGTGAGACATGAGTGACAAAGTAGTAATCAGGACCAAGACTTGTAAATGAACTACCTGGGTGGTATTTGGTTTGAATGGTGGTGAAGTACAGTGGGAGCATGCATGGTTAATCCATGGTGGTGCACCACTAGTGGTCGGCCGCCTAGGCTCAAAGAGATCAATCGTATTCTCATGTCTAGAAGCTTACGTGTGCAGCAACAAGCCAATATGGGCTCTGGTTTAGTTGAGTAGTTAGTGTGACCCCTTCCTGGATGGGCTAGCAGATGTAGAATCAGTAGGTGTACCGGCCTATCCGTGGATTAAGGGGGAATACTTTCGAAAAACTATGTCTCGGTCATCCTGTTCTCAAACGCCAGGTAGTGTGAGAACTTCAAGGGAGGCGATCAAGTCTTGTGGGGAAAAGTGCGCAAACCTATGCAGACTGTTAAAATCTAATCGATTAGTTGTGTCCCCGGTTACGGACAACTTGAGCATCTAGTAGTGGAAATGCTGGGAGATCTCATCACTCTTAATTAAAAAGTTGGTTTTAAATGAAACTTTAGGAATGGATTGAGTTGGGTTTACCAACTCATCCTATGCTATATAGTAGTGGTATAATAATATCTTTTATTCTAGGGAAAAACTAGATTCATGCAAAAATTAAACTTAGAGCTTTCCACCAGCCAAATTGCATGTACAAATAGGTTCATTATTCTTATGATGTGACTTGCAAGTACATTCAATGTACTGACCTACAGGGCTGCAACGTCTTATGTTGCAGGAATTTTCTATGACGAGTAAGATTTACGTTGTAGGGTTACGGTCTACACTCAACTTGCCGTTGGCGTTGATGGGACTCCACACCCGTTTGATTGTTTTCGCTGAGATTTATGAGGTATATATCAGTTTTACGTTATTTATACATGTGATTGCACTTTGATATATACATTGATGTACTGTGTGTGCCGGCATACCGATCTAGGGATGGCACAGATACACAGAGGCTTGACTGTTTGAGGTCGGGTTGCTACAGAGATGGTATCAGAGCACATGTTGACTGTAGGACATGACCCTAGAAACTGGAAAACCCTTAGGAAAGGATTTCTCTAAAACTTTATTTTCAGAAAGATCCTTTACCTCTCTTCTTTTCTGAGCTTTATAAAATCTTTCCTTTACCTCAAATAGTTAGACAATACCCCTTTTCCCTTTGACCAGACGGAGGATCAACTGATAAGACCCCTCCGAGAAGGGCAAGATATCGGTCTTCACCATACACTGGAAGAATTGAAGCTACAATAGTCGAAGCCTTTGAAGAATTGAAGAATTTGAAGACACTGACAAATTCCAAGATTTATATGACCTTTAGAGGAATAAACCCTTGTTGTATACTCACGTTAGATGCGATGATTTGTGAGCTGTCATATTTTGTGTATGTTTTCCGACATCAACAAATAAAACTTATTTTCAAAAATATATTGGGTGTATTGTGTGTATCTCTCTCTATCTCTCTCGTATCTAATCCCAAAACCCTTGGACCCAATAGATGATGAATGAAAATGGACTTGTATTCTCTGAACCGACCACTCAGTTGGAGGCAGAGCTATGGATTCAAAACATGGAGAATCACTTCAGCAGATATTTGGTTGCAAGGAAGTATGAGGTTCAATATGCTCTTCAGTACTTTACAAAAAGTGTTGCAACCTGGTGGAAAATGCATCAAGCCATACAAGGATGTAATCGAGCAAAAACTTGGGAGGAACTGAAGAAGACTTTGTTGGGATCCCGTCTTATCCGGAAGCACGGTGATAACCCGATGAAGAAACCTTGTGCGTGCAAGATATGCAAAGAAATGGGACACACCTATGAAGAACACAAGGATGGATGCCCTCATTGTGAAGGAAATCACCAAGCTGAAGAATGTCCAACCATGAAGGTTACTTGTTTCTTGTGTGAAGGAACTACGCACTACCCTGCCCAGTGTCATATTTATCCCAAGGTACAAGAAATTATGAAGCAGCAGAAGGAAGCAGTGAAAGAAGCCCTCGGGGAAAGTTTAAGAAAACGGGTGATGAAAGAAGATGTTGACGACCCTGATGGAGAAAGCCTAAACATATTTTACTCCAATGCTTGCTATTCATGTGGAGAAGGACATTTTTCACAGTATTGCACGAAGGAAAGCCAAGAGTATCTGGGAAACTTCCCGACGGAAGAAGTGGACTTTGATCCCCAAGAGATAGAAGAACTAATCGAAACGAAGAAGTCCAGGAAGAGAAAGAGCGTGTATCCCTAGAACAACCCAATTTCTGCAGAAAAGGACCTGAGTCATATCACTTGTTATAGGTGCAAGGATTTAGGTCATTACGCTAGGAAATGCCCAGCAAGGAAGCCAAGAACCTAAGGAGCCAAGATAACCACCAGGAAGCCCCTGGATTTGTCTGAAGTCATTTGTTTACGCTGCAAAGGAGTAGGACATTTTGCTAGAGAATGTTCAGACCCGAGGAAAGCTTGATCTTGATATTGGGATAAAGCATGTAATAAATGTGGAACACACTTTTATTTTCGTTGGGGATGTTGAGTTGAGTTATGAAATGGAAATTGTAATAGTTCGTGAAGCAATAAAGTTGATATGTTTGGAATCTCATATGAGATGTTATGATTTGCTTGTTGTTCGTGAGTGACTCTCTCACTATGTCACCTAGACTTAAACCTTGAACCCATGGACAAGCTGACCCAAACCTTTCCCCAAAAATAACCACATTTCACCCAAGGAAATAGATACATTATCCTGAGTACCCCTTCTATCTTATACCTGGAGATGACAACCCTTTACGAGTCTTTTCTCAAGGTCCCGGAAATGATCATGACCCTGACTAGTGATAACCCACAAGTATAGGGGATCGCAACAGCTTTCAAGGGTAGAGTATTCAACCCAAATTTATTGATTCGACACAAGGGGAGCCAAAGAATATTCTCAAGTATTAGCAGCTAAGTTGTCAATTCAACCACACCTGGAAACTTAGTATCTGCAGCAAAGTGTTTAGTAGCAAAGTAATATGATAGTGGTGGTAGCGGCAACAAAAGTAAAGACAACAAAAGTAATGTTTTTGGTATTTTGTAGTGATTGTAACAGTAGTAGCGGGAAAGTAAATAAGGGTAAACCAGTGTATGGAAAACTTGTAGGCACCGGATCAGTGATGGATAATTATGCCAGATGCGGTTCATCATGTAACAGTCATAACATAGGGTGACACAGAACTAGCTCCAATTCATCAATGTAATTTAGGCATGTATTCCGTATATAGTCATACGTGCTTATGGAAAAGAACTTGCATGACATCTTTTGTCCTACCCTCCCGTGGTAGCGGGGTCCTATTAGAAACTAAGGGATATTAAGGCCTCCTTTTAATAGAGAACCGGAACAAAGCATTAGCACATAGTGAATACATGCACTCCTCAAACTATGGTCATCACCGGGAGTGGTCCCGATTATTGTCACTTCGGGGTTGCCGGATCATAACACATAGTAGGTGACTATAGACTTGCAAGATAGGATCAAGAACTCACATATATTCATGAAAACATAATAGGTTCAGATCTGAAATCATGGCACTCGGGCCCTAGTGACAAGAATTAAGCATAGCAAAGTCATAGCAACATCAATCTCAGAACATAGTGGATACTAGGGATCAAACCCTAACAAAACTAACTCGATTACATGATAAATCTCATCCAACCCATCACCGTCCAGCAAGCCTACAATGGAATTACTCACGCACGGTAGTGAGCATCATGAAATTGGTGATGGAGGATGGTTGATGATGACGACGGCGACAGATCCCCCTCTGTGGAGCCCCAAACGGACTCCAGATCAGCCCTCCTGAGAGGTTTTAGGGCTTGGCGGCGGCTCCGTATCGTAAAACGCGATGATTTCTTCTCTCTGGCTTTTTTTCTCCAAAAGCAAATATATAGAGTTGGAGTTGGCGTCGGAGGGCATCCAGGGGTCCCACGAGGTAGGGGGCGCGCCCTAGGGGGGCGCCCCCCACCCTCGTGAGAAGGGTGTGGGCCCCCTGGTCTTTCATCTTTGGCGAGGATATTTTATTATTTTTTCTAAGATGTTCCGTGGAGTTTCAGGTCATTCCGAGAATATTTGTTTTCTGCACATAAAACAACACCATGGCAATTCTGCTGAAAATAGCGTCATTCCGGGTTAGTTCCATGCAAATCATACAAGTTAGAGTCCAAAACAAGGGCAAAAGTGTTTGGAAAAGTAGATACGATGGAGACGTATCAACTCCCCCAAGCTTAAACCCTTGCTTGTCCTCAAGCAATTCAGATGACAAACTGAAAGAAAGAAAAACATTTACAAACTCTGTTTGCTCTTGTTATTGTAACTATGTCAAGCCAGCATTCAAGTTTTCAGCATAGATCATAACTAACCACATTTGCAATAATTCTCAGGTCTCATAATTACTCATATCAATAGCATAATCAACTAGCAAGTCATAATATTAAATCTCAAATGACAACACTTTCTCAAAACAATCATAATATGATATAACAAGATGGTATCTCGCTAGCCCTTTCTGAGACCGCAAAACATAAATGCAGAGCACCTTTAAAGATCAAGGACTAACTAGACATTGTAATTCATGGTAAAAGAGATCCAATCATAGTCATACCCAACATAGATTAATAGTGATGAATGCAAATGACAGCTATGCTCTCCAGCTAGTGCTTTTTAATAAGAGGGTGATGACTCAACATAAAAGTAAATGGATAGGCCCTTCACAGAGGGAAGCATGGATTTTTAGAGGTGCCAGAGCTCGGTTTTGAAATAGAGATAAATTGTATTTTGAGCGGTATACTTTCATTGTCAAGGTAACAACTAAGAGATGGCGATATCTTCCATGCTAAACACATTATAGGCGGTTCCCAAACAGAATGGTAAAGTTTATACTCCCCCTCCACCAACAAGCATCAATCCATGGCTTGCTCGAAACAACGAGTGCCTCCAACATACATCAGATCCCAGGGGGGGTTTGTTTGCAATTAATTTTGATTTAGTTTGCATAAAGCATGGGACTGGGCATCCCGGTGACCAGCCATTTTCTCGTGAGTGAGGAGCGGAGTCCACTCCTCTTGAGAATAACCCGCCTAACACGGAAGATAAGGACAACCTTAGTTGATACATGAGCTATTCGATCATACAAAACAGAATGTTTATTTGAAGGTTTAGAGTTTGGCACATACAAATTTACTTGGAACGACAGGTAAATACCGCATATAGGAAGGTATAGTGGACTCATCTGGAATAACTTTGGGGTTTAAGGGATTGGATGCACAAGCAGTATTCCCAATTAGTACAGGTGAAGGCTAGCAAAAGACTGGGAAGCGACCAACTAGAGAGAGACAACAGCCATGTACATGCATTAAAATTAATAAACATTGGATGCAAGCATGAGTAGGATATAATCCACCATGAACATAAATATCGTGAAGGCTATGTTGATTTTGTTTCAACTACATGCGTGAACATGTGCCAAGTCAAGTCACTTAAATCATTCAAAGGAGGATACCACCCCATCATACCACATCATAATCATCGCAATAGCATGTTGGCACGCAAGGCAAACCCTTATAACTCATAGCTAATCAAGCATGGCACAAGCAACTATGATTTCTAATTGTCATTGCAAACATGCTTATTCATAATAAGATGAATCAAGAACGAGGGACTCATCATATTTACAAAAACAAAAGAGGTTGAGTTCGTACCAGCTTTTCTCATCTCAGTCAGTCCATCATATATCATCATAATTGCCTTTCACTTGCACGACCGAACGGTGTGAATAATAATAAGAGTGTACGTGCCTTGGACTAAGCTGGAATCTGTGAGCATTCAATAAACAGGAGAAGACAAGGCAATATGGGCTCTTGGTTAAATCAACAATAATGCATATAAGACCCACTTCAACAATTTAATTATGGTCTTCTCCTACTAACCCCAAAGAAAAGAAAAGAAATAAAACTATTTACACGGGAAAGCTCCCAACAAGCAAAAGAAGAACGGGAAATATTTTTGGGTTTTCTTTTTAATTATTACTACTACAGCAGAAAAATAAACTACTACTAATTTTTTTTGTTTTTCTTAAGGTTTAACAAACACACAAGAAGAAAGCAGGAAAAAGAAAATAAACTAGCATGGATCTTAAAGTGAAAAAGTATGAGCACCGGCATCTAGCAATGAGTGTGTGTGAGCATAAATGTAATGTCGGTGAGAAATACGTACTCCCCCAAGCTTAGGCTTTTGGCCTAAGTTGGTCTATCGCCATGGATGGCCTGGCGGATATCCATAATAATAGTTGTTGGGGTCGTATTGTGATGAGGAAGAATAGTTGGGATCATACTGTGATGAAGAAGAAGACTTTGACTGCCACTGGCTGACAGTCATCTCTGGATCCCAAGAATAAACAGATTGTCGTGGAGGCTCATCTTGTGGTTCCTGTTCTGGGGCTGGTGCAGGATTCTTGTAAGCTTGGACAGCAGCCCACGTAACGAGGTAGGGTCCTACAAAATTAAACAAAGAAGGAGCAGGCAGGATAATAGTCTCAGGATGATGTTTGTTAAATAACAATTGATACTTAAGCTCTCCTGCCCTATTCTTAATAATAAAATCATGTGCCACCATACTTTTATGATCTAGATAAACACGGGGCAACACCTTTTCTTCCTTCTCAGCATGCCTAATAGGTATGTTAAAATGTGCAGCTAGGCGTGTGGCATAGACGCCTCCAAAGATGGGGCATTTGGTACGGTTCATACTTAACCATCTAGCAATAATACCACCCATACTAAAAGTGTTATCACTGTATAAACCATGGTGCAGAATAATTATATCAGGGATACTAAGGTTCCCACAGTTTTCGTGTCCAATTAAACAACGACTAGCAAATAATGCAAAGTAACGTAAAACAGGAAAATGTATGCTAGTGATTCGTGCATCGGAAACCTTCCTAGTTTCTCCTACAGTGATAGTATCAATAAACCCAGCCACATCATCATGATGCGGTTCTTCTGTCTTGCCCTCAAAAGGGACTAAACAAATCTGACAGAAATCATAAAGTGACATCTCCTTATGCTCATCATATAAATGAAACTCCACCGTAGGTGGTGAGTTCCTAGAATGAAAATGAAAGTTTTGCACAAAAGTATTTGTGAGTAAGAGATACTGATCGCATTGGTCGTGGAGGAAAGCGGTGAGGCCTGCATTGTGAGCCAATTCATGAAAGTCTTCATAGATACTGGCTGCTCTCAAGAAATCATCAAAAGGCCATTCACACACCGGAATCTCCGCGGTGCGCGGCAAATTATACTTAGGCCTCGGTGCCTTTTCCCTCGAGCTTTGGCTCGATGAGCCCCTAAAGAATCTCCTCATTATTTTTCTGAAATAATCTGAAATTTTTAGTAACTTCAAAATAAAAGTAAACCAAACTCAATAATATTGATAGCAACTACTCCTACAAGTGCCTAGAGCCTATATCAAGCATTAGAACTACTTGGAACCATATAAATTTGACATGCAAGCTCAAGAACATGGTCACCTATGCAGCACAAATTTGCAAAGAATAAAGCACTAGAACAAAAACTAATTGGACCAATGGAGGAGTCACATACCAAGGAACAATCTCCCCAGGCAGTTTTGCGAGAGGTGCTTTGAGCAAGGAGATCGAAAATCACAGCAAAAGTGGATGGAACTCGTGCTTGAGTTGGTTTTTCGGGTTTGTGTGAGACAGAGGAAGAAGATGGGTGCTGGGATAAGTGGAGGAGGGCCACCATGGGCCCACAAGGCAGGGGGCGCGCCCTAAGGGGGGGGCGCCCACCACCCTCGTGGCCAGGTGGCAGCTCCTCCTGCGGTAATTTTTGCATAGAAAATCCTCAAATATTCCCGAAAAATCATATTAAATTGGCATGTCATTCTGAGGACTTTTATTTTAGGGATATTTTTATATTGCACGGATAAGTCAGGAAACAGACAGAAAAATACTATTTTTACTTTGTTTCTACTAATTAACAGAAAATATAGAGAGGGTACAGAAGGTTGTGCTTCTAGTTTCATCCATCTCATGCTCATCAAAAAGAATCCACTAACAAGGTTGATCAAGTCTTGTTAACAAACTCATTCCGATAATCAAGAAACCGAAGAAATTTCGAATAACACTAAGTTACCTCAACGGGGATATGCACATCCCCAATAATAAGAATATCATATTTCTTCTTGACAGTTGCTAGAGGAAATTCAAAACCACCAAATATAATCGATGGAATTTTTCCAATAGAGTTGATACTATGAACTTGAGGTTGTTTCCTCGGAAAGTGTACCGTATGCTCATTACCATTAACATGAAAAATGACATTTCCTTTGTTGCAATCAATAACAGCCCCTGCAGTATTAAGAAAAGGTCTTCCAAGAATAATAGACATACTATCATCCTTGGGAATATCAAGAATAACAAAGTCCGTTAAAATAGTAACGTTTGCAACCACAACAGGCACATCCTCACAGATACCGACAGGTATAGCAGTTGATTTATTAGCCATTTGCAAATATATTTCAGTAGGTGTCAACTTATTCAAGTCAAGTCTACGATATAAAGAGAGGGGCATAACACTAACACCGGCTCCAAGATCACATAAAGCAGTTTTAATATAATTTCTTTTAATGGAGCAAGGTATAGTAGGTACTCCGGGATCTCCAAGTTTCTTTGGTATTCCACCCTTAAAAGTATAATTAGCAAGAATGGTGGAAATTTCAGCTTCCAGTATCTTTCTTTTATTAGTAATGATATCCTTCATATATTTAGCATAAGGATTTGTTTTGAGCACATCAGTTAATCGCATACGCAAAAAGATAGGCCTAATCATTTCAGCAAAGCGCTCAAAATCCTCATCATCCTTTTTCTTGGATGGTTTCAGAGGAAAAGGCATGGGTTTCTGAACCCAAGGTTCCCTTTCTTTACCATGTTTCCTAGCAACAAAGTCTCTTTTATCATAACGTTGATTCTTTGATTGTGGGTTATCAAGATCAATAGCAGGTTCAATTTCTACATCATTGTCATTACTAGGTTGAGCATCATCATGAACATCATCATTAATATTTTCGTTAGGTTCATGTTCATTACCAGATTGTGTTTCAGCATCAGACTTAGAGATGTCATTTGGATTATCAGGTGGTTCAGCAATAGGTTCACTAGAAGTTTGCACAGTTCTATCATTTTTCTTCTTCTTCTTTTTAGAAGAACTAGGAACATCAATATTATTTCTTTGAGAATCTTGCTCGATTCTCTTAGGGTGGCCTTCGAGATACAAAGGTTCTTGAGTCATTCTACCAGTTCTAGTAGCCACTCTAACAGCATAATCATTTTTCTTACTATTCATTTCATCAAGCACTTCTTTTTGAGCGTTAAGTACTTGTTCTACTTGACTGGTAACCATAGAAGCCTCGTGAGAAGGGTGTGGGCCCCCTGGTCTTCATCTTTGGCGAGGATTTTTTTTATTTTTTCTAAGATGTTTCGTGGAGTTTCAGGTCATTCCGAGAATATTTGTTTTCTGCACATAAAACAACACCATGGCAATTCTACTGAAAACAGCGTCAGTCCGGGTTAGTTCCATTCAAATCATACAAGTTAGAGTCCAAAACAAGGGCAAAAGTGTTTGGAAAAGTAGGTACGACGGAGACGTATCAACTAGTGATCAGGATTACCCAAAAATCCTGAAGGACATGATGAAGCATATTAATCTTGAAGGAGATGCAGTCTACTAGGGTTATCCCTTCATGGAAAAGGGAGTTGAACTTTGGTATGTGCAGGTACACCTCCACCATGTGAAGGGAGTTTTCCCAAAGACTATGGGTCAATACTTTTTCATTTCTCAAGTACCACGAGCAACATTCTTTGATTCTGTCCGTGAAGCTTCTATGGAAGCCATACGTTAGATTGGAGAAATACTAGAAGCAAGACTCTGTCACACTCAGGAATACCTGAGGGAGGTGCATGCAGAGATGATGGAGATGAAGCTCATGGCCACCACAATGAAGCAAAAGGTCGACGATTTCAAGGATCACATCGCACAATTCCAGTGGGACTGAAGCATCTTCAAGAAGGGCAAATGAATAAGGATGGAAGTAATGCTTGACCATACCAAACTATGTGGATGGCAACTTTTGTAATAGAGTACTTTTGAAATTTGAGTTTTGAGTAGTGGTTAAGGATGTCATAAAGGTTTTGATATGAAGAGAATTATGGATGAACCAGTGCATTTTTGGCGATACTTGTCCGTGTGAACACTTGACCAATGGAAAAGGAAATGTATTCCATAGAGTGGAGTTTGGACAAATGAGTTGGAGTTTGGTTTTAGTTATGATGGTTACCCCAAGAGTACGAGGGAATGAAGTACTATTGGATTTAAAGGAGATGTAAGGTTAGAATATGGAACAATAGTAACTCCAAGGATGAGTTAAAGATATACAAATGTTGATGTGGGCCATAACCCACAGGGCCCAGGATTTGATAAGGAAATAAGCACAATCTTGTTGAAGAAAAGAATTCTGAAGGAAGCTGTGATTTCATCAGCAGACGTTCCATAGGAGGTTACGTAAACCCGAGAGTTGTGAAGAAGTGATAGAGATTTTGTTTGGCTTGCAGAACAAATGGATTTATCCGAACCCAATTCATGGAGAAGAGAAGTTCTGTAATGCTTGTGAGGATGCCCAAGTGTTAGAATACGTGATTCACTAACTGTGTATGTGGTAATGATTCAAGTACGGGATGGATTGGCCCCCATACCGAAGACTTCTATCATGAGCTATCATATGTTGATAGAAAATCAGAGAGCCTTAAAACCCTAGAAGAGTGTCGACTCGACAAGCCAAAACCCTAGAATGGCAGGATAATGGAAACCCTATACAGGCACCTGTTGTCAATCGTTGGTTATGCGGTGAGGTTCAACCCATACCCATTTTCTGCAGGAGAACCAGTAATTGTCGACCACCATGAGATTTTCGACAGTTGTTTAGCATTGGCGATAGCCTGACAGCTAAGAAGACCCAGACTCAGAAGGATCTTATTTGATGCAAGGACTCCAGATTTTGAGGAAAAGGCCATGCCCTTACCTGAAGAGCCTTAAAGAAAGAGTTACTATGGAGAATAAGAGAAGACCGACGCTGTCAACCCAAAGGGCAGAGTACATGAGTTTTGTTGGAACCATAACCATGCTTCTAAGGGTGGTAGCACCCCATACCTTGTGTTGATGAATCGATTTTCAAGAAGACCCCCCCAAACCTAACCTTCTTTCTAGCCTCTCCGAATCTCGAGGACGATATTCATTTTAAGGGTGGTAGTTTGTAACATCCCAAAATTCTAAATTTTGGAATGTTATATTAAATAAATTATTATGATTGTTTGTTTGATTGTTGTGCGATTGATTGTGTGAAAATGATTGGAAATTGAAAACTTTTTGAAAGTTGAATGAGAGGGAATAAAAGGACTTTCCCGAAACTTTCATCTTGCATTTTGATCACCATGGATTCAAATTTATTTCATCACAAAACCCTAGAGTGAGGATAATATGACTTCTTCCATTTAAAGAAATGAAAAGGGGTTTGAAAATGATGTGAATTCCATTTTGAAATATTTCAGACTTAGAAACTTTAAGCAACTCAATGAGTTCATGAGGGAAGATAAAATGACTTCTTCAAAATTCAAAGAAAGAGAGTTGGAAGTTTCAAAAGAATAGTTTGGAGGTCACTTTGAAGTTATTTGAAACTCATTTTCCATTTGAAGTTGTTTGAAATTCCAAATTAAAATCCAAAGGAGTTATTTGGGTTTATATTCAAATTATTTTTCTCCTAAAAATAAATAAATGGAAATAAGGGTAAAATGATTCCCTTCAATAGAAAATTAGGAGAAAATAAATTTGAAATCATTTTGCTATTTTAAAAATGATTTTTATTGATTTTAAATGCAACAGCAGCATTGTTTGACTTTTATGAATTTTTATGGAATTTAGTTGAACTGGAAAAATAGTTCATCTTATTGCAGCTATTTTTCTAAGCATTTTGGTATATAATATGCTTATATAATTTTTTATATTATTATTACTCAGTTTGTTTGTTTTTCTGACTGTTAAAAAAAAGAAAAACCTTTTATTAAAAAAACTCTGGCCGGCCAGGCCACCGGCCCAGCCAGCCAGACAAGCGCCAGGAGGCCTAGCGGCCCAGCGGACAATTGGCCCACGGCCGACCTCCCACACTGGAGCCGGCCCAGCAGCGCCCCAGGCCTTATGCTTCGCTCGCCCACGCCCCTCTTCTCTCGCTCGCACGCAGCGCCCGCTGCAGGAGGGCCCCGTCCCGTCATCCTCAACCTCCGCTCGTTCCGCTCGGATAGAGCACGCACTCACGCTCCTGCAACCACCGGCGCCATTGCCCCGGGATAAGGCCTATCAGCCGCGACCCCGAGCCCCGCTTCGCGCCTATAAAACCCCCATGACCCCCTCTCTCCATTCTGCCACTCCACGTCGTCCCTAGCTCCTCGCAACCGCCGCACTGCCGTGTTGGATCTCGCCGGAGTCAGAGTATCTCGTCGGAGTTTTCCATCGCCGTAGACTCCACTACATTCACTTTGTTTTTTTTTCAATCTTCGTTATCGCCGAGGCGCATCTTATTGACATGTTTTCGCCACCTAGGTCTCGCCGGAACCGCCGCCCCGAGGACATGCATCCTCGTCGGAGCACGGAGCCGTCGTCCCCGCGCAGCACAACCCCGACGCCCTCGAGGACACGCGCCTCCACCACCGGACTACACACGCCGCGCCCGACCTCCCTGACTCCTTCCCCGTCGCCGAAAAGCACCGCAGGCGCCGCCCCGTCCATCGCCCGAGCCAGTGCCGCCGTCCCTGCTCGTCGTCATCGCCACCGTAAGCGAACCTCCTATTTGTTTCGTTTAGTTTGTTATTTAGTATTATATCGGTTAACCGCAGTTCGTTTAAACCAAACGGTTTTGATTAAAACCGGTTGTTGGTTTTCTTTAGTTTAGCCGCAGTAGTTGTTTTCCTTTATTTAGTGGCCGTTCGCCATTTAGCCCAAGTCGTGAATGCTGCTCAGCCACCCAGAAGCCGCAACGTTGCCAGGGACCTGGTCGTGAATAAAACTTTCACAGTCAAGTCCCTGAGTTTTCAGTTTGGCTCCTAAACTTCAAATGGTTGTATCTTTTTAACCGTAACTCCAAATTCGACGAAACCAGCGGCAAAATGTTCGTCTCGAATAGCTTTATATAGAGAACCAGCTTTGAAAACTTTTCGCTAATTTCAAATTTGAATGTATTCAGATTTGAATTCAAACTTCAACTGGCCATATCTCCTAAACCATAGCTCCGATTGATGTGATTCTTTTTGCATCGTGTCACTATAGCCAAACCCTACCATTTGGACCATTGTCACACATTTTTCACACAACTATGATCTATCTATGATAGTTTTAGTACTATGCTTTATATGCATGATAGATCACATCACGATTTTGCACCTTATGTCACCTATTGTTTTGCACCTAGAATTATTTGCATGCAAGTTATGTGTGCTGATTTCCCATTTGGTTTTTCGAGTCGGTTGTGTTGCATGTTATTGCTCTCTGGAATGATTGCTTATGTATGTTATTTTACTTTGACGATAGACTGTCCGAAGTGCGAGGACGAGTACTATCGATCTTTAGAATTCAACTACCGGTATCCAGGCAAATTCACATTTGATCATTCCTTCAGTTACCTATGTTTTATATTATGCACTTAGTCCTTTTGTGGTAGGATTGCATGGTAGGATTTATTATTGCCAGATGGCTATGTCGTTACCTAGTAGTTCATTTGAGGTAGGTCTGATCTATACATCCTTGTCACCACCGTGTAAGTTTATTTTTGCCTCGCTAAATGTAGACGTGGTTTGGGAAGCGAGCATAGCGATACATGAGTGACAAAGTAGTAATCAGGACCAAGACTTGTAAATGAACTACTTGGGCGGTATTTAGTTTGAATGGTGGCGAAGTATAGTGGGAGCATGCATGGTTAATCCATGGTGGTGCACCACTAGTGGTCGGCCGCCCAGGCTCAAAGAGATCAATCGTATTCTCATGTCTAGAAGCTTACGTGTGCAGCCACAAGCCAATATGGGCTCTGGCTTAGTTGAGTAGTTAGTGTGACCCCTTCCAGGATGGGCTAGCAGATGTAGAATCAGTAGGTGTACCGGCCTATCCGTGGATTAAGGGGGAATACTTTCGAAAAACTATGTCTTGGTCATCCTGTTCTCAAACGCCAGGCAGTGTGAGAACTTCAAGGGAGGCGATCGAGTCTTGTGGGGAAAAGTGCGCAAACCTCTACAGAGTGTTAAAACCTAATTGATTAGCTGTGTCCCCGGTTACGGACAACTTGAGCATCTAGTAGTGGACATGCTGGGAGATCTTATCACTCTTAAGTAAACAGTTGGGTTTTAAATCAAACTTTGGGATTGGATTGAGTTGGGTTTACCAACTCATCCTATGCTATACAGTAGTGGTAGAATAATATCTTTTATTCTAGGGAAAAACTAGCTTCATGCAAAAACTAAACTTAAAGCTTTCCACCAGCCAAATTGCATGTACAAATAGGTTCATTATTCTTATGATGTGACTTGCCAGTACATTGAATGTACTGACCTACAGGGCTGCAACGTCTTATGTTGCAGGAATTTTCTACGATGAGTAAGATTTACGTTGTAGGGTTACGGTCTACAATCAACTTGCCATTGGCGTTGATGGGACTCCACACCCGTTCGATTGTTTCCGCTGAGATTTATGAGGTATATATCAGTTTTACGTTATTTATACATGTGATTGCACTTTGATATATACATTGATGTACTGTGTGTGCCAGCATACCGATCCAGGGATGGCACAGATACACAGAGGCTTGACCGTTTGAGGTCGGGTCGCTACATTATTGACATGAAGGAAGGGAATATTAGATTCCAAATTCCATTAAGGAAAGGCATGGAACACTTCCCTAGAAAGAAAATTAAATTACCATATGAATCTATTATGAGAGCCACTTATGGATTGTTGGGGAACATAGTAATTTCAAAAAAATCCCTACACACACGCAAGATCATGGTGATGCATAGCAACGAGAGGGGAGAGTGTTGTCCACGTACCCTCATAGACTGAAAGTGGAAGCGGTAGCACAACGCGGTTGATGTAGTCGTACGTCTTCACGATCCGACCGATCAAGTACCGAACATACGGCACCTCCGAGTTTAGCACACATTCAGCCCGATGATGTCCCTTGAACTCCGATCCAGCCGAGTGTTGAGGGAGAGTTTCATCAGCACGACGGCGTGGTGACGATGATGATGTTCTACCGATGCAGGGCTTCTCCTAAGCACCGCTACAGTATTATCGAGGTGGACTATGGTGGAGGGGGGCACCGCACACGGCTAAAAGATCAAACGATCAATTGTTGTGTCTATGGGGTTCCCCCTGCTCCTAAAGGAGCAATGGGAGTGCGGCCGGCCTAGAGAGGGGCGCGCCAGGAGGAGTCCTACTCCTACCGGGAGTAGGACTCCCCCCTTTTCCTTGTTGGACTAGGAGAGAGAGGGGAAAGAGTTGGAGGAGAAGAAGGAAGGGGCGCCGCCCCCCTCTCCTTGTCCTATTCGGACTAGGGGGGAGGGGGCGCGACCCATGCCCTGGCCGCCTCTCCTCTCTTTCCATCAAGGCCCACTAAGGCCCATTAAATTTGTTTGGGGGGGGGGGGTTCCGGTAACCTCCCGGTACTCCGGTAAAATACCGATTTCACCTGGAACACTTCCGATATCCAAACATAGGCTTCCAATATATCAATCTTCATGTCTCGACCATTTCGAGACTCCTCGTCATGTCCATGATCACATCAGGGACACCGAACAACCTTCGGTACATCAAAACATATAAACTCATAATATAATTGTCATCGAAACGTTAAGCGTGCGGACCCTACGGGTTCGAGAACTATGTAGACATGACCGAGACACGTCTCCGGTCAATAACCAATAGCGGAACCTGGATGTTCATATTGGCTCCCACATATTCTACGAAGATCTTTATCGGCCAGACTGCATAACAACATACGTTGTTCCCTTTGTCATCGGTATGTTACTTGCCCGAGATTCGATCATCGGTATCTCAATACCTAGTTCAATCTCGTTACCGGCAAGTCTCTTTACTCGTTTCGTAATACATCATCCCGCAACTAACTCATTAGTTGCAATGCTTGCAAGGCTTAAGTGATGTGCATTACCGAGAGGGCCCAGAGATACCTCTCCGATAATCGGAGTGACAAATCCTAATCTCGAAATACGCCAACCCAACATGTACCTTCGGAGACACCTGTAGAGCACCTTTATAATCACCCAGTTACGTTGTGACGTTTGGTAGCACACAAAGTGTTCCTTCGGTAAACGGGAGTTGCATAATCTCATAGTTATAGGAACATGTATAAGTCATGAAGAAAGCAATAGCAACATACTAAACGATCAGGTGCTAAGCTAACGGAATGGGTCAAGTCAATCACATCATTCTCCTAATGGTGTGATCCCATTAATCAAATGACAACCCATGTCAATGGTTAGGAAACTTAACCATCTTTGATCAACGAGCTAGTCAAGTAGAGGCATACTAGTGACACTCTATTTGTCTATGTATTCACACATGTATTATGTTTCCGATTAATACAATTCTAGCATGGATAATAAACATTTATCATGATATAAGGAAATAAATAATAACTTTATTATTGCCTCTAGGGCATATTTGCTTCAGTCTCCCACTTGCACTAGAGTCAATAATCTAGATAACACAGTAATGATTCTAACACCCATGGAGCCTTGGTGCTGATCATGTTTTGCTCGTGGAAGAGGCTTAGTCAATGTTTCTGCAACATTTAGATCCGTATGTATCTTGCAAATTTCTATGTCTCCCACCTGGACTAAATCCCGAATGGAATTGAAGGGTCTCTTGATGTGCTTGGTTCTCTTGTGAAATCTGGATTCCTTTGCCAAGGCAATTGCACCAGTATTGTCACAAAAGATTTTCATTGGACCCGATGCACTAGGTATTACACCTAGATCGGATATGAACTCCTTCATCCAGACTCCTTCATTTGCTGCTTCCGAAGCAGCTATGTACTCCGCTTCACACATAGATCCCGCCACAATGCTTTGTTTAGAACTGCACCAACTGACAGCTCCTCCGTTCAATGTAAACACGTATCCGATTTGCGATTTAGAATCGTCCGGATCAGTGTCAAAGCCTGCATCAACGTAACCATTTATGATGAGCTCTTTGTCACCTCCATAAATGAGAAACATATCCTTAGTCCTTTTCAGGTATTTCAGGATGTTCTTGACCGCTGTCCAGTGATCCACTCCTGGATTACTTTGGTACCTCCCTGCTAGACTTATAGCAAGGCACACATCAGGTCTGGTACACAGCATTGCATACATGATAGAGCCTATGGCTGAAGCATAGGGAACATCTTTCATTTACTCTGTATCTTTTGCAGTGGTCGGGAATCGAGTCTTACTCAACTTCACACCTTGTAACATAGGCAAGAACCCTTTCTTTGCTTGATCCATTTTGATCTTCTTCAAAACTTTGTCATGGTATGTGCTTTGTGAAAGTCCAATTAAGCGTCTTGATCTATCTCTATAGATCTTGATGCCCAATATATAAGCAGCTTCACCGAGGTCTTTCATTGAAAAACTCTTATTCAAGTATCCTTTTATGCTATCCAGAAATTCTATATCATTTCCAATCAACAATGTGTCATCCACATATAATATTAGAAATGCTACAGAGCTCCCACTCACTTTCTTGTAAATACAGGCTTCTCCAAAAGTCTATATAAAACCAAATGCTTTGATCACACTATCAAAGCGTTTATTCTAACTCCGAGAGGCTTGCACCAGTCCATAAATGGATCGCTAGAGCTTGCAAACTTTGTTAGCTCCCTTTGGATCGAAAAGACCTTCTGGTTGCATCATATACAACTCTTCTTCCAGAAATCCATTCAGGAATGCAGTTTTGACATCCATTTGCCAAATTTCATAATCATAAAATGCGGCAATTGCTAACATGATTCGGACAGACTTAAGCATCGCTACGGGTGAGAAGGTCTCATCGTAGTCAATCCCTTGAACTTATCGAAAACCTTTTGCAACAAGTCGAGCTTTATAGACAGTAACATTATCGTCAGCGTCAGTCTTCTTCTTGAAGATCCATTTATTCTCAATTTCTTGCCGATCAACGGGCAAGTCAACCAAAGTCCACACTTTGTTCTCATACATGGATCCCATCTCAGATTTCATGGCTTCAAGCCATTTTGCGGAATCTGGGCTCACCATCGCTTCTTCATAGTTCGTAGGTTCGTCATGGTCTAGTAACATAACTTCCAGAACAGGATTACCGTACCACTCTGGCGCGGATCTTACTCTGGTTGACCTACGAGGTTCAGTAACAACTTGATCTAAAGTTTCATGATCATCATCATTAACTTCCTCACTAATTGGTGTAGGTGTCGCAGAAACTAGTTTTTGTGATGAACTACTTTCCAATAAGGGAGCATGTACAGTTACCTCATCAAGTTCTACTTTCCTCCCACTCACTTCTTTCGAGAGAAACTCCTTCTCTAGAAAAACTCCGAATTTAGCAACAAAAGTCTTGCCTTCGGATCTATGATAGAAGGTGTACCCAACAATCTCCTTTGGGTATCCTATGAAGACACATTTCTCTGATTTGGGTTCGAGCTTATCAGGTTGAAGCTTTTTCACATAAGCATCGCAGCCCCAAACTTTCAGAAACGACAACTTTGGTTTCTTACCAAACCATAGTTCATAAGGCGTCATCTCAACGGATTTCGATGGTGCCCTATTTAAGGTGAATGCGGCCGTCTCTAAAGCATAACCCCAAAACAATAGCGGTAAATCAGTAAGAGACATCATAGATCGCACCATATCTAGTAAAGTACGATTACGACGTTCGGACACACCATTATGATGTGGTGTTCCGAGTGGCATGAGTTGCGAAACTATTCCGCATTGTTTCAAATGAAGACCAAACTCATAACTCAAATATTATCCTCCACGATCAGATGGCAGAAACTTTATTTTCTTGTTACGATGATTTTCAACTTCACTTTGAAATTCTTTGAACTTTTCAAATGTTTCAGACTTATGTTTCATTAAGTAGATATACCCATATCTTCTTAAATCATCTATGAAGGTGAGAAAATAATGATATCCGCAACGAGCCTCAACATTCATCGGACCACATACATCTGTACGTATGATCTCCAACAAATCTGTTGCTCTCTCCATAGTTTCGGAGAACGGCGTTTTAGTCATCTTGCCCATGAGGCACGGTTTGCAAGTACCAAGTGATTCATGATCAAGTGGTTCCAAAAGTCCATCAGTATGGAGTTTCTTCATGCGCTTTACTCCGATATGACCTAAACGGCAGTGTCACAAATAAGTTGCACTATCATTATCAACTTTGCATCTTTTGGCTTCAATATTATGAATATGTGTATCACCACTATCGAGTTTAGCAAAAATAGACCACTCTTCAAGGGTGCATGACCATAAAAGATATTACTCATATAAATAGAACAACCATTATTCTCTGTTTTAAATGAATAACCGTCTCGCATCAAACAAGATCCAGATATAATGTTCATGCTCAACGTTGGCACCAAATAACAATTATTTAGGTCTAATACTAATCCCGAAGGTAGATGTAGAGGCAGCATGCCAACCACGATCACATCAACTTTGGAACCATTTCCCACGCGCATCGTCACCTTGTCCTTAGCCAATCTTCGCTTAATCTATAGCCCCTGTTTCGAGTTGCAAATATTAGCAACAGAACCAGTATCAAATACCCAGGTGCTACTGCGAGCATTAGTAAGGTACACATCAATAACATGTATATCACATATACCTTTGTTAACCTTGCCATCCTTCTTATCCGCCAAATACTTGGGGCGGTTTCGCTTCCAGTGACCAGTCTGCTTGCAGTAGAAGCACTCAGTCTCAGGCTTAGGTCCAGACTTGGGTTTCTTCTCCTGAGCAGCAACTTGCTTGCTGTTCTTCTTGAAGTTCCCCTTCTTCTTCCCTTTGCCCTTTTTCTTGAAAGTGGTGGTCTTATTGACCATCAACACTTGATGCTCCTTCTTGATTTCTACCTCCGCTGCCTTTAGCATTGCGAAGAGCTCAGGAATTGTCTTATCCATCCCTTGCATATTATAGTTCATCACGAAGCTCTTGTAGCTTGGTGGCAGTGATTGGAGAATTGTGTCAATGATGCTATCATCCGGAAGATTAACTCCCAGTTGAATCAAGTGATTGCAGTACCTAGACATCTTGAGTATATGCTCACTGGCAGAACTATTCTCCTCCATCTTGCAGCTATAGAACTTATTGGAGACTTCATATCTCTCACTCTGGGCATTTGCTTGAAATATTAACTTGAACTCCTCGAACATCTCATATGCTCCATGACGTTCAAAATATCGTTGAAGTCCCGGTTCTAAGCCGTAAAGCATGGCACATTGAACTATTGAGTAGTCATCAGCTTTGCTCTGCCAGACGTTCTTAACATCGTCAGTTGCATCAGCAGCAGGCCTGGCACTCAGCGGTGCTTCCAGGGCGTAATTCTTCTGAGCAGCAATGAGGATAATCCTCAAGTTACGGACCCAGTCCGTGTAATTGCTACCATCATCTTTCAACATTGCTTTCTCAAGGAACGCATTAAAATTCAACGAAACAACAGCACGGGCCCTCTATTTATAATCAACATAGACAAGCAAGATACTATCAGGTACTAAGTTCATGATAAATTTAAGTACAATTAATCATATTATTTAAGAACTCCCACTTAGATAGACACCCCTCTAATCCTCTAAGTGATCACGTGATCCATATCAACTAAACCATGTCCGATCATCACGTGAGATGGAGTAGTTCAATGGGGAACATCACTATGTTGATCATATCTACTATATGATTCACGCTCAACCTTTCGGTCTCCGTGTTCCGAGGCCATATCTGTTATATGCTAGGCTCGTCAAGTTTAACCTGAGTATTCCACGTGTGCAACTGTTTTGCACCCGTTGTATCTGAACGTAGAGCCTATCACACCCGATCATCACATGGTGTCTCAGCACGAAGAACTTTCGCAATGGTGCATACTCAGGGAGAACACTTATACTTTGATAATTTAGTGAGGGATCATCTTATAATGCTACCGTCAATCAAAGCAAGATAAGATGCATAAAAGATAAACATCACATGCAATCAATATAAGTGATATGATATGGCCATCATCATCTTGTGCTTGTGATCTCCATCTCCGAAGCACCGTCATGATCACCATCGTCACCGGCGTGATACCTTGATCTCCATCTTAGCATCGTTGTCGTCTCGCCAATCTTAACCTTCCACGACTATATCTACCGCTTAGTGATAAAGTAAAGCATTACAGGGCGATTGCATTGCATACAATAAAGCGACAACCATATGGCTCCTGCCAGTTGCCGATAACTCGGTTACAAAACATGATCATCTCATACAATAAAATTTAGCATCATGTCTTGACCATATCACATCACAACATGCCCTGCAAAAACAAGTTAGATGTCCTCTACTTTGTTGTTGCAAATTTTACGTGGCTGCTACGGGCTTAGCAAGAACCGATCTTACCTACGCATCAAAACCACAACGATAGTTTGTCAAGTTGATGCTATTTTAACCTTCTCAAGGACCGGACGTAGCCACACTCGGTTCAACTAAAGTTGGCGAAACTGACACCCGCCAGCCACCTGTGTGCAAAGCACGTCGGTAGAACCAGTCTCGCGTAAGCGTACGCGTAATGTCGGTCCGGGCCGCTTCATCCAACAATACCGCCGAACCAAAGTATGACATGCTGGTAAGCAGTATGACTTATATCGCCCACAACTCAATTGTGTTCTACTCGTGCATATGACATCTACGCATAAAACCAGGCTCGGATGCCACTGTTGGGGAACGTAGTAATTTCAAAAAATTCCTACGCACACGCAAGATCATGGTGATCCATAGCAACGAGAGGGGAGAGTGTTGTCCACGTACCCTCGTAGACCGAAAGCGAAAGCGTTAGCACAACATGGTTGATGTAGTCGTACGTCTTCACGATCCGACCGATCAAGTACCGAACGTACGGAACCTCCGAGTTCAGCACATGTTCAGCCCGATGACGTCCCTCGAACTCTGATCCAGCCGAGTGTTGAGGGAGAGTTTCATCAGCACGACGGCGTGGTGACGATGATGATGTTCTACCGACGCAGGGCTTCGCCTAAGCACTGCTACAGTATTATCGAGGTGGACTATGGTGGAGGGGGGCACCGCACACGGCTAAAAGATCAAATATGGGAATACCTAGATCTATCCTTGCTTTTATGCTTAGCTAGGGGCGTTAAATGATAGCGCTTGTTGGGAGGCAACCCAATTTTATTTTTATTCCTTGATTTTTGCTCCTGTTTAGTAATAAAAAAATTTATCTAGCCTCTGTTTTTGTTGTGTTTTTTTGTGTTTAAAGAGTGTTTGTGCCAAGTAGAACCGTTGGGAAGACTTGGGGAAAGTCTTTTTGATCTTGCTGTAAAAAACAGAAACTTTAGCGCTCACGAGAATTGCTGCCATTTTTATTTGGAAAGTGCTATTTAGTTAATTATTTTTCCAGATGATTAATAGATAAATTCCTCACGTTCAGAAATTTATTTTATAATTTTTGGGGTTCCAGAAGTTGTGTTAGTTACAGATTACTACAGACTGTTCTGTTTTTGACAAATTCTGTTTTTCTTGTGTTGTTTGCTTATTTTGATGAATCTTTGGCTAGTAAAAGAGTTTATAAACCATAGAGAAATTGGAATACAGTAGGTTTAACACAAATATAAATAAAGAATGAGTTCGTACCTTGAAGTGGTGTTTTGTTTCCTTTCGCTAACGGAGCTCACGAGATTTTCTATTTAAGTTTTGTGTTGTGAAGTTTTCAAGTTTTGGGTAAAGATTTGATGGATTATGGAACAAGGAGTGGAAAGATCCTAAGCTTGGGGATGCCCATGGAACCCCAAGGTAAAATTCAAGGACACCAAAAAGCCTAAGCTTGGGGATGCCCCGGAAGGCATCCCCTCTTCTGTCTTCGTCCATCAGTAACTTTACTTGGAGCTATATTTTTATTCGCCACATGATATGTGTTTTGCTTGGAGCGTCTTGTATGATTTGAGTCTTTGCTTTTTAGTTTACCACAATCATCCTTGATGTACACACCTTTTGAGAGAGACTCACATGATTTGAAATTTATTATAATACTCTATGTGCTTCAGTTATATCTTTTGAGCTATATAGTTTTTGCTCTAGTGCTTCACTTATATCTTTTAGAGCACGGCGGTGATTTTATTTTATAGAAATAATTGATCTCTCATGCTTCACTTATATTATTTTGAGAGTCCTTTAGAACAACATGGCAATTTTCTTTTAGGCATAATAAAAACTTTCATATAAGTGCATTGAATATTAAGAGAAGTTTGATACTTGATGATTGTTTTGAGATATGGAGATAGTGATATCAAAGTTGTGCTAGTTGAGTAGTTGTTAATTTGAGAAATACTTGTGTTGAAGTTTGCAAGTCACGTAGCATGCACGTATGGTAAATGTTCTGTAACAAATTTGAAACATGAGGTTTTATTTGATTGTCTTCCTTATGAGTGGCGGTCGGGGACGAGCGATGGTCTTTTCCTACCAATCTATCCCCCTAGGAGCATGCACGTAATACTTGGTTTTTTATGACTTGTAGATTTTTGCAATAAGTATGTGAGTTCTTTATGACTAATGTTGAGTCCATGGATTATACACACTCTCACCCTTCCATCATTGCTAGCCTCTTCGGTACCGTGCATTGCCCTTTCTCACCTTGAGAGTTGGTGCAAACTTCGCCGGTGCATCCAAATCCCGTGATATGATACGCTCTATCACACATAAAACTCCTTATATCTTCCTCAAAACAGCCACCATACCTACCTATTATGGCATTTCCACAGCCATTCCGAGATATATTGCCATGCAACTTTCCACCGTTTCGTTTATTATGACACGCATCATCATTGTCATATTGCCTTGCATGATCATGTAGTTGACATCATATTTGTGGCAAAGCCACCGTTCATAATTTTTCATATATGTCACTCATGAGTCATTGCACATCCCGGTACACCGCCGTAGGCATTCATATAGAGTCATATCTTGTTCTAGTATCGAGTTGTAATCATTGAGTTGTAAATAAATAGAAGTGCGATGATCATCATTAATAGAGCACTGTCCCCCCCCCCAAAAAGAAAGGCCAAAAAAAGAAAAAAAAAGAAGGCCCGAAAAAAGAGAGAATAAAAAGGGGCAATGCTACTATCCTTTTTCCACACTTGTGCTTCAAAGTAGCACCATGATCTTTATGATAGAGAGTCTCTTGTTTTGTCATTTTCATATACTAGTGGGAACTTTTCATTATAGAACTTGGCTTGTATATTCCAACAATGGGCCTCCTCAAGTGCCCTAGGTCTTCGTGAGCAAGCAAGTTGGATGCACACCCACTTAGTTTCTTTTGTTGAGCTATCATACATTTATAGCTCTAGTGCATCCGTTGCATGGCAATCCCTACTCCTTGCATTGACATCAATTGATGGGCATCTCCCTAGCCCATTGATTAGCCGCGTCGATGTGAGACTTCCTCCTTTTTGTCTTCTCCACATAACCACCTTCATTATATTCTATTCCACCCATAGTGCTATATCCAGGGCTCACGTTCATGTATTGCGTGAAAGTTGAAAAAAGTTTGAGATTACTAAAGTGTGAAACAATTGCTTGGCTTGTCATCGGGGTTGTGCATGATGAGAGCATTCTTGTGTGACGAAAATGGAGCATGACCAAATTATATGATTTTGTAGGGATGAACTTTCTTTGGCCATGTTATTTTGAGAAGACATGATTGCTTAGTTAGTATGCTTGAAGTATTATTATTTTTATGTCAATATTAAACTTTTATCTTGAATCTTTCGGATCTGAACATTCATGCCACAATAAAGAAAAAATACATTGAGAAATATGTTAGAAAGCATTCCACATCAAAAATTCTTTTTTATCATTTACCTACTCGAGGACGAGCAGGAATTAAGCTTGGGGATGCTTGATACGTCTCCAATGTATATATAATTTTTGATTGCTCCATGCTATTATATTATCTGTTTTGGATGTTAATGGGCTTCATTTTACACTTCTATATCATTTTTGGGACTAACCTATTAACCGGAGGCCCAGCCCAAATTGCTGTTTTTTTTGCCTATTTCAGTGTTTCGCATAAAAGGAATATCAAACGAAGTCCAAACAAAATGAAACCTTCGGGAACGTGATTTTCACAACAAACGTGATCTAGAGACTTGGAGTGGGCGTCAAGAAACAATCGAGGAAGCCACGAGGCAGGGGGCGCGCGTACCCCCTGAGCGCGCCCTCCACCCTCATGGGCCCCTCGTTGCCCCACCGACGTACTTCTTCCTCCTATATATATCCATGTACCCCCCCCCCCAACATCCAGGAGCACCACGAAAACCTAATTCCACCGCTGCAACCTTCTGTACCCGAGAGATCCCATCTTGGGGCCTTTTTCGGAGCTCCGCCAGAGGGGGCATTGATCACGGAGGGCCTCTACATCAACTCCATGGCCTCTCCGGTGATGTGTGAGTAGTTTACTTCAGACTTACGGGTCCATAGTTATTAGCTAGATGGATTCTTCTCTCTCTTTGGATCTTAATACAAAGTTCTCCTCGATCTTCTTGGAGATCTATTTGATGTAATCTTCTTTTGCGGTGTGTTTGTCGAGATCCGATGAATTGTGGGTTTATGATCAAGTTTATCTATGAACAATATTTGATTCTACTCTGAATTCTTTTATGTATGATTCGTTTATCTTTGCAAGTATCTTCGAATTATCACTTTGGTTTGTCCTACTAGATTGATCTTTCTTGCAATGGGAGAAGTGCTTAGCTTTGGGTTCAATCTTACGGTGTCCTTTCCCAGTGACAGCAGGGGTAGCAAGGCACGTATTGTATTGTTGCCATCGAGGATAAAAAGATGGGGTTTATATCATATTGCATGAGTTTATCCCTCTACATCATGTCATCTTACTTAAAGCATTACTCTGTTCTTATGAACTTAATACTCTATATGCATGCTGGATAGCGTTCGATGTGTGGAGTAATAGTAGTAGATGCAGAATCGTTTCGGTGTACTTGTCACGGACGTGATGCCTATATACATGATCATACCTATATATTCTCATAACTATGCTCAATTCTATCAATTGCTCGACATTAATTTTTTTACCCACTGTAATACTTATGCTCTTGAGAGAAGCCACTAGTGAAACCTATGGCCCCCGGGTCTATCTTCCATCATATTAATCTTCCAACACTTAGTTATTTCTATTTCCGTTTATTTTACTTTGCATCTTTATTTCTCTTTATCATAAAAATACCAAAAAATATTATCTTATCATATCTATCAGATCTCACTCTTGTAAGTGACCTGAAGGAATTGACAACCCCTTTATCATGTTGGTTGCGAGGTTCTTATTTGTTTGTGTAGGTGCGTGGGACTCGAGCGTGATCTCCTACTGGATTGATACCTTGGTTCTCAAAAACTGAGGGAAATACTTACGCTACTTTACTGCATCACCCTTTCCTCTTCAAGGGAAAACCAACGCAGTGCTCAAGAGGTAGCAATAATGTTAATAATGATGTTCATGTTGATGCTCAACCTAGTAATGACAATGAAGTAGAGATTGAACCTGTTGTTGATCTTGATAACACACAATCAAAGAATCAACGTTATGATAAGAGAGACTTTATTGCTAGGAAACACGGTAAAGAAAGAGAACCATGGGTTCAGAAACCCATGCCTTTCCTCCTAAACCATCCAAGAAAAAGGATGATGAGGATTTTGAGCGCTTTGCTGAAATGATTAGACCTATCTTCTTGCGTATGCGTTTGACTGATATGCTTAAAATGAATCCTTATGCTAAGTACATGAAAGATATTGTTACTAATAAAAGAAAGATACCGGAAGATGAAATTTCCACCATGCTTGCTAATTATACTTTTAAAGGTGGAATACCTAAGAAACTAGGAGATCCCGGAGTACCAACTATACCAAGCTCCATTAAAAGAAACTATGTTAAAACTGCTTTATGTGATCTTGAAGCCAGTGTTAGTGTTATGCCTCTCTATTTATATCGTAGACTTGATTTGAATAAGTTGACACCTACTGAAATATCTTTGCAAATGGCTGGTAAATCAACTGATATACCTGTCGGTATTTGTGAGGATGTGCCTGTTGTGGTTGCAAACGTTACTATGTTAACGGACTTTGTTATTCTTGATATTCCCGAGGATAATAGTATGTCTATTATTCTTGGAAGACCCTTTTTGAATACTGCAGGGGTTGTTATTGATTGCACCAAAGACAATGTCACTTTTCATGTTAATGGTAATGAGCATACGGTACATTTTCTAAGGAAACAACCTCAAGTCCACAGTATCAATTCTATTGGAAAATTTTCAACTATTACTATTGGAGGTTTTGAATTTCCTCTTCCCACTGTCAAGAAGAAATATGATATTCTTATTGTTGGGGACATGCATATCCCGTTGAGGTAACCTAGTGTTATTCGAAAATTCTCCGGTTTCATGCAATTCGGAATGAGTTTGTTAACAAGACTTGATCAACCTTGTTAGTGGATTCCTTTTGATGAGCATGAGATGGATGAATTTTAAAAAAACAACTCTCTGTACCCTCTTTTTACTTTCTGTTATTTATATTAAATAAAGCAAAAAATAGTAATTTCTGTCTATTTTCTGAATTATCCATGCAATAAAAAATACCCCGAAAATAAAAGTTCTCCAAATGCACTAAAATTTAAATATGATTTTTTCTGGAATATTTGAGAATATCTGGCACTGAGAACACAGCAGGGGGAGCAAGCACCTGGCCACGAGGCTGGAGGGCGCGCCCTACACCCCTGGGCGCGACCCCCTGCCTCATGGGCCCACGGTTGCTCCCCTCCACTTATTCCAGCTACCACATACTCCTTCTTCCTCCCACAAACATCACTAGCCAGCTCAAACCCGAGTTCAAGCTCATCTTGCTGCCATTTTCGATCTCCTAGCTCAAAGCTCCATTCACAAAACTTCTTTGGGGGATTGTTCCTTGGTATGTGACTCCTCCAATGGTCCAATTAGTTTTTGTCCTAGTTCTTTATTCATTGCAAATTTTTGCTACTTAGGTGACCCTGTTCTTGAGCTTGCATGTCAAATTTATATGGTCAAAAGTAGTTTTTAATGCATGATATATCCTCTAGGCACATGTGGGAGTAGTTTCTATCAATTTTGTTAAGCTTGGTTCACTTTTATTTTGAAGTTACTAAAATTTTCAGAAAAAGTTGAAGAGATTTTTGAGGGGCTCATCGAGCCGAAGCTCGAAGGATAAGAAAAGTGAGGAGGATAAGAGGCCCAAATATAATCTTCCTCGCACCGCGGAGGTTCGGCCATGTGAATGGCCTTGTGATGATTTCTTGAGAGTAGCTGGGATTTATGATGATTTATATGAATTGGCTGAGAATGCAGGCCTCACCGCCTTCCTCCACGACCAACGCAAACAATATCTCTTACTCACCAATATCTTTGTGCAAAACTTTCATTTCCACTGCTAGGAGCTCACCACCTACGGTGGAATTTTATTTATATGATGAGCATAAGGAGATGTCACTTCATGATTTCTGTCGGGTTTGTTTAACCCCTTTCGAGGGCAGCATGAGGAACCACATTGTGACGATGTGGAAGGGTTTATTGATACAATTGCTGTAGGGGAAACGAGGAAAGTTTTCGATGCAAGAATTACTAGCATACATTTTCCTATTTTTCGTTACTTCGCAATATTTGCTAGTAGATGCTTAATTGGTCGCGGAAACTGTGGCAACCTTAGTGCCCATGATATTGTTATTTTGTTCCATGCATTGTTCTGTGATGACACATTTAGTATGGGCGCTATCGTTGCAAAGATTTTAAATCTTAACCGTACTAAGGGCCCCGTCCTTGGAGGCATCTTCGCCTCGCGCCTCGTTGCACACTTTAACATACCTATTAGGCATTATGAGAAGGAAGAGAAGTTGCTGCCTCCTGTTTTTCTAGACTATAATAGTATGGTAGCACATGATTTTATCGTTAAGAATAAGGAAAAGATGCTTAAGTACAAGCTGATATTTGATAAAAATCACCCTGAGACTATTACCTTGCCTGCTCCTTCTTTGTTTGACTTATCTGCAGGAAAGTACCTTGTTTCACCGGAGGCCATTCATGCCTACCGAAACCCCACACCAACTAGAGAGCCAGAGCCGGAACCACAATTTGATCCTCACCGGCAGTCTGTTTATCAGTGGAATCCGGAAGAGATCGCCAACCAGTGGCACCAGGGGGATTCTTCTTAGTACGACCCCAACTATTACTTTGGATATCCGCCAGGCCAGCCATGGCCATAGACCAACTTAGGCCAAAAGCCTAAGCTTGGGGGAGCACGTATTTCTCACTGACATTACATTCATGTTCACACACTCATGCTAGTTGTCAGTGCTCATACTTTTTCACTGTAATATCCATGCTAGTTTATTTCCTTTTTATGCTTTCTTCTTGTGTGTTTGATAAACCTTGAGAAAAAATTAGTTGTAGCTTTTAGCTAGTTTACTTTCCATGCATGTAGTAGTAATTAAAAAGAAAACCCAAAAAGATTTCTCGTTCTTCTTTTGCTTGTTGGGAGCTTTCCCGTGTAAATAGTTTTATTTCTTTTCTTGTTCTTTGGGGGTCGTGAGGAGAAGACCATGATTAAAATGTTGAGTGGCTCTTATATGCATTATTGTTGATCTAACAAAGAGCACATATTACCTTGTCTTCTCTCTTGAATTGAATGCTTGCAGATTCTAGCTTAGTCCAATGCACATGCACTATTATTATTGTCCACACTATTCGGTCGTGCAAGTGAAAGGCAATAATGATGATTATATGATGAACTTATTGAGATGAGAAAAGATGGTATGAACTCGACCTCTCTTGTTTTTGTAAATATGATTAGTTCATCGTTCCTGATTCATCCTATTATGAATAAACATGTATGTAATGACAATTAGAGATTGTAGTTTCTTATGCCATGCTTAATTAGCTAGGAGCATATAATGGTTTACCTTGCATGCCAACATGCTATTAAAATGGTTGTGATGTGGTATGATAGGGTGGTATCCTCTTTTGAACGATTCGAGTGGCTTGACTTGGCACATGCTCACGCATGTAGTTGAAACAAAATCAACATAGCCTCTACGATATTTATGTTCATGGTGCATTATATCCTACTCATGCTTGCATTCGGTGTTGATTAATTTTAATGCATGTTGATGACTGTTGGCGCTCTCTAGCTGGTCGCTTCCCCGTCTTTTTCTAGCCTTCACTTGTACTGAGCGGGAATACTGCTTGTGCATCCAACTCCATAAACCCCAAAGTTGTTCCATGTGAGTCCACCATACCTACCTATATGTGGTATCTACCTGGCGTTCCAAGTAAATTTGTATGTGCCAAACTCTAAACCTTCAAATAAACATTCTGTTTTGTATGCTCGAATAGCTCACGTATCAACTAGGGATGTCTGTATCTTCCATGCTAGGTGGGTTATTCTCAAGAGGAGTGGACTCCACTCCACACTCACGAGAAAGTGGCTGGTCACCGGGATGCCCAGTCCCATGCTTTATGCAAATCAAATCAAAATAACTGCAAACAAAACTCCCTCGGGGACTCTTGTTAGTTGGAGGCACTCGTTGTTTCGAGCAAGCCATGGATTGATGCTTGTTGGTGGAGGGGGAGTATAGACTTTACATTCTGTTTGGGAACCGCCTATAATGTGTGTAGTATGGAAGATATCGAGATCTCTCGGTTGTTATGTTGACAATGAAAGTATACCGCTCAAAATATTATTCATATCTGTTTCAAAACCGAGCTCTGGCACCTCTACAAATCCCTGCTTCCCTTTGCGAAGGGCCTATCCACTTACTTTTATGCTGAGTCATCATCCTCTTATTAAAAAGCACCAGTTGGAGAGCACCGCTGTCATTTGCATCCATTACTGTTAGTTTACATTGAGTATGACTTGACTGGATCTCTTTTACTATGAATTACAATGTATAGTCAGTCCTTGATCTTTAAAGGTGCTCTGCATTTATGTTTTGCGGTCTCAGAAAGTGCTAGCGAGATACCATCTTGTTATATCATATCATGATTGTTTTGAGAAAGTGTTGTCATTCGAGATTTATTATTATTGCTCGCTAGTTGATTGTGCCATTGATATGAGTAAACATGAGACCTACATGTTATTGTGAATATGGTTAGTTCATAATCTTTGCTAAAAACTTGAATGCTGGCTTTACATATTTACAATAACAAGACAGAGTTTGTAAAAGTTTTTCTTAATCACTTTTAGTTTATCAACTGAATTGCTTGAGGACAAGCAAAGGTTTAAGCTTGGGGAGTTGATACGTCTCCGTCGTATCTACTTTTCCAAACACTTTTGCCCTTGTTTTGGACTCTAACTTGCATGATTTGAATGGAACTAACCCAGACTGACGTTGTTTTCAGCAGAATTGCCATGGTGTTATTTTGTGTAGAAATAAAAGTTCTCGGAATGACCTGAAAATCAACGGAGAATTATTTTGGAATATATAAAAAATACTGGAAGGAAGATCCACGTCGGGGGGGCCTCCACCTATCCACGAGGGTGGGGGCGCGCCCCCTGCCTCGTGGGCCCCCTGATGCTCCACCGACCTCAACCTTGACTCCATATATTCACTTTCGGGGAGAAAAAAACCAGGGAGAAGGATTCATAATGTTTTACGATACGGAGCCGCCGCCAAGCCCAAAACTCTCTTGGGAGGGCTGATCTGGAGTCCGTCCGGGGCTCCGGAGAGGGGAATCCGTCGCCATCGTCATCATCAACCTTCCTCCATCACCAATTTCATGATGCTCACTGTCGTGTGTGAGTAATTCCATCGTAGGCTTCCTGGACAGTGATGGGTTGGATCAGATTTATCATGTAATCGAGTTAGTTTTTTTAGGGTTTGATCCCTAGTATCCACTATGTTCGGAGATTGATGTTGCTATGACTTTGCTATGCTTAATGCTTGTCACTAGGTTCCGAGTGCCATGATTCCAGATCTGAACCTATTATGTTTACATCAATATATGAGAGTTCTTGATCCTATCTTGCAAGTCTATAGTCACCTACTATGTCTTATGATCCGGCAACCCCGAAGTGACAATAGTCGGGACCACTCCTGGTGATGACCGTAGTTTGAGGAGTTCATGTATTCACTATGTGTTAATGCTTTGGTCCAATACTCTATTAAAAGGAGGCCTTAATATCCCTTAGTTTCCAATAGGACCCCGCTGCCACGGGAGGGTAGGACAAGAGATGTCATGCAAGTTCTTTTCCATAAGCACGTATGACTATATTCGGAATACATGCCTACATTACATTGATGAATTGGAGCTAGTTCTGTGTCACCCTAGGTTATGACTGTTACATGATCGATCGCATCTGGCATAATTCTCTATCACCGATCGATTACCTACGAGCTTTCCATATATTGTTCTTCGCTTATTTACTTTTCCGTTGCTATTGTTACAATCACTATAAAACACCAAAAATATTATTGTTGCTACCGTTACCTTTACCACCGTTACCACTACTATCATATTACTTTGCTACTAAATACCTTGCTGCAGATATTAAGTTTCCAGGTGTGGTTGAATTGACAACTCAGCTGCTAATACTTGAGAATATTCTTTGGCTCCCCTTGTGTCGAATCAATAAATTTGGGTTGAATACTCTACCCTTGAAAACTGTTGCAATCCCATATACTTGAGGGTTATCACTAGTCATCGGGGCGCGGTTGTGCCGGGTTCCGGTGCGGCCGGAATAAGCTTCGCCGGGGGGGTGAGGATGTCGTGTTCTACCATCGGGGTCTCCCGTGCGGCGCGAGACGGATCCCACGGGACGGTTGAGGCGATCTTACTGAATGCTCACAGCACCGAGGAGCTCGTTCATGCGCCGTAGGCGCTCTTGCTGCTCCTCACCCTGTAGCTGCTCCATGCCGACGGCGGCCGCCTACGCGACGCGCATATTCTTGACAGGGGTGTCGTAGATGGGCAGGATCGCACCCAGCGCGTGAACGATGGTGGTGCCGTGGTTCCGCACCTCGGCAACCGGGTCGGGCTTAGCAGCGGCCGGCGTGAAGTCGTATGCGGCATTGCGCTCCCGCTGGGCGGATTCCAGCCGGTGCTGCATAGCAGCGAGTGTCGCGGCTTCGTCCTGCAGGTGCTTGCGGCCCTTCTTGAGATGAGCCAGGGCCTCTACAGTTGGTGACATTGACGTCAGTGGCGATGGGGACGCTGAGGTTCTACATCGTGGCGTGCAGCTAGTCGGGCACACTGGCATGCTTCATGGTGGCCCTGGTAGTGGCGGCCTTCTTCACGGCGCTGGATGAAGTGGAGCCAGAGTCGGTGGCGAGCACCTTCACCCGGACGCAGAGATCCGTCACCCTGGCGGAGATGTCATCGCCGAGGGGGACAGGTTAGTCGGTGACGTCGAGCACCCTGCTGGGGTACTCATCGGCCGCGGACATGTCGGAGATGCGCGGCGCATTGAAGGAGGCGATGAGCGAGTCGGCAAGGCCAGCCATCGGTGCGTCGGGCATGGGGAACGTGTAGTGCATGATGAGCTTGCCAAAGTCGATGAAGGGCCCCGTCTGGAACATGTCTCCGGCAGGGACCTCAAGCTGCCCCACGGTGGGCGCCAACTATCGTGGTGGGCGCACGGCAGATGCCAAAGGATGGCTAAAGAGAGGGATAGGCTCGAGGGCACCGGTGGGCTCCAGAGGCCAGGTCGACATGAGCGAGCGAGGGATGCAGGACATACCCAGGTTCGGGGCTCTCCGGAGAGATAACACCCCTAGTCCTACCGAGTGTGGTTTATATGTTTATGCTATAAGCTTGCTCCTAGAGCTGTTTTGGGGAGAAAGGAAGATAGGCCAAAGCATAGGCTGCTCTCTCTCCTTCTATGTATTCTACTGATCGTATGTGTCTCTCTCTCTATTGTTCGCCCCTGTACATGGAGGGCTCCTAGGGGGTTTCGTAGGTCAACCCCCAGGGCTACAATAGTAAAGTTACATGGCCATGAGGTCGGGATGTCAGTGTCTGAGAAGCCGACGCTAGGGCCCACCGAGTACGAGGTTACGGTGGGTTCTCCAGGCGCGTGACCTGTGCGCCAGGGGGCACTGTTCATTGTCTTGCCTTGTGTCACAGAGTGGTTGAGCCGGCTCAGCTACAGTGGCGCGTCGCCTGGTCGCCATCGACTTGTGTCAGCAGGACGAGGCTGCACTGTAGCCATGCCGACCCTGGTCAGCCGGGTTGGTGGGGCACTGTTGCTATAGTCGCTCTGGTCAGCGAAGCAAGTGGGCCACTTTTGCCTTGCTCATCTCTTCATGGGAACTTGTTTCGTCGTATGCCTTGGATGGGACGGGAGCTGACCCGTGGCCGGGTTGGGGAGCGTCCCATGAGGGCTCTTACTTGTTGAGGAAGTCTTGACTTGGCGGGGTCGGCCAACATGCTCTAGCGGGCCCAGCCATCTTGCGGTCTTGGACGGATCGCGGGACTCTCAACCCAGCCAAGTACAAGCTGGATGTGACGTGCTCGATTCAATCGTACACTAATCATACACGCAAATGTGTACGATCAAGATCAAGGACTCACGGGAAGATATCACAACACAACTCTAGACACAAATTAAAATAATACAAGCTTTATATTACAAGCCAGGGGCCTCGAGGGCTCGAATACACAAGAGTCAGCGGAAGCAACAATATCTGAGTACAGACATAAGTTAAACAAGCTGGCCTTAAGAAGGCCAGCACAAAAGCAACAACGATCGAAAAGGCAAGGCTCCTGCCTGTGACGGCCATCACATAGTAGTAGGCACCCTCAGGGTAATAGTAGTCTTCAGTGGTGTCGTCTGGCTCCTGGGATCCGTCATCTGGTCGCAACAATCGGGTATGGGGAAAAAGAGGTAGCAAAGCAGCCATGAGTACTCATCCAAAGTACTCGCAAGACTTACATCAGATCTAAACTAAGTATGCATCTGTATCAAAGGAAATGGGTTGTATCTGTGGACTAAACTGCAGAATGCCAGAAGGGAAGGGGAAAGCCTAGCCTATCAAAGACTAGCATCTTCTGGAAACCACCATCTTGCAGCAACAGGAGGGAGTAGAGTAGCATAAAGTAAAGTAGCATTAATGTTATCAACCTCGGCCAGAGATCCTTTCTCGACTCCCTACGAGAAAGCAATCCCAGAGCCATACTATCCAAGCGTCAACACATTCCAAAACTCATCACCATCCAGTTCTCATCACAAGTATCCAGTTCCAGTTGTATCAATCGGGATACAACTCCATGTGTCCATTACCGTAGGACAGGCTATCGATAGATGTTTTCTTCCCTGTAGGGGTGCACCAACTTACCCTCCACGCTAGATTAACTCTGGCCAGACACACTTTCCTAGGTCATGCCTGGCCTCGGCCAAACAATACGCAGCACCCGACCTAGGCTTAATAGAGAGGCCAACACGCCGGACTAAACCTATGCCCCCAGGAGTCATGGGCCATCTCCCCGAGAACTCCTGCATGTTGCGAGGGCGACCGGTGAGCAGACCAAGCTACCTCCCTAAAAAGGCAGGAGCTTACCAGTCCAACCCGGCGCGCGCCACTCAGTCGCTGACGTCTATTGAGCTTCGACTGATGTATACGACGTTGAACGCCCATACTATGCCCACGTGATGGTTAGTACTATCAGGCCAGAGGCCCCTCGGATCAAATATCCAAATCGTAGTGGATTAGGAACGCGCGGTAACGAGCAGAGACTCATGATCTATGTGACCCCGTCGCCCCGTCTCGAGTACTTGCGGCAAGGGCTAAGAATGCCCGGCCACGCCTTGTAAGTATCTCGCGGACACCTTCCAGGTCAACCCGACTCCACATCACTCGCTATTAAGCTCGCGCGGGTACCCCTCAGGGCCGACCCGTCTTTAGTAACATGGCTCAGTGTAAAGTCATAGTAACCATAGTAACTGTGTGTCTAACACCAAAGGGAAAACCCGAGGAATCACCCCCGGTGAATCCCACTCGATGTTGTCATCAAGGTGAACGTAAGAGGATCCACCCTCGAGGTTCACACTTGAGGGGTTGCACGACAAAGCCGTATCGGAAGTAGTTAAGGAGGAAATCACCCTCGAAGACCACGATTAGATAGCCACACTACAGAGATCTCAATAGGAGTGATGTAAGAGGTTCCACCCTCGGCACTCGATGGTAACTCTGCAGAGTCGAACAATTAAGGGGGGTGATGTGCGGTGTCGGGGCCTGGACGTCGATCACGTTGATCGAGTCATCGAACATAAAGCGGGGCAACTGGGACATGTGGGGGTCACTGGTTGATCACTAACCAACCTATACTAAGCAGTTTAGGATAAGCAGATAAGGTATGAAAGCAGGTAACAACAACAGGCTATGCATCAGAGCAAGATCATACAGAAAGCAGTAGCAATTCCAATGCAAGCATGAGAGGGAAATAAATCGGCGATATCGGAATGCTCAAGGGGGGGGGTTGCTTGCCTGGAAGCTCTGTTGTAAAGGAAGAAGTGTCGTCGACGTAGTCGATCACATGGGCGGCATCGGTCTCGGGGTCTACCGGAGAGAAGAGGGGGAAGAAACAGTAAATACATAGCAAACAAAGGTACCACTAAGCATTACATGATGATAGGCATACCTAGGTTTGACCTAATGTAGGGCTACACGATATAGGTGAAGGGGGAATTCAACCGGGAATGTTTTCCCGGTTCCGGACCTGTGTTAGACAGATGGCCGGAGGGGGAAAGTTCCATGTTCATCAAGCTATGGGCATGTGACAAATGAATGGACCGCCTATTCGGATTCGTCTCGTCGTTCTGAGCAACTTTCATGTATAAAACTTTTTCATCCGAGGTATGGTTTATTTTCTATGGTTTTTCAAAGCTTAAAACATTTTCTGGATTTATTTATAGTAACAGAAATGGAATATTGCATCAGCATGACGTCATAGTGACGTCATCAGTCAACAACTGCACTGACCAGGTCAAACCTGACCTGTGGGTCCAGTGGGACCCACATGTTAGCCTCTGTTAGCTCAACAAAGGGTTAAACTAAGTAACAGGGTTAGTTAGGGATGTGGGCCCCTCTAGTCAGCGACTAATTAGTGATTAAAACTATTTAACAAATTAATTAACAATTTATTTATTTATAAAACCTCTTAATTAGTGCGGGACCCACATGTCAGTGGCACTGGGCTGCCCAGTCAGCACCTTGACTTGGTCAACCCAGTCAAATAGGGTCCCTGGGCCCACGGGTCAGTCACCCAGTAGGCGGCCATGTGGCGCCAGGTCAACGCCGTCACCGGAGTTACTCCGCGACCATGTTTTGCGGCGGTGCACGTCTGGAGGTAGTCGGGTTACAGCTACGGTGGCTCATTTTGAGCGCCGGAGGTAGCGTTCGAACGAGTGCGGCGAGCCACATCTAGTGGTGGCGGTGGCATGGCCGGAGGTGGCCGGAAGTAACGGCGGCGTGCACATCGGCAGAAGGGTGGAGTCGGGCGTGAGAGCGAACGGTGGTGCGGGGCGTGGTTTTACGCACGCTTGGGTGCGTTCGAAAGCAGGGGCTCGGGCACACCCATTCGTGGCCTCAGTCGGGGCTGGGACGGACGGTGTCGATGACGGCGTCAACCGCGGCGGGCGCCGGAGTTCGGTCGAGCTCGGGGACGGCGTTGCAGAGGGCAAAACGACCGGTGTTCGGCACCTACGGCACCTACGCGATCTCGCCAAGCGAATGGAGGCACGCACGGGACCACTGGTCCACCGGAGCCTCGTCGGAGATGAGCAAGTGCGGCGGAGCATATCGGCCGACGACAGATCGGTTGGTAGAGCTCCCTATCGATTGCGTGGAGGGAGGGGAAGGAGATTGATGCTCTCTGGGGGCCTGCAGATGTGCTAAGCGGGCGTGGGGAAGGCTCGTTGGCGACGAACGGGCGGCAGCGACCCGAGGTGGCCGAGGAGGAAGATGAAGTCGCCCCGGTCGCTGCAGGGGCTCCGAGCTCCAAGTCGAGGTGGCAGGCGGTGTAGGGTACGACGACGGAGTGAACAGGCACGTCGGACGGGTGTGGGAAGGACGGTGGCCGCGAGGGCGATGACGGCCATGGCGGAAGAGCCTCAGATGTGCACGGGGAAAAGGGGATCTGGGAGAGAGGGGCGAACTGGGAGGCGTCTAGGGTTAGGGTTGCACCAGGGAGGGTGGTCGGCGACTTGAGGTCGCCGGGGAGTCGCCGGATGGCCGCCCCGTGGTCCATCCGCACCGTGGACGGCGCACGGACGTCCACCGCGCTGCGGTGAACAGAGGTAGAGGGAGGCTTGTTGTTGGGCTGGGCCGGTTGGGACGAGGCCCAGTTGGCCAGGGTATTTTTTTATTTTTAACTATTGTTTATTTATTTATTTATTCTGTTACTTTTAATAATTAATTTATTTTAGTTTTTTTTGTAAAAATAATAATTTCAACACCTATATTAGTGTTTATAATTACAACACTGCCACACTAATTTGGATAGCTAAATAAAATAGTTTAATATTTTAACAATTTGAAAATTTTATTTAATTAAATGTTTTGCTTCTGTTTTATTTATTTTAGAGCCTTTAAACACTTTGTCAAAGTTTGGATTCTCCACCACAATTACCTGTGATTTATCCGACACCTTTAGAACATTTTAGTTTCAAGGTTTGAAAAGGTTTGTCATTTGCCTTCACTTCAAATTTGAATTTGGATCAGTTCTCAACTAACGCGGGATTAGCAACACGGATTGTGGTGACGCGGCTTCATTAGCAGGGTGTTACTGTAGCGTACAATTCCGGGCATCACAATTCTCCTCCACTATAAGAAATCTCCTCCCGAGATTTAAGAGGCGCAAGGTGGGGAGGTTCCGGGCACGAATTCCTAGCGAGTGTTCTCGGTCTTAGTTGCTCTTCTCGAAGAGGTCGATCCATTATGTTGAGCTCTTCATTTCTCTGTTTCGGTTCATCATGATGAAGTCGTCTTCCTTTCTTCGAGAATCCCATCATACTTACGAAATAATAGGGGGTTATTCCAAAAGAATAAACTTCTTCAAGGTTGATCAACTAGTAGATAACTTCGAGGGAGGTGGCGGAAAGTAACTCTCGAATTGAAACTTAAGAAGATATCGAGAGCAAATTAAGTAAGAAGGTACCATGAGAAGTTTTGAGCGGGCAGCAATCATTTGATGCCTGAAGTAAGGCGTGGAAGGGGTTCAAAGCAACGGGAATAAGTATTGTGTCTGATACCAGAATTGATGATTTCTCGGAAGGTGGCTTGTGAATTACATACGAAGCCAAGCATGAGGAATACATTTTAGAAACAGGGGTGTACATGAGAGTCAAGTTTCGATCCTGTGGAACTGTGGGTTATGGGCCCACCATGTGGGTTAAAAGTAGGATGAGCGGTGACATCTTGCATGGTTATGATAGCAAGACATGTCAGAGGGTAGCCTGTTGTTTATGTCGGCAGCACCATCGGTACCAAGGACGAGGGACGAGAACCATTTTTCTACCCGTTGAAATGAGGCGGTCCATCAGGCAAAGTTCTCGTCCATCGGTGGCTACCGGAATGTCAACAGCAATAATAACAGGGTCTTACTGATAGAGTGATACAATGAGGTGTTTACATAAGCAGGGAAATATTACTGCTTATATAGTATAGATCACAATAAGGTTCAAACAAACCAATGGAAAGAAAAATTTAATTGTCAGATTAAACAGAACAATGGAAAGGAAAATGTGTTTGAACACATATTTCAGGGGTATATCCTCCCCAAGAGTAAGCAGAGCATGATATCCATGATAGGATAGAAGTATAAAACAATTTAGGTAAGGGGAAAGAAATTTCATGACATTACCCATACAACGATGTTTGGATAATTGATAAAGAAAATTTTAGTATCGTGCTTCAAATGTTCTTATTGGAGATTAGATTACCATAGACATGCTTCGAGATAGCATTGACATGGTTTCAAGCAAAGGTCAGACTTTGGATACACCAAGGATCCATCGAAAACAACTTAGAAAAATAAGTCATACAATTTTAGCAGGGAACAGATGAGGGTGTGGCCGACGGGCTCAGCCACAATCCATTGACATGCCAAAAAGGATGTATTTCCAAAATTATATGAACAAGTTTGTGTTGGGGAAGGCAAGAATGTTGTCGATGATAACATAAATCATCGACGGGAAGGGTTGTATTTCTCATCATGAATTCAATTGATATCCTGGAAAAGCTCAGAATGTTGATGATGATCATGACACATTTGTTGAGAGATTTCAAGAAGATGTCATCGAGCAGAAAAGGAAGGAAGAAGTGAAAGGCTATGAGAACCACAAATTCGACACAAGCTCAAAGTCAAGCTTGTTGTTTGAGGTGAAATGATAAGATGAGGAAGATCGACGTAAGCATAGCTCATCGTCGGAAGTTGCTCCGCGCATAAGGACCAGGTAGCACAGTTAAAAGTTGACATGATAAAAATATAGCCGATCAGGCTAGGAATGATGTGATGGGGTATAAGGCTTCCCCGTATCAAGTACTAGGTGTAATGCCAGAAGGTAAATCGGAGTAGAGGTTGGACGGGGAAAAATGATTTGCAGAGGATAAGTAATTCTAACTTACCCCGTAAATGGGATCAAGGAGGAAATATGGTCGGGACCATAACTGCAAGGGATCCAATTTACGATACCGGAAGAATATTCAAATGATTAAATATCCTTGCAAGAAGCTTTCATGATAAGTCCCACACCGCGTCCGTGGGCATGAACACAAGGTTCAGGGTCGACTCCCACTTCTACAATGCATAACCTTTCATTTTACTTCTCGCTCTTGATGAAGCTGTAGTATTGAATTTTATCTGACGAAAAGCCAGTAGAGTATAACCCGCATAACTTTTGAGTTCACACAGATTAGGGAAGGCATAGGTTCAACCCATAGGGGCATCTTAGGAACATATATCATAAACTTCGAGAATAAATAACACAAGCTCGGTAGTAGAGCATGCTTGAGAAAGCGGAGAATACAATTTACCAAAAACATAATGTATCCGAGGAAAGGCTCACAAGCTTATTGAATATGAAGGACGTTGTCGGATAAAATCTGAAAAAGGGCTCTGGTGGTCCACAAGGGATCTGATGTGAGCATGAATATTCAACCAGAGGAAGAAATAATGCAAGGAGATCAGATTATAGAAACAACTAACTAACTCAAAGCTCAATTGCAAAGGAATTATGAATTCCAAGACAAGGGATCAGAAGCAATTCTCTGATAAGGGATGGATAGGTAGAATAGCCTTAGGGGTACAATCAATGGCGATTTGATTGATCGAGGTTCAGCACATGTTAGAATGACGTCTGAGCCAGAGGGATAAATTCTAGGATCTGATTGAGGATTGCGAGCATTCGCAACATATTGTATCAATGGACTCAAAATGATAATGACAAAGGCTGACAATAAGATTACTAGACTAATGGTATTAACCATAATGCAAGCAAGCAAGAAATCCAAGAACAATAGGCTGTTGAGGATTTTCACAAGAACGAATGGTATTACGAAGACTTTTGTGAAGTAAAAGAATCAACTGAGGATGAGCGAATACTCGATAGGTGCACAAAGTTGTCCGTAGGGCTATTCGGATGACAAGGAACTGCAATGCAGTAAGCTCAAAGGATTCTTGGAAAAATGAGAGCAGTTTAGGGCATCTTGTAATAACAAGATCAATGGGTTATAATGTAAGATTGGCAAGTGTGTTTAGTTATCCATAAGGATATTTCGGTGGTAGGGAATTGCAAAGGCAATAGGCACAAAGTCTCGAGAGAATATCGTAGAGTATCTTCGGAATCTTCTGATGCAGCAAGCGATCATCTGAAATAAGGGGCTCTCCGGGCAGATGTGATCACGAGATCCTAATGTTCGAGTTAGTAAAACCATTTAAACCCGAATAGAAGAGAGATCAGAGTCCCAAGTATAGACGAGGAATAAAAGATCCTAATACCACCCTTATGGCGACGTGGGCTCGTAAGACACACAACCAATGTTAGTAAAAGTTTTTCAGTGACAAGACTCATCTTCAGACAAGGAGTTGGAAAGGGGGCGACCTACAGGCAGTCGGCTCTGATACCAACTTGTGACGCCCTCGATTCAATCGTACACTAATCATACACGCAATGTGTACGATCAAGATCAAGGACTCACGGGAAGATATCACAACACAACTCTAGACACAAATTAAAATAATACAAGCTTTATATTACAAGCCAGGGGCCTCGAGGGCTCGAATACACAAGAGTCAGCGGAAGCAACAATATCCGAGTACAGACATAAGTTAAACAAGTTGGCCTTAAGAAGGCTAGCACAAAAGCAACAACGATCGAAAAGGCAAGGCCTCCTGCCTAGGAGCCTCCTAACTACTCCAAGTCGTCAGCGGCCGTCACATAGTACTAGGCACCCTCGGGGTAGTAGTAGTCTTCAGTGGTGTCGTCTGGCTCCTGGGGTCCGTCATCTGGTCGCAACAATCGGGTATGGGGAAAAAGAGGCAGCAAAGCAGCCGTGAGTACTCATCCAAAGTACTCGCAAGACTTACATCAGATCTAAACTAAGTATGCATCTGTATCAAAGGAAATGGGTTGTATTTGTGGACTAAACTGCAGAATGCCAGAAGGGAAGGTGAAAGCCTAGCCTATCGAAGACTAGCATCTTCTGGAAACCACCATCTTGCAGCAATAGGAGGGAGTAGAGTAGCATAAAGTAAAGTAGCAGTAATGTTATCAACCTCGGCCAGAGATCCTTTCTCGACTCCCTACGAGAAAGCAATCCCAGAGCCATACTATCCAAGTGTCAACACATTCCAAAACTCATCACCATCCAGTTATCATCACAAGTATCCAGTTCTAGTTGTATTGATCGGGATACAACTCCAAGTGTCCGTTACCGTAGGACAGGCTATCGATAGATGTTTTCTTCCCTGCAGGGGTGCACCAACTTACCCACCACGCTCGATTAACTCCGGTCGAACACACTTTCCTGGGTCATGCCCGGCCTCGGCCAAACAATACGCCGCAACCCAGCCTAGGCTTAATAGAGAGGCCAGCACGCCGGACTAAACCTATGCCCCCAGGGGTCATGGGCCATCTCCCCGGGAACTCCTCACGTTGCGAGGGCGGCCGGTGAGCAGACCTAGCTACCTCCCTAAAAAGGCAGAAGCTTACCAGTCCAACCCGGCGCGCGCCGCTCAGTCGCTGACGTCTATTAAGCTTCGGCTGATGTATACGACGCAGAACGCCCATACTATGCCCATGTGATGGTTAGTTCTATCAGGCCAGAGGCCCCTCGGATCAAATATCCAAATCGCAGTGGATTAGGAACGCGCGGTAACGAGCAGAGACTCACGATCGATGTCACCCCGTCGCCCCATCTCGAGTACTTGCGGCAAGGGCTAAGAATGCCCGGCCACGCCTCGTAAGTATCTCGCGGGCACCTTCCAGGTCAACCTGACTCCACATTACTCGCTATTAAGCTCGCACGGGTACCCCTCAGGGCCGACCCGTCTTTAGTAACATGGCTCAGTGTAAAGTCATAGTAACCATAGTAACTGTGTGTCTAACACCAAAGGGAAAACCCGAGGAATCACCCCCGATGAATCCCACTCGATGTTGTCATCAAGGTGAACGTAAGAGGATCCACCCTCGAGGTTCACACTTGAGGGGTTGCACGACAGAGCTGTATCGGAACTAGTTAAGGAGGAAATCAACCTCGATGACCACGACCGGATAGCTACACTACAGAGATCTCAATAGGAGTGATGTAAGAGGTTCCACCCTCGGCACTCGATGGTAACTCTGCAGAGTCGAACAATTAAGGGGGTGATGTGCGGTGTCGGGGCCTGGACGTCGATCACGTTGATCGAGTCATCGAACATAAAGCGGGGCAACTGGGACAAGGTGGGGGTCACTGATGGATCACTAACCAACCTATAGTAAGCAGTTTAGGATAAGCAGATAAGGTATGAAAGCAGGTAACAACAACAGGCTATGCATCAGAGCAGGATCATACAGAAAGTAGTAGCAATTCCAATGCAAGCATGCGAGGGAAATAAATCGGCGATATCGGAATGCTGAAGGGGGGGTTGCTTGCCTGGAAGCTCTGTTGTAAAGGAAGAAGTGTCGTCGACGTAGTCGATCACATGGGCGGCATCGGTCTCGGGGTCTACCGGAGAGAAGAGGGGGAAGAAACAGTAAATACAGAGCAAACAAAGGTACCACTAAGCATTACATGATGATAGGCATACCTAGGTTTGACCTAACATAGAGCTACACAATATAGGTGAAGGGGGAATTCAACCGGGAATTTTTTCCCGGTTCCGGACCTGTGTTAGACAGATGACCGGAGGGGGAAAGTTCCATGTTCATCATGCTATGGGCATGTGACAAATGAATGGACTGCCTATTCGGATTCATCTCATCGTTCTAAGCAACTTTCATGTATACAACTTTTTCATCCGAGGTACGGTTTATTTTCTATGATATTTCAAAGCTTAAAGCATTTTCTTGATTTATTTATAGTAACAAAAATGGAATATTGCATCAGCATGACGTCATAGTGATGTCATCAGTCAACAACTGCACTGACCAGGTCAAACCTGACCTGTGGGTCCAGTGGGACCCACATGTCAGCCTCTGTTAGCTCAACAAAGGGTTAAACTAAGTAACAGGGTTAGTTAGGGATGTGGGCCCCTCTAGTCAGCGACTAATTAGTGATTAAAACTATTTAACAAATTAATTAACAATTTATTTATTTATAAAACCTCTTAATTAGCGCGGGACCCACATGTCAGTGGCACTGGGCTGCCCAGTCAGCACCTTGACTTGGTCAACCCAGTCAAATAGGGTTCCTGGGCCCACGGGTCAGTCACCCAGTAGGCGGCCACGTGGCGCCAGGTCAACGCCGTCGCCGGAGTTACTCCGGCGACCATGTTTTGCGGCGGCGCACGTCTGGAGGTAGTCGGGTTACAGCTACGGTGGCTCGTTTCGAGCACGGGAGGTAGCGTTCGAACGAGTGCGGCGAGCCACATCTAGTGGTGGCGGTGGCGTGGCCAGAGGTGGCCGGAAGTGACGGCGGCGAGCACATCGGCGGACGGGCAGAGTCGGGCGTGAGAGCGAAGGTGATGCGGGGCGTGGTTTTACGCGCGCTTGGGTGCGTTCGAAAGCAGGGGCTCGGGCGCACCCATTCGTGGCCCCAGTCGGGGCTGGGACGGACGGTGTCGATGACGGCGTCAACCGTGGCGGGTGCCGGAGTTCGCTTGAGCTCGGGAACGGCGTTGCAGAGGGCAAAATGACCGGTGTTCGGCACCTACACGAGCTCGCCAAGCGAATGGAGGCACGCATGGGACCACTGGTCCATCGGAGCCTCGTCGGAGATGAGCGAGTGCGGTGGAGCATATCGGTCGACGACGGATTGGTTGCTAGAGCTCCCTATCGATTGCGTGGAGGGAGGGAAAGGAGAGTGATGCTCACTAGGGGCCTGCAGATGTGCTAAGCGGGTGCGGGGAAGGCTCGTTGGCGACGAACGGGCGGCGGTGATCTGAGGTGGCCGAGGAGGAAGATGAAGTCGCCATAGTCGCTGCAGGGGCACCGAGCTCCAAGTCGAGGTGGCAGGCGGTGTAGGGCACGACGACGGAGCGAACAGGCACGTCGGACGGGTATGGGGAGGACGGTGGCCGCGAGGGCGACGACGGCCATGGCGGTAGAACCTCAGATGTGCGCGGGGAAAAGGGGATCTAGGCGAGAGGGGCGAACTGGGAGGCGTCTAGGGTTAGGGTTGCGCCAGGGAGGGTGGTCGGCGACTTGAGGTCGTCGGGGAGTCGCCGGATGGCCGCCCCGTGGCTCATCCGCGCCGTGGACGGTGCATGGACGTCCACCGCGTTGCGGTGAACAGAGGTAGAGGGAGGCTTGCTGTTGGGCTGGGCCGGTTGGGACGAGGCCCAGTTGGCCAGGGGGGTTGTTTTATTTTTAACTGTTGTTTATTTATTTATTTTCTGTTACTTTTAATAATTAATTTATTTTAGTTTTTTGTAAAAAAAATTAATTTCAACACCTATATTAGTGTTTAGAATTACAACACTGCCACATTAATTTGGACAGCTAAATAAAATAGTTTAATATTTTAACAATTTGAAAATGGTATTTAATTAAGTGTTTTGCTACTGTTTTATTTATTTTAGAGCCTTTAAACACTTTGTCAAAGTTTGGATTCTCCACCACAATTACTTATGATTTATCCGACACCTTTAGAACATTTTAGTTTCAAGGTTTGAAAACGTTTGTCATTTGCCTTTACTTCAAATTTGAATTTGGATCGGTTCTCAACTAACGCGAGATTAGCAACAAGGATTGTGGTAACGTGGCTTCATTAGCAGGGTGTTACTTTAGCGTAAATATCCGGGCGTCACACTGGATTGAGGGGCGAAGCTGGCCCTGATGTTTTTGAAAAAGATCCGGGTTTCGTTGCCTGCACGGGGTTGACCCCCCGACACCGTTGACGTGGGTAACAACGGCGACAGGAGGGCAGGCGCCTGCGACAATGGTGACAAGAAGGTCGTCTCCATCGTCTACAACATCGCTGGTGAGTTCTTTCATCTTTCTAGGGTTAGGGTTAGGATTCGGCCAATCTAGGGTTAGGAGCTCCTGGAGGTTCTTGTTCATGTTCATGGGATGGATTCTAGGGTTAGGAGCTCCTGGTGGTTCGATCGATCCCCCTCCTGTCCGATCTTGTGTTAGGAGCTACTGGTGGTTTGGTCGATCCCCCTCTAGTACTCTGCTTCATGGGGTTAGGTTTCATGTTGATGGAGAGGAAGTGGATGATGTTAGGGGATGTGTCGACGGGGATGGGGATGGATTCATGGGGATGACCTCCCTCTAGTTTATGGGTTTAGGGTTCATGTTGCTTGACTACTATGGCTTGCTTGATGGCATACATGGTTAACTAGGGTTTGCATTAACAGTACTTGCTTGTATCAGTAGCACTTGGAGAAGAAGCTACTAGGGTTTGTATCAACAGTACTTGATGTTGCTCTTCAATTTTCTTCCTCTTAGCACTTTGTTTGTTTCTATCAGTAGCACTTTGCTTGCTTGCTTGCTTGTATCAGTAGTACTTATGCACTTTGCTTGCTTGCTACTAGGGTTTGTATCAACATGTACTTGATTACTTGTAGAACTTTGCTTCATTGTTCTTTATGTTGTTACATCTTACAGGCTTGTTGATGCATTGACTGCTCGAGGACAGACAATTACTTGCAGTTGCTTACCATGGGTGGAGTCATCGTTTGATTTTCTGTTGCATTAATGTTGGCAATGATCTGTTGGGCCCTGCATTGAGGGAGAAATTTCTAAATTGCCTGCATAAGCATGATTTCAAGGCCTAGTATTATTGTTAACACTGCTTGCTTTTTTATTCATCAACTGTTGGGCAATCAGTTGTTATGAATGCATAAGTTTGCCTCCATTAGGGAAAACAACTGAGTAATTCATTTGCTTATAGATGATTGCAGGTACATGGATAAAATTGCAAGGTAAAACACAAAAGTAATTGTTGTAAATAGTTGTTTTTGCTTATCCACCTTGATGAAGTATAATTCGTGTGCACTGTATTTGTATCCAACTATGTATACTTGTAATACATGTGAGTTGTGTTCTTATCTCTGGTACCACAACCTTAATTCACTTAGCTTGATGTAGTTTGCATCACATATATTACTGCTAATGCATTGCTACGCCTATATGTGCATTCTGGTTCAAGTGTTTTCCTTTATTGATACAAGTGCATCATTCTACTTTATCCCTGTTGTATCTGATTTTTGTCTATTATATTTTGCAATCTACCACCTTGAGATCATCCATGGCAAGCATGACAAGGTCAAAGATGAGGCCGACCGTTGGTATGCAACTTTCTGCTTGTGGTTATACTGTCAGTTTTATAAAAAATGTGTCTTAATATGTTAAGTGAAATGTATTGCTGTAATCTGAATAAGCTGGCTTAATTGTGCATGTGTGCTGTTAGTCTTCCTGTAACATCCCAAATTTTCAAATTTGGATTGTTAATAGGATCATTATTTTTCATCATGATTTCTATGCATATTTGAATTTTCTAAATATTAAAATCATTATTTCAACTTAAGGCAAACTGTTCGAGTGGAGACAACATGACTTCTCCCCTATTATAAGAAGTTCATAATGATCAAAATATTATTTGGAGTTCACCTGATGTATTTCTGCAATTTTATGAACTCCAAATGATTTTTAGATTTGTTTTATACAGCTCTTTGTGTGTTCTTTATTGCATAAAATAGTTTTACAAAATTACATTGGGGCTGGAATTATATTTCCTATAGTATATATTAGTAGTAGTATTTTACTGTGCGTATTAGCATTTTTTAGGAAGTCATATGGTATTTTACTATTAGCCAAAAAAATTTGCTATGTAAAAAATATTTTGCCAGATATTACTATTCACTGGACTGCACAGCACAGCTGCAGCCCAACTCCTTTCTTCCTTCTCTAAAAAACTCCTTTCTTCTCGCCCGCGCGCGCAGCCCAGCAAGCAGACCGACCCATTTTTAGCGTAGCGTAGCAAGCAGCCCTATCCCTTGCGTTTTTCTTTTCTTCCTTCCCTTGTGCCGCCAACTGCCCTTGCCCGCTTGTAATCTCCTCCAACGCACCATGTTCATCACGAACACTGTGGCCGAAACAGACCCAGTCGAATCGATCGATTCGATTGATCCTTGGACTCCACACGCGAGTTGATGCCTTATTTAAGATCCCGAACCCCTCCTTTTTTGTTTTTTCTTCGTTTTGCCAACTCCCGTGCACTGTATCGCCCGTTTTGCCTCGTTCCAATCTCGTCGGAGTCCACCGCCGCATGAGCACCTATGCTGGTCGATTCCTTCGCTTCAAGAGGTTCCAGTCTCTCTTCGTGCTCCTGTTAACTTTGCCTCGATCTCTTCTATCAATCTGAATACTTACTTCACACAGGGGAGCAGCGTAGCGACCACATCGACCTCGACCCGAGCCAGTTTCCGCTGCCACTGCTCCAGCCGGTCGCCATCATCACCGGAACAAGCCCCGGCCGTCCCTGGAGATTTTCACAAGTTGTACGTATCCGTACGCACGCCATCGCTCCTTCCGCGAGTCCGGTGACCGTCTTGGACAACGCCAGCCTCAGGCCCGGCCCTGGTGGGGGTGGGGGGGGGGGGGGGGGGGGACGGGCACCCCGTATCTTCCCCAGGACGAAATTGGCTCCATAAATGAAAGAAAAGCCTGGCAAAACTAGACAAGGACGCAATCAGTAATTCATTACTTCATCTCCCAAAACAAAATTAGGCCCGTATTGTACGCACGCAATCACGTCGTACAATCAATACGATTGTAACTCGTCAGACGTGAGATCGGATCCCTAATTCACTCCCTATTTCTTTTTTCTTGGCCCCGAACTTCAGATCCCGCTATTAGAGAATACTCCGGCGACCTGGTCCTAAACATCATATAGGAGTACTATCTGCCGGCGGCATGCAAGTGTGAGTCGTAACTGGGCGTGGCCACGCAGGAGTCACACGCACATCGTCAGGCCATGGCGATTGATAGCACCGAGGCCGTCCGTTATCCACTTTGCAGGCGCTGGGAGTACATCGCCGAGTGCCTCCGTCCACATCATGTTGTTGTGGAGCGCGTAATCATGAACGCCTATCAGCCGATGTGATTGTTCTGAGGTATATCATCTTACTATTTCCCTATTATTTACACTGCCCTCATCATCTATTCACTGTCATATAACCTTGTTCGGTGGTGCGTAGCTGGGTTTTTTCAATGTTTTCCAGGATCAATGGATGTCTAACGTTAGGAGTTTTTTTTCCTCTTCATGCATATGTCTATCCCCAATAGAAGAATGAGTGATTTCTTGCTATGCAATGATGCAAATCATGGCCTTACCACTAGGACGTGGATGGCCAGCAGGATTTTAGAAGAAACTTAGGATAATATGTAAAACAGTTTTGTAAAACACATCTAGATGTGCCATAAGTATTGCACATCTAAATCTTATGTCATTGATCTTATGCGGAGATTTATGATGAGGACATGACTACCTTGGATACGACCAAAAATATTGCATACATGCATATTTGTCAGGTGATTTCTAATGCAAACTATTCAATAGTCTATTTATGTTATCCAGAACAAAAATACTTCACACACTTTTGTGTTTTGTCTAATTGCAAGTGTATGGGACATTTGTACAATCCACATATGAAGATAAGGGAAAAGGAGATGTTTAGGTTGTGTTCAGAAAGTCCTCTCACGTCACTTTTGGGCTAAGAGAAGATAGAGTCCAAGTCTCTCACGTTCTGGATTCAGATTCGGACTGCACAGACATACCTGACTCAAAACGCCAACAACTTTTTTATACGGATTCCGAATTGGGTGATTCTTTTTTTGTTGGAAACTAGATTTCGTGCTCTTTCCATCCCAATTGGATTCACCTTCAAATTCGTCCGGAGCGTTGAGTTACGGACGAAACAATCTGAGTTGCAGCAGAATCCGAGTCAAACTACAAGCCCAAAGGTGTTGTATCACCTCCACTTGGGCCCATGAGCCTTGTACGACCTAGGGTTAGTTTTAGGCTGCCTTGGGACGTCCTCCCACCTCCTTGGCCGCCACCCCTTGCTCCTATATAAGTAGATCCATCTAGTAGCTTTTTCCTTGGGATTTGTTTAGTTAAAAGTTAGCCATTGCAACTTCGTGTACTTCGTTTGTGTCCAACGACCAGACCAAGACCGCTTCCGGATCCCCACCATTATCAATACTTCATGTATATTTGCAATATTCAGATTGCTTTATCATATTCTTGCTCGTTCTTCGAGTGCTTGCAGGAATAGACCTTCGTGGTCCGACTGACCGTGCTTCCAGCATCGTCAGTAACATCAGGAGATTGGTTTAGTGATTGCTAAGGCGCAACGTCGTGCACGTTTGTAGTCGGATCGTCAAAGTCGTCTCCACCAAATCGATAGTTATCATCTCATCGAAAGATCGGGACCCTCGCCTCTATCAATTTGTGTGGGAATTTTCTTTTGCTTTTTTCCTTTCCTTTCTATACTTGATTGTCTCACTTAGATGTGCAATAACTATAGCACATTTAGATGTGTCCTAGACAAACCCTATGTAAAAAATATTAGTTGTAAATACCAAAATTGGATGCACTTAAGTGTTTATTGGTTATATATTATTGTCCTTTTTTGGGGCCCTGGATTTTTGACTTGCCCCGGGCCCCCAAAATCTCAGGACTGGGCCTGCGCCAGCTTCGGGCCTGTTCGGTACTCCTCCGTGGCCCAAAATTCTAAGGGCGCTACTCTGCGCCGGTCGACCGGCCGAGTCGTTCGGCCGGTCCACTTGCATCCGTTGGATTCGTCCATCCTGAAACGTTGGATCTAGCTCGTTTGAGATGTTAGGTCATGCAAAACTGAAACCACTGAATCCCATGGAAAACGAGCCCGCTTTGTCCGCCCGCATGGAACGGGTAGTGGTTGCCATGCGCCGTAGCTTTTCTCGTGACGCCCAGCTTCCGCGAATGTCCACTGTCATAGCACACCATGGCTGCCCTGCATCGCGGTTGCAACTTGCTGTTGTCGCCTCGCAGGTACTTCGTCGTCCGGCCGCGTGTGCACAAAACGAGTTGCAAGCGCTATACTCCGATGCTTTGCTCGTCGACTCCTGATACCCCAGCTCCCATGAATATCCCGTCCACTGTTGTAGTTCGGTGCCGCCGCCCTACATCACCGTTGCAACTGGACGTCGTTGCTTCATGCAAAAAGCTCATTGTAGCATGGCCTCTCCTTGTCCCAACAAATTATCTTGCCGGTTACAGTTTTCCGTCTCGCTAGTCCCAACAAATCATCTCCCCTATCCTAGCAAAAACAATCTCAGCCACAAAAAATCTCGTTGGCTGGTCGCAACAAAAATTCTTGCTGGTCCCAGAAAAAATGAACGCCGGTCGCAACAAAAAAATGGCCATCACTGGGTCGTAGCAAAAATTCTTGTCGGTCGCAATAAAAATTCTTGCTGGTCCCAGCAAAAATGAACGCTGGTTGCAGCAAAAAAAAATGGCCATCACCGGGTCGTAGCAAAAATTCTTGCTGGTCACTGGTCAAAAAAAAATTCTTGCTGGTTGCAGCGAAAATAAATGGCGGTTGCAGCAAAAAAAATGGCTTGCAATCACCCGGTCCTAGCAAAAATTCTCGCCGGTCGCTGGCTAAACAAATATTCTCCCGGGTATGAGCAAAATTGATCATCGGTTGCAGCATAAAAAAGGCTAGCCATCGCCAAGTCGCGGCAAAAATTCTCGCCGGCCGCTTCTCACAAGAAACTCGCCGGTCGCAGCAAAAATGATTGCTAGTTCCAGCAAAAAAATGACTTGCCATCAGCGGGTCGTAGCAAAAAAATTTATCACCTATCGCGACAAAAATCTCATTGATCCCAGCAAAAATAATAGCCGGTTGCAGCAAAAAAACATGGCTTGCCATCGCTAGGACACAGCAAAAAATTTCGCTTGTCCAAGCAAAACAACTCGTTGCCGTTTGTAGAAAAAAAAGTTCGTCGTCGGTAGTAGCCGCAGAAGGTCACACAAGTCCTAGCAAATTTACTCCTCAGTTGTAGCAAAAAATGCCTCGCTGTCGCCAGTCGCAGCAAAAAATCACGCCGGTCCCTAAAAAATAACTCGTCGGTTGTAGCTCGATATCAACCGGTCAGGGCTCCGATGGGCTGTTCATGGCAGGTGCAACGAAAAAATGGAAAGAGAAAATGAGTGGACACGGGTAGGGATAGAGACAAGTGTAGGGAAAAAGCGGTCTGGCAGCTAAAGAAAAAACTGACCGGGGCCCACCAGCATGTGCGCGTGGATGCAAGAGGACCCGGTGGATCAAGGCGGATCGTATGCTGTGCACGCGACCAGCTCGACGCGCAGCCGGTCGTCCGGCAGGGAACGTTTCCCAAATTCTAAACTCCACCACCAGCTTCTGATCGCCAGCTTCTCACGAGAGCGCCGCAATCGATCGATCTGTTCGGCATCACAACTTCTCTATCGCTAACACTGGCCTAGGCTGGCAGCCCATTTGGGCTGGATATGGCCCGACTTGGGAGGAACTCACTTGGCGCTGGTTGGATGTGTCGCTGGTGATATAAGAATGGAACCGGTATGCTCACTTGGCGGTGGCATCCCCACGTAATTTTGAACAAACTCCAACTCCTCACAACGTGTTTGTTAATATTTTGTAACTTCCCAAATTTTCAATTTGGAATGTTATACAATAGATTATCATTGCATATCATATTTTATTGCATTTTGGTTGATCCTAGAAATTCTACGCAACTCAAGGACCCTCGGAGAGAGTTGGGGATTTCGTTATTTTCATATTTGAGTTTTCTCAAATTATGAAAATAGATCATTTGATTTTATTTATTTTATTATCTTTAATTTTTTTCAATTACAAAAATATGAGAGAGAGAATAAAATGACTTTCCCAAAATAAAGAAATATTGAGGATTTAATAAAAAAATCAAATAAGATTTTATTTTGGTTTTATTTGCTATTTTATTTGAATTTAGGAAAAATGCGCGTTTTTTGAAATTGCATTTAGGCCCCAAATAAATGTTCATCCTGTGCGGCTTGATTTTAGAAGCCGGGGAAAATTTATTTCAGGATTTTTGAAGTCGGTTTAGTATTTCTTTTGTTTTTTTCTGAGCGTAATTATTTAAAAAAAAGTCGAACCGACCTACTGGGCCGTGTCAGACCCGGACACCTGGCCCGGCTGGCCTTTATAAGCCGGGGATCCCAGCCCGAGCCGCCCCAAACCCTAGCGCCCGACCCCGCCGCCCCTGACGCCGCCGCGCCGCCGCCGCCACCTCGCCTCGTGCACCGCCGCCCTGCCGCCGGATCCGCGCCGCCGCCCCACTCCGCCGCCGCCCCGCCGGAGGTTAACCGCTGCCCCGCCGCCGGCGGTTTTCCTCGAGAAAACCGTTCGGTTTTCCGTCCGGTTTTTTTCGGTTTTTTTAGGTTCATTTTTTTAGATAGATCGGTTTTCCGGTTTATTTATTTAGCGAGTGTTCGCTCGCTCGTTCGTTTTAACGAACGCGTTCATCGTTTAGATCCAGATAACGAATGAATGTTCGTTCGTTAATCTGTTCATCGTTTTTCTTTTCTCGGATTAAACCCGCGATTTTTCTGATCGCGATTCCTGATCCGATTTTCGTTCTAGTATAACTTTTCGCTCGTTTATCAGAATCAGGCGATTCATGCGCCTGGAGTTTCGTCTCGAAACCCTCTTTCCGTTTAACCAACTCAAACAAGTTTTTGCCTATGTAAAATTTGCCCTAGATCCAGAATAGTAAACGAAGCCTGTTTCTTTTGCCGTTTGTCTTTCGTTGCTTCGTTTGATTTGGTTCTTTTTGCCAACGGGAGTTCTTAAGTTGAATTTTCTGGTTAGATCTCTTATTTGAGTTTTACCTGTGCATTAGTTGAGTTCTTATTGTATGCTTGTTTGTTTGCGATAGAGTATCCGGAGTGCGCAGCTTGCTACTTCGAATCGCTTGGTTTTGCGAATCATCAGCAAGGCAAGTAACACTTTGATCATACCTCCTACTACCCAGTTTTTATTGCATTAGATCAATCCTCACACATTGCATGTTTAGGATCTAATTAAGTTGTGGGGTTGGGAAGTAGTTGAGGTAGTACCTATTACCTGTTTATTATCAAACCTTTGGGAGTTACTTCTACGTTTGCTTATGCCATGCTATGCTAGTAGACGTGGATTGGGTGAGTGAAATCCATGACAGATGTGAGTTTGTTAAATTAATGGTTTATCTAAGGTGGCAACTTAAATACACATCTAGGTGGACTGAGGCACCTGGGTATTCCAGCGATTGCCTATTTTCCTTTTGGACCGCCACCCAGGCTCAAAGGGATCATGAGATTATTCATGCTAGAAACTTCCGTGTGCAGTCACAAGCTACTATGGGCTCTAGCATAGTTGACTAAGTTGTGCGAACTCTTACAGTGGTAGACTAGCAGATGTAGGGGAAAGTAGGTGTAACGGTCTACCCGATCGTACGGTGTGAGCGCTTCTGAAAGACTATGTCTCGGTCATCCGTTTCTCAAACACCCTGTAGTGCGAGAATTCCAACGGAGGAGATCGAGTCTTGTGGGGAAAAGTGCGCAAACCTCTCCAGAGTGTATAAACTAATCATGGTTAGCCGTGTCCCCGGTTATGGACATCTTGAGTATCTAGTACTTGGATTATCATGTGAATCTCATCATGTTACTCTAAATAATTTTGTTGGGTTTTAATGATGATGCTTAATTGGGATTGAGAGGGTGTCTACACTCTCAATGTTTAACAACTACCATGATAGTTAAATAAAATTTATTCCTTTGCAGTAGGGAAAAATTGGCTTTACGCAAAATTGTAACCATAGAGTTTTCCACCAGCCAAATATGCATGTAGTATAGTCTTATTCTTTCATTGCTCTCTATGTGTTACATTGCCAGCATATTCCATGTGCTGACCCGTTTCGGGCTGCAACGTTCATGTTGCAGACTTTTCAGACGATGAGTAAGGTGCTTTTAGGTTGTGGTTCTACACTCAGTGATGCTGTTGGAGTTGATGGACTCACTTATCTTCCAAGCCTTCCGCTGTTATCGTTATTAGATGGCCTTAAGCCATATTTATTGTAATAAGTTCTCTTTTGAGACACTCGATGTAATAAGTGTGTGATTGCTACTCTGTTATAAATCCTTCAAGTACTGTGTGGTGTCATCATTACTGATCCAAGGATGACACCGGAGCACAGAGATTGGACCATTTGAGGTCTGATCGCTACAAGATGGTATCAGAGCACACGTTGATTGTAGGACACGACCACTAAGCTGAAGCCCTAGATCACTACTCTCTTCTCATTTTGACCTCTCATCTTTTCTACTCTTTTCGGATGGCGGATGCAAGGAATAAGTTCACACAACCAGATGAAGATACACCCTTTGGACGTCACTTGAAGGAAGTCACTAGATATCTGAACATAGGAGTAGCAAGCTTCACCGGGACTTACAACGCCACTTTACCTGAAGAAGAGCGCTGGATGATTCAAGTTCAAGTTCCAGGAAGGATGTTCATGCCAGTCACTGGGCCCATAGAGTTTTCCTTTGATGCACCAACATGGAGTCTAGGAAAGAGCATGGCAGCTCACATCGCCATGGGACGCATTGGAGAAGTTTACCACAATGATCTCAAGGATACTATCTACCAGATTTGTGGGTGCCGAGATGAGCACTGGGAGATGATCAGCACCAGGAAGGATAGATTAATTGCAGCTTTTATCCAGGAGTTAAATCAGCACATTCGACGCCAGGAGAACCAGATGTGCGCCGACATGATAGATCTGAAGAAGGCGAGGACAAGAATCAAGGAACTGGAGGAAGAACTCAAGGCTACACGTGAAGATTATGAAGAGGAAATCGAAGTATTAGTGGATAAGAATGACGATATGATCAAGAAGATTGGAATATTTATGGGAGGCCCTACACCAGTAGAAGAAGACGAAAAACCCAAGGAGATTCGCCCGGAAGACTACATCATCATCGACGACACCGACTCAGATCCAGATGATAGCGATGATGATTATGTTGATGAAGCTGGAGCAGATATCATGGAGTCTGCAACCGAAGAATATTTCTAGTAGACCACCCCATCAGTAGTAGTAGTCCACGATGTAAATATAGTAGTCCGAGCACTTTTGCGATAGATTGATTGTATGTCCTTGTTTGATTGAATGAAGTGAATTGTTTGCTTTTGCCTCATGTGCATATGGGTAGTGTTTTCTCTCTAGACCCCTCTCTATTCTTAAATCTCATCTTTTCTAAACCCTCAGATGCCTCCGAGACGTGACCCCGAATTTACCTTCCCACCGGAGCTCACCCAATTGATCCAGCAGCAGAACACATTGGTGCAGTTGCTAGTCCAGAATCAGAATCAGGGGAACAACAACAACAACCCACCACCACCACCACCACCTGTTGATCACTTAGCCCGTTTTCTTAGCCTGAATCCGCCGGTGTTTTCCAGTAGCACCGAGCCGATAGTAGCAGATGATTGGCTCCGCAAGACAGCAAGGGAGTTGACCACGACAGGATGCACAGATGCAAAAAGGTGAAGTTTTCCACACATCAGCTTGAAGGACCCGCAACATCAAGGTGGGAGAATTTCACTCCCACTTCCCCTATCGACACTGTCACATGGGACCAGTTTCAGCAGGCTTTCCGTACCGTCCATGTTTCCGCAGGAGCTATGGCCATGAAGAAGCGAGAGTTTCGCAACTTGCGCCAAGGAGGACGGACAGTTGGCCAGTATGTGGAGGACTTTAGTAAGTTAGCACCTTATGCCCCAGATGACGTTGCTACGGATGCAGCTAAGCAGGAGAAGTTTCTGGAAGGACTGAATGATGAGTTGAGCATGCAGTTGATGGTAGAAACCTTCAACAACTACCAGGACTTGGTAGATCGTGCTCTTATGATTGAAGGGAAGCATCATCAGATTGAGAATTGCAAAAGGAAGTATGGACAAGGGAAGTACAATTCTGGAGCTCAGCAGAAGCCACGTTTTACCCCTAGACCGGGAGGACATTTTCAGCATACCCATGGAGGAGGTAGGTTGCACAATCATAATGGCACCAAGAATAGTAATGGAAATGGAGGAAGCAACTGCCAGAACCGCACTAACCCATCAACCCCAGCCAAGAGAGACCTGAGCCAAGTCACTTGCTTTAAGTGCCAGAACACCGGAAATTATGCCAATGAATGTCCTGAATCCCAGAATGGAAATGGCAATGGAAGCTCTGGGAAGAAGCCGAACCCTTTCATTAGGGTACATGTGAACCATGTTAACATGGAGGAGGTTGAAGAGCAGCCGGATGCAGTAATCGGTAAGTTTTTGGTTAAGTCATTTACTGCACTTGTTCTTTTTGATACTGGTGCATCACATTCATACATTTCAAGGGGATTTGTGGATAAGTATACCCTGCCCACCAAAGTTCTTAGAACACCTATGTTAGTAAGCTCACCAGGAGCGGAGTATATGGCTAGCAAGGGATGTTTTCAAGTGCCATTGAGTATAGGTAGGCATGTGTTTCCCTCGGATTTGATCATTTTGGAATCACAAGGTTTGGATGTAATTCTGGGTATGGATTGGCTGTCGATGTATGGAGGAAACATCGATTGCGCCAGTAAGTCAAATTTGCTTACCACCCCAGAAGATAGAAGGATCAAGTATGTATCCCGGCATGTGCCGAGGAGGACTCAAGTGAATTCGTTAACAGGAGTTGTGCAGGAGGAAGTACCAGTGGTGAAGGATTTCCCTGATGTATTTCCATAGGAGTTGCCAGGCATGCCACCGGATAGAGATATTGAGTTTTTAATTGAACTTTTGCCAGGCACAGGGCCAATATCTAAGAGACCATATAGGATGCTCGCAAAGGATTTGGAAGAGATTAAGAAGCATATTAAGGAGTTACTGGATAAAGTTATATTCGCCCAAGTTCTTTGCCTTGGGGATCATCAGTACTTCTAGTGGAGAAGAAGGATGGATCGTTAAGGATGGTTGTTGATTATCGAGGATTGAATGAAGTAACCATCAAGAACATGTACACACTACCGATGATCAACGATCTGTTTGATCGATTGCAAGGAGCTAAGGTATTTTTCAAGATCGATCTGCGATCAGGATACCATCAGTTGAAGATTCGAGAACAAGATATACCTAAGACAGCTTTTACAACCAGGTATGGGTTGTACGAGTATACCGTTATGTCATTTGGTCTGACTAACGCACCTGCATATTTTATGAACATGATGAACAAAGTATTTATGGAGTTTTTGGATAAGTTCGTTGTAGTGTTCATCGATGATATCCTGGTTTACTCGAAGAATGAAGAGGAGAATAAGGAGCATTTGCGTTTGGTACTTGGTAAGCTCAAAGAACATCAGTTATATGCCAAGTTTAGCAAATGTGAGTTTTGGTTGAAGGAAGTTGGATTTCTCGGACACGTTATATCTGGAGAAGGTATAGCAGTAGATCCCACCAAGGTTGACACTGTGACAAATTGGGAAGCGCCAACAACAGTGGGAGAGATCCAGAGTTTTCTTGGACTCGCAGGATACTACCGGAGATTTATTGAAAATTTCTTGAAGATTGCGAAGCCTATGACAGAATTGTTGAAGAAGGATACCAAGTTCGTATGGACTGAGGAATGTGAGGCCAGTTTCCAGGAGTTGAAGAAATGTTTGGTTACATCACTAGTGTTGATTTTGCCAGATCAGACCAAGGATTATGAGGTGTATTGCGACGCTTCACGTCGAGGACTTGGAGCAGTGCTTATGCAGGAAGGAAGAGTTGTTTCTTATGCCTCACGACAGCTCAAGCCTCATGAGTTGAATTATGCTACGCATGATTTGGAGTTAGCAGCCGTAGTGCATGCATTGAAAACCTAGAGACACTTTCTCATTGGAAATCATTGTGAGGTGTACACGGATCACAAGTGTTTGAAGTATATTTTCACGCAGAAGGAGTTGAATCTCAGGCAAAGGAGATGGTTGGAGCTCATCAAGGATTATGATATGAGATTGCATTATCACCCCAGAAAGGCTAACGTAGTAGCTGACGCGTTGAGCCGAAAAAAATCCATGCCAACACCCTAATGACGGGAGATTTACCAAGGGAGTTAGCCGAAAATCTTCGTGAGCTATGTTTGGAGATAGTCCCGAGAGGCTATGTAGCAGCATTGGAGATTCAGTCTACTTTGATGGATAAGATCAGAGAATCCCAGAAGACCGACAAGAAGATCGCTTCTATTAAGGAGAAAATAAGCAAAGGAAAAGCTAAAGGATTTCGCGAGGATGAGCACGATACCTTATGGTTTGAAGACCTTGTTTATGTGCCTAATGACCCGGAGATCAGGAAGTTAATTCTGCAAGAGGCCCATGATTCACCATATTCAGTTCACCCAGGAAATACCAAGATGTATTTGGATTTGAAGGATATTTTCTGGTGGACTGGAATGAAGAAGGATATTGCGGAGTATGTAGCAGTTTGTGATGTATGTTAGAGAGTAAAGGCAGAGCATCAGAAGCCAGCAGGGTTGCTACAGCCATTGCTGATACTTGAATGGAAGTGGGACAAGTTAGGCATGGATTTTTATTACAGGATTGCCCAGAACACGTTCATGCTATGACTCGATATGGGTTGTAGTCGATCGTTTGACAAAGGTAGCTCATTTCATTCCAGTGAGGACTACCTATACTAGTGCCAAGTTGGCAAAGATATACATGACCAGGATCGTATGTCTGCATGGAGTTCCAAGGAGCATTGTATCAGATAGAGGAACCCCGTTTACCTCAAAGTTCTGGAATTAGTTGCATGAAACTTTGGGTACCAGGCTAGAGTTTAGTACAGCTTTCCATCTGCAGATAGATGGACAGATCGAGAGGGACAATCAGATTTTGGAGGATATGCTGAGAGCTTGTGCGCTAGATTATGGATCTAGTTGGGACGAGAATTTGCCATACGCAGAGTTCTCTTACAACAACAGTTATCAATCCAGTTTGAAGATGGCCCCTTTCGAAGCCTTGTACGGAAGGAGGTGCAGGACCCCATTGTCGTGGGATGAGGTTGGAGACCGCTAGTTGTTTGGACCGGATCTGATTAAGGAGTCTGAACAGAAGGTAGAATTGATTCGTGATAGGCTCAAGGTAGCCCAATCCAGGCAGAAGAGCTACACAGATTCTAAACGCAAGGAGACAGTTTACGAAGTCGGAGACCGAGTTTATCTTCGAGTATCTCCACTTCGAGGAGTTAAGCGCTTTGGAGTTAAGGGAAAGTTAGCGCCACGTTTTGTAGGACCATACAAGGTTTTGGAGCGTATGTGAGGAAGTAGCCTACAAGTTGGAATTGCCCAAAGGATTGTCAGGAGTTCACGACGTGTTCCACGTTTCCCCGTTGAAGAAGTGCCATGCATAGATGGCTGATATACCGCTGAGAGACACAGTGCCGCTGGAAGCGATTTAGTTGGATAGTGATTTGACCTATGAGGAGAAACCAGTCAAGATTCTTGAGTATGCCAGCCGAGTCACCCGCGGCAAGGTTATTAAGTTTTGCAAAGTTCAGTGGAGCCACCACACGGAGGATGAAGCCACCTGGGAACGAGAGGAAGATCTATTGAAGGACCACCCTCACCTATTTTCTAGCCAACCCGAATCTCGAGGGCGAGATTCATCTTAAGGGGGGTAGGTTTGTAACATCCCAAATTTTCAATTTGGAATGTTATACAATAGATCATCATTGCATATCATATTTTATTGCATTTTGGTTGATCCTAGAAATTTTACGCAACTCAAGGACCCTCGGAGAGAGTTGGGGATTTCGTTATTTTCATATTTGAGTTTTCTCGAATTATGAAAATAGGATCATTTGATTTTATTTATTTTATCTTCAATTTTTTTTCTATTAAAAAGTATGAGAGAGGGAATAAAATGACTTTCCCAAAATAAATAAATACTGAGGATTTAATAAAAAATCAAATAAGATTTTATTTTGGTTTTATTTGCTATTTTATTTGAATTTAGGAAAAATGCGCGTTTTTCAAAATTGCATTTAGGCCCCAAATAAATGTTCATCCTGTGCGGCTTGATTTTAGAAGCCGGGGAAAATTTATTTCGGGATTTTTGGAGTCCGTTTAGTATTTTTTTTGTTTTTTTCTGAGCGTAATTATTTAAAAAAAGTCAAACCGACCTACCGGGCCGTGTCCGACCCGGACACCTGGCCCGGCCGGCCTTTATAAGCCGGGGAGCCCAGCCCGAGCCGCCCCAAACCCTAGCGCCCGACCCCGCCGCCCCTGACGCCGCCGCACCGCCGCCCTACCGCCACGCCGCCGCACCGCCCCGCCGCCGGAGCCGCTCCAACACCGCCCGGAGCCATCGCCTCGCCGGAGGTTGACCGCTGCCCCGCCGCTGACGGTTTTCCTCAAGAAAACCGTTCGGTTTTCCGTCCGTTTTTTTCCAGTTTTTTTAGATTCATTTTTTAGATAGATCATTTTTTCCGGTTTATTTATTTAGCGAGTGTTCGTTCATTTTAACGAACGCGTTCATCGTTTAGATCCAGATAACGAACGTTCATTTGTTAATCTGTTCGTCGTTTTTCTTTTCTCGGATTAAACCCACGATTTTTCTGATCGCGATTCCTGATCCGATTTTCGTTCTAGTATAACTTTTCGTTCATTTATCGGAATCAGGCGATTCAAGCACCTGGAGTTTCGTCTCGAAACCCTCTTTCCGTTTAACCAACTCAAACAAGTTTTTTCCTCTGTAAAATTTGCCCTAGATCCATAATAGTAAACAAAGCCTGTTTCTTTTGCCGTTTGTCTTTCGTTGCTTCGTTCAATTTGGTTCTTTTTGCCAACGGGAGTTCTTAAGTTGAATTTTCTAGTTAGATCTCTTATTTGAGTTTTACCTGTGCATTAGTTGAGTACATATTGTATGCTTGTTTGTTTGCGATAGAGTATCCGGAGTGCGCCGCTTGCTACTTCGAATCGCTAGGTTTTGCGGATCATCAGCAAGGCAAGTAACACTTTGATCATACCTCCTACTACCCAGTTTTTATTGCATTAGATCAATCCTCACACATTGCATGTTTAGGATCTAATTAAGTTGTGGGGTTGGGAAGTAGTTGAGGTAGTACCTATTACCTGTTTATTATCAAACCTTTGGGAGTTACTTCTACGTTTGCTTATGCCATGCTATGCTAGTAGACGTGAATTGGGTGAGTGAAATCCATGACAGATGTGAGTTTGTTAAATTAATGGTTTATCTAAGGTGGCACCTTAAATACACATCTGGGTGGACTGAGGCACCTGGGTATTCCAGCGATTGCCTGTTTTCCTTTTGGACAGCCACCCAGGCTCAAAGGGATCATGAGATTATTCATGCTAGAAACTTCCGTGTGCAGCCACAAGCTACTATGGGCTCTAGCATAGTTGACTAAGTTGTGCGAACTCTTACAGTGGTAGACTAGCAGATGTAGGGGAAAGTAGGTGTAACGGTCTACCCGATCGTACGGTGTGAGCGCTTCTGAAAGACTATGTCTCGGTCATCCATTTCTCAAACACCCTGTAGTGCGAGAATCCCAATGGAGGAGATCGAGTCTTGTGAGGAAAAGTGCGCAAACCTCTTCAGAGTGTATAAACTAATCATGGTTAGCCGTGTCCCCGGTTATGGACATCTTGAGTATCTAGTACTTGGATTATCATGTGAATCTCATCATGTTACTCTAAATAATTTTGTTGGGTTTTAATGATGATGCTTAATTGGGATTGAGAGGGTGTCTACACTCTCAATGTTTAACAACTACCATGATAGTTAAATAAAATTTATTCCTTTGCAGTAGGGAAAAATTGGCTTTATGCAAAACTATAACCATAGAGCTTTCCACCAGCCAAATATGCATGTAGTATAGTCTTATTCTTTCATTGCTCTCTATGTGTTACATTGCCAGCACATTCCATGTGCTGACCCGTTTTGGGCTGCAACATTCATGTTTCAGACTTTTCAGACGACGAGTAAGGTGCTTTTAGGTCGTGGTTCTATACTTAGTGATGCCGTTGGAGTTGATGGACTCACTTATCTTCCAACCCTTCCGCCGTTATCGTTATTAGATGGCCTTAAGCCATATTTATTGTAATAAGTTCTCTTTTGAGACACTCTATGTAATAAGTGTGTGATTGCTACTCTGTTATAAATCCTTCAAGTACTATGTGGTGTCAGCATTACTGATCCAGGGATGACACCGGAGCACAGAGATTGGACCATTTGAGGTCTGATCGCTATATATTTGGAAAGGGAATGGGAGTTTAGAGTAGGGAGTTGTATTGAGATTAGACATGGGATAAGACGTTTTATTTTCAATCCTCTATTTGGCCCATAATAGGAATTATGTGTGAGTTTGAGGAGAAACTGTATTCCTCTGTTTGTTTCATGGGAATTGGTGAGGGACTAGACATGGAAATTTAACGTAAGTTATGATGAAGGGCTAACTAAGATTGACTCACTAAAACAATTCCCTTCCAACTCCCACCCCCTCTCGTGTTAATAAAATGGTGGGAGTTGCGGTCTAAAGTCCCATGCCTTTTCCCTTATGAATTCCCTATCCCACGATCCAAAACAATAGATTTGAAGTCTCGTAGAGTGAGGCGTTTTGACTCCCAGGCTCATCTGCACCCACGCTGAATAAAAAATTCAAAACAAATACTTGAAAAATTCAAAAAAATCCAATTGTTTTGGCATGGTAGATAATTTGATACGTGATGTCCGCTTCAAATTTCAAATTATTTGGACATTTGAGTAGCTGTCACAAAAAAAACAAGTCTGGGATCTGTTAAAAAGTTAACTGTTCATATACTGTTTTGACCCAATTTGTCTTTTTTGCTGAGAGCTACTCATGTGTCAAAATGCTCTGGAATTTTGAGCGAACCTCATGCACCAAATTATCTACCGGCACAAAAAATTGGATTGTTTTGAATTTTATTGAATTTTCTATGAATTGTTTGTTGGCCGGGTGCAGATGAGCCCGGGCATAGAATTGGATATACGAGTCTCATACCCCTTCAATTCTCATTCCCTAGATCTAATTACCTTCAACCAAACATGCTGTCAAGATGCTGGGAGCCTGGAATGACCAGCTCCGCAACTCCTTAGAAAATACACCGCGCTCCTCGCCGACTTCTCTTGCTAAACTCCAGGAGTGGACGCGTTCTGCTGGACTCCATCCATGGAGTCAAGGATTTGAGAGGCCAGACGATAGCTGAACATGCCATTCATGTCTGGGCCGCCGCAAGTCATCTTTCCCAAGTCCGGTGTTGCCATCCTCTGTTTCTTCCGTTGAGCATCTCCATACGTTCGATCTCTTTTGGACGTCCGAGATTAGATCACCCATATTTTCTTATTACCGAAACATTTCGCTTTAAGTTGTGGCCATCCGCCGTTTAGACACAGCAGCACACTAGCACCGGCCAGTCCTATCACGCCACATGGCACCTGCATGGCAGCAGGTGCAACACAGTTTTGGCATATTTTAGCATAATTTTCGTTTGGCTATAACTTGAGATCCGTAAATCCAAATTAATTGATTCTTTTTCTTGTGTACTTGGAGTGACCAAGAGAATACTATAGAACCAGAATTTTACATTTTAACTGCTGAAATTTCAATTTAAACTTTCGAAGGCCATATCGTTCAAACCATTCGTCCAAATTAGTCGTTTCTTTTGGCGTTCTGGTCCTACTAGCATGTAGATAATCTATACCAACTGATATGTTTTCATTATTGGAGTTTTATTTGAATTCTTTGTTGACATTATTTTAGTGTTATGTGAGTACGGTCTATTTATCGATGCCTTCGTTAATCGTATAGATTATCCAGAGTGGGAAGCGGATCAGAATTAAGCGTTAGAGTACTTCAGCACCTTTCAAGGCAAGTTTCACTTTTGATTATGCTCATCCTATATTTCTGCTATGCATGTGTAGTTGTTGTGATATGTCATATGTTTGGTTGATCACTGTGTTCCATGTTGTCATGTTTTGGTACTGAGTATGGTATGTGATGGTGTGAGTAGCTTGCGATGGTAGACATGGGTATGTGTCGAGTGATGCATGGAAGTTGTGAGTCTTATAGCTGTAGGCACGGGACTTTTTCTCAGGTGAATGTGTTAATGGCCGGGCGCTCTATTGTCCCTAGAGAATGCGCCATGACTGAGCGCGCTTGAGGTTTCTGGGCTTAAATCAGGTGAATGCGTTGATGGTTGAGTGCTCTATTGTCCCTAGAGAATGCGCCACGACTAAGAGCACTTGAGACTTCTTGAAGATCTTTCTCATATCATCCTATGATTCCGAGGGTTCCCGTGTGCGTGTCGGCGTTCTAGGAATGGAGGTCCCCAGACTTGCCTGCCTGCGGCCCATGGCGTGGCTCCTCTAGCAGCCTGGTATGACCCATCTTCACCAGCAAACACTCAAGACCCTCGCGAGGCGCCAAGCCTTGCAAGGAGGACGACACAAGACCTCCTCAGGGGCAACCTCTCTAGGCTGGCTCGCGAGGAACTGGGAGATCAAGACAAGGGGCACCTCATGAGGTTCCCGTGATGTGAGCCATGGTGACCAAGGCCAGGCGGGTGCCAGGCGGGCGCCAGCGGGCGCAGAGCAGTAGTTGCCTCTTTGGTGCTAAGGGAGCAGGCGCAGACAAGGAGTCGCTAGGCATTAGGCAAAGGTTTCCATATCGGTGCAACAAGACCAAGACCAGCAGGACGGCAGGACGGAGGTCATCGCGGACCCCATGACGTCACCACCAGAGCCTTTGGCAGGCGAAGGCCACCTTTTGTTAGGATGGCTTATACTAGCTGTCCCCCTTCAAATTGGTTGTTGTGGGATCCCTTCCCTCCTAATATTTGGGAAGAGGACCAGGGCCGCTATAAATAGGACTAGCCACCACCGTAGGGAGGCATCTCATCTTGGATCGGATCCATTCGACCCACATACGCATGAGCTCACCGAGCTCAACAACACCTCTCCTCGGGAGGCAGTTCTTCCCTTGTACTTGTTCATCCTCAGCCTACAAGGCAATCCACCACACCACACTGGAGTAGGGTATTACACCACATCGGTGGTCCGAACCAGTATAAACTCTTGTGTCCCTTGTTCTGCGGGCTCGACGAGTTAGGCTTTAGGATCATTGCGAGAGCGTGAGCTGTGGGGAGAGACCTTTGTGCGCACCCCAGTGTTCGAACCTCAAGGGTTTTGCCGGAACCCGAAATCCGACATTTGTGGCGCCAGGTAGGGGTGCGACGAGGTTTTCTTCCTCGTCGACCGATCCTCCGTCGCCCCGCATCTCCAATGTCTGATGATCCAAGGGCCCAGGCCGCCGCTGGGGGGCCCGGCCAGCTCGAGCACCTCCATCCATTTCAGAAGACCTCAACTCCGTGCTCTAGGCAGCCCGTGCGTCGCCCAACGCCCGCAGACGCGGGCAGCGCGGATTGACATCCGCCGCCCTCACGCCGCGGTGCGCGCGGGCCTTCGCAAGATCCCCAACTTACGCAGCAGCGACGACACCACACACCCGACGGGAACAGGCGAATATGCGAGCCGCGCTCTTGGTGGCGCGGGAGCTGCAGCGGTGCCGGCTGATGGAGAGCGGCCGCGACGCGCTGCTGCAATGCATCGCCGAGCTGTTGGATGTTGCGGCCAGGGGTACACCGCCTTTCTGCTCCCTACTCACATCTCAAGTTGTGGCCAGGTCACACGGTGGGCCTCGTTATGCCCGCGTGCTCCCAGGTGCACCAGGAGGGCTCGCCAGCATTGGCACGACCGGCGGTGTCGGACACCCGGCCGCGCCCTCGTCTCCCCTTGGTGGCGTGGGCGCGGGCGTTGCTCCTCATGGCCCCAATCGAGCGCCACCCCACCGCCACCAGGAAGGCGCGCCGGGCTCGGCAGCATGGGGCGTGGGGTGCCTTGGCGGAGGTTCCGGCGAGGCAGCTCAAGAAGCCTATGAGCCCCATATGGTGAATCATGAGTACGCGCCAGAGGACGACCCCTGCATGTTCCACGAGCTGGGCTGGGAAGAAGAGATGCTGGAAGCCGAGGCTTTCTATGAGCCACCCAGGATCCTCGCCGCCCCCGCCGATGGCAACCGCTGCAGAGTACCGCTGATAACTTAGGAGCAGGCTTACGCTAACCATGGGTCGCAGGTGGACCAGGCCATGTCGGCAGACGGCGCCCCTAGCGGTGCAGCCCCACCACAGCCAGGAGTGACGCACTAGGGGCTGCGCGTAAGGAGACCAGAGGAAGCCCCGTCCCCATGTCACGCGGGGCAAGGCGTCACCCGGAGGTAGGTCCTCTGACGGGGAGGCGCTGGCGAGCCCTCCCCCCGGTAAAGGGCCCGTGGTCGCCGAGGGCACTGCTGGCGTCCCCTCTGCCCCTTGGCCTCGTCCTGGTTTCCGGACGCTCCAACGTGGTCGAGGGTGGCACAAGGCAGGGCCCTCGTCTGGCGATGTGAAGCAAGGCTCGCGCCTGTGAAGGTCTCTGCCCGTGGCACTCTCATGTAATAATGAGTGGGGTTGTACACGCCCCGGAGTCTTTGGAGAGTCGCCCTCAGGCCTCGGGGGCTCCCGCCCACGTCCTAGTGGAAGCACCATGCTCCACGCTGGCCGTCGACACTGTCCCCAAATGACTAAGCTCACAGCCAGCAAAGGCACTAGGCTCCATGCTGGTGAGAAGATAGGAACACTAGCTAGGTGCCATACGTGGCCTTTTGCTTTCACCCCCTTTTTTCTGTAGCTCAATTTGCAGCCTTTTGGATTTGAATTTGAAGTCGTATTTCCTTTGGCAATCGCGGGGGGTGTCTTTTCTCGTTCGTATTAATTTCTTGAGTTTTCTGTATTCGTGCCTTGATTTGAGGTTTGCGTCTGCCACCCCCCCCCTTCCAGGCACCTCATGAGCAGGGGATGGGCGTTGCATATGCACGTCGCACGCACACGCCACCATGACTGGTGCTCGCTCCTCGCGAGGCCCTCTCGGGCGTACTAGCAGACTCCTCTGGAGCCCCAAGCCCCGCGAGCCCGCGAAGGACACTCCTCGAGAAAATACACACCCGCAATAGCCAAATCAGTGTAAAGCCTACCTGGGCCAAGGTAAGTTATAGCCGCACGCCCGCGGGGGGCTCGCGAGCTTACAAAAGCATGCTTTAAGTCTGGTCCAAGGAATAAAACAATAGTCTGATTACATGAGGGGCTTCCCCTCCCCAAAATGCTCTTACGCCCTGAGGGGCCGTCCACAAACTTTTGCATGCAGGTTCAAAACAAAGGAGTGCGGGTTCAGTCGGACATGTCGCTCGCCACGTCCTCCGGGTCGCCATCAGCTTCCTCCGTGTCGTCATCAGGCGCTTCGCTGTGAAAGTGCAACTATCCCTAGGTGGTTTTGGTAATTCCTAACAACATATAGCTCATTGAGCCAACATTATTCCAAGATTAATATTTCAGGAAAAGCTCAATGAATGGCATGGCATGGATGAGGAAAGTGGACCCCTCAAAATACTAAGGACAAAAAGATTGGCTCAAGCTCAAAGCTCAAGACTCTACATTTTATATTTTAGTGATCCAAGATCACATTGAGTCTATAGGAAAAGCCAATACTATCAAGGAGGGATGAGGTGTTGTTTAATGAGGTTCTTGCTTCATAGTGCTTAGTGATATGCTCCAAAACTCCCAACTACCTTCCCACATCCACATATGACCTAATCCAAAAGTCAAACTCGGCCCCACCGATTCTTTCTATCCGGCGCCACCGAGTTCATATGTCATAGCCACTGCCACAAACCCTAGGCAAATCGGTCTCACCGATAGGGATCTCGGTCACACCGAGATGGGGCTGTAATCTCTTTGTTTCCCTTCGTAACATTTCGGTCCTACCGAGATGAGCGATCGGTCCCACCGAGATTGCAATGTAAACTCTCTGTTTCCCTTTTGTAACATTTCGGTCCCACCGAAATGAGCGGTCGGTCCCACCGAGTTTACCTAACCAACTCTCTGGTTAGCTTATTACCAAAATTGGTCCCACCAAGTTTGTGTAATCGGTCACACCGAGATTACGTTATGCCCTAACCCTAACCATATCGGTCCTATCGAGTTGCATCTCAGTCCCACCAAAAATCCTAACGGTCACTAGGTTTGCTAAATCGGTCCGACCGAGTTTCTCAATTCGGTCTCACCGAGATTGGTAAATTGTGTGTAACGGTTAGTTTTTGTGTGGAGGCTATATATACCCCTCCACCCACTCTTCATTCATGGAGAGAGCCATCAGAACATACCTACTTCCAATACACATTTTCTGAGAGAGAACCACCTACTCATGTGTTGAGACCAAGATATTCCATTCACACCATATGAATCTTGATCTCTAGCCTTCCCCAAGTTGCTTTCCACTCAAATCTTCCTTCCACCAAATCCATATCCTTTGAGAGAGAGTTGAGTGTTGGGGAGACTATCATTTAAAGCACAAGAGCAAGGAGTTCATCATCAACACACCATTTGTTACTTCTTGGAGAGTGGTGTCTCCTAGATTGGCTAGGTGTCACTTGGGAGCCTCCGACAAGATTGTGGAGTTGAACCAAGGAGTTTGTAAGGGCAAGGAGATCGCCTACTTCGTGAAGATCTACCGCTAGTGAGGCAAGTCCTTCGTGGGTGATGGCCATGATGGGATAGACAAGGTTGCTTCTTCGTGGACCCTTCGTGGGTGGAGCCCTCCGTGGACTCGCGCAACCGTTACCCTCCGTGGGTTGAAGTCTCCATCAAAGTGGATGTACGATAGCACCGCCTATCGGAACCACGACAAAAATATCCGTGTCTCCAATTGCGTTTGAATTCTCCAAACCCTTCCCTTTACATTCTTGCAAGTTGCATGCTTTACTTTCCGCTGCTCATAGACTCTTTGCATGCTTGCTTGAATTGTGTTAAGATTGCTTGACTTATGCCAAGATAGCTAAAATCTGTCAAAGACTAAAATTGGGAAAATGATAGATTTTTAATTGGTCAAGTAGTCTAATCACCCCCCTCTAGACATACTTTTGATCCTACAAGTGGTATCAGAGCTTTGATCTCCATTTGCTTTGATTTCCATAGCTTTTGGTGGTCATAGCCTTGGTTTCACAACCTAGGAGAGTATGGCGTCTAGCGAGGGAAATTATCACCGTAGAGGTCCTTACTTTGATGGTACTAATTTTGCTAGTTGGAAGCATAAGATGAAAATGCATATTCTTGGACATAACCCCGCCGTTTGGGCTATTGTGTGTGGGTTGGCTTGCAAGGTGAATTCTTTGATGGGAGAGAACCAAATCGTGAAGCTACCGCAGACAAGTTGAAGATGCTACAATACAATGCTCAAGCTTGTGATATCCTCTTCAACGGATTGTGCCCCGAAGAATTCAACAAAATCAGCCGTCTTGATAATGCAAAGGAAATTTGGGATACTTTGATTGATATGCACGAAGGTACCGACTCCGTCAAGGAATCCAAGTTGGATGTGCTTCAAAGTCAACTTGACAAGTTCAAAATGAAGGATGGTGAAGGTGTCGCTGAAATGTACTCTAGGCTTGCTCTTATCACAAATGAGATTGCCGGCTTAGGAAGCGAAGAGATGGCCGACAAATTCATCATCAAGAAGATCCTAAGAGCCTTGGATGGAAAATACGATACCGTATGCACATTGATCCAAATGATGCCAAATTACAAAGATCTCAAGCCAACGGAAGTCATTGGAAGAATTGTTGCTCATGAGATGTCACTCAAGGATAAGGAGGAGCTCCATAACAAGTCAAGTGGTGCATACAAAGCCTCATGTGAAGCTCCCACATCATCAAGTGAGAAACAAACCTTCAATGAAGAATTGAGCCTAATGGTGAAGAACTTCAACAAGTTCTACAAGAATAGAAGCAAAGAGAGAAGTTCCAAGTCAAGGTCCTACAATGACAAAAGATCTTCTAGCCGAGAGCGAAACTGCTACAATTGTGGAAGACCCGTACACTATTCCAATGAGTGTACGGCACCCCACAATAGAAGAGAAGATTCTCCCAAAAGAAGAAGTAGAAGAGAAGAATCACCATCAAGGGAGATAAGGAGTAGGGATGATCGATATGAACGAAGACCCTCACGGAGAAGCAAGGATTCGGAAAGGAAGGACAAGTCATCAAGGAGCTACACAAAACGAAGACATCAAGCTCATGTTTGTGAATGGGTATCCGGCTCCGACTCCGATAATGACTCCGAGAGAAGCTATCACTCCGACTCCGAATATACTCAAGATGAAGGTGTTGCCAGTCTAGCACTTGTGTCAACCAACTCCTACGACATATTTGATTCACCAAATGAAGGAATTGGAAGATGCTTCATGGACAAAGGTCCAAAGGTATCACACCCCAAGTATGTTGATTTCAATAGTGATGAAGATGACTTGTTAGGTGATGATGATTTACTTGTTAACAACTATAGTGATGAATACTATGATGAAACGAATGACAATGGTAAGGAGAAGATTGAGTCTCTAACTAAAGAACTAAACACTCTTAAGTTAGCTCATGAAACTATCTTAGGAGATCATCGAGAACTTTTAAGGACTCATGAGAAATTACGTTTTGAGAAGCTTAATCTTGAGCAAGAGCATGAGTTCTTAAAGGCAATCAATGATGATCTTCGCAAGAAAAGTTCTTCTTACATTGCCAAGCGTTTACTCTTATCCACTTACATGCCTCAAGTCAAGTCTAGTAACAAGAACAAGAAAGATTCTTCCTCTAGTAGTAATAATAATCATGCTAAATCCAATGTTGTTGCTTCTAGTAGTTCTCTTGATTCCACTAATGATTCTCTTAGCCAAGTTACACTTGAGCAAGAAAATAGCTTATTGAAGGGAATTATAGAGAAAGGTGTTTACAAGAGCCTTGCCAGGAGTAAGCAATTCGAGGAAATTGTACGCAAGCAAGGAAGGCACCGGAAGAATCAAGGTATTGGTTTTGAATGAAAGTTCAATGCTAATGGAGTTGAGTGGGAAGAAGATCAATACCCCAAGACGAAGTTTGTTCCTCAACAAGAGAAGTATGATCCTACTTCTTTCAAAGGGACACAAGCTCAAGATGATCTTCCACCATAAGACCACAAGCAAAAAGGCAAGGACAAGCTTTAAGAGGAAATTGATGCATTTGAAGAAGCTCCTAAGGCCTTGGTCAAGTGGGTTCCCAAGACTACATCAAGTTCCACTTCATCAAGTACAACTACAACTCCGAGGATTCCCATCAAGATGGTGTGGATCCCGAAGAAGAAGAACTAGCGAGTTCTTGAGGGTGACTCTGCCAACATACTTCACTCTTATCATTTTGGCAAGAACAAGTGCAATCAACTTCCACATCTTGCACTAGTTCAAGGAGTCACAAACCCTCTTGTTGGTAAGACAAGGGACAAGGTAATCTAAAGATTTCATAGACATCATCTTGTGTGTGCATCACTCTATGTCTATGGATATCCTTGTTTGTTCCTTGTGGGACTAACCCGTGTAGGTATTGAAAGTGCAACTCACTCCAAGGGATAGCTCCAAATGATCTACATCAACATAGAGCATCCACATCTTCAACACCTACATGAAGTCATCATCAACAAAACCCAACGTTAGTTCATCCCTCTTAAGGGGGATCTCACATCTAGGGGGAGCTTTACTCTAACAATTGAGTTAAAGCAACTCTAATGGTGTGAACACAACAACGCTTTATGTAAAAGTGGTAACCCCACTTGTGCTTAAACGATGAGTATGACCTATGATCAAATGTTCTCATTTGACTCCTAAGTCAATGTACTCATATATAGATGACCTAGTCATCGCCAATTGCTTGATAGATGCTAGAATTGTTTGTGCATGCTTTGCCACATATTTCATTTGTCATTTTATTGTGTGAGCATCTTGGTTGCATAATTTGCTCATTCAAGGACATCCACTTGTTGTTTTGATTGATTGGTTTCCTTTTCTTTTGGCCAAGTGGATGGACAAGAATGCCTAAGAACCTTCTCTAGCTATCTATGCTTTTCTCATCTCAAACTCTATTCATGCTGCATCACAAAATTTGATCAAGTCAGATTCGAACCACTCTGTGTGAGGAGCACTCGGAGTCCCCGATTCATCATAGACTTAAACTTCCAAAACTTCTTTGTGCGTTTCGGTCTGACCGATTCATCCATTTCGGTCATACCGAGATCACTAAGTCGATCTAGGTTTTCATTCTCGGTGCAACCGATTTGAACTTTTCTGTCACACTGAGTTGCAGTAACTGCCTACAGTTATGCATCTCGGTGCCACCGAGTTGTTCCACTCGGTCACACCGACAGGGTCAGGCTATATATATCCACGGGTCAAATTTTGGAAAACTTTCTGAACCTCCTCGACCCGCGCTTAGCCTGCTCTGCCTCCCTGGGTCTCCGGATCGTCCTCCTCGTCGCCAGCCGCCTCCTGTCGCTGGTCTCTGCCGCCGTCAACGGGAATCATCCCCGCCATTGCCGCCATAGCGAGTTCATCGCTGAACTAGGGTATGGACTCGATCAGTGTGCTATCCTTGTCTGATTCCTAGCACATTGTGTTCTCCATGTATCTTGCCACGATTGAGATCATTCTATCCATTGAAAACACTCCGTAGTTTAGTCATGAATTGAGAATTTAGGGTTAGGTTTCCGCCGAAACCATCTCGGACCCACCGAGTTGTGGAACTCGGTACCACCGATTCGGCTCAGGCCGTTGCACATGTGATTCTCGGTCTGACCGAGAATTGCAAATCGGTGCGACCGAGTTCAGGACTTTGTGAAACCCTAGCAGTCTCGGTGCCACCGAACTGTGACTCGGTCTGACCGAGTTCACTAGTTTAGGTTCCAACAGCTGCATCAGTATCACCGAGTTTACAAATCGATTGATCCGAAATGCTTTCTATGGAAAACAAAAACTAAGTTTTTGACTCATTCTTTTGCAAAAACCTCTGCATTTTGTGATGCTCATCCACTCTATCTCATCTATATCTATTCATAGGGTCTGCTGTCAGTGTTTGCAATATGTCTGATCAGAGTGACAGTCAGAACAAGTCAGAGGAGCAGGTTCACTTGAGTGAGGGCACTAGTCCCTCTAGCATCTCAGATGATGGAAGCAGGAGCACCCCAAGCAACTTACCCAAAGCTGCCACCAGGGCTAGAAAAAAACTTCTGAATCTGAGGATGAAGACTATGTGGCAGTTGAGGATGAGGCCACTTCCAAGAAGAAAGTGGTTAAAAATGAATATAGCACTGCTGCTACAACTAAGCCAGGTCTGAAGACCAAGAGGCCAGTAGGAAGACAGCCAATGTCTAAAGCCAGAGCCTCTACTCAAGTACCTTTGGAATCTGAACCCAAAGAGGCTGTTGCAGAAGGGAAGAAGAGGAAAGAGAGGGTCAAAAAGACCACTGCTAGAGTGCCTGGGAGATCCTCAATCATGAGAGATTCTAAAGAGGAAGAGGAAGAAGATGCTGCACCAGCACCCAAAGCTCAGAAGCTTATGGGTGATGCCATCAGGGCAGGGGCTGTTCCATCTAAGCCTAAGACTGCTCATAAGGCTGCTGCTCCAGCTCCAAAGCCAAAACCAAAGAGGAGCACCAAGAACATCCCTGCTGAGGAGAAGAACAAGGCCCCAGTGCCTAAAGTTGAAATGGAAGAAGAAGATGATGAGTCACATGTCTTGAGGAAGTTGAAGCCAAAAATTCCAGATCACAATGATGCTCATCCAATAGCTGAGAACATGAAGATAAGGAAGGACTCATGATTGAGGCTATGGAGAGAGTCTGATCCATCTGCCACCAAGAGAAGGACTGCTGTGGACTACAGGTTCCATACCAAAGAACAACATGATTTCTATGAGACAATGTTGCTTGACAAGAAGCCCATAGTGTGTGACATGAGATGGGTCGACTGGGAGTACATCAGGGAGAATGATGAACACTATCCAGGTGTATATGACAGCTTCAAGGCGTGTGGAGTTGATGAGTTTGTGGCTCAGAAGCTCACAAAATGGAATGATGAGCTTATCATGCAGTTCTACTCCAGAGCTCACTTCTACCCAGATGGAAGGATTGTCTGGATGTCTGAAGGTACGAGGTACCAGTCAACAGTTGCAGAATGGGCTAAGTTGATCAATGCCCCAGAAGAGAGTGAAGATGACTTGGATGTCTATGCCAAGAAGAAGAAGGATCACAACTCTACGACACACATGTACAAGGAGATCCCAGGTGCTGCTCTTGAGACACATAAGTTTGGATCTGTACATTACCTTCTGTCAGGCTTGCCAACTATCAACTAGATCCTCACGCACACTCTTCTACCAAAGTCAGGTGATCACAAGATGATCAGAGGCCATGCAATTAACTTGCTTCACATCTTTGATGTTTCACAGAAGTTCAAAGTCATGAGCCTAATAGTGGAAACCATAAAGAGGACAACTACATATCAGAAGAGGAGTTGTGGGCATACCCCACAGATCCAGGAGCTGATTAACTCTAAGATGGGCACTGGCACATATCTGCTGGACAAGGAGCACCTGCCCATCTACCCAGAATTTGAGGACAACACTATGGTGATGGATGAAAATGAACCATCTTCTATGCATGCACAAGCCAAGAAGGAGAAGGCAAAGGCTGAAAAGGCTGCAAAGATGCCAACTACTGAAGAAGCATCTCAGTATCTTCTGAAGAGCAAGCAAGATCAGATTGGCTACTTGATTGCATCCACGCTGAGGATTGAGAAGGGACTGGCCACCCTGACTCAAAACTAGGAGAGCTTGGAAAGGATCGTGGAGCAAAAGTTCTATGACTTGGATGTGAAGGTAACTGAGATCCAGTCTGTTGTGGAGCAACTTCAGGACGATATGCAGGAGAGGAAGGGCAAGACAACCACTGATGCATTTGCCAGAGTGCCTAGAGCTCAGAGGTCAGCTGCAGTGCCAGCAGACACCAGAGCCACTTCATCTGCACTAGTTACAGCTTCAGTGCCACCATCTCCATCACCTACTCCATCAGCTCCATCTACTTCGACTGAAGCCTTCGTTCTTGGAGTTATCCGGACACCACCACCTAAAGACCAAGGCTGAGAGACGATTTAGTGCTATGCATTTTCTAGGAACTTTTTGGTAACTTGTTGCCAAAGGGGGAGAAAAATGTATAGATCATAGGCTTCGAGAGAGAGCGTTGCTTTTTATTCTCTCTTGCTTTGGTGGTTGAACTATATTTTCTTTGCTTGTTTGAGATACTTTTTGTCTATGTGATACTTGGATGATCACGTGTGTTTGATCATATGCTACTTTAATGCTTGTTGGATGACATTATCATTTTATCCCTATATGATCATTCACTTTGCTTGGTGATGAGTGCATGTATTTAATTATTATCATTTTGAGCGCTCCACCAAGATGTATGTGACATGGAAGAGTAACCCATGAGCCTAACTCTCTATGCATTTCCAGTCCAAAGCAAATCATAAACTATGCACAAATTTAGGGGGAGCTCTTGCTTTTCACATACTTCTCAAAGCGACAATGTTTTTCACTCTTATTATCATTTGTCGAAGCTTTGATCTATATGTTGTCATCAATTACCAAAAAGGGGGAGATTGAAAGTGCAACTATCCCTAGGTGGTTTTGGTAATTCCTAACAACATATAGTTCATTGAGCTAACATTATTCCAAGATTAATATTTCAGGAAAAGCTCAATGAATGGCATGGCATGGATGAGGAAAGTGGACCCCTCAAAATACTAAGGACAAAAAGATTGGCTCAAGCTCAAAGCTCAAGACTCTACATTTTATATTTTAGTGATCCAAGATCATATTGAGTCTATAGGAAAAGCCAATACTATCAAGGAGGGATGAGGTGTTGTTTAATGAGGTTCTTGCTTCATAGTGCTTAGTGATATGCTCCAAAAACCCCAACTACCTTCCCACATCCACATATGACCTAATCCAAAAGTCAAACTCGGCCCCACCGATTCTTTCTATCCGGCGCCACCGAGTTCAGATGTCATAGCCACCGCCACAAACCCTAGGAAAATCAGTCTCACCGATAGGGATCTCGGTCACATCGAGATGGGGTTGTAATCTCTCTGTTTCCCTTTGTAACGTTTCGGTCCTACCGAGATGAGTGATCGGTCCCACCGAGATTGCAATGTAAACTCTCTGTTTCCCTTTTGTAACATTTCGGTCCCACCGAAATGAGCGATCGGTCCCACCGAGTTTACCTGACCAACTCTCTGGTTAGCTTATTACCAGAATCGGTCCCACCGAGTTTGTGTAACCGGTCACACTGAGATTACGTTATGCCCTAACCCTAACCATATCGGTCCTACCGAGTTGCATCTCAGTCCCATCGAAAATACTATGGTCACTAGGTTTGCTAAATTGGTCCGACCGAGTTTCTCAATTCGGTCTCACCGAGATTAGTAAATTGTGTGTAACGGTTAGTTTTTGTGTGGAGGCTATATATACCCCTCCACCCACTCTTCATTCGTGGAGAGAGCCATCAGAACATACCTACACTTCCAATACACATTTTCTGAGAGAGAACCACCTACTCATGTGTTGAGACCAAGATATTCCATTCACACCATATGAATCTTGATCTCTAGCCTTCCCCAAGTTGCTTTCCACTCAAATCTTCTTTCCACCAAATCCATATCCTGTGAGAGAGAGTTGAGTGTTGGGGAGACTATCATTTGAAGCACAAGAGCAAGGAGTTCATCATCAACACACCATTTGTTACTTCTTGGAGAGTGGTGTCTCCGAGATTGGCTAGGTGTCGCTTGGGAGCCTCCGACAAGATTGTGGAGTTGAACCAATGAGTTTGTAAGGGCAAGGAGATCGCCTACTTCATGAAGATCTACCGCTAGTGAAGCAAGTCCTTCGTGGGCGATGGCCATGATGGGATAGACAAGGTTGCTTCTTCGTGGACCCTTCGTGGGTGGAGCCCTCCGTGGATTCGCGCAACCGTTACCCTTCGTGGGTTGAAGTCTCCATCAACGTGGATGTACGATAGCACCACCTATCGGAACCACGACAAAAACATCTGTGTCTCCAATTGCGTTTGAATTCTCCAAACCCTTCCCTTTACATTCTTGCAAGTTGCATGCTTTACTTTTCGCTGCTCATAGACTCTTTGCATGCTTGCTTGAATTGTGTTAAGATTGCTTGACTTATGCCAAGATAGCTAAAATCTGTCAAAGACTAAAATTGGGAAAAGGATAGATTTTTAATTGGTCAAGTAGTCTAATCACCCCCCTCTAGACATACTTTTGATCCTACACGCTGGCACCACTGTCATTGTCGCTGGCACCATCCACACCATCATCAACTGCGCCGCCTTCATCCACCGCGACCACCACAACATCATCATCGGAAGCGAAAGCTCTAACCAGAGCATCCACATTGTCATCCACCCAGCGCCCAGGTCGCCTCGAATAGCCCCGGGGACTGGGGCTATGGCGGCATCGAAGTCGAAGTTGGGGTTGCCATTCTGAAGATGCCGGAAGACGCGGGAAAACACGCGCCCGAGGAGGCCGCGGCTCTTTTCGTCAACAAGCTCGCAAGCTCTCTCAGCCTGGTTCTCCAGGCGTGTCACGACGTCGGCGAAGAAGGTAAGGTGGCCGGCGTAGTCTTCTGCATGAGGATGAGGGGCGTATTCATCGCAGATAGCGCCCAGCGCCCGGTTGGCCCTCACCCTGAGGTCATGGAGCATGGGGGCGTGTTCGCACTACAACGTCTGTCGGTGGATCACCTCCTCCCTGCTCTGCTACGCAAGGGACTCAGCGGCGGTAACTCACCACTGAAGCGGAAGTAGTTCGGCACGAGCGGAGGCTAGCTCAACCTGCATGGAGATCAAAGCAGCTGCAATGGCCTTCTCGCGCTACTTCGCCTCAGTCAACCTCGACCTAAGGGCGGTGGTCCTGCCCTCAGCTTCGGCTGCCATGAGCTTCAGCTTCAGGTCATACCTATTGGCAAGGTTAGCGCGAGCCTCCTCCACCCTGCGGTCCACTTCCTCCTGGATCCTGGCCTCACGCGCGCTGACGACATCTTCCGCCTGAGCAACCTAACACTCCCTCACCTCCAACCGCTCAAGCTCGAGGCTGCGCTCTGTGGACTCCAACATTAGCGCTTCCTCGCGCTTCAAGACCTCCTCCTCATTAGGCGGTGCCCCTTCATCGACACCAAGGCAGCACTGTGCGCCTCTGCCTGCTGCTCCAGGACGGCATTCAGGGCCTGAAGCTCCTGCCTGCGCTTCTCGGCAGCCTCGCGGTGGCGGTCTGCCTCCCTGGCCTCCTCCAAGGCTCATGCGCTGGCCTCATGCGAGGTTTCAAGGGATGCCTCGGCGTTGACGTTAGCACGCTCATGTTGGAGGCGCCCGAGGTTGATGGCCACCTTCAATTGACGCCATTGATCCACCAGCCGAAGACCCTCGGTTTCCAGGCGAGCGTCCACATCCACAAGCTCTTCGGCGAGCCGGCTCAGCGCACCCATAGCTTCTTGGAAGAGCTTGTGACGAACGACACCCCGTCTGCGCGCAAGCTCGAATGTGCAACCGGGTCTGTCCTCCACGTCGGGAGTTGTTGAATAGGTTCGAGGTGTCTCGCCTCCTCCCAACAGGGGGCTAGAGGCCGGTGCCTTTCCAGCCACCCTTCGGGCCCTGACGGGGGCCCGGAGGGGCAGAGGTTCGTTACCCAAAAGAGAGGCCAGGACCGAGGCCACCCAGCTGCGATCAATAACCAGAGGAGGAGCCCTCGTCACACCTTTCGCGCCCCAAGCAAGGCCGCGAAGAGCGAATGGCAAGAACGTGGGGTTGAGGCGCCAAGCCGGCGTGCTTGCCTCTCCGTCCAACCTCACACCAAGTGCTGCGGGCTGGCTTGAGGCGCCCAAGGTCAGCAGAATTCTCGAGGCAGGAAGAGGTTGCTTCTCGGGAGACTTTGTCGCCTTGGCAGAAGGGACCCTGAGGAATCACGGTCAGGAGGAGAAGCGGCACCCTGGAAATTATGAAGATAAGGTACTCACTTGTCAATAGCGATGTACTTCCTCTACTTCAATGGACGGAAGGCGTCACCACTGCATCCTAGAGATCCCCTCCTTTTGTGGAGCGCCGCGAAGTTTGGGCGGAGCCGGCCGAGGCCCAGGGCAGGGCCACCAAGGCCGGGCGCGGATAGTGCGACCCCTGAGGAGGCGACTTCAGGGGTGCCGGACCGCATTGAGACCTTGATGCTCGCGTTGTGGAGGTTCATCGAGGCCTCGGGGGCTCCGACCGCAGGAGCATCGGACTGCGTCACCCCCCAGGCCGTCTCCTTAGGACGGCTTTCCAGGGTCCCGGGGGTGGCACCTCAGGAGCCCCGAGTGGTGCCGATTCCTCAGCCGCAGCGTCGCCATCGCCCGACAGTGACCGCCCCCTGCACCTGCTCCTGGGGAGGGCCCCGCGCTCGCGGCAGGAAGAGGGGCCACGAAGACAGGGCTCTCTCGAGGCCCTTCAAGGCTAGCTGGGCGTGGTCCCCATTCATCGAAAAGGGGCATCTGCTTCACGAACTCTGCCTTGTTCGAGCAGCAGTACAAAAGATAGCCCTCCTCCGGCAGGTTGGTTTGCATTGGGTCACCCGTCAGGAGCTCGAGCACCATGCGCCGCGCCTCAGGAGGAAGAGTCGGAGCCTGAACCCTCATGCGGTCTCCGTAGCCAGAAAAGGACCACATTGGCCGAGAGTGGTGCTGAAGCGGAGCAATGCGACACCGGATGAACTCCTTCACCACCATGGGCATCATCACGCCAAGGTCCTTCCACTTAGTGAGCCGGAGCCATACATGGGAGAGCCGCCGATCGGTGAGCTTCGCGTGCCCCCAGCCGGAGCTCGGAGCAGCTGGAACCCGAGGGAGAAGTAGCAGGGGGCTGCGCACGCCAACGTCCATGAACACCCACCTCCCCCCGAAGCCTCCGACGACTGGAGAGAGCTCGAAGTCAATCCCCGAGCCGGCCGTCGCCGCGACGGCATGGAAGGATACACACCCAGAGCGCTGGAGAGGGTCTGTCAAGTGCAGCGAGAAGAAGTGGCGAAGCAGAGCCATGGAAGGGGTAATGCCCACCATGGCCTCACAGACGAAGGCGAAGACGGCAAGAAGGATGATGGATTGGGGATCAAGATGCAGCGCGTTAATCTGGCAGTGCAAGAGCACAACATTGAAGAAATTGGAGAAGGGGGAATGGGGGCTACTGTCGGTGTTCCGCACTTGCCCCACGGCGCTCCACACTTGCCCCTTGGCTTCACCATGAAGCCAAGTCCGAGCGCGCCTTGGGCCCGGGGGCTACTGTCGGTGTTCTGGGAACAGGGGTCCCCAGACTTGCCTGCCTGCGGCCCACGGCGTGGCTCCTATAGTGGCCTGGTATGACCCATCTTCACCAGCAAACACTCAAGACCCTCGCGAGGGGCCAAGCCTCGCGAGGCGGATGACACAAGACCTCCTCAGGGGAAGCCTCGCTAGGCTGGCTCGTGAGGAGCGGAGAGACCAAGGCAAGGGGAATCTCGTGAGGTTCCCGTGACGTGAGCCATGACGACCAAGGCCAGGTGGGTGCCAGGCGGTCTGCGCCCGCTGCCTCTTTGGTGCTAAGGGAGCAGGCGCAGGCGAGGAGTCCCTAGGCATCAGTCAAAGGTTTGCATATCGGAGCAACAAGACCATGACTAGCTGGACGGCAGGACGGAGGTCATCGGGGAGCCCACGACGGCGTCACCACCAGAGCCTTTGGTAGGCGAAGACCACCTTTTGTCAGGATGGCTTGTACTAGTTGTCCCCCTTCAAATTGGCTGTTGTGGGATCCCTTCCCGCCTAATATTTGGGAAGAGGACCAGGGCCCCTATAAATAGGACTAGCCACTACCGTAGGGAGGCATCTCATCTGGGATAGGATCCATTCCACCCACATACGCACCAGCTCATCGAGCTCAAGAACACCTCTCCTCAGGAGACAGTTCTTCCCTTGTACTTGTTCATCCTCAGCCTGCAAGGCAATCCACCACACCACACTAGAGTAGGGTATTACACCAAATCGGTGTTCCGAACCAGTATAAACTCTGGTGTCCCTTGTTCCGCGGGCTCGGTGAGTTAGGCTTTAGGATCGTTGCGAGAGCATGAGCTGTGGGGAGGGAAATTCGTGCGCACCCCAGTGTTCGAACCTCAAGGGTTTTGTCGAAACCCGAAATCCGATAGTGCGAGTAATTTTGTTGTGGTCCAGTTTAGCCTGGTGTCATTTGTGCTTGTGTAAACCTTGACTACATAATTAGTGGAGGTAGGTGAAGCTAGTTTATGCCAAAGTAACTTGAGTGATATGCTTGTCATACCTTGCTTGTGGATGTAGGTTTGCTATATCATTATGTGTGATTTTCCAATACATTCAATGTATTGACCCTTGTGGCTGCAACTTATCATGTTGCAGGATATTCTGATGATCAGTAAGATATAGTAGGGTCGCGAGTCTTCACTCAACATTTCGCCAGTGGGCATTGATGGGACTCATCGTTTGTTTATACCGCATTTCCGCTATTATTATTGAATAAGGGTAGCTACGAGCTACATAGTTTGTAATACTTTATAAATTCTGGATCATACATTGTAGTAAATGATGCACTTGTTACTTTGATATTCCTATGTACTGTCTGTGCTAGCAAATCAATCCAGGGATTAGCACAGTAGGCACAGAGACATCAAATCTCATCAGGTTCGGGTCGTTACACTTACTTACCCGAATTACTAGGATTAAATGATAATAAAATCTCATAGCATATGTTTGGCCGTTTGTCCATGCATAACAACCATTCACCTAATAGTTATGTTTCCTTTATTATGCAAAGAAGCGCCTCTCTCCGAGTATGAGAAGGTTAGGGACAGAAATATGCTGAGGAACAATCGGATATTCCAGTCCCTTGGCATCGGTGCAATAGCGTGCACCGCAACGCTGCCCGCACCCACGCCCGAACTCCGGCAACTGCCGCGGGCTCCACTCTGGCGAGCTCCGGCCTCCCCATGACCCAGCACCTGCACCGTTCGACGCGCGGGAGCAAGAGCTTTCCAACACACCCAAACGCGCTTAGAACGAGGCCTTGTAGCGGTTTTTCGAGCCGCGCCGCCGTCTCGGGCCTCGCCGGCGTCAAGCCGCCGGTGGGTTTGACCCACTTTGACCCCGGCTGGACCCCGCCTGAGTCAATGACATGTGGGGCCCAGCCCTGCTAATTTCTAATTTAGGATTAGTTAAACAACTAATTACATCCTGTTAACTAATTGGGTCACTGACGCGTGGGCCCAACCCCATTAACTAAACTAGTTTAGGTTTAATTTAATTTAGGATTAGCCACAGACACTGACGTGTGGACCCCACACGTCAGGTTTGACCTGGTCAGCCGCCTTTGACCTGCTGACGCAATGCTGCTATCATGCTGACGCAATATATCATTTTTCTGGTTTAAAAATAAATCAGGAAATTCCAGAAAATGATATAAACTTCAAAAATTCATAGGAATTCAACCGTAACTCAGATTGAAATAATTTATATATGAAAAATTATCAGAAAAATGCAATCTATCCATCTGTATCATTTTCATGCATGAAAAACCAACTTATACTTGCTGTATAGGTGAAAACATATAAATGGCATTTATAAAGACTTAACTTGGAGTTGCATTTGAATTCTTGGTTCAAATGGACTTCATCCAATTGAATGCTAGCTGCATTAGCTCAAACAACATCACATCTACATTCCATGTTCATGCATCATATTGTTGCATATGTTGGTGTATTGATTTCCGACACCGTTCCGTCTCGATAGGTCCTGCTCCGGAGAGTGTTCGATAGTACCTGTCTGAGGAGCAGTGCCCCCCTGTTGATCTACCAGGAAAGCAACCCCCTTGTTCATTCCGATACAATCCCACGCTCTCGCTCCTGCTCTCTTTTATTGCATTAGGACAACAATGATTCAACTGCTACTTCATGCTGCGGTAGTTGAACCCATTCCTCTGCATGACCTGTCATTGCCACAGTAAATAGTTGAAACCCACTAGCATGTGTAGGAGTTGATTGAGTCATGTGGTGTTCCTACCATGCCATGCCTGCTATTGCTTAGAGTTGTGTCAGGTCTGATTCATTGGGAATGGATTGGAGTGTTATGCTATGTTCTGATGCTGAGAGTTAAGCGTGTGAAAACAATTTGGTAAAAGGTAGCGGTGAGAGGCCATGTAGGAGTACATGGTGGGTTGTCTCATTGGGACCATCCTTAAGAACTAAGTTCTGTGTAAGTTGTCCAATGACTAGCTGCTACCACATATTGGGCTCCGGGCGCTCCAAGCTCTATTGACTTATTAACCAACTTGATCTCTGTCCAGGAGTCGCAACTAGTTTCTGGTGTTTGTAGGTAGTGCTATTTTTCTACCGAGTGGCACCCGGCAGGGTGGGCTCGGGACAGACTAGGCACAGGTGGCATGGTGTACCAAGTGGCACCCGGATGGTGGGCTTGGCAACCCTGCTCACATCGTTTGGGGCCGTGAGCGACACCCCGACCGGATCTCCTTGTGGATGGAACCCAAATAGGCGATAAACCTGGACTAGAGTCTTGTGTGGTTAGTCAGGTCGTGGCCGACACCCTCGCCAGGCTTCCGCTTGAAGGTTGCCGAGATACATGACGTGTACATGGTGATAAGTGGTGAGAGCGTGTGTGAAGAAGTACACCCCTGCAGGGTTATCATGATCTATTCGAATAGCCGTGTCCTCGGTTATGGACTTCTTGGATGCTTACGTGGTACATAGACAACTTTAAGTGGATACTCTAAAATGCTCAAGACAAGTGTGAGTGCTATGGATGGCCTTCTCGTAAGGAGACGAGGATGAATCCATAGTAGTGTATTGATGTGGTGATTAGTGGACTCGTGTGCGCTGCCTCATCTCAAAGAAGTTTCTCGTTGTCATAGAACAGGATAGCCACTGAGTCAAAGCTGGCTTGCTGCAACTAAACCCCACATTACCTTCTTGATACAAATGCATGTATGATAGGATCTGATGTAAGTCTTGCTGAGTACCTTTGTACTCACGTTTGCTTTATTTATGTTTCGCAGGTGAGACATCTGTCTCACTAGTAGTACCGCTTGGACTTCGACGAGTAGCTTGTTACCTCAGCTACGATCTTGTTCCCTTGGGAGGGACTTGTATATAGTCAGGCTTCCCAGCCTTTTTCTTTTGTAGTTGTCTATACTCAGACATGTAATGCTTCCGTTGCTTGTATGCTCTGAATGATGGGTTATGTGACCCCTGTTTGTATTAATGTGATGTGGCTCTTCTGAGCCTTTATCTATATGAGTTTGCATTATGTTGTGATGTCATGTTATAAAGCACATAATTGCATGTTATGCGTACATGTGACGTGTATTGCTATGTGTGGGATCCGACAATCTAGTTGTTTATCCTTGGCAGCCTCTCTTATGGGGAAATGTAGTCTAGTGCTTCCTTGAGCCATCGTAGTCCGCTACAGCCCGGTTCACCGGAGTCCTGCTAGCCCAACACTACTGCTCAGAACACTTGACTGGCTGGCATGTGTTCCACTTTGTTCCTATGTCTGTCCCTTCGGGGAAATATCACGCGGTGACTTCTGGAGTCCTGCCTAGCCTGCTACAGCCCGGGTTCCCCAGAGTCCTGTTAGCCCAGTGCTACAGCCCGGATTCATATGCTGTTGATCGACATGCTCGATGTGATTCATGTATGCTTGTCTCCATAGGTCTGTGCCCCTTTGGGTTCACGACTAGCCATGTCGGCCCGGGTTCTCTGTCATATGGATGCTAGCAATACCATCATATACGTGAGCCAAAAGGCACAAACGGTCCCGGGCCATGGTAAGGCGACACCCGTGGGAATACCGTGCGTGAGGCCGCAAAGTGATATGAGGTGTTACATGCTAGATCGGTGTGACTTAGAATCGGGGTCCCGACAGAAACCACGCCTTCACACTCCATTGACTTCAAGTGAATGTGTTCATACATCATTATCTTCAACGTGAATGTCTTCAGGAACCACCATTGTCTTCAATGTCTTCATGCATTTTTAGGAGTCATCTCTGGTAGGTAAACTGAACCAATGAGGGACTTCTACCTGTGTTATCCTGCAATTCTTACAAACACATTAGTCCCTCAACCACGTTTGTCGTTAATACTCCAAAACCAACTAGGGGTGGCACTAGATGCACTTACAATCTCCCCCTTTTTGGTGATTGATGACAAACTGGTTGAAGTTATCAACGAGGATAAATGTATGTGTAAGTTAAAGAACACGGTCATTGGCTTCGTGAGTTGAAAGGGCTCTCCCTGAAGATGTGCATACAAGTAATTTGCCTTTGAATGCAAATGCACATGGCAGGTTTTGCTTTGCAGAGATATCCTTCAACTCATGAAGACAATTCATCATTCATATAAAAATGTAATGAAGATAATGACATGCACAATGAGAAATGAGCGTCCGCAGAATGACTTCGTGTGGAATTTATCATCACAATAAATGGTACCAGCAAAAGTGGCGGACGACCATTAAGTTTTAAGTGTTAAAAATCAAAAAACAACAGTTCAAGAACGAGAGTTGGAAAACTTAGCAAAATAAGCACTCGACCCATATAGACCCGCTTGAAGACTATCAACTCATATGCTTCTCCCCCTTTTGTCAGGAATGACCAAAAAGGTGTGAAGACATAGAGTGTCTATGTGTTCCATGCAGTGTTGGTGAAGATGTTGGGGCAGCAGGGTCGACGGTGGAGTTAGGCGATGCAGACGGGCCTGATGCAGTGAAGCCATAGCTGGTGAAGTGGCATCGTCCTCTTCATCAATGACTCGCGCAACAATAGTTGGAGCCGAAGATGAGTACTCAGAGTCTTCAATTGAAGGTGTTGGATGCCAGCTTGCTGACTGTGGAGGCCTGGAGTCAAACTTTAAATGTTCAGTGAAGCCATATGCTTGAAGTTCATCTTCAGAGCACAACAGAGTTAGGCTCTTCCAGGCGCGCCGACATGCTTCATGAGCAACAAACAAGTTCTTGGTGGGGAGGTTGCGAATGCGATTGACATAAACTAGGAGACTTTGCATCTGGCGCTTCATCTAATCATGATTCCTATCCTGCTTTTGATGATGTGAAACAAGAAGCTCTCGATCATTCAGCACACGAGCATGCTTCTGAGGCCTTTGGGCTACTATGCTGGCTATTGGATCAGTGTAGGCATGATGCAGCAGCCGAAACTGACCGACAAGAGGACCAACAACAATAGTAGTTGGATTCGGCACATGAATCCCTTCGAGAGCTTGAGTGAAGCTTGTGACATATCCACTTTAGGCAGAAATACAACATGGTTGCACACTAAAACTTGATAATTGATGGTGGAGTGAATCTTTATTAGCCGTATGACCCATGGAGCATAGAACCTAAGGCCAAATAAATCAATGCCAGAAGCCACCAGCTGACGAATGAACAAGTCTTGAGTATTGAACCTGATGCCATTGATGATGTAGAAGACCAAAGTCTTTGTAACACCCCGGATATGACTTTCCCAATTTGTACTCCAACTCTTCCCGTTTCCGGCTTTAAGTTATTTTATTTTCTCGGGTTTGGGTTTTTGTCTCTGTGTTGTTGTTATCATTGTCATGCATCTCATATCATGTCATCATGTGCATTGCATTTGCATACGTGTTCATCTCATGCATTCGAGCATTTTCCCCGTTGTCCGTTTTGCATTCCGGCGCTTCGTTCTCCTCCGGTGGTCATTTCTACCTTTCTTTCGTGTGTGGGGATTAAACATTTCCGGATTGGACCGAGACTTGCCAAGCAGCCTTGGTTTACTACCGGTAGACCGCCTGTCAAGTTTCGTACCATTTGGACTTCGTTTGATACTCCAACGGTTAACCGAGGGACCGAAAAGGCCTCGTGTGTTTTGCAGCCCAACACCCCTCCATTTTGGCCCAAAACCCACCAAATCCCTCTCCATCATCTAGAGCGTTCGATCACGATCGCGTGGCCGAAAACCGCACCTCATTTGGAGCTTCCTAGCTCCTCCTACCTCTATAAATATCCCCTCCCCGAAATTCCGGATCCAAACCACCCTAAACCTAGCCCCGCTCCTCATCTGCGCGCCGGACATGTCCGTCCGCCTCCTCCGGACACATCGCCACCGCCAACCGGGGCGCGCCACGTGGCGAGCGGCGCCCCACATCGCCGCCTCAGCGCCCGCTGCCCGCCGAGCCCGCTCGGGGCCCCCGCGGCCCACGTCGCCCCGCCGCCTCCATCCCGCACGCGCCGCCTCTCCCTCGCGCCCGGCCGCCGGCGCCGCCGCGCGCCACCGCCGGAACTTCGCCGCCCCGCCGCCGTAGTTCTCCGGTCGCCGCCACCGCCCGTCTCCGGCCCTCCTCGTCGCCCCGCGCCGCCGAGGCCCTCCGCCGCCACCGCACCACGCCGCCCCGTCGTCCTCCTCTCCTCCGGCCGGCGTGCCTCGCCAAGTCCGGCGACGAACTCCGGCAAGCTCCCTGGCCATCCTCCGGATGCTACAGTGAAACCCTAGGGGTTGACTCCGTTTTCCCCCTAAGTCTGCATATTTTTCTTGCAAATTCATCATGCCGTAACTCCACATTCGTAGCCCCGTTTTGGGTGTATAGCATATCAAAATGTTCATCTCAGAGAGTGCATCATTTCATTGCATTGCATCATTTTCATTGGAGTTCATATTGATGCCCAAAATGCTGTTAGAAGAGGGCTACTTGAGATATTTGTCAAATCTGCTACTCCATTTAGATATTTGTCATTTTTGCCATGATTAATGTGTGCATGATATGCCCATGAGCTCTATATATGTTTTGTTAAGGGTTTTGCCATCTTTCCAGAGGTGCAACCCATGTATTTTTGTGATGTGTGTGGTGACTAGCACAAGCTTGCAAAGTGAGGCACTTGGTAAAGCTGATTTCAGGGACTTAGCATTTCCACCAAGTCCTTGAGCTGTTTATCTCATATGGCCATATGTTCATGATGTTTCCTGGTGATCCGTGCCTCTTTTGAGGATGATCAGTAAGGATGTTCTGTTAATCTTGTAGTGCTCTATCCATCCATGTCTTTGTTTGCAATTATGGAGCACCCTAGATTGAGTCAATCGAGCTCTACTTTTGCTACTTCGTGAGTCTGGGCAGATTGTCTACTTGTTAGCGATTTTGCCGGTGATGTTGTAGTTGATCCGTGCATGCTATGCTATTGTTCTTGCCATGTCTAGCTTGCATTTTGTGTATTCTTGATGGGTGTATGCTTAACTTGTCATGACTTGCTCCGTAGTGAGTGCATCGAGCTCGTAAACATGCCTACTTGATATCTGTTTTCAGCATGCTCCAGTTTTCACTAAGTCTGAGAACTGGTTATGTTTTTGCCATGTTCACATGCTTCCAATTGTATTTTCTGATCCCTTTTGGCTCAAGGTCACTAAGGGACTTTTGTTAAGCTCTTTGAGTAGCTCCATGCCATGCTTTACTTTGCCATGTTCAGGTCATGTAGCATGTAGTTTTGCTGCTCCGAAGAGTGCTACCTGATCTGAAATTCCAGACAAGTGTTAATTTCACTAAGTCTGAGATCCGTTTACCATATGCATTTTTGCCATGCTGGTTTGAACCTGTTAATGGATGAATTGGCCGTAGCTCAGTGCTAGACTTTTGTTAAGAATCTTGAATGCATCCCTGCCATGTATTTTGATGCCATGTTTGGGTGCTTTAGCATGTTCATCTTGTTGCATTTAGATGGCTACTTGCTGTAAATCGCAGACCGGTGTCATATTTGAATCGCTTGCCATTTCCAAACCGTAACTCCGATTCCGGCGTTCTTCATATTGTTTTCAAGCGATTTCATGTCATCTTTCCAGTGGCACACTTGGATTCCCAAGTTGAGGCCAGGTTCATGCATTCCTTGTCACATCTTGCATATGCATCCCGCATCGCATACCATCCTTGCATCATATTGTTTGATCCTTGCACGTGGTTGATTGTGTTCCGTTTGATTGTTTGTCTTGTTTGGGTAGAGCCGGGAGACGAGTTCGCTAACGAGGAGCCCGTTGAGTTTGCTTTCGAGGATCCAGTCAACTCTGACAACTTTGCAGGCAAGATGATCATACCCTCGAAATCACTACTATCTTTGCTTTGCTAGATGCTCGCTCTTTTGCTATGCCAATGCTACGATGCCTACCACTTGCTTTCAAGCCTCCCAAATTGCCATGTCAAACCTCTAACCCACCATGTCCTAGCAAACCGTTGATTGGCTATGTTACCGCTTTGCTCAGCCCCTCTTATAGCGTTGCTAGTTGCAGGTGAAGATTGGAGGCCGTTCCTTGTTGGAACATTATTTACTTGTTGGGATATCATTATATTATCTTGTTATCTTAATGCATCTATATACTTGGTAAAGGGTGGAAGGCTCGGCCTCTCGCCTAGTGTTTTGTTCCAGTCTTGCCGCCCTAGTTTTCGTCATATCGGTGTTATGTTCCCGGATTTTGCGTTCCTTACGCGGTTGGGTTATAATGGGAACCCCTTGACAGTCCGCCTTGAATAAAACTCCTCTAGCAATGCCCAACCTTGGTTTTACCTTTTGCCACCTAGCCTTTTCCCTTGGGTTTCGCGGACTCAAGGGTCATCTTATTTTAAACCCCCCCGGGCCAGTGCTCCTCTGAGTGTTGGTCCAACCTAGAGCACTGTGCGGGGCCATCCCTTGGCAACTTGGGTTACGTTGGCTCCCGTACGCTTAGCTTATCCGGTGTGCCCTGAGAACGAGATATGTGCAGCTCCTATCGGGATTTGTCGGCACAGCGGGTGGTGTTGCTAGACTTGTTTTACCATTGTCGGAGTTGTCTTGAAGAATCGGGATACCGAGTCTGATCGGAACGTCTCGGGAGGAGGTCTATTCCTTCGTTGACCGTGAGAGCTTGTCATGGGCTAAGTTGGGACTCCCCTGCAGGGATTTGAACTTTAGAAAGCCGTGCCCGCGGTTATGGGCAGATGGGAATTTGTTAATGTCCGGTTGTAGATAACTTGAACCTTAACTTAATTAAAATGAATCAACTGAGTGTGTTACCGTGATGGCCTCTTCTCGGCGGAGTCCGGGAAGTGGACACGGTGTTGGAGTAATGTTTGCCGCAGGATTTGCCATCTAGTTATGCGTTCACGCTTTGCCTCCTCTTCTCGCTCTCTTTTGCGAACAGGATAGCCACCATATTTGCTAGTCGCTTGCTGCAGCTCCACATATTTACCTTGCCTTACATATAAGCTTAAATAGTCTTGATCGCGAGGGTGCGAGATTGCTGAGTCCCTGTGGCTCACAGATTACTATTACACCAGATGCAGGGCCTGATGATTCCACTCCAGGTGACGCGCTCGAGCTCAAGTGGGAGTTCGACGAGGACTCTCAATGTTACTATGTTTCCTTTCCTAATGATCAGTAGTGGTGCCCAGTTGGGGGTGATCGGGACCGTGTCGCATGTTGGGTTATCTTTTATTTTAGCGCCGTAGTCGGGCCATGAGTGTTTGTATGATGTAATCTTATTTATGTACCTTGATTGACATGGCGAGTGTAAGCTAACTATGTTATCTCCCCTTTTATTACATATATATTACATGGGATGTTGTGAAGATTGCCTAACTTGCGACATATGCCTTCAATGCAATTATGCCTCTAAGTCGTGCCTCGACACGTGGGAGATATAGTCGCATCGAGGGTGTTACAGTCTTCATAGCGCCTTAAATCTTGTCGTGAGGAGAATGCCCTTTGATTGTCCATAGAGGATGCCTCAGAATGTGATAGATGGTGCGGGGCAGGTACTCGAGGTCATAGCTGATGGGACCTTTGGCTCCAGCCAGTCATGCTGGCAGGGAAGACAATGGTTGGTCTTTCCTGCCTTGGAGCTTCGGCTTCATCTTGCATGGGCTTCTTCTTCCCTGCGGCCAATCGGGGGTCAATGCCTGGACGCCCATGGGCCTTTCTCTTCACAACTTCATTGTGAGCTTGTACACATTTCTCAGCATAGTACATCAGACGCTCTCCGGAGCCTTTGGCTTTATCGCGACGCTTATGTAATTCAGCCTTCAGAACTGCCATCATCTTCTGCAAGTTTTGCACATCAATGACACTGAGCTTGGCCATGTGCTTCTTGAGGAGAGCTTTCTCATGATCAATCTTGTTCTTCTACTCAATGACTTTCTAAGCAATAGCAAGCTCTTTGTCTCTGCAGCCCTGGAATGTGACGCTGATGTCAATTGGCAGCTGCAGATCGTCAATGGTGAGAGTTGTATCTTCGGACCATTCATCGATGAAGTTGTTGAGAATGTCGGCATCAAAGAGAGGCAAATCTTTGAAGATTTCAGCCTCCTGTTTGCTTTTGATTAACATCTCCAGGGGATCATCAGCAAGATCTTCATCACTAGATAGATCAATGACTGCCTCTTCATTTTTTTGTAGGATGCTTCTAGGAGTGAAGCCTTGCCTAGAGATTTTCTTGGGCTTCTTGGAGGTGCGAGACAAGTCTTCAGACTGCACACTAGATTCAGGCGGTACAGATTTCAATGGCTTCACTCTTGAAGCCTTTGGAGCAGTAGAAGACTTTGAAGCCTTAGACTTCTTCACAGGCTTTGAGGGCTCTGGAACTTCAGCATGTTCATCTTACATAACAACTTCTTCAACAGTGGCCCATTTGAGTGGCACAATGTGCCAGAAAAGAGTTAAAATCCTCAAAGGGGCCAATGCGATTTGGCTCAGCTTTGACACTGCCATCTGGACTTGGAGCAGCTGGACTTGCGTTGAAGTCAATCCCACGATCCTTCTTGTTTTGAACTACTGAAACATTTGCAAACTGAAGATTGGCTTCAAACAGACCATCTTCATGACACCATCAAGGACTTGATGGGTCAGCATTCTCAGGCATTGGGCCACGGACCATGCAAGGAAAGAACCCTCTTGCAATGGCTTCAGCCTTGGTCTTGGGGTGAAGCTTCCTATGTACAATATCCCCCCAGGGTGGCCTCACAGCATTCTTGTTTGAATATTCTGGAGTCACAAAATGATATAGAAACCATTGCTTTGCCCAATATCTATGAATCCATTGAACTCTAGTCTTGCGCTCACAATAGGTTTCTTCAGGGTCAGATTTGTACATCTCATATAGATCTGGTGGCAAGTCCAAAGTAGTGTTATCATGGCGCTGCCCGTCACCCTTCTTTGCTGATTTGCCACTAGCCATTGGCTTCAGACTGAAGGGCTTCACAACAGTGTTTGGCTTCAGGTGACTGGTCAGATAAGAACTGGCTTCAGGAGATTTAATATGCTACTATAAGAACTTTGCAAATGAATGCAGACTATGAGAACCAAGGGACTCTCCCATGGACATGTACCTGTGACAACATTATAGATGCGAGGGAAGGGGAAGAGGTCATATGCATTCATAGAGGATTTTGAAGATAAATCTGTTTGAAGACATTGACCTCATAGCGCTAAGACATTCACTTATAGATGTGAGTTGGTTCCAGATTTGTATGAATCCATGAATAAGTACAAGTGAGGAATCTAACTAATTGTGAAGCATAAGTGAAAGTACTTGTGAGGTATGAGATGCATAGAAGTAAAGATCCAGATTTGGATGTGAGGAAACATCTTTCTGAAGACATATGAAGTTTCAACGAATCAAACATGCAGTAAAAATAGGCTTTTAATTACCGTTCAAGAACAAACAAGACTACTAGAGGAGTTATGGAAGGAGGCCGAGCAGTCCAATCTTCCGTGCCCTAACTTGGCAGCGGAAGACACCTACGGCGGGGGCAGAGGGAGGACGATCTGCAATCGGTGCGACATCAACGACGGAGAGGTCGCGACAGCGAAGCGCTTCGTCTCTGTCGACGATGAAAGCTAGCAATGGCGCTAGGGTTTGTGCGGGACGGCGAGGGGAGTAGGAAATAATGACTGTGAGGGGTTGTGTATTTATAAGGAAGTGGGACGGTGTAGTGTAACTACTCAGGTGCCCCTGGCGGTTCACATCTGAAGGACACATGGCATGCATGCAACAGCTTAAATGTTGTGCCACGACCCCACAAGTTTCTGGTTTGTCGGGTGGTCGTTCTGGCTTCTTCGGTATTCAGGCAAAAATGATAGAGATAGTAAAAGCTGTTTAAATGTTTGTCTCTATATCTTCAACTGACAAGGACACGGTGAAGAAAATCGACACGTGTCAATAGAATGCATATGAAGAGACAAAGAGAATTAGAGAGATAAGCACGGAAGGGGTTAAGGTCCAATCACATTCACTTAGCGCAGAAAATGGCAACTTGAAGACATAGCTATAAGGGAATGTTGTAGAGGACAGAACATATAAATAATACACACACACACACACACACACACACACACACACACACCCATACACACACATCTGGGCTATTCTGTTTCGCATAATAGAAATTATTCCTGTTACCCTACTTGAACTGACGAAGTTGACAGGTTGGACTAACATGGTTTGCCACCTGAACTGACCTTCCTACGTTTTCGACGGACGGAAACATGCGATTCAGGGGGGAGCTTCCGGGGGTTTTCTGGCACGGTGCCGCGGGCTACTCGTTGCCAGAGGAGACATGTACGGGGTTCTGCACATGCGCGCGCTGACCTGGTCGTGTTTTCTGATCTCAAGTCACCGGAGGTGACGGTGTGGGTATTTGGCTGCGGAGGTGTTGCGGGCGTTGGTGTTTACCGTGGTGTTCGTAGCCGTGATCTTACATCCTCTTGTTGTTTTATGTGTTGTTGGGTTGTCAGAATGATCGGTGGGTGAGAGTTTTTGGAGATTCTTTGACTGTAATTTCTGATTAGGAGTTTTGGTGTTCTTGGTCGTTGGCCTTGGCCGCCGTGCAAATGTGTTCTTCTTTTTCTGATGTTTTATTTTCAAATTGGCGTTGCAGGGAGATACTTGAGGATTGTATGAATAGATTTGTGTTGTCAATTTTGCTTCTTGGGTTGTTTCTACCCATGATTCCCATGTGATTTGGTCATTGGCAGAGGTGGTGTATGGTGGCTGACTATAGCCTACGATTTCTTATAATCTGGTCAAACTCTATAATTAAGTTGCATGTTTTTCACTGTTGTTTGAATGGCTGCCGCATGTGTAGTTGGACTACTTCATGTCAAAGTTGTATTATTGTGCGTTGACATCGGAGTAAGTAGTTTCTATTGGCTGCCTACCCAACCATGTCCACTTTGAATATAAAGCCCTTGCCCTCTGTCACTTTTGTTCCACTAGCTGCCACCAAAGAAAAGCCAGATGGATCCTGAGCTGGGAGAGGTCACAGAGGAGGAGGGGATGCCATCGATGTGAGGGCTGCAGTAGCAGAGTGGAGGAGGAGGAGGAGGCGCAGGTGTAGGCAGAGGGCATAATGTGCTGCCGAGGAGGAAGTGGAGGTAGAGTTCAACAGACGCCTTGCCCGCGAGGTGATGGATACATGCAAATCCAATGAACTGGAGCTACTTTTCCCAGACAGCAGGGGAAGGAACCATATACAGATCATTAGTTGGGCTAGGCTGACAGCGGCCACGGTCCACATCCATCCACCAGGGCCAAATGGCGTCGTTTCTTTGATCATTATGACTGAAGTATTGAATTTTTATGTTTTTAAGATTGTGGTCTGAGAGTGCAGATGGTTGAATGACTAAATGAATTCAACTATCTACTTCTGAATGAGTTTTTTTATCTACATATGTTTGGTATGTGCGCTTTGAACTACTGCTGTATGTGATGTCCAACAATTATTTTGAACTGCTGCTTTATCTGAAGTTTAACTATTTTGCGGTCAATGTTGTATGACTTGTATAATAACTATTTTTTACCAGCTGGCTGCCCACCTACCTATTTATTATTTTTATAATCTACGAGTCTTCCTGGCTATAAATTTTGTCCATCTATGTGTGGTGTGTGGCTTTAGTCCCCCTCCTTTTTCTTCCTTCTTCCAGAATTAGATCTAGGTTCCTCCCTCTTCTCTCTGTTGTTTTCTTCCTTTTTCCTGTGTTTCCCATGGAGGATTGTTCATATGGATGTCTCGCAAACATGGCACGCATAGCTGACGGCTGTGTGTACGGATCTGGTTTGGAGGTCACCGAGAGTCAGCGCCGTGGGCAACTTTCATGTCTGCCGTACATCAACCATGGGTTTCGTGCACCCTATGTTTGTCGCCAGACGGTTGGGGACTTGGAGGAATCATGGGTATGTGTTTCTATTCTTTTTGTTTTCTTCTTTTTGTAGGTCTCATTTTGAATCCCATGTACTGAATCTATAGTTTGGTTTTATTAATAGTTTGTCTATAATTTTTATTTGGTTTTGTCAGAAGTTAACAATAGGGATTTGTATGTGTATTTGCTCATTACTTAACAATATTTATCCATTTTTGTATAATCCTTGTTCTGTTTTTGTCAGATGTTTTACTATAGGGGTATTGATATGTATATTTCTTCAGTTTACTCAGGACATATTGATACGTCTCCGTCGTCTCTACTTTTCCAAACACTTTTGTCCTTGTTTTGGACTCTAACTTGCATGATTTGAATGGAACTAACCCGGACTAACATTGTTTTCAGTAGAATTACCATGGTGTTATTTATGTGCAAAAACAAAAATTCTCGGAATGACCTGAAACTTCACGGAGCAACTTTTTGTAAAATATAAAAAATACCTGCAAAAGATGAAGGCCAGGAGGGCCACCACCTGTCCATGAGGGTGGGGGCGCGCCCCTACCTCGTGGGCGCCCTGGAGCTCCTCCGACTCCAACTCCAACTCTATATATCTTGTTTCGGGGAGAAAAAAAATCAAAGAGAAGGATTCATCGCGTTTTACGATACGGAGCCGCCGCCAAGCCCTAAAACCTCTCGGGAGGGCTGATCTGGAGTCCATTCGGGGCTACGGAGAGGGGAATCCGTCGCCATCATCATCATCAACCATCCTCCATCACCAATTTCATGATGCTCACCGCCGTGCGTGAGTAATTTCATCATAGGCTTACTGGATGGTGATGGGTTGGATGGGATCTATCATGTAATCGAGTTAGTTTGTTAGGGTTTGATCCCTAGTATCCACTATGTTCTGAGATTGATGTTGCTATGACTTTGCTATGCTTAATGCTTGTCATTAGGGCCCGAGTGCCATGATTTCAGATCTGAACCTATTATGTTTTCATCAATATATGAGAGTTTTAGATCCTATCTTGCAAGTCTATAGTCACCTATTATGTGTTATGATCCGTTAACCCCGAAGTGACAATAATCGGGATACTTACCGGTGATGACCGTAGTTTGAGGAGTTCATGTATTCACTATGTGCTAATGCTTTGTTCTGGTACTCTATTAAAAGGAGGCCTTAATATCCCTTAGTTTCCGTAAGGACCCCACTGCCACGGGAGGGTAGGACAAAAGATGTCATGCAAGTTATTTTCCATAAGCACGTATGCCTATATTCGGAATACATGCCTACATTATATCAATGAACTGGAGCTAGTTCTGTGTCACCCTAGGTTATGACTGTTACATGATGAACCGCATCCGGCATAAGTCTCCATCATTGATCCATTGCCTATGAGCTTTCCATATATTGTTCTCCGCTTATTTACTTTTTCGTTGCTATTGCTATCATCACTACAAAATACCAAAAACATTACTTTTGCTATCATTACCTTTTGCTACCGTTACCACTACTATCATATTACTTTGCTACTAAACACTTTGCTGCAGATATTAAGTTTCCAGGTGTGGTTGAATTGAGAACTCGGCTACTAATACTTGAGAATATTCTTTGGCTCCCCTTGTATCGAATCAATAAATTTGGGTTGAATACTCTACCCTCGAAAACTGTTGCGATCCCCTATACTTGTGGGTTATCAAGACTATTTTCTGGCGCCGTTTCTGGGGAGCATAGCTCTATTCTTTGAGTCACTTGGGATTTATATCTGCTTATCATTATGAAGAACTTGAGAGATCCAAAAACCAAGATTTATCCCTCAACTACGAGGGGAGGTAAGGAACTGCCTTCTAGCTCTGCACTTGATTCACCTTCTGTTATGAGTAAGCTTGCGACACCTAAACCTGCTTCTGCTATTCGTTCTGATATGTCGCATGTTATTGATGATGCCACTTCTGCTATGCATGATACTTATGATGAAACTACTTCTATGCTTTATACTACTATGCCACTTGGTGAACTTCTTGATGAACAACTTGCTAGGGCTAGAGAGAATGAAAATATTGAATCTGATAATACTAATGAAATTGATGATGAAGACTTGCATGTTATTCCTGAGGGTTATGTTTTTGATAAGGAAGCTTCTTTAGCTATTTTAGCTTGCAAAGATAGATACGAACTTAAGAGGTTATTAGCTAAATGGAATTAGAAATCACTAAATGCTAGAATGAAACCTGACCCTGCTTTTGCTACTTCACCTATCTGTGTTACCGATAAGGATTATGAATTCTCTGTTGATCCTGATATAATTACTTTGGTTGAATCTGATCCTTTTCATGGCTATGAATCTGAAACTGTTGTGGCACATCTTACTAAATTAAATGATATAGCTACCCTGTTCACTAATGATGAGAGAACTCGCTACTTTTATATCCTTAAAATATTTCCGTTCTCATTAAAGGGTGATGCTAAGATTTGGTTTAATTCTCTTGATCCTGGTTGTGTGCGTAGTCCCCAGGATATGATTTATTACTTCTCTGCTAAATATTTCCCAGCTCATAAGAAACAAGCTGCTTTGAGGGATATATATAATTTTGTGCAACTTGAAGAAGAGAGTCTCCCACAAGCTTGGGGGAGGCTTCTCAAGTTACTTAATGCTTTACCTGATCATCCTCTTAAGAAAAATTAAATACTTGATATCTTTTATAATGGACTAACCGATGCTTCCAGATATTACCTGGATAGTTGTGCTGGTTCTGTTTTCAGGGAAAGAACACCGGACGAAGCTGAAATTCTATTGAATAATATGTTGACAAATGAAAATAATTGGACACCTCCAGAGGAAATTCCTCAGCCTATTCCTAAACAACCTCCGAAGAAGAGGGGTATTCTATTTCTCAGTCCTGAAGATATGCAAGAGGCAAAGAAATCTATGAAAGAAAAAGGTATTAAAGCTGAAGATGTTAAGAATTTACCTCCTATTGAAGAAATACATGGTCTTAATTTACCTCCTATTGAAGAAACATATGATCCTAATCCATTACTTATTGAAGAAACTCGTGGTCCTGATAACCCGACACATGCAGTAAAGGTAAATTCTCTCTATAGATATGATAAAGCTGAAATCCCATTTACTAAATTTGCTAGCCCATGCTTAGATGAGTTTGATAAATTTATGTTTAAGCAAGAAGACTTCAATGCTTATTTTGGTAGACAATTGAAATACAATTCAAATATTCTTGGACACTTGGGTGATTATATGGCTAATGTTAAAGGTGAACTTAAACTTATTAGTAAACATGCTTCTATGGTTACCACTCAAGTAGAACAAGTACTTAAAGCTCAAAATGATTTGCTCAATGAATTGAATAGTAAGAATAATGATTATGCTGTTAGAGTGGCTACTAGAACTGGTAGAATGACTCAGGAACCTTTGTATCTTGAAGGCCACCCTAAGAGAATTGAGAAAGATTCTCAGAGAAATAATATAGATGCACCTAGTCCTTCTAAAAGGAAGAAAAAGAAAATTGATTGGACTTTGCATGCTTCGAGTGAACCTATTACTGAAACACCTGAGAATCCAAATGATATTTCTATTTCTGATGCTGAAACACAATCTGGTAATGAACCTGAAACTAGTGATAATGATAATTAAAATGTTCATGATGATGCTCAACCTAGTAATGATAATGATATAGAAATTGAACCTGCTGTTGATCTTGATAACCCACAATCAAAGAATCAACGTTATGATAAGAAAGACTTTGTTGCTAGGAAACATGGTAAAGAAAGAGATCCTTGGGTTCAGAAACCCATGCCTTTTCCTCCCAAACCATCCAAGAAAAAGGATGATGAGGATTTTGAGCATTTTGCTAAAATGATTAGACCTATCTTTTGTGCGTATGTGATTAACTGATATGCTCAAAATGAATCCTTATGATAAGTATATGAAAGATATTGTTACTAATAAAAGAAAGATACCGGAAGCTGAAATTTCCACCATGCTTGCTAATTATACTTTTAAGGGTGGAATACCAAAGAAACTTGGAGACCCAGGAGTACCCACTATACCATGCTCCATTAAAAGAAACTATGTTAAAACTGCTTTATGTGATCTTGGAGCCGGTGTTAGTGTTATGCCACTCTCTTTATATCATAGACTTGATTTGAATAAGTTGACACCTACTGAAACATCTTTGCAAATGGCTGATAAATCAACTGTTGTACCTGTCGGTATTTGTGAGGATGTACCTGTTGTAGTTGCAAACGTTACTATTTTAATAGACTTTGTTATTCTTGATATTCCCGAGGATGATAGTATGTCTATTATTCTTGGAAGACCCTTTTTGAACACTGCAGGGGCTGTTATTGATTGCACTAAAGGCAATGTCACTTTTCATGTTAATGGTAATGAGCATACGATACACTTTTCGAGGAAACAACCTCAAGTCCACAATATCAATTCTATTGGAAAAATTCCATCGATTATATTTGGAGGTTTTGAATTTCCTCTTCCTACTGTCAAGAAGAAATATGATATTCTTATTATTGGGGATGTGCATATCCCCGTTGAGGTAACATAGTGTTATTCGAAATTTCTCCGGTTCCATGTTATTCGAAATGAGTTTGTGAACAAGACCTGATCAACCTTGTTAGTGGATTCCTTTTGATGAGCATGAGGTGGATGAAACTAGAAGGCACAACCTTCTGTATCCCACTTTTATTTTCTGTTATTTATATTAAATAAAATAAAAATAAATATTTTTCTGTCTGTTATCTGATTATCCGTGCAATATAAAAATACCCCGAAAATAAAAGTTCTCCAAATGCCCTGAAATTTAAATATGATTTTTTCTAGAATATTTTAGAATATTTGGCACTGAGAACAGAGCAGGAGGAGCTGGCACTTGGCCACGAGGGTCAGGGGCGCGCCCTACCCCCTGGGCGCGCCCCCCTGCCTCGTGGGCCCATGGTGGCCCTCCTCCACTTATCCTTTCACCCACACACTCCTTCTTCCTCCCACAAACATGAATAACCAGCTCAAACCCGAGTCCAAGCTCGTTTTGCTACCATTTTTGATCTCCTTGCTCAAAGCACCTCTCACAAAACTGCTTGGGGAGATTTTTCCTTGGTATGTGACTCCTCCATTGGTCCAATAAGTTTTTGTTCTAGTGCTTTATTCATTGCAAATTTGTGCTGCCTAGGTGACCATGTTCTTGAGCTTGCATGTCAAATTTATATGGTTCCAAGTAGTTTTGATGCATGCTATAGGCTCTAGGCACTTGTAGGAGTAGTTGCTATCAATATTATTGAGTTTGGTTTACTTTTATTTTGAAGTTACTAAAAAATTTCAGAATTTTTCAGAGGAAGAAATATGCTTAGGAAAATGTTCCAAGGTGGTTCTTCAAGAAAACAAGGACCCAGGATTGCAATGTGTGATGTTGATGAAGAGCCACCAAGAGACGCTCAAGTGCGTCCTTGTGAATGGCCTTCTAAGAACTTTATGGATCGAGCGGGAATTAAGGAAGGATTTAACGCATATTTGCGTAACGCTAATCTTGTGAGCTTCGAGGAAGAGAAGTGCAGCCAGTATCACCATCTCACTAGTTCCTTTGTGAGAAGGTTTGAATTTTCATCTTCACGTAATTCTCCAACTGTCCTGTTTGATCTCTATGAAAATTCTTACACTATAGACTTAGAGGATTTTACCACTGCTTGCAAACTTCCACAATGGGGTAGTATCAGGGATCCTTGCAAATCTGAATTTAGAGATTTTCTTGCTAGTATAACTATGGGGGAATCTAGAGATATAACACAAGCTACCATAGGGAGCATTCACTTTCCTGCTGTACATTATTTTGCTCTCTTCATAGGTAGATGGATTAATGGTAAAGATGAAGCATGTCATATGTGTGTTCCTGACCTCAGTATTCTTAGGAGTGCTGTGTTAGGAGACAAATCTTATAATTTGGGAGCCATTGTTGCACGTAGGTTGCATCTTAATAGATTTAATGGAGATTTCTTTGGTGGAATTTATGCAACCCACATAGCTAATTTTCTTGGTGTGGCCATACGCGAAGATGATATTGAATTACGCCCTGCTTACTTAGACTTTAATGCTATGGTTCACCACCAGTTTGTTGAGAGGAATGAATCACCTCTCCAGTATCGACTAATCTTTGACAGACGGCGTGCTGTCCGTATTACTCTCCCTGCTCCTGCCTTCTTTGATCATCAGGCAAAAGGAAGATATATTATTACCAGAGAGGAGGCAGATGAGTACAAGAGGAGAGCGGAGGCTGCTCGTCGCCACACTGCAACTTAGGAGGTGATAGCCGCTGCATTGCAGTACGACCCCAACTACTATTAGGGATATCCGCCAGGCCAACCGTGGCCATAGACCAACTTAGGCCAAAAGCCTAAGCTTGGGGGAGTACGTATCTCCCACCGACATTACATTTATGTTCACACACTCATTGCTAGATGTCAGTCCTCATACTTTTTCATTGTATCATCCATGCTAGTTTATTTCCTTTTTATGCTTTCTTCTTGTGTGTTTAATAAACCTTAAGAAAAACCAAAAAATTTAGTTGTAGCTTTTAACTAGTTTTAATTTCCATGCTTGTAGTAGTAATTAAAAAGAAAACCCAAAAATATTTCCTGTTCTTCTTATGCTTGTTGGGAGCTTTCCCGTGTAAATAGTTTTATTTCTTTTCTTTTCTTTGGGGGTCGATAGGAGAAGACCATGATTAAATTATTGAAGTAGCTCTTATATGCATAATTGTTGATCTAACAAAAGAGCCCATATTGCCTTGTCTTCTCCTGTTTATTGAATGCTTGCAGATTCCAACTTAGTCCAATGCACGCGCACTATTATTATTATTCACATCATTCGGTCGTGCAAGTGAAAGGCAATTATGACGATATATGATGGACTGACTGAGATGAGAAAAACTTGTATGAACTCGATCTCTTTTGTTTTTGTAAATATGATTAGTTCATCGTTCCTGATTCGGCCTATTATGAATAAACATGTTTGCAATGACAACTAGAGATCATAGTTCTTGTGCCATGCTTGATTAGCTATGAGTTATAATGGTTTACCTTGCGTGCCAACATGCTATTGAAATGGTTATGATGTGGTATGATAGGGTGGTATCCTCCTCTGAATGATTTAAGTGACTTGACTTGGCGCATGTTCACGCATGTAGTTGAAACAAAATCAACATAGCCTTCACGATATTTATGTTCATGGTGGATTATATCCTACTCATGCTTGCATCCAATGTTTATTAATTTTAATGCATGTACATGGCTGTTGTCGCTCTCTAGTTGGTCGCTTCCCAGTCTTTTGCTAGCCTTCACCTGTACTAAGAGGGAATACTTCTTATGCATCCAACTCCATAAACCCCAAAGTTATTCCATATGAGTCCACCATACCTACCTATATACGGTATCTACCTGCCGTTCCAAGTAAATTTGTATGTGCCAAACTCTAAACCTTCAAATAAATATCCTGTTTTGTATGCTCGAATAGCTCATGTATCAACTAGGGTTGTCCGTATCTTCCATGTTAGGAGGGTTATTCTCAAGAGGAGTGGACTCCGCTCCTCACTCACGAGAAAAATGGCTGGTCACCGGGATGCCCAGTCCCATGCTTTATGCAATCTAAATCAAAATAATTGCAAACAAAACTCCCCCTGGGACTCTTGTTAGTTGGAGGCACTCGTTGTTTCGAGCAAGCCATGGATTGATTCTTGTTGGTGGAAGGGGGAGTATAAACTTTGCCATTCTATTTGGGAACCGCCTACAATGTGTGTAGCATGGAAGATATTGCCATATCTTGGTTGTTATGTTGACAATGAAAGTATACCTCTCAAAATATTATTCACCTCTATTTCAATACCGATCTTTGGCACCTCTAAAAATCCGTGCTTCCCTCTGTGAAGGGCCTATCTATTTACTTTTATGCTGAGTCATCAACCTCTTATTAAAAAGCACCAGTTGGAGAGCACTGCTGTCATTTGCATTCATTATTGTTAGTTTACATTGGGTATGACTTGACTGGATCTCTTTTACCATGAATTACAATGTCTAGTTAGTCCTTGATCTTTAAAGGTTCTCTGCATTTATGTTTTGCGGTCTTAGAAAGGGCTAGCAAGATACCATCTTGTTATATCATATTATGATTGTTTTGAGAAAGTGTTGTCACCCGAGATTAATTATTATTGCTTGCTAGTTGATTATGCCATTGATATGAGTAAACTTGAGACCTAAGCATTATTGTGAATGTGGTTAGTTATAATCTTTGCTGAAAACTTGAATGCCGGCTTTACATATTTACAACCACAAGAGCAAACAGAGTTTGTAAAAGTTTTTCATTATCACTTTCAGTTTGTCAACTGAATTGCATGAGAACAAGCAACGGTTTAAGCTTGGGGGAGTTGATACGTCTCCGTTGTATCTAATTTTCCAAACACTTTTGCCCTTGTTTTGGACTCTAACTTGCATGATTTGAATGGAACTAACCCGAACTGACGTTGTTTTCAGCAGAATTACCATGGTGTTATTTATGTGCAGAAACAAAAGTTCTCGGAATGACTTGAAACTTCACGGAGCAACTTTTTGGACAAAATAAAAAATAACTGCAAAAGATGAAGGCTAGGGGCCCACCACCTGTCCACGATGGTGGGGGGCGCGCCTGCCCCCCTAGGCGCGCCCCCTACCTCGTGGCCCCCCTGGAGCTCCTCCGACTCCAACTCCAACTCCAACTCTATATATCTTGTTTCGGGGAGAAAAAAATCAGAGAGAAGGATTCATCGCGTTTTACGATACGGAGCCGCCGCCAAGCCCTAAAACCTCTTGGGAGGGCTGATCTGGAGTCCGTTCAGGGCTCCAGAGAGGGGAATCCGTCGCCATCGTCATCATCAACCATCCTCCATCACCAATTTCATGATGCTGACCGCCGTGTGTGAGTAATTCCATCATAGGCTTGCTGGACGGTGATGGGTTGGATGGGATCTATCATGTAATCGAGTTAGTTTGTTAGGGTTTGATCCCTAGTATCCACTATGTTCTGAGATTGATGTTGCTATGACTTTGCTATGCTTAATGCTTGTCACTAGGGCCCGAGTGCCATGATTTCAGATCTGAACCTATTATGTTTTCATCAATATACGAGAGTTTTAGATCCTATCTTGCAAGTCTATAGTCACCTATTATGTGTTATGATCCGTTAACCCCGAAGTGACAATAATCGGGATACTTACCGGTGATGACCGTAGTTTGACGAGTTCATGTATTCACTATGTGCTAATGCTTTGTTCCGGTACTCTATTAAAAGGAGGCCTTAATATCCCTTAGTTTCCGTAAGGACCCCGCTGCCTCGGGAGGGTAGGACAAAAGATGTCATGCAAGTTCTTTTCCATAAGCACGTATGACTATATTTGGAATACATGCCTACATTATATCAATGAACTGGAGCTAGTTCTGTGTCACCCTAGGTTATGACTGCTACATGATGAACCACATCCGGCATAGTTCTCCATCACTGATCCATTGCCTATGAGCTTTCTGTATATTGTTCTCCGCTTATTCACTTTTCCATTGCTACTGCTATCATCACTACAAAATACCAAAAACATTACTTTTGCTATCATTACCTTTTGCTACCGTTACCACTACTATCATATTACTTTGCTACTAAACACTTTGCTGCAGATATTAAGTTTCCAGGTGCGGTTGAATTGACAACTCAGCTGCTAATACTTGAGAATATTCTTTGGCTCCCCTTGTGTCGAATCAATAAATTTGGGTTGAATACTCTACCCTCGAAAACTATTGCGATCCCCTATACTTGTGGGTTATCACATATGACTAATTAGTTTGGTGTTTTTGTTTTGCTTCAATTTTTTTCACTTTGTTGTGCAACAGTTCCTAGATCTGTGTAAATATTCAGTTATGTCAGGTGTTCACTTTATTTTCTACTCCCATGCCCATTTGCAAAAAATGTCACCCAGAATCGGGATTGTTGCTCCTAGTTCGGGGATACTGAAGATGTAGACTTCTGACAAAAATGGGTATCAGTTGATGGAAGTTGCCTACCACATTCACTTTGATGGTTGCATCAACTAACTACTGGGTGGAAGGAGCTTGTGGCAGAGTTTGGAATTGAGGATGGTGATGTGGTTATTGTTATGTTCTCCAAGGAAGATGACTCTCTGACGTTCAGTATTTATGTGCTGTAGGTTTAAATGTGGCAAATGACGCTGGTTGTGAGATTTGTGTGCGTTTGATTATGTTGCAATATTTTTCTTTAAAACAATGCATGTGAGATGGTTGAATTCTATGTTATTACCACATGGTTTGGAACAATTTGTTCGCATGTTATTGTATGCGCTTTTTTATTAATGTAATGCTTCCTATTTTGGCTCAAGCACAACCGTTTTTATATATTTTATATATTTGAATTGGAACAATTATAGTTGAACTGATGCACATACTTTGTTTTTACTCGGATATTTTCATGTACATAGCTCGCACTTGAAAAATATACGCCAATGATGGATGTAGGACCCCTTGGGTTTGAGTTTTGTTGAACTTGCATGCTGTTAATGATAGTACTGAACTATTTTGGATGCCAATGGCCAACCACATTCATTTGTTGTAGAGCATTTTGTCTTACTGTTGACATGAATTTAGAGCATAGTTTATTTTTTAGTTGAATAGTGATAGTTCTAGTATTTTTTGAAATAAAAAGAATTTAATCTTTGCTGCACATTACTAATTTTACTTGAACCTTATGAATTTTAGTAGTTGAACTTTTGAAAATTTTGTTTTTGAAATTTTTATTACAATCTTCTACATTTAATTTTTTTAAAGATTTTTTTTCAATTTTTTACAACGAACATGTGTTTGAACTTTTCTACATTCTTTTATTTGAACTGATTTCTTATGTGTTTTTTTTAAAATTATCTACATTTTTTCCTTTTATTTGGTCTTGTGTGATCGGTTGGAATTTTATAATGGGGCGAACTGTTGTTTGGGCCATCCCCCGGAGCCATTGTTTTTAGCCTAAGTAGCTCGTTCGCGCGGCTGTGCAGTGCGGCATGCGCGTGCGCTATACGTTTAGTCCCACCTCGCTAGCAGAGGGGGCTCTCGACCTGTTTATAAGCGCTGTCGAGGCTTACTGGTCAAACTCCTCTGAATACTTACCTGAGCGCTTATACACGATGCTCGCTCTTTGTCATGACCTGTGGGCCCTAGTCGGTTGGCCCCCGTAGTCTGGTTTATAATGGATTCGCCAGTGGTTTCACTGTTGGCTTGAGTCCTAGTACCCACCTGCATTGGGCCGGCCTGTCCCTTGGGCGGTCAATATTTTTGATTCTTATCATTTATTCTTCTAGGTTTTATGATTTTTTACCTAATATAAACATTTTTTTAGTACTGAATGTTCTCCTCTGCTTGAACTAACATTTTTTATAGTGTGTTTCCCTTGCTTTCTCTTTGTTCTCATTTCTTCTAGCATTTTTTTGGATTTTTTAGGAACCTCTAGGTAAGGTATATAGGACCGCACCAAGTGGCATAGTTGTACTGACACACATTTTGTATGGACTGAAGAACATCTTTTTTAGGGGGTGTGGGTGCATGGGGGCTGGCAAACAGAATAACCACACTGAGCCCGTCAAACAAGCACACTGCCGTGTTAGTGAGAGGCCGAGCTGGGGGGAGGGCGGTCGGGAACCCCCCTTCCCCATCCCAGCGAGGCCGAGCCAGGAGCGAGCCGAAGCAGGTGACTATGCAGTGTGCCACGACGTCGCATGCAGAGGCGTATCTGTAACATGACTTGCCCCATTTATCTACCTTTTAATTAGGGAAAAAACCAGCACCACACCGAGGGGCATAGTTGTACTGACACATCTTCCTTGTATGGACTTGCCCCAATTTATCCATCTTTTTAGGGGAAAACCAGCATCGCACCGAGGGGCACAGTTGTACTAACACATCTCCCTTGTATGGACGTGCCCACATTATCTATCTTTTTAGGGGGAAAACCAGCACCGCACCGAGGGGCATAGTTGTACTGACACATCTTCCTTGTACGGACTTCCCCCCATTATCTATCATTTTAGGGTGTGTGGGTGCGTGGGGGGACAAGATAACCGCACTGCACCTGTCAAACGAGCGCACTGCCACATTAGCGCGAGGCCAAGCGGGGGGGGGGGGGGAAGGTGGTCGGGACCCCCCATCCTAGCGAGGCCGAGCCAGGAACGAGTCGTAGCAGGCGACGACCTGGCATGCCGCAGCGTCGCATGCGGAGGACAGTCCGTAACATGACTTGCCCCATTATCTATCTTTTTAGGGTGTTGGGTGCATGGGGGGGGGACAAAATAACCACACTGCGCCTATCAAATGAGCGCATTGCCGTGTTAGCACGAGGCCGAGCCGAGGGGAAGGGAGGGTCAGGACCCCCTCCCGGCGAGGCCGAGCCAAGAACGAGCCATAGTAGGCGACGACACGGCGTGCCGCCGCGTCGCATGTGAAGGAGAGTCTATAACCTGACTTGCCCCATTTATCTATCTTTGTAGGGGAAAATCAGCACCGCACCGAGGGGGAAAGTTGTACTAACACATCCTCCTTGTATGGACTTGCCTCCATTATCTATATTTTTAGGGGACAAACTAGCACCGCACTGAGGGGCATTGTTGTACTGACACATCTTCCTTGCCCCCATTATCTATCTTAGGGGGTGTGGGTGCGTGGGGGGGGGACAACATAACTGCACTACCCCTGTCAAACGAGCACACTGCCGTGTTAGCGCGAGGCCGAGTCGGGGGGGGGGGGGTCGGGACCCCCCTCCCCTATCCCGGCAAGGCCGAACCAGGAACGAGCCGTAGCAGGCGACGACGCGGCGTCGCATGTGGATGTGAGTCTGTAACATGACTTGCCCCATTATCTATCTTTTTAGGGTGTGTGGGTGCGGGGGGGGGGGGTGAAACAGAATAATCGCACTACACCTGTCAAATGAGTGCACTGCCACTTTAGCACGAGGCCGAGCCAGGGGAGAGGGGAGGGACCCCCGTCCCCCATCCCGGCGAGGCCGAGCCAGGAACGAGCTGTAGCAGGCGACGATGCGGCATGCTGTGCTGTCACATGCAGAGGCGAGTCCGTATCATGACTTGCCCCATTTATCTATCTTTTTAGGGGGAAAACCAGTACCGCATCGAGGGGCATAGTTTTACTGACACATCTTGCTTTTATGGACTAGCCCCCATTATCTATCTTTTAGGGTGTGTGGGTGCGTGGGGGGGGGGGACAAAATGACCACACTGCGCCTGTCAAACGAGCGCATGCCGCGTTAGCGCGAGGCCAAGCCGGGGGGGGGGGGAGGGGCCGAGCCATGAACGAGCCGTAGCAGGCGACAACGTGGCATGCCGTAGCGTCGCATGCGGAGGAGAGTCCGTAACATGACTTGCCCCATTATCCATCTTTTTAGGGTCCGGGGGGGGGGGGGGACAGAATAACCGCACTGCGCCTGTTAAACGAGCGCACTGCCACGTTAGCGTGAGGCCGAGCCGCAGGGGGGGGGGTTGTCGGTGTCAAAACCGGCAGATCTCTGGTTGGGGGTCCCAAACTATGCGTCTAAGGATCGGAGGTAACAGGAGGCAGGGGACACGATGTTTTACCCAGGTTCAGGCCCTCTTGATGGAGGTAAAACCCTACGTCCTACTTGATTAACTTTGATGAGTATAGGGTTTACAAGAGTTGATCTACCATGAGATCGTAATGGCTAAACCCTAGATGTCTAGCTTGTATGATTATGGCTGCCTCTATAGAGTAAACACTCCGATTTATTTTGACACCGGAGGGGGCTAGGGTTGTACAGAGTCGGTTTACAGAGAAAGGAATCTTCATATCCGAACACGCCATGCACACAAAGGAGAGCCCCCTCCGGACACGGGGAAAAACCTTCCATCTTGTATCTTCACGGCCCATGAGTCCGGCCCATGGCATATACCCCGGACGCCCGAGGACCCCCTAATCCAGGAATCCCTCAGTAGCCCCTGAACCAGGCTTCAATGGCAATGTGTTGGGTGCACAGATTGTCTTCGGCATTGCAAGGCGGGTTCCTCCTACGAATACTTTAAAGTAGTTGATCAATAAAAGCTATGTCTAGATCTGTTTATCAGTCACAACCTCACCGCCACAAGGGCATAATATTTAATAAAAAAACACGATATGTCTTCACTGATAGTTTTTGCTGGCGAGACCTTACATCCAGCCTCTTTATTATTTTGAATCATTTTTAATCTCCCGTTTCACATTTCGAGACGCCGCCTCCGAAGACACGTCTTGTCAAAACAGAGATCGTTTCCTCTTATCACCGGATTCTCATCAAAGTTGATGGCAGCCGCCCATACATGTGTATTTGAACAAACAGGCATCAAAGTTGATGGCAGCCGCCCATGCCGATGAAGTTTCTCTGGCACCCCGGCTTGGAGCGACCGGTTTACCCTGTGTTGCCAACCCAGAGATCATGTCTTCTGGCAACACACAACATCTTGGTACAGAAATCACCGCTTTATGGAAACTAGCGAAAGCATAGTGACATTACAACAAGTTCCGAGGCCAAGCGGCATAGTCAGTGTGGCTGAACAATATGTACATTATTTAGTAGACATAAAGGGGCCTCGAACACAACATCCACATGGCAGCAGAACAACAACGTAGCGGGACTCCATAGCATAGGGACACCAATGTGAACACGGTCTAGACACGGCAGCTCTCCGATCCAGTTAGGCTTTCCTGAAATCTGGCATAGCATGCTAGATCAGTACATTGAATGTACTTGCAAGCTCACAGCAAACAGAAGCATAATGACAAGCAACATCATGACATTTAATCAAGTTAAATGCAAACAACAACATGCTACTCATGCAGTGAAACCAAACTTGTGCATCGAGTCACACGGACTCCCTTACCAACCGGTTACCTCGCAACCGAACAATGCTCACGACAAAGCACGAATAGAACCATACTTGGTCCAACTGGTTACCTCGTAACCAAACCGTGATCGCTCCCGGATCATAAATAAAACCACAATAGTCAGCCTCACTGACTTCATCATCATCTAACTAGTGCAATGCAAGTTCATTAGTGTGCAAGTTTCCTAATAACAGTTGGTCCATGGTGTGACTTAATTACAAACTGGGCCCTTATCCTCGGGTGTGGCTATCGATAGATTAATACACTCCGCAGAGGTAACACACTTTACCCACACCACAGAATCCATTGCTTCACCCTCCCATTCGGGTGGACCACGGCATTCCGATAGAACTCTCCCATTGCCATGACACTCTTACGGCCACTCCAACCAACTCCCCACTGGGATTAGCCCTGGGTGACCCAGCCTACCAAAGGCAAAACTACCACCCTCGTGGCAAACAAACAGTCCCAAACGAGGACACGGTGCCATAACAACGACAAGTTCACAAGGTTATGTCTTCTTACCGGCCCATGGTAACGCACGCCCATAACCTTCCCTCTTTGGAGGCACCGACTAAAGGCATGACAGCGGACGACTACCGACCTCCCCACAAAGGCAAGTGTGGTTGCACTCGCCAGCCCAATTCAGTGGCACCATGACCTGACCAACTTTTATGTTCTAGTTCAATTGCCATCAAGTTTAACTTGAAATAAAAAAAATGCACAAGTCAAGAATATGCCATGCTTATGCAACCATATATCATGCATCACAAATCACAACAGATCAACTTCATTCCAAGTTCTACTTGCACAAACTCAACTTTCAACATTTCTGGTCCTTTCTTACTTGTTATTTAAACTCATCACTTTGGTTGGCATTAATTAACTAAAACTTTTCTTAGCAAGAATATAGCAAAATAAGACCGATAATCATATCACAATAGTCATGTCAAACTTACTTAGATCAACTACTCCATCTGTTCTTCACTAGTTCAAGCATTCACTTCTGTTAACTAAGCCCTTTGACCAGAACAAACTAAATAACACAAGCATAATTGATTTTAATATTGTATGCAATGAACAATATATACATATATATATACATATATATATTCAAGTAGAAAATCATAAATATTGCAAAGACACCATGATAATGTTGTTGTGGTTTGCCTTAGTGCAGAGGAGCGTCACACTCCTCCTGGATGCCTTCAAGGCAAGCTTCACCTTTTGAAAATAATTCAAATGACAAAAATAAAATATCAAGAACACTTCTGAAAATCACCAGAAATTCTAGGCAGCAAGGAAAAATCCCATCTTGGGTGTGTTGCTAGAGTTTTCCAGTAAGAACATTATGAAAAAAAGAATCAACTCATTTGGACTTGTAGAATAAGAGTTAGAGCTGGTCAAAGTTCTGGTCAAATTTAAACTAAATTTGAATTACAAAGAAAATCTAGGGGGTGACGTCGAAGGCGTAAAACGCTTGGGCGCCACCACTCATACCGCTTCGGGCACGGCCTGAGTGGCTGACAGCGGGCCCGGCTGGTCAGGTTGGAGGGGGAGGGGGAGAGAGACAGAGCATGGCGAGGCTCCGTCAGAGCGCACGCCGGTCAGGAGGGCTCCTTGGCCCGATCCAAAGGGATAGGATTGGAGAGGAGGTTGAGACGCACCTGCCCATACCCGTAGCGTAGCTAGAGGTGACCGGACGGGGTCGGAACTGAGCTCTCCAGCGGCGGTAGTGGGTGGGGCTCCTCGGAGTTGGCGATTCCGGCGAGGCAAGGCCGGTCCAATCGCTCCAACGGCACCAGCTCACACCAGTGGACCACCACGAACAGGCCTAAGGAGTCAGTGGAGCACGAGTGGCTCTGGAGAGGGAGGGAGCCTAGGACGGGGATCACCGGCAAGCTCGAGACAGGGGCGACAACTAGAGGCCCGCCCGGCCAGGCTGCGTCTTCCTACGGGGTCGTGGTGATGTGGTGGTGGTGAGCGAGGAGGGAAACAAGATCGGGAGGGACTATATATAGGCGAGGCCGAGGCGGGGATCGAGAGCTCGCCGGAGCTCTCTAGAGCATCGCCCGGCGACGGATGGCATTAGTGAGAGAGGGGGAAGACGTCGGGGATCACGCGGAGGCTGTAGATGAGCGGCGACGAGCACAGGAGCGTGGTACGCGATGAGCACAGGGGCACGGGTGTACTGTTGCCTTGGCCGCGCCATGCCGGTGCTCGTTGCGGCGAGCTCCGGCGTCGGCGAGCGCCAGGGTGCAGCTATGGAGGTTCAAACGAAGATGGGGGGCGCGGTTTGGCAAGGTGCGACGGTCGGCGTAGCGAGCACGCGCGCAATAGAGGCGTTGGCACAACGCAGAGCGCATCGACCGCATGCCAACCCCCTAGGACGAACGTGGTCACCGCGTGAACTTTGGCATCAGGCTGAGCTAAGTGCAGACACCATTTCTGGCAGCTATTCCTTAGTGGTTTTGGTCGTTTTGCATAGTTGGCTTGGTCACAGGTGCACTGTGGGAGTGGCTCTCTTCCTGGCAAGTTTCTGGATAGAAACTTATGAGCTTGACTATGGTCAAACCAGAGAGGGTTTAGGGCTGATTTTTTGTGGTCAGTAGTTTCTTAGGAGGGTAATGAGGCTCAAGAAAAACCAGCCTCATTGGATCAAGGAAAATGGTACTTGTTGTAGAAAGCTATCATTTTGTCCAGAACAAAAATGATTTTCTGTAGCAAAAATATTACAAAAAGTTATGCAATATTTTTGCTCAGGAAGGTGCCCTAGGGTTCAAAGAATATTTGGGAATTTTCCCAGATTTTTGTGGGCAAATAAAATGAGGGTTGCTTTGGAACATACTTCTCTGAAATGATTTTCAGGGAAGTAAATGAATATTTCTCCTTCATGAAAAATGTTCCTTGGGCTTTTGTGGAGTTTATCAGAGAAGGAAAAGATGACTTAGAGGTGGAAAGGTCAGTTGGGTGAAAATAAAGGGTGGACCCAAGTGTTTAACTCCATTTGAATTGATTGAAAACTCCAAATCCAAAGCAAAAGCAGTAGAAAGTCCGAAAAAAAAGAGAAGACAAAAACCAGGCTGTTACACTTTTTGAACTAAAGCGGCGGCTGGAGCGGGCCAATGAAGAGCTCATCCGCACCAACAAGCTGCTGGCGGAGAAGCAAGGTAGGCGATTTACATTTGACATGATATGGCTTGTTGTTTGTGCTATCTTGCTGAGTTTCGTAATTATGCTCACAGTTGACACATCTGAGGTCAAGACCCTCAAAATGCATTAGCTAAGGCCAAGGAGGCGGAGGGGGAACGAGCCACCCGCCAAAAGCATGAATCATGGGTGGAGGAGGTTCACCAGGAGGTCAAGGATGCCATAGGCAAATGTGAGTCCATAGAGCGCAAGCTTTCAGATCGAGATTCCGAACTTGTTGAGGCTCTCCAAAGCATGATGGCATCCTGGGTTGAAGCACAAGGCACCTGCCGGGAGATCCAAGAAGAAGAATAGATTGCGGCTGGTAAGGCCTTTAACATGCAAACCAAATTTGTAAGGAGGAGTTACATATTACAGACCCGCGTTTCAAGCTCTCCTGGGGCGTTTGTGGATCTACCCCAGAGTATTGCTGATGCCGCGGAGTTCTTCTGAGCCGAAGAGGGGAGTTCAATAGAGAAGCTGTTTTGGTCATAGTACCTTGCACCACAGCATCCGGTGCCCTTCAGCGATCAGCTGAAGTAGCTGACCGAGCTGCATAGGGTGGCCGAACTGGCCATGAAGGATGTTATAGTCCGACTTTGGCCAGCCGAACCCATACCCGGCAGTTACTTTGGGCTCGTGAAGTGGCTCATCAGTGCCTGCCCCCGGCTTGATGTCATAAGCGGTTAGCCTATATCGAAGGTGCCCGGATGGCCTTCGTCTGTGTCAAGGTGCAGTAGGCGAAGATGAATGCTGTCAAGCTGGCAACCAAGGGACTGCCCGCGGGAAAAGAGCACCGCACGCCTGAGCGGTATTTCGATGAAGTCTTGGAGGGTTCCTGCATTGTAGAGGGCTAGAGTTCGAAGGACACTATTTTTGAATAAATGTACCTGTAATGCCTGTACTTTGTATTAAAAAACAAGGCTTATGTATAATGTGTTGCTTGTTTTATTTTGAAATCCTTTCCTCCTGTGCGGCCATTTTACGGTATCTGAGAGTTGGTCAGTCGTCGGCTTCAGCCCCCACATAGGTAGTATGGGGGTGTTCGGAATGGCACCTAGACACACTTGACCCAACCAGCATGGTCCTTGAAGGAGGTGTCAATGCGACGAACCAAGCAATCAGACTGTGTGGCTATATCGCTCTCATTTAGCCATAGGAGTTTGACAATGAGGTTTATAGGCATAGCCCCTGGTGTTGCTCGATTATCCGAACTTGGGCGCTGTAGACGCCTGACCGGGCATAGACCGGTCCTTCGCGTAATGCGGGCGAAATCGAAAGAGATTTGTAGTTAGTCGCCGAATAGCTGACCAACTCTTGCCGCACCAAGACAGACCGTTTTCGGCTTTCTCTACTAAGGTGTTTATCCGGATGAGCCAGAAACACAATCGCAGTAGTTCTCCCTTTACTGCCTTAGCCGAAAAAGTAGAACGTAAGGCAATAACCACAGGAGTCGGGCAACCCAACTATTGACCAAAGACACGATTCAGAGCCGATGCATATAATGATATATTCGTGACGCCCCTGGTGATTTAGGTCGTACCAAGGTGTACATGGCAATCAGACGAAAAAAAGAAGGAATATAGATTAGGAAATAAGCCGGTACCGAGTACGCTGGGCGAAAGACTGTTTCCATTATAGTCTATTTGATACGTCAAAATGTATTTTTACAAATGATATGACAAGCATCCAAGCTATTTTACATGCCGAATACTAGGGAAAGCTGTGTACGGATCCTAAAGAGGAAGAGGCGATCTTTAAAGATCCTTTAGATACTTTGCCGCACATCTGCGCAACGTTGCTCCTTGGTATGTGATCCTTCAAGAGGATCAACGATCGGTTTTTCACAAAGGGACTGGAGACGGTGCCCTTGGTACCATCAAAAGTTCCCGTGGGTTTAAGGAACCTGAAAAAGAAAAAAATAAGGAAAAGAGAAATGATATGGGGGTCCACACAGGGTCGAGCCATATTGTGGATTTTATTTGTAATATGCCTCCGTCTTTGCCCATGGTATCTTCAGTGCATAGTTATCTATGCGTGGTACATATGCCGCGTTGCGGTTGGGGCTGAGACGGGGGCCGAACGGCTAATCGAGCTCCTGACGGTCTTGAACATTGCTCTGCAGGGTGGTCCGGACGCGTTTAGCAGTGTCCAGGGGCTTGACTTCCGATGTAGTATTTGGCTTGATAAGGCCATTATGGACTTCCGCTGCAAGGGCCGCGGTGTGCTCCTCAGTACGGAGGGAGCGCTCCGTGTTTCCATTGACTATTATGACACCGCGGGGACCGGGCATCTTGAGTTTGAGGTAGGCATAGTGCGGGATTGCATTGAAGCGAGTGAACACGGTTCATCCGAGCAGTGCATGATAGCCACTGCGAAAGGGGATGATGTTGAAGATCAAGTCTTCGCTTCGAAAGTTGTCTGGTGAGCCAAAGACGACTTCCAATGTGATTGACCCCGTGCAACGGGCCTCTACTCCAGGTGTTACTCCTTTAAAGGTAGTTTTGGTGGGGTTGATTCTTGACGAATCAATACCCATTTTACGAACCGTGTCGTGATAGAGCAAGTTAAGACTACTACCGCCGTCCATGAGGACTCACGTAAGGTGGAATCCATTGATAATTGTGTCGAGGACCAATGCAGCCGAGCCTCCATGACGGATACTAGTCCGATGGTCTCTGCGACCGAAAGTGATCGGGCAGGCTGACCATGGGTTGAATTTTGGGGCGACTGGCTCTATTGCGTAGACGTCCCTTAGAGCGCGCTTGCACTCCCGTTTGGGGATATGCGTAGCGTATATCATATTCACCGTTTTGACTTCGGGGGGAAATTTCTTCTGCCCCCTGTATTCGGCGGATGAGGTTCGTCATTGTCGTCCTCGCTAGGCGACCCCTTCTCCTTATGTTCGGTATTCAGCTTACCGGCCTGTTTGAAGACCCAACAGCTTCTGTGGGTATGGTTGGCAGGCTTGTCTGGGGTGCCATGAATCTGGCAAGGTCGATCGAGTATTCGGTCCAAGTTAGATGAACCACCTTTATTCTTTTTGAATGGCCTCTTCCATTGACCGGATTTCGAGCCACTGAATCCAGAGTTGACCGTTATGTCTTTGGTATTATCATTGTTGCTCCGATGCTTGTGTTTGTTGCGTCGGGACCTGCCGTTGCCGTTTCTAGTTTCATAGGTACCTACGTCGTTGGTACTATTGTTGTTCCAGGCTAACCAGCTATCCTCTCCCGCGCAAAAGCGGGTCATGAGTATTGTAAGGGCTACCATGGACTTTGGCTTCTCTTGGTCGAGGTGTCGGGCGAGGCATTCGTCCCGGATGCTGTGTTTGAAGGACGCTAGGGCTTCGGCGTCCGGACAGTCGACTATTTGGTTCTTTCTAGTTAAGAACCTTGTTCATAGTTTCCAGGATGACTCTCCGGGTTGCTGAACTATGTGACTGAGGTCATCGGCGTCTGGGGGCCGTACATAAGTACCCTGGAAGTTGTCTTTGAAGGCATATTCCAGATCTTCCCACGTGCCAATAGAATTCTCTGGAAGGCTGGTTAACCAGTACTGAGATGGTCCCTTAAATTTGAGCAGGAGGTACTTGATGGCATGTAGATCGTCACCACGAGCCATGTGAATATGGAGAAGAAAATCTTCTATCCAGACTGTGGGATCTGTCGTGCCATCGTATGATTCAATGTTGACGGGTTCAAACCCTTCTGGGAACTGGTGCTCCATTACCTCATCGATGAAGCATAGGGGGTGTGTGGCGCCTTTGTATCAGGCCATGTCACGACGCAGTTCGGATGAATTCAGTATGCGGTTTTCGGCCTGGGCGTGATTATGCTTGTCGTGCCAGGCTTGATAGCCGTCTTCTCGTGCCCGGGCACGCCCCCGCGATCCGTAGATTGATTTGGTCTGACCTACTCTATTTTCCAGGTCCTGTCATACGTCATATGTGTATCACCGAGCTGTTGTTTCTCTGCTTTTACGACGAGGTGGTGCGGGCTGGTGTTTGGCTTGAGTTGCCGTTCTGTCCCGTCCACATGGTGGTCGGTCAGGTCCGTCAGCCGCGTTACGCGCAGGTGGTATGGGCTCCAGGGCCTAGTCGTTAAATTGTGGCAGTAGCTTGTGCTTCGGGTAGCTCTTTGGGGGTGCGAGGCCCTATTCCTCGGCTGTAAGGAGGTTAGTCCATTTGTCGTTGAGCAAACCCTGATCAGCTTGAAGCTGTTGCTGCCTCTTTTTCAGGCTTATTGCAGTGGCAATTAGCGGGTGCTTAAAGCGCTCTTGTTCAAGGGGTTCCTCTGGCACGATGAAGTCTTCGTCTCTGAGGCTCACATCCTCTTCGGAGGTTGGTAGGTAATTACTGTCCTCCGAGTCCTCGTTCCCGACAGTATCGTCGGGGTTTACTTGCCCATCCTCCCAATCATCCTGTTCGGATGTTGGCTCTACAGGGCCTTCAGGGTCTTCGGTGTTCTCTGGAGTGTTATTCTCTTCGGTGTCGGTATTGCTGTCTTTTTGGCAACACGATTTTGAGCGGCGCCGCTGACGTCGATGTTTTGGAGGTGCTTCAGCAGGCTTGTCCTTAACCGGATTCTCTTTGCCATCATCGTGATCCTCTTTGGGTGTGTCCACCATGTACACGTTGTATGTGGAGGTGGCCGTCCACCTTCCGGTAAACGGAGGGTTTTGGCCTTGTTCGTCTCCGGCATCGTCGTCCATACCGTCGATGTCTTAAGAGGTGTAATCCAGCATGTCGATTAGATCCTCGACAGTGGCTATGAAGTGGGTGGTGGGTGGGACGTAAAATTCCCCACTCTCAGCCCCTAGTCCGGGCTGGGTATAATTAAGAAGCGATCTTTTTGCAATCGCGAGTGATCGCATTAAGTCCAGAGCCTCGTCTAGAGGCGAGGGTTGGATAGAGACGTGAGAGTCCGTGGGGTCGTCCAGAGTTGGAGCCTCCTGGCGGCGCCCACTTGGCACGGACCTCAAGAGTTCAGACTTAGAGTCCAATGGAGTGTCCGGCGCTTCTCCAGTTGCAAAACCCATAAGCACAGAGAGTCCGGCGGGCTCTAGACTGCCGTCTTCGGACCTGACGGCTCGCTCTAGATCTAAGGCCAGAGCTGTAATCGGGGTCGCGAACCCTTCGAGGATCGAATCTCCTCGGATATCGGCAACATAGTTTAGGTTCCCAAAACTGATCTGATGACTAGGGGCGTAACTATCGATTTTCTCGAGGCGACCGATCGAGTTGGCTTGCAGCGCGAAGCCGCCTAACACGAAAATTTGGCCCAGGGGAAAATCTCCCCCGAAACAGCATCATTGTGGATGATCGAACGAGCCATCGAATCCTTCGTCGACGACACAGAGGAACTCTCTATGAAAGCACCAATGTCAGTGTCAAAACTGGCAGATCTTGGGTAGGGGGTCCCGAACTGTGTGTCTAAGGATCAGAGGTAATAGGAGGCAGGGGACACGATGTTTTACCCAGGTTCGGGCCCTCTTGATGGAGGTAAAACCCTAAGTCCTGCTTGATTGACTTTGATGAGTATAGGGGTTACAACAGTTGATCTACCACGAGATCGTAATGGCTAAACCCTAGATGTCTAGCCTGTATGATTATGACTGCCTCTACGGACTAAACCCTCCAGTTTATATAGACACCGAAGGGGACTAGGGTTGTACAGGGTTGGTTTACAGAGAAAGGATTCTTCATATCCGAACGCCAAGCTTGCCATTAACACAAAAGGAGATTCCCTCCGGACTGGGGGAAAAGCCTTCCATCTTGTATCTTCACGGCCCATGAGTTCGGCCCATGTCATATAGCCTGGACGCCCGAGGTTCCCCTAATCCAGGAATCCCACACTTGAGACCTCACTCCCCATCCCGGCGTGGCCAAGCCAGGAACGAGCCGTAGCAGGAGACGACACGGTGTGCCGCGACGTCGCATGTGGAGGCGAGTCCGTAACATGACTTGCCCCATTTATCTATCTTTTTAGGGGAAAATTCAGCACCGCACCGAGGAGCATAGTTGTACTGACACATCTTCCTTGTATAGACTTTCCCCCATTATCTATCTCTTTAATGGGAAAACCAGCACCCCATCGAGGGCATAGTTGTAATGACACATCTTCCTTGTATGGACTTGCCCCCATTATATATCTTAGGGGGGTGTGGGTACGTGGGGATGGTGAGACAGAATAACCGTTGTGCGCCTGTCAAACGAGCACACTGTTGTGTTAGCGCGAGGCAGAGCCGTGGGGAGGGTTGGTCGGAACCCCCTCCACCATCTGGCGAGGCCGAGCTAGGAACGAGCCATAGCAGGCGACGACGCGGCGTGCTGCGGCATCGCATGTGGAGGCGAGTCCGTAACATTACTTGCCCCATTATCTATCTTCATAGGGTGTGTGGGTGCGTGGGGGGTTGAAACAGAATAACCGCACTGCGCCTGTCAAATGAGCGCACTTACACGTTAACGCGAGGCTGATCTGGGGGGAGTAGAGGAGGGACCCCCTCCCCCATCCCGGTGAGGCTTAGCCAGGAACGAGCCGTAGTAGGCGACGACGCGGCGTGCCGCGACGTCTCATGCGGAGGCGAGTCTGTAACATGACTTGCCCATTTATCTATCTTTTAGGGGAAAAACCAGCACCGCACCGAGGGGCTTAATTGTACTGACACATCTTCCTTCTATGGACTTGCCCCCATTATCTATCTTTTTGGGGGAAAACCAGCACCGCACCGAGGGGCATAGTTATACTGACACATCTTCCATGTATGGACTTGCCCCCAT